>NC_060087.1:105531036-106146036 GCF_922984935.1 Meles meles | reverse complement strand
AACTTCCTGTGGTGATGGAAATGTTCTCTCCCTTGATAAAGGTTTATGTTGCACAGATGATTGCATTTGTCAAATCTCAGCAAATGTATACTTAAAATTTGTGCATTTCATCATGTGTAATTTTTTTATTGAAACATACTTACATATAACATTATGTAAATTTAAGGTATCCAGTGTGTTGATTTGATACATTTATATATTGCAACATGATTGTCATAGTAGCATTAGTTAACACCTTTATGATGTTGCATAATTATCATTTCTTCTTTATGGGGGGAATAATTAAAATCTCAATTAGCAAGCTTGATGATTATAATACATACAGTTGTCTATAATGACTGTACTGTACATTAGATCTTCAGGACTTACTGATCTACTAGTTGCAAGTTTATACCCTTAAACATCTTTCCTATTCTCTGACCTCTCAGGCCCTGGTTACCAGCATTCTGTTCTGTTTTTATGAGTTCATGGATAGACCTTGAGGGCATTATGCTAAGTGAGATAAGTCAGACAGAGAAAGACAAATACAGCATGATACTACTTATATGTGGAATCTAAAAGAGTTCTACTTGTATAAATTTTACATTTAAAAATCTGTAAAAGAGTCTATTTTCGTGTGTGGTGTAAGGAAGTGGTCCAATTTCATTTTTCTGCATGTGGCTGTCCAATTTTCCCAGCACCATTTATTGAAGAGGCTATCTTTTTTCCATTGGACATTCTTTCCTGCTTTGTCGAAGATTAGTTGACCATAGAGTTGAGGGTCGATTTCTGGGCTCTCTATTCTGTTCCACTGATCTATGTGTCTGTTTTTGTGCCAGTACCATGCTGTCTTGATGATGATAATCATGCCATTTGCGACGACGTGGATGGAACTAGAGCGTATCATGCTTAGTGAAATAAGTCAATCGGAGAAAGACAACTATCATATGATCTCCCTGATATGAGGACATGGAGAAGCAACATGGGGGGTTAGGGGGATAGGAGAAGAGTAAATGAAACAAGATGGGATTGGGAGGGAGACAAACCATAAATGACTCTTAATCTCACAAAACAAACTGGGGGTTGCTGGGGGGAGGTGGGATTGGGAGAGGGGGAGCGGGCTATGGACATTGGGGAGGGGAGGCGAACCATAAGAGACTATGTACTCTGAAAAACAACCTGAGGGTTTTGAAGGGTCAGGGGTGGGAGGTTGGGGCAACCTGAGGGTTTTGAAGGGTCAGGGGTGGGAGGTTGGGGGAACAGGTGGTGGGTAATGGGGAGGGCACGTTTTGCATGGAGCACTGGGTGTTGTGCAAAAAGAATGAATACTGTTACACTGAAAAAATAAATAAAATGAAAAAAAAATCTGTAAAAGAATATTGAACTCTAGATAATATGCAAGTTAAAAGGGAAGTATATTATACTGATATATGCAATTTACTTTGAAAGGCTTGAAAATTAAGATGGACTGATGGATGAAGGCAGGAATTGAGAGATGGATAAGTATGTGATAAAGTTAGTATAGTCATATGTTAACTGTAGCATCTAGTTGGTAAGTATATGTGTGTTTACATAAAATCCTTTCAACTTGGCTGTATGTTTGAAAATTTTTATAATAAAATATTGCTTGAAAATATGTCTGTGAAAGCTAAGCCCTAAATAAATATACTGGTTTCTAGACCACAGATTTCAAAAATGCCTGAAGATACTTCTCATCTTTTTTTGTTTTGTTTTGTTTTGTTTTTAATTTTTTATTTATTTCTTATTTTTTTATAAACATATAATGTATTTTTATCCCCAGGGGTACAGGTCTGTGAATCACCAGGTTTACACACTTCACAGCATTCACCATAGCACATACCCTCCCCAAAGACCATACCCCCACTCCCCCTCTCCCAACCCCCCCCTCCCCCCAGCAACCCTCTGTTTTGTGAGATTAAGAATCACTTATGGTTTGTCTCCCTCCCAATCCCATCTCATTTCATTTATTCTTCTCCTATCTCCTAACCCCCCATGTTGCATCTCCACGTCCTCATATCAGGGAGATCATATGATAGTTGTCTTTCTCCGATTAACTTATTTCACTAAGCATGATACCCTCTAGTTCCATCCACATCGTCGCAAATGGCAAGATTTCATTTCTTTTGATGGCTGCATAGTATTCCATTGTGTATATATACCACATCTTCTTTATCCATTCATCTGTTGATGGACATCTAGGTTCTTTCCATAGTTTGGCTATTGTAGACATTGCTGCTACAAACATTCGGGTGCACGTGCCCCTTGTCACTACAAACGTAGTGACGTTTGTATCTTTAGGGTAAATACCCAGTAGTGCAATTGCTGGGTCATCCGGTAGTTCTATTTTCAACATTTTGAGGAATCTCCATGCTGTTTTCCAGAGTGGTTGCACCAGCTTGCATTCCCACCAACAGTGTAGGAGGGTTCCCTTTTCTCTGCATCCTCGCCAGCATCTGTCATTTCCTGACTTGTTAATTTTAGCCATTCTGACTGGTGTGAGGTGATATCTCATCATGGCTTTCTCCCCATGATTCTTTAGTCTCATTTGTTTTTGAATCAACTCTTGAGTATTATATTTAACAAAAAGGAGCAGAATAGTGAATAACATCAAATGTGAATGTCAACACTGAAGAGTCTGAGAAATTCACTAGCCAGCAAGTCAGGGAACAGAGGATCTCTTTCTGCTTCCTAAAGGTCTAAATGAACAAAAGGAGACCACCAAAGGCAATTTGGAATTAAATGTTAGGTATATGAAAATTTTGAGACTTTGTCAGTTTTCCTGAGCTTGTCAAAGTGTGATTGTTGGAAATGAGTGGGGTTTGTGTTTTTGTAACAACTGGCTTTGTGTTTGTTTTTTTTTTTTTTTTGGTTGTTTGCTTTCATTTAAATTCAATTAGTCAATATAGTACATCATTAGTTTCAGATGTGTTCAAGAATCCATCAGTTGCATATAACACCCAGTGCTGGCTTTGGTTTTTATAGCCCCAACTTTTGTTTCCTTTTCCCAGGCATTTCCTGTTTAAACATGGATCTGGTTCCTCGGCTATCTTCAGTGCAGCCAGTCAGAACTACCCGCTGACGTCCAATACCGTGTACTCACCTCCTCCCAGGCCACTTCCTCGAAGCACCTTTTCCAGACCTGCCTTTACCTTTAACAAACCTTACAGGTGCTGCAACTGGAAGTGCACAGCCTTGAGCGCCACTGCAATCACGGTGACTTTGGCCTTGTTGCTAGCCTATGTGATTGGTAAGCCATTTCTTCCATGCCTGTTTCCTTCTTAATCAAATCTTGTTTTGCTTGGGGTGGAGGTCGGGGTGGGGGGGTGGGGAGGGTCGCTCTTAACTCAGACCTAGAATTTGAAGCAAGGCTTAGTATTATAGTATTATAAATAACAAATGGATTGCTAATGAATGTTGTTTTTTTTTTTTTTTTGCACTTCCTAACTTTAAATACTGCTGAGGAGAGTAAGGAATGCTTTTTGAGAAGAAATATTTATACTACTAACACAGTCTTATTGATTGCAATTACTGTAGTTAAACATTTTCCCTTCAATTAAAAGGTTGTTATGGTTTTCTCATTGGAAGTCATAAGTACCAATCTACAATAGCTTCTTAAATTATAGTTAAACAATAGTACTGCTACCGGATTTTCAGGTAGCAATTTCATTAAAGTAGTAGTTATTTGGAAGCTATCAGAAAATCCAGGGCATAATTTCTCCCCAAGAATTCAGTTTTACACTAGGATTTTTTAAAAATGTATTCTTATTTTCACAAGTAAATGGCTGTGGAATTGTATGGATACTATAGAGAGGTAAAGGAGAAAACAGTTGTGAAGCACTCTTTCCACACGTTTAAGAAAAATATTGTTCTGGAGTCACTCTGATTAAAGTCACACTCACTTGATAGCAAATTGTATTGATTTTTTGGGATGGCATTTTATTTTGACTGAACATTAATTTCTTTGCTTGAGTGGTTCTGCAGTCTAAAATGTAAATTAACTAAAGAAACATGCACTTTGTGGAAGCACTATTCCTAGAATGAATATCATTGTAGAAAAATATTCTATCCAGGTATGGCACTGGTGACTTCTTTTCAGGTTTAACCCTGTTTCCTAATTGAAGCAGAATTACTCATGAGGATACAATGAATATGATTCTGAGAAGTAGATTACAATGGATTTAGACTTTCTTATAATCATAAATAATAAGGGAAGTTTGGTGTATTCTGATTTATTCAAAGTGTGAACAATAAGAAAGTTCCCATAACCAGATTTATTGGACTCCTAGAACAGGGGCTCCTAAGTTAATAGATTTATTTTGTAGGGAAGTCACTGATAATGTCAATAGTATAGGATCATAGCCTATATTGATGTTCATATTTATCTTTTTTATATTTTTATCATGTGATCTGAATACATTTGAACAATGTTTCTATTAAATGTGGATAACATTACCTATAATATTAAATATTTGTCTTTTATCTCAGACATTTTAAGGTAACCCAATATGTATCTTTATTTGGTTTGTAATAGCCTGTAATGATAAATAATGCTGAAGGAATGAAGGTATGGGATGAGAAAGTACTATAATACAAACCCAGTTTTAATATGGAATCATTCAAAACAAGGAGTAATTTGAGAAGTTTAAATACATTAGAGGCCCTTTTAAATGTTCTTGTTCAATTATGAGACAAACTCTTATCTTACAGGTTATCTTCTATTACCTGTTACTATATAGAGAGATAATGTTTTAGATATAAGACCTAACCCCTGGTATAAACAAATCCAGATAATAGCAAGCTCTTTATTAATGAGTTTAGATGGTGTTCAAGCCTGTTTCCATTTAAATTTATTATGATAGCGACTCTGGTATTGAAACTTATATACTCTGAGACTTGGTTATTCGTTTGTGTATTTATTGATTTCATAAGTGAAAATAGAACATTTCAGTCATTTCAAAGTCTGCCTTTTTTTATAGGGTGAACAATAGAATATGATTGTAAGACATGACAGTAAGGTAACATAGTGTGGTCGTTATGAATATGGATTTTCAGACCTCTACCCCTTATTAGGCATGGTAGCTTGGGCAAATTATTTAACCTTTTAAGGCCTGCATTTCCTCATCTGTTAAATGGGCCTAAAACAGTACCTATAACACAGAGTTGTTGTGAGAATTAAATGAGTTAATATAACTAAAGAACTTGGAATAGTACCCAAAACACAGTAGGTATACTATAAATGTTAAATATTATTATTGTTGTTGTTATAATCATTCTCTTTATAACTATGCGTCACTATTAAAACTCAGTAGTTCTCAGAAGTAAACATTTTGTTCACAGCTGTATCTGAGCACCAGGGTCAGTGCCTGGCACATAACAATCCTATCGGGGAAATTTGTTGACAAAAATGACTAATGCTAAGCATTTTACTTGTATTAGCTCATTTAATTCTCACAACAATCCTTAAGAGCAGGTATCAGTATTATATATAGTATAGAAATGAGTAAACTGAAGCACGGCAAAGAGAAGTGTTTCCATAAAGGTAATATTGAGATTAAGATGTCGCATCCCTGAGAAGTGGGATCCTTAGCCTTATGCCAGAGTGGACTGACTCCAGAGCTCATACTCTTCAGCACTAGGTCTTGCTGCCCCTCTAACACTCCAGTAAACTCTGCAGCTTACTGACTTCTTAGTCTGCTAAATAAATCCGCCAATTTTTTCTTACTAAATTACAAAGTAAATTACATTTACCAGGTCATCCACTGCAATGGTGTGTGCAGCTAAGCTTTGTTGATTGGTGGGAGTTATCTGTCGAAATCATTTACTTTGTGATTTTTTAGATGTAGAAATATCAGGCTAACTGCGGTAGCACAGTAGGCTGAATGGGTTCAAAATGGGATGTTAATGGCTAATGCCAGAACTTTTTTCCAAGTTCTGTCATGAACTGAACATTATGTGACTTTCGATAAGCCCGTTAAAATCCCTTCCTCTATTTACCCCATCTGTGCTGTATTGCTAACCACCTCAGGAGGTTAGAGTAAGAAATCGTCAGTAGGCATACAGGAGAAAGATGTCACATAAGAATTGTAACATACAAGATGATTTTCAAGTGGCTTTCTGTGGTTGAAGTAAAAAAGTATTACATTTCAAAAATATGAAACTATGTCACTCTCCACTCTTACCGAGTCTGTAAGAGTCATCAGGGTTTTTTTTTTTTTTCAATCCCCCTTTGCAGTTGCTGTATAACCCAAGTAAAATCTTATTTACTGCTTCTGTTTCCCGTGCAAATTCCTTTCTGCTCTTTTATTTTCCTCTATGATCCATTATACATAACCTTTAGATACTAATGGCTATGTTCTGCTCTGCCCTCAATCCACTGGGGGAAATCACATTGATATCAATGGGACATCAGTAGACTCTGTAGACATTATGGCTCTGTAAGTGGTCATTGGAAAACCATGGAAATTCAGCACGTGAAAAGCCAGAGCTAGGTTGTTTGGGCAACCAGCCCCATCCCCACACCTACTCACCCTGTCTTTTGGGTCAGCAAGAGAGTAATTCCTTTAAATAAGTTTTGAGGTCATAAAATTTGGTGAAGGGAGGCATGGAAAGATACTAATTATATGAAGATATCATGGAATGGCTATTGTCATCACTTCTCCATAAATCTGTACTATTTTCCATGTGAATCAAAAAATATGTCCTTATGCTTCATCCTCTCTGATATTTTGGCATCAGTGATGTATCAGTGCCAGTCAGAAGCACATTTGCTTGAATTTACAAATAAGCTGTATGAAGTAGTAGTCAGGAAGACAGACGACCACATGCAAGGCATCTAGAGAAGGCAAGGTTAAGGTACTTCATCAATGGTTGTGAAGGGCACAAATGCAGCTTCTCTGGTAATCTTTGATGTTTTGATCAAGTTTATCCACAGTCAGCACTTTCTATAAAAGGCAGTAGAAACTCACAGGAATACATTGTGCCTGGAGTCGAATGGCCTGCTGCACAGAATGTGTTGGAGGAGAGTAGGGATTTCTGGCTCTCAAAACCAATACTATCAGTTAATGACTTGGATGTTCCTTTTCCTTTGCCATGAAATTAGAAGCTGTTCATCCCACCCTCAGGGTATGTAGGGAGTGTCCAAACTCTATAGATGAAATAATTTAAGTCCATAATTCTCCTTGCCATGACATACTATATAGCCCACATGTGGAAAGTTGACCAGAATGGATATTCATACAGAATTAGGGGACAGAGAATGTTGAGCCCAGTGCTTTGACCAAAAGTTTAGGGATGAAATGATTCAAGAGGGCAAAGGGCCTACTTCACTTTGCTCTCTGCACCAAAATTGATTTAGTGCTTTCTTTTGCCTCCTTTATAGTGATCCAATTTGCCCTGCTTTCTGGGGCCATTACAGTGGAGTAAGAAATGCTGGAAAAGATAGAATGAGAGGCGTAGAATGTGTTCATTTTGTCTTCTTCTCAAAGAAAGTGTAACTACTGCACAATACAGTGAAGAAATAAAACAGAATATGGCAAATTTTGATTTCAGAAAATTTAAGAACTTAGATTTTCTTTAATGTAAAGAAGAGAAATGGAGGGTTTTCCCCCATTAAATCTCAATACACAATGCCCCTTCATACAGGTTTTTTTTGTTTTTGTTTTTGTTTTTGTTTTTTTATTTAATTTATTTATTTATTTTTGCAGCGTAACGGTATTCATTGTTTTTGCACAACACCCAGTGCTCCATGCAATACGTGCCTCCCTATTACCCACCACCTGGTTCCCCCAACCTCCCACCCCTGCCCCTTCAAAACCCTCAGGTTGTCTTTCAGAGTCCATAGTCTCTTATGGTTCGCCTCCCCTTCCAATTTCCCTCAGCTCCCTTCTCCTCTCCATCTCCAAATGTCTTCCATGTCATTTGTTATGCTCCACAAATAAGTGAAACCATATGATACTTGACTCTCTCTGCTTGACTCATTTCACTCAGCATAATCACTTCCAGTCCCGTCCATGTTGCTACAAAAGTTGGGTATTCGTCCTTTCTTTTTTTTTTTTAATAAACATATAATGTATTTTTATCCCCAGGGGTACAGGTCTGTGAATCACCAGGTTTACACACTTCACAGCACTCACGATAGCACATACCCTCCCCAATGTTCATAACCCCCTCCCCCTCTCCCAACCCCACCTCTCCCCAGCAACCCCCAGTTTGTTTTGTGAGATTAAGAGTCATTTATGGTTTGTTTCCCTCCCAATCCCATCTTGTTTCATTTATTCTTCTCCTATCCCCCTAAACCCCCATAGTGATCCGAAGGGGCACATGTACCCGAATGTTTATAGCAACAATGTCTACAATAGCCAAACTATGGAAAGAACCTAGATGTCCATCAACAGATGAATGGATAAAGAAGATGTGGTATATATACACAATGGAATACTATGCAGCCATCAAAAGAAATGAAATCTTGCCATTTGCGACGATGTGGATGGAACTAGAGGGTATCATGCTTAGTGAAATAAGTCAATCGGAGAAAGACAACTATCATATGATCTCCCTGATATGAGGACGTGTTTTGTTTTTTAATGGGAGAGCTTTTTATTTTTTTTATTTTTTTGGCAAGTTTATTTATTTATTTATTTATTTATTTTATTGTGTTATGTTAGTCTCCATACAGTACTTCATTAGTTTTTGATGTAGTGTTCCATGGTTCACTGTTTGCATATAACACCCAGTGCTCCACGCAATCCATGTCCTCCTTAGCACTCATCACCGTGCTCACCCCCCAATCCCTCTCCCTTCTAAAAGCCTCTGTTTCTTTCCCGGAGTCCATAGTCTCTCATGGTTCATCTCCCTCTCCGATTTTCCCCCCTTCATTTTTCTCTTCTCCTAATGTCCTCCATGCTATTCCTTATGTTCCACAAGTAAGTGAAACCATATGATAATTGACTTTCTCTGTTTGGCTTATTTCACTCACCATAATCTCCTCCAGTCCCACCCATGTTGATGCAAAAGTTAAGCATTCATCCTTTCTGATGACTCAGTAATATTTCATTGTGTATATAGACCACATCTTCTTTATCCATTCGTCTGTTGAAGGGTATCTTGGCTCTTTCCACAGTTTGGCAATTGTGGACATTGCTGCTATGAACACTGAGGTACATATGGCCCTTCTTTCACTACATCTGTATCTTTGGGGTAAATATCCAGTACTTCAATTGCAGGATCATAGGGTAGCTCTATTTTTAATTTTTTGAGGAACCTCCACACTGTTTTCCAAAGTGGCTGCACCAATTTGCACTCCCATCAACAGAGTAAGAGGGTTCCCCTTTCTCCACAGCTTCTCCAAAATTTATTGTTTCTTGTCTTGTCAATTTTTGCCATTCTAACTGGTGTAAGGTGGTATCTCAATGTGGTTTTGATTTGAATTTCCCTGATGGTTATGATGATGAACAATTTTTCATGTGTCTGTTAGCCATTTGTATGTCTTCTTTGGAGAAGTATCTGCTCGTGTCTTCTGCCCATTATTTGACTTGATTATCTGTTTTTTGGGTGTTGAGTTTGAGAAGTTCTTTATAGATCTTGGATATCAGCCCTTTTTTTATTTTATTTTTTTTAAAGATTTTATTTATTTATTTGACAGAGAGAGATCACAAGTAGACAGAGAGGCAGGCAGAGAGAGAGAGAGGGAAGCAGGCTCCCTGCCGAGCAAAGAGCCCGACGCGGGACCCGATCCCAGGACCCTGAGATCATGACCTGAGCCAAAGGCAGCGGCTTAACCCACTGAGCCACCCAGGCGCCCCTCAGCCCTTTTTTAAAATTTTTACTTATTTTTTAAATTTCCTTTCAGTGTTCCAGAATTCATTGTTTATGTACCACACCCAGTGCTCCATGCAATACATGCCCTCCATAATACCCACCACCAGGCTCACCCAACCTCCTACCCCCTGCCCCTCCAAAACCCTCAGATTGTTTTTCAGAGTCCATAGTCTCTCATGGTTCATCTCCCCCTTCCATTTCCCCCAACTCCCTTCTCCTCTCCATCTCCCCATGTCCTCCATGTTATTTCTTATGCTCCACAAATAAGTGAAACCATATGATAACTGACTCTCTGCTTGGCTTATTTCACTCAGCATAATCTCTTCCAGTCCCGTCCATGTTGATATAAATTTGGGTATTCACATGCTTGGCAAAAGCCATCTCATCACTTTCTAGTAATTTCATTAATACCTCTGTGCCTCTGTTGCCTCATCTATAAAATGGGAATGTTGATAATACCTTCCCATGGATTTTCTTTTTAATTAAGTGAAATGAAGCATGTAAAACTCCTAGGACATTGCTTAGCAGTTCTAAATCAAGATTAATGATTATTATTAGTGGAACAGGATTATTATTAGGATTATTAATTTGAGCCAAGGTAAGCATAATGAGCATTTAATTTATCCTAACATGAACTACTTTTATTTCCCTTCTTGTCAAAGTCATCTGAAACAACTTTTTCAGAGCTGGAATGTCTATTTCATAAGAATCATCTAATGGGTTTGTTGTTTCCTTCTGCCTGGCCTAAAATATCTGTAACTTTGCCTTTATTTTAGCAATTTCCCCTTTCCTTGGTGTTTTGACCCTTCAAATCGTTTTGTTTATCTATCTGGAGGACATATCTGGGTTGAAACACATTTTCATTAAAATACATTATAGCTTATAACATTCAAGAAATGACTCAGCATAAAATGCTAAAAAGCATTTTACTTTATCCTTATAGACCATTATCAATCCTTTTGGTGTCCTGTTTAATACTTATTACTACTTTCAGTTCACTCTCGTGGACCCATTCATGATAATGATGACAGATTCTACATTAACATTGACTTTGCCTCCTACCCATGAATCTACTAACTTTCTAGCAATCTCTCTAAGAAGAGATCTGGGAAATGGTGGTATAACTTCAGTCTCATTATAAATCTGCCATCATGCATTTAGCAGAACTCTTCTTTAAAAAAGATTTATATTTTCATCTGACATCACCTTTTGGTATAATATGTTCCATAAGTTTAATCCCCACTATGTTAAGTGGCACTTTTACCTGTCATAAATAAAAGTATAAATTCAATCCAAATCAAACATACTAAAATAACAGGAAGAATCTATATCATATACAACTAATTTGCTGAACTGCAGTTAGCACCTATTGCTCAAAATGAAGGCATTTCAATAAAAGGCAAATATTGTACTTATTTTTTTCTTGGAACTCTAGCATGCTGTGGATTTAAAACATAGAGTAAGAGAGAGAATTTCTTGGGTGAATGAGTAGTGAGTACTAAACATGTGTCTTATGTCAAGAGATTATTTTGTTAAAAAGAAAAAGGAGGGAGCACCTGGCTGGCTCAGTAAGTGGAACATGAAACTATTGATCTTGGGGTTGTAGGCTCAAGCCCCACTTTGGGTGTAGAGATTCCTTAAAAATAAAATCTTAGGGGCACCTGCGTGGCTCAGTTGGTTAGACGCCTGCCTTCAGCTCAGGTCATGATCCCAGGGTCCTGGTATTGAGCCCTGCCTCGGGCTCCTTGCTCAGTTGGGAGCCTGTTTCCTCCCTCTCCATCTACCTGCCATTCCTCATGCTTGTGCTCTCTCTCTATATCTCTCTGTCAAATAAATAAAATCTTTTTAAAAAAGAGATTTTTTTGTTGTCTCAAGAAGAGGCAATCACCCTACTAAGTACTTCCTATACAGCACTTTCTTAGCCTAGGGAGAGAAATTAAAATAAGGCATTGTGAAATAGATAAAGATCAACCAGAAGGCATAATAAAAGAGGACTGGACAGAATGTTAGTAATTTTGCAGCTTTATATGCTTAAGGAATTTTAGAATAGCGAGAATCAATTTTGCAAATTCTGAAAAAAAAGTCTCAAGAAACCTCTGATTTCAAAGTAAATAATGTGAGCTCTATTGCATAAAGGAAATTTCATTCTTGTTTAATTTTCTCTTCATCCAAATTATATATATAATACATATATTATATGTTAGGGGAATATTTTTAGACCCACATTGCATAAGTCGTTAAGCTATACTTACTCTGAAGTGAATAAGAATATACTAAATTAGAGCAATGGCTTCGAAACAGATGGCAGGTTAACCCATTTTAAACTTCAGAAATGTGGCTGAATTCTCATATAGAACAGCCAGAGTGTGGAAGGCCAGTCTCAGCAACAGAATATCTGATTCATCACAGTCAAAACTAAGAGGTGGCATCTTACAGGGTGGAGATGCATTCATTTGGGGCTTAGCAATATTCCCATTACAGAAAGGTGAAAAGGGACAATATGTTTTATTAAATACAAGTATATGGGAAAAGCCGAGGAAGCACGAATGGAGGACATGGGAGAGTGGCAGGAAATGAAGGTAGTAATCAGGAGCAGATCATAAAAGGCACTTTAAGCCATGTTAAGGAGCTTGTAATTTATTCTGAGAGGGAATAGGGTGTTTTTACGGTTTCTCATAAAAGCAAGAAAATTATTTGCTTGGATTCACTTTTAGAAAAATCACCTGATGGCAACAGGAAGGGAATTGGCAGGTAGGATGATGGGGGTTGTGAAGTCGAAGGATTGAAAGGATGAAGACAAATTAGGAGAGTATCGTAGTAATCCAGGTGAGTGAGAGTGAAAGCATAAACTTCTGGGAATGGAGAAAGAGAAGATGGAGTCAAGAAGTACTTAGAGGATAAAACACACTTGACTTAGTGACTGCTTAGGTGTGGCAGAAGAGAGAAGGGTTGTTTGACTTATAGGCTGAGTAGGTGGTGATGCTGTTAGACCTGACAGCATGTTAGAAGAAAGAGGTTTAAGGGTGAAAATGGACATTCAGGTCAAGATACTTCATACATTATTAGATATCCGGTACTGAACATTTAGAGGTGTCTATCAATGAGAACACAAAAATCAAGGGAGTAGAACAAGGAAAAAAGCATGAAGGCTAGAACTCAGGGGAACACTAATATTCAAGATGACCAAGCACAAAGGATCTGGTAAACAGACTAGGAAAGAGCAACTAAAGAGGTTGCAGAGAAACTTAAATGGTGGTGATAGAACAGAAGTCCTCAGTGTGTGGTGTGGGGACCTCTAGGGACTCCAAGACTGGTTTGAGGGTCCACAGGTAAATCTGTGTTCATAATGGCATGAGGATATTATTTATCTCAGTCATTTTTATGATTTTATAAAATAGACTTATCACAAGATAACATTATTTATGTTAAATTGTAATGGTTTATTGTTATTATTCAATAAATTAATAAATACTGGTAAGAAGTTATCAGTCAGTTTTTAATACAGTTAGTATTGACTATATATAGCTTACATCAACAAAGTCTCTTTGGTGTGCTGAGTAATTTTTAAGAGCATGAAGAGGTTCTGAGGCTAAAATATTTGTAAAGCGCTGAGGAGGGAGACAAAACACCTAATGTTTCAAGAAGAACAATTAAGTGAAATAAGGGCCAGTTATTGTTTACACCAAAGTAGAGGCTGTCAGGTGGAGTGCAGCAAGAGGACAAAGGGATAAGGAAATTATAGTTGCTGGTGATAGTTTTTGAAGTGATCAGCCAAAGGACCAAACTTAGAAGGGCAGGAAGATAGAAGCTAAACAAAAGGCCAAGCCAAATGTCTAGACCCCTTGATGATATTGTAGGGTAGTTATGGATATGAGTAAGCTTAATAGCTAAAATGAGATAATCAAATGGTAGTGCATCAGAATTTTAGATTTCAGACTCACAAAAATTTGCAAAAAATGGGAATCCCTTAGATTTTAGACCATGAAATATGATTCCCTTATATATTTTAGACCAAGTCAAGAAACATATATGAGTAACTCCTTCCAGGTGAAATTTGCTCAAGGAAGCCTAGATTCTTGGCTAGGTATAATCTCACAAGGTCCCTTGGCAGACTCATAAGCCCACCAAAGTATGGATAGTGTTTAAATAAGAGCATTGCATTATATTGGATCCCTCAGGATAGGCAAGACACACGTGGAATTCCAGATCACAATATAGCTCCTCAAGATCTCCTTCCTTGGGGTTTCTATTGATCTTTATGGGATAATAATGAACAAATTAAGAGGGTTCAAGATGACCCACCGTAATTTTCTGCTGATCAAAACCTCATCATAGCATTGCCAATCTAGTGAAATGTAGGCCATCTATAACACATTATAGTTAACTTCTAGAGTAACTGCTTACTATCTGAGTTTCTAAGGAAGAGCCTCACAAATGATAGGAAATCCTTAAATAAGAAAAGACATGGGATAAAAAACAAAAAAAAACCTCTTGATTCCATTTCTTTTATATTAAACGAGTTTTGTTTCCTAATTAAATGATTAGGAAACCGAAGGCTATCATAATGTGTATGGAATGTCAGAAGAGCTTGCTGAACTCTTAGCTAAACTAGTTGTAGCTGTGGCTGGAACTGAATGTAAATGTGATTTTGACAGCAAGCAATCTGTGCTGTTCTACCACTTAGAACAGAAGAGGCAGATTTTGCTTTTTGATATTCAGAGGTTTCACCAAAACTCAGTCAGCCCCATTGTTTACATTGTTGACACCTTGTTTCAACTTTAGTTCAGTTTTGGCCTTTGTTCACTGGAGGAAGCATATAGATTCCCTTTGATCTTGGATTTTATTGTAATTAGACATAAATATTAAATACGGCACACAATGATATTGGATAATGTCCTTTGTGTATAGCCTATCCCCAGGTACTTTGCAGAATTAACTATTAAATTATGGACTTAGATGAAAATGATATTAAACAGAGATGGTAGATACAAGGTTTTAGATTTTACTGTAACAAGCCACCAAGTTAATGCCAGTTGTACAGTACATGAGAGAGATATCCACACTCAAGAAATTAGGAACGAGTAAACTGTACTATGAAAGAAAGTGGAAATTTTTGAAATGGAGGCATTTTGTGAAAGATCATTTGCTACCTCCAGAGACAGAATTCAAATTAATCCGAATCCTCTGCAGTTATCAAATCATGAAGTAGTTTCGCCACCGGCTCGCAGAGAGCCAAGGTGTTTTTATTATCTTTGACCTTGTGGTAAATCTAACCTCAGTTAGTCCATAAGTAGTTGAAGGGTCAGATGGATTTTGAACCTAGGTGAACTATTTGTTTTTCTGGAGGCGCAAATCTTTATGCCAGTGGGAAAATGTAGTAAAGCACTGCGCATGCTCAGTGCGACTCCAAGGCTATAATAGCCCATGCTCAAGGATTATCATAGAGGTCACTGCAGAGATGGCCCTGGTTAAGATTTACCAATATAAAAGGCTGTGGGAGAATTTGAAAGCCAGCTGGTACAAATAGAACCTTTCTTTGTCATGCTTAGAACACAGCCTTCTCAAGATTGAATAAAACCCAAACAAGCCATTTAGTATCTTTGGTTTCTGTTCCTGACTGCTGTATATTTTTAGTTTAATTTTGCTGACCAAATCCTGCCCTTGGATTAGCTGGCATTACTCTCTTTGATGATAAGCACTAATCTAGCCTTTTATAGTAGTGAAGTATAAAATGCAGAGATAAGAACCCATTAGCAGGAGGGGCAAGGAAGCTAAATTTTCAAAATAAGAGATTCAGTGGGCAATCAAGAGTAAATACATAAATATACTTCCCCCAAAATGATTAAAAGGGTTTATAGAGTCCAGTAATAAGTATGTCTTTGACCCAAATAAAACAGACTTAATTATTAGTATACATAGCCAACTGGTGAATATAGTCCTATTTTTATAGGAAATCATTCTGCATGTGTCTTTTGTGACTTAAGTAGGTAGAAAAGAACAAAAATGTTTAGATTTCACACTATCTCAGAAACATTCCTGCAAATGAGGCTAAGGTCATGAACTCAGTCACTTTTTCCATATTTTAGCTCTGTTCTATTTCATTACCAAAGCCTACATTTTCAGTCTCCTGTTTTGTTCCATCCCCCAAATCAGGAACCTAGTTTTGCCCCTAATCCCTAATAAAACCTGAACTCAGAAATGAATCTGATGAACTAGACAGGTTTTTCTTGGACATACAGAATTTGTTAATGTTGTCAACTAATTTAAAAACTTGTCTAAAGGGGCGCCTGGGTGGCTCAGTGGTTTAAGCCGCTGCCTTCGGCTCAGGTCATGATCTCAGGGTCCTGGGATCGTGGGTGGCTCAGTGGGTTAAGCCGCTGCCTTCGGCTCGGGTCATGATCTCAGGGTCCTGGGATCGAGTCCCGCGTCGGGCTCTCTGCTCAGCGGGGAGCCTGCTTTCCTCTCTCTCTCTGCCTGCCTCTCTGTCTACTTGTGCTCTCTCTCTGTCAAATAAATAAATAAAATCTTTAAAAAAAAAAAAAAATCTCTGGTTTATTTAAAATTTCTAGTCTTTCTTGAAAAATAGAAATTTCTGGCATACTGAAGCCTGCATTCACCCATTTGCCTATGCATTTATTGAGTAGCTATGAGCCAGGCACTATTCTAGTCTTTTATGTGGCAAAATAATATGACAACCATTGAATAGAGCTAAAGAGGGACTTTTTCAAGAGGACCATGAACTCTCCAGTACATCAGCATACCCATCCTTCTGTCGTCACTCTCTCATATTACCTACCTTCCTTCCAAGCAGGTATTTAAGCTTGCAACCATATAATAAGATAATTCACACTGAAGTAAAAATGGTTGTGACAAAGAAAATATATTATATCTCCCTAAGATGTATTTGCATTTTAACAGAGAAGACAGAGTTGGAAGCCAGGAATGGCAAATCTCTGACATTACTATCATCACTTCCCTTTCCCAGACCCATAGAAGATATAAGTAATCAAATGGAACAAACGCTCTTTACTGCCTAGTCTAGATTCTGCAGTCAGAGTTTACTCAGAAGTTGAAATATATTTGCCATCACTACTTTGACTTAAAGAAATGAGATAATCAGGGGCGCCTGGGTGGCTCAGTGAGTTAAAGCCTTTGCCTTTGGCCCAGGATCTCAGGGTCCTGGGATCAAGCCCCGCATCATCAGGCTCTCTGCTCAGCGGGGAGCCTGTTCCTACTCTCTCTCTGCCTGCTTCTCTGCCTGCTTGTGATCTCTGTCAAGTAAACAAACAAAAGAAAAAGAAATGAGATAATCATTATAAATTTATTATTAGAGGTTTAAGAGGAATAATTATGTAGGGCCAAAAAACACACCTGAAAACACAACTCAATCACCCTATTAGTAAATCTGCCCTGTTCACAGCTATGCATGATAGCCCTGAGTATGGCCAACTATCTCATAGGTATGTACAATTGAACATAAAGAACACTGAGCAGGTAAAATTATAACATATCCGCACTATTAGAGATTCATTTCAAATGAATGTCTTATCAGTACTGGGTACACAATGTTCAAGTGTGTCTACATATATATTCTATAAATATAAGAATAGATACTAATAATGAGTTCTGAGTTCCTGTAGAATAATATTGATCCCTTAAATCTAAATCTGTCCACCTCATCCTTCATAAAGAAATGCAAATCAACAAATAGAGCAAATAAAACCATATATGAGCCAGTTCAATAGCATGTGTAGGAGACTGAGAGGTCTACACACTTCAAATTACACAGAAGAAGAGAAATAAACACCCAAAAGAAGCAAAACTAGCTCTATAGCCCCAACCATAGCCCAGAGTCAAAAACTAAATAGAGAAAAAAATAAGAGAGCTGATGCCTAGTGGTGGCAGAATTAATAAAACTCCCATTAACAAGACGCCCCACCTTTAGTAGACAGCTACTGAGAACAGATCTCAGACCTGGATTTGGGAACACTGGCTACTGAAAACTGAAATGTGAAATGTGCTTTAAAGCATAAAGAACTAGAGTTGCTAACTTGGCAACCACAACTTCCGAAGGCGTAGGGGAACTGACTTGGAAAGAATGTCCCTTGAAGGCTTGATAGGGAAGGGAAAGAAGGAAGCAAGAGGAAGAATTTCAGAATCCTGCAGAAATAAAAATGAATCACAAAATTAAGGGGTATACCAAACCCCCCATACAAAAGGCACTGTTGATTTTTTTTAAATTGCACTTTACCAAAGGTCAAAAATTGTAAGAGAAACTGTATCTTATTATAAAATAAAATTTATCAAAACAAAAATGAAATTGCACTTTAATAAAAACGAAGAAACATAGTAACCTGGTAAGTCACCCAAACTCCTGACTCCTATAAGCATATGACTATTGTTGCTGACTTAGGGAACTATTTCAGAATGAACATAAAAAGACAAATTTTTCTGTAAGAAGAAAAAACAAGAATCCTGTCAGCTGATGAAGAACCTCTCCAAGTAATCACCCCAAAGAAGAAGAAAACAGCAACAAAATACATCAATTTAAACAAATATTTGAAAAAACGCTAAAATGATAAATTTTAAAACTCAGAACAGAAATGTTCAAAAGGAAGATGCATAATCAGAATTGACTGAACTCAGGAAATAAATTTCAGAAAGTCATCTTGAAAAAGAAGACTATATGGAATGGTGACCAAGAGAGAAAAGATCTGAAAATATAATGACATGCTGTGATGGAAGGTACTAGAATAGTGAAGACAGTGACATAGAAATAATGAGGTAAAAGAGATCAGAGAAAGTGACTGATATAGGAGATAGGCAAAGCAATTGGACCATATATAATTGTCATTCCCAATGAAGAAAAACCAAAGAATAAAAGAGAACTAATATTTAAAACTATAATCAAAGAATACTTTTGAGAAATAAAAGACCTGAGTGCAAGTATTTAATGGAAAAACTGGAAGTACCCTGGAAATCTGATTCAAAACAGCCAACACCAAGTCACATCTTAGGAAAAATAGTAGCCTTTAATGATGAAGAAAAAATAATAATCTCATGGGCCTTGGAGCAGGATAAGTCATTTATAGAGGAGAGAAAGAAAAGTCAGGTTTGGCATCAGACATCTTCACAGCAGACAAAGCCAAGTAAGAACACAGCAACATTTTCAAATAACTCAAGAAAGGGAGTGTGGGCCAAGGATTTTATTCAAACAAGTTCTCTTTCAATTATTAACGGTATAGAAAAACAGTTTTAAACATGCCAGAATTTCGGGAATACTGTACTCACAAGCCATACTAGATTTGGAGTCAACAAACTTTTTGTGTGAAGGATCAGACAGTAAATACTTCAAGCTTTGCAGGCTGTCCATCACAAGTATTCAACTTAGCACAATAGCGGCCAGAGACACGATGTAAACGAACGAGTGTGACAGTGTTCTGATAAAATTGTATGGACAACTGAAATTTGAATTCAGTGAAAATTTTCACATATCCAAAAATATTGGTATCCTTTCAAATTTTTTCAGCTATTAAAAATGTAAAGGCCATTCTTAGCTCATGGCACATATCGAAGCAAACAGTTTGCCAGGTTAGACTAAGGGTTAAAGTTTGTTGATTTATTATTTAGAGAACAAGCTTCATCCAACTAAGATGATGCGGGAATCTTTGGCAAAAGGCCTGTTGGTGAAAATTAGATCTATTTAATTGTGGATTTAAGATTATAACAAAGGTGGGGAAATAGATGGAAAAATGGTATGGAAAATAGTATGTAAATAGATTTACATTAAATCTATATTTTGATGAAGTAATAGTAATTCAGCTAAAACCAAGAGAAAAGAAAAGGCAAAAGTCAAATAAGCTCACTGATTGCCACATAGAGGGTCAAAATATAATTTTAAGTTGTCAAACCAAATGGTAGATGATCAAACAAGCACAGGGGAATAAGGGCATTATAAACGATAATAGCATAAAGGTACTCAATAGAACAAAAGTAGAAACCTTCTTAAATACCAAAAGAAAAATTTAGAAACCAAGGAAAACAAACGACATGAAGAAATACAATAAAATTAACATAACACTGTGAAACATAAATGATAAGGTACATTTGTGTCATATCAATAAATGTAAATAGGTTAAACTAACCTATTACAAGGAAATGATTTTCGAAATAGGTCACAAAGCAAAACTGAATTCTCTGCTGTTTATAATAGACACGCCTGAAATAAAAGGAGTCAGAAATGGCTAAAAATTAAAGAACTTACCAGGTAAATGGAAGCAGTAAGAGAACAAATCTTACAATCTTCATTTCAGGCAAAGAACTCAAGCCAAAAACCATAAAGCACAACAAAGAACATACTGTATGCAATGCCATGACTATCTCTGCATAAATAATCCAACAACTGATTTTATAAAGCAGAAACTACAAGAGATACAAAGAGAAATAAACAAAAAGAACTGGTAATAGGAAATTTTATCCTCTCAGGTCACATGGACAGAAACTTACTAAGTATATAGAATATCTAAAAAAGCAAAATCTTACCCACCACCTTTCATCTGTTGATGGACATCTAGGTTCTTTCCATAGTCTGGGCACGTTTTGCATGGAGCACTGGGTGTTGTGCAAAAAGAATGAATACTGTTACGCTGAAAAAATAAATAAAATGGAAAAAAAATAATAAAACCCGTGAAATAGCAAAAAAAAAAAAAAAAAAAAAAAGCAAAATCTTGTGGCTATGTATTGAACTTAACATCCTGATAGAGAATGTACCTTCTTCACAAATGCACACAGAACTTTCACAGAATTTGATCTTATATTAGGTCCCAATATGAACTTCAATGAGTTTCATAAAGTAGAAATAATGCAGACATTCCTAGATCACAGTGAAATGAAACTAGAAATTAATAAAAATTTTAAAAACAAGGCTATTCACCTGGAAGTTTTTTTAATTAAAAAAAACTCTTGTGTAAAAGGGGAAATAAAACTGAAAATTACAAAATTTCTAAGAATAATGATAAACACACCGCATGTCAAACGGTATGAGATAGAATTAAACCACTTATGAGGAAAATTTGTATTCATAAAAATGAAAATAAAGCTTAAAAAGCAATAAAATAAACTAAGGAAAGCACAGGAAAAGAAATAATAAAGATAAAGCACAAATTAATGGGGTAGAAAACAGCAAAATAATAGAAAAATAAAGTGTTGTTAAAAATCAATAGGCAGACCACAAGCCACCTTAAATCAAAACAGAGAATATAGTCCGTGATATTGTAATAGCATTGTATGGTGACACGTGGAAGCTAGACTTGCAGTAAGCATGGCATAAGGACATAGAGAGATATCAGATCACTATGTTGAACACCTAAAACAAATGTAACAGTGAGTCCACTATACTCAAAAAAATTTTTAGAAGTGGGGGAAAACATACAGAATACAAAAGGAGGGGCACCTGGGTGGCTCAGTGGGTTAAAGCCTCTGCCTTCCGCTCAGGTCATGATTCCAGGGTCCTGGGATTGAGCCCCGCATTGGGGTCTCTGCTCAGCAGGGACCCTGCTTCCCCCTCTTTCTCTGCCTGCCTCTCTGCCTACTTGTGATTTCTGTCTGTCAAATAAATAAATAAAATCTTTTAAAAAAAAGAATACGAAATGAGAGGAACTGATCATTGAAGCAAAGGAAAGTTTTTTAAAAATGGTAAATGACTTCAGAGTCCATAGTCTCTTATGGTTCGCCTCCCCTCCCCAATGTCCATAGCCCCCTCCCCCTCTCCCAATCCCACCTCCCCCCAGCAACCCCCAGTTTGTTTTGTGAGATTAAGAGTCATTTATGGTTGAGGGTTTTGAAGGGTCAGGGGTGGGAGGTTGGGGGAACAGGTGGTGGGTAATAGGGAGGGCACGTTTTGCATGGAGCACTGGGTGTTGTGCAAAAACAATGAATACTGTTATGCTGAAAAAAATAAATAAAATGGGAAAAAATGGTAATTGACTTTAAAAAATAAAATTAGGGGTGCCTGCCTGGCTCAGTGAGTAGAGCATGCTTCTATTGATCTCAGGGTCATGAGTTCTAGCCCCATGTTGAGCATGGAACCTACTTAAAAATAAAACAAAATGTTTAAAAAAAAGAAGGTAAGTGGCTCCTCTGCCTGGATCTCCTTCACAGGGTTTATGTAGTATTCAGCAGACCCACCAGCAATGTGTGAAAGTACCCGTGTCCCTGTGGACCTACCACCCTGGTGTGTCGCAAGATTGTGAATCTTTGTCAGTGGGATAGGTTAGGAAGGGTATCTAAGTGGAGTTTTATTTTGTATCATGAATGAAGCTGAACATCTTTTCATATGATTAAAGATATTTTTGTGAACTGTATACTGTTCATGTCTTATGTCCATTTTTCTGTTGAGTTTGGGTTTTTTTTTTCCTTTTGGCCCTCTTTGTCTCAAATTTTAAGAGTTTGTTATGTATTAGGAGGTTTCAAACTTTTGAATACATAACTGTGTAGCCTCAGAAGAACATATTCTAAAGACAAAAACAAACTTTTAATTTCACTTAGTAGATTTCGTTCTGGTAGTGGTCTTGGTGTAGGAATTCTAATACTATTTTGTGTGTCTTGTACGATAAGCAGATGAGTAAACATTGATGTTATTGAGAACAGGGTTCACCGTGTGGAAAAGGAAATAAAAATATGGAATGGGGGAAGGGAAGAACTCTGCGATATTGGATTAGTATTAGAGATGTAAATATGAATTCATTCTTTTAAAATATGCAGATATATGTGTATGTGTATAGACATATATGTGTGTGCGCATATATATATATATATATATACATGTGTTATGTATACATACATGTTAGCAATGCAGGTAATAAAATCTGAAAATTTTGTTCTATAGTACATATCCCTGCTTTGTCCCCTAAAGGACTTAAAAACAATGACACCTCAGTAGTAATGAGCATATCTTATGCCCAAACTTAGGTTTCTAAATACATTTTCTATTAAAGGCTATTTGCAGAAATGGCTGTTTCTAGATGTGTGGCAGAGAAGGTGAGTGCAAGGTAAGCCTAAAACATTTCGTGCTCAAAAGCAAGACATGTCAAAATGACACAGAAACCGATTTGAAGAGGCTCCCCCTGGCCTAATTTGAGCTTCAAAAAGAGCGATGGTGGTAATGGATTCAACATTGAACAACAAAAGAATCTGTGAGTCTCTAGTAATACTAAAAAATAAATGGGCACAAAATTTCTAGAAATGGACATGATTTCTCTTTAACTCACACAGGTCCCTTTACTCATAGCCATGATATCTTTCAAATTAGGTATTATTATTTTTAATTTACATAAGAGAGAACTGACACGCAGAGGTCAAGCAGTTTGCCCCAAACCAGCAAAGCGAGTTCGTGAGAGAGCCATCAATCTTCAGGTCTAACTTTTCAAAAAGAGCCTATGCCCTCACTTATTATACTAAATGGCATCTAAAAATGAGCTCATATAATAGATACAGTTATATAACTTCCCTCATGAATATATTTATTATTTAATATTTTTCTACAACATTATTTTAGTGGCAACATTATTGTATAGATATAGTTATTGATTTAATCAATCCCTATTTGCTGGACATTTAAATACTTTCAATATCTTAATAATATAGCAACATCATGTTGAACATGGTTGTTTTCAAATCTATTCAGTTTCTTTTCTTAGGATAAATTTTTAAACATGGAATTGCTGGACCAAAATGTTTAAAAACATTTCCAACACCTTAGATATATATTACCACTTTGTCCAAACATTTTGGAACAATTTATACTCCTAGCAGCAGTATGCAAGAGCAGTCATTTCCCTGAACCCTTGAAAACTTGTGATATCATCATCTATTAAAAAAAGGAAGTAAAGGAAAAAAGCCATTTTGATTGGTAAGGTTATATTCACTGTTTTAGCTTACATTTTTAAATTACCACGAGGGTTGAACGTTTTAAAATGCCTCTGCTAACTTGCATTTCTTCTTTTGTGAATTGCCTATTGATGTCTTTTGCCCATGTTTCTCCTAGAGGGTTCAGTTGATGTTTATTGATTTATTAAAATTTTCATATATTAAAGATTTTAACATAAACTGCATATCTTAACTAACAATAAAGAATCAAAATTACAATTTTAAACCATGAGGAAAAAAATAAAAACTGAGAGACTGCTGTATTCTCTTCACACATCTCCTGATATTTTCAGGGGTTGTATGAGGTTCAGTAAGCTTCCCACATTCCATGTTTCCTTTAAAGCAAAACTTGAATCTATTTCAAAGATAGAAAATAATGCTTTGGGCAACAAAATGATCAGATTTAACACAAAAGCTAAGAAGGTTGGGATTTTTTAAAAAAGAGGTTATAAAACCAATAGAAAATACATTGCATGTATATGACTTCAGTTACATGTGACCCACTAATCCAATAAAATAGTGTCCATATGAAAAGATGATTCTACTGATGTTCACGTATTTTTAATTGATTGAGGGTGGTTATAGAGCTTCCAGTTCTTTTCTATACGCTTACCTAAGCTGGATAGACAAAATGAGTTTCAGTAATCACTGTGTGGGCAAAAAGCAGAGTTTTCCTCTATACAAAAGCAACTAGTTGGCATAAAATTTTAACCTATAACTTTGGCCTCATTAGCCCAATATTCTATCTAAATTACTTCAGTACTTAATGTCATTGGATGGTAGAAATAGATCACATCTTCTCTTGGTCCTGAATAAGAGGGAAGCTAGTCTCTGTGTGTCCTGGGGCAAGCACGTCCTCTCCTTAAACTTTAGTTTCCTCTTCCGTAAAATGAGGAGACTGAGCCAAATGGTTGATCTGTGGTCTCTCCACTTTTTGATCCACAGAAAAATGCAAAGATAGTACAGAGAATTCCCATATTCTGGTTTCTCCTATTATTAACTTCCTGTATCACCATGGCACATTTGTCACAACTAAGAAACCAATATTGATAATTACTCTTTTTTTTTTTTTAATTTTTTAAGACTTTATTTATTTATTTATTTGAGGTAGGCAGAGAGGCAGGCGGAGAGAGAGAGAGAAGAGGAAGTAGGCTCCCCGCTGAGCAGAGAGCCCAATGTGGGGCTCGATCCCAGCACCCTGGGATCATGACCTGAGCTGAAGGCAGAGGCTTTAACCCACTGAGCCACCCAGGCGCCCCTGATAATTACTCTTAATTGAACTTGATACTTGATCTGGATTTTATAAGTTCTACTCCAATATCCTTTTTCTGTTCCAGGATCCCATCCAGGACCAGATATCATAGTGTCTTGTTTCCCTTACCTCCTCTGGAATGTGACAGTTTTCTGTCCTCAATGACTTTAACAGTTTTGAGTAGCACTGGTCACCTTTTTTGCAGATTGGCCCTCAATTTCAGTGGTGCTGATGTTCTCGTGTTGAGATGGCGGTTATGGAAGAAGACTGCAGAAGGGCCATTATCATCACATGATATCAGGGATACCATGTGCATGACATGCTGTCATGTACACACTGTCACTGATGAGGTTAACCTTGGTCATGTGGCTGAGGTAGTGTTTGTCAGGTTTCTCCACTGTAAATTTACCTCCTCCCTCTTTTCCAAACTCTACTAGTCTGTGGTCTTTTTAAGCTCTAACATACCATGATTTTATTTTTTTATTTATTTTTTTAACCATGATTTTATTATGTTCCAGACAAAGCCCCTTCACAGATCAGTTTACTGGGGTTGATCGATCACCTGGGAGTACATACTTCACTGGGTAACTCAGCTGAAAATTTCCTTGGGACCCATTTCATACAAAACACAGCTCTGTAAGAACACTCAGTTATGTTCCATAAAATGAGACTCTAGGGGCACCTGGGTGGCTCAGTGGGTTAAAGCCTCTGCCTTCGGCTCAGGTCATGATCTCAGGGTCCTGGGATAGAGCCCCACATCAGGCTCTCTGCTCAGCGGGGAGCCTGGTTCCCTTCCTCTCTCTCTCTCTGCCTACCTCTCTGCCTAAAAAAAAAAAAAAAAAAAATGAGACTCTAACCAGTTTCTGCTAATCTTTGTAGAAAGTACACTCTACTTAAAGTAGAGTGATGACAATTTTACAATCTGAAGGATGCTCTCAAACCCAAAATCTACATCTTCCAAACCTCAGTGATCATGATGATGGAGGGAAGGAAAGGAGCAGCTTTGGGAAATGTTGGTGGGGAAAGGAGAGAAAAGAATGTCTGTTCTAAATTAAGTCCAGGGTTTAGAATTAGGAAATTTCATGATTTTTTTTTTCTGTTTTCATTTTATTCTGCTATGCAGCTATGTGAGGATGGCTACTGAAATTCTCTTAGAAACCTTGGTCCCTCTACGTTGCTCTCACCAGAAAATAGTTTTGGAAAGGCTAGCTTGAGGGGGGAATTAACCAGGTGTAAAACTAATAATGACTAACTCTTACTGAGCATTTATTACATGCCAGGCATTTTTCTGGGTACCTTACATGTATGGACTATTATCATGCAAATTTAATGGTGAGACTACTGAGACACAGGGATTAAGTAATTTGCCCAAGTGTAGCAGAGCTGGGATTTGAAACAAGATACCTTCCCTCCAGAGTCCTTGCCCTTAACTACCACATGACAACTGTCTCCCTTTAGATAGACTATAAGCTCTGGGAGGCAAGGGTTTTTCTGACCAAGCAATTACTGTTGTATTCTCAGAACCTACGACAGTGTGTAACACATAGTAATCAGCTGACAAATAATTATTGCATGAAAGGAAGGGAAGCCTTGATGATCCTGGTAATGAATCAAGTCCAAACATTGGTGACTTTTCCAGAAGTCAGCTGTCCTGGTGCCACCTCAGGAAACCCAGAACAAACTGGATCATTATAATCTCCTGCACTTTATTCTCTGTTTTTTTCCCCATCTGATCAAATTGTGAAAGGCAGCTATGGTTTTCTACCACTCATCTGTCTTCCATCTTCTCATCTATATCTCCTGACTCCCCAACTTCATACAAGCCCTGCTCTTTAATGCTAACTCTGAATAATCAGGTAATGCAAATTCAAGTCTTAAAATCTCAACATCTAAAAGTTTGCAGAAGAAAGAAGAACACATACCATGTATCTGTGGCTACGATGTCATGAGGAAAATTTAAAAAGTGAGTTTTAAAGCATCAGCTGCCATGGGTTGATGACATAAATATTGAATATATTTCCATTTTTATAATTTAAATACATCCAGAGCAAAGAGTAAGATGAGGAGAGAGCTTTGGTATAGGTCTGTTTCTTATTCTCCATATTCACTGGTTTCATCTGGATCTTTTAAAAGAATATGCATATTATTACAAATATGCCCTCAAGCCAGTTGTCGATAATGATGATGTAACAGGCAGTAATTTGGACCATAGCACAAGGGAGAATTTGCTGAGCAGAAAATGAAGTAAAATGGAAAGAAAAAATTTTAAAGAAGAATGAAAAAGTGCTGATTCATGGCAAAATGGATATTTTTGCTGCATTATTCATTAAATGATTCTTTTTGAAAAAATTTATCCCGTCATTACGCCACTGATTCCTCCTGACTCCACAAAGCAAATAATAATATAAAAGTAAGACAGACTTGAGTTATGGAGAGCACTTATTGGTGCTGTGACTTGAGATGAAAACACTAAATAATTGTGTCTGTCTGATAAGGAATACACAGATGGGCCCGTTATGCAACTGCAAATGGAGACCATATATTACACCTGTGATAAGGTACCCAAATAGACGTGTTATTTATAAATATTGCTGCAGCCTGGGGATGGAAAATATAAAATACATAGTAAATGAAAGTTTTAAGATAATATAATATAGAACTACAATATTAAAATGATTTATTACTTTGATAGAATCTTCTCTAGACACTAACCTAGATATAAAACTAGGACCGTACTAAGGCCAAAAAGGAAAAAAATAATGTCTGCTGCAATGCAGAATAATTCATTTCATTTAGAAAAAGAAGTAGGGGGTCAAACATGTGGCTCAGCAAGAAAGGTGTCCTTGGTACCTCTGGTTTACCGCCTCAATCTTTTCTTCCTTTGGCATTGAGTTTTACTGTTTCACCATAGCAGGCTTGCAAAATGTGATTTGTAAACTGAATCAAGGAAGAGGGATTTTTTTTCTTTTCTTTTTTTCTTTCTTTTTTTTTTCACTTCTTTTGTTTAAATCAGTGAAGTCCTTTCTTTCAAAGGAAGTCTTACCCAGCCCCAACACAACACCTTTTCAGGCTTCCAAAAATGTTTGAGAGGAATCTCAAAGCCATTTTGACTCCATTCAAATTACTTTGAAAAGGAACAGTTACATATGTTTTATTTATGCCCACGAGGTAGTACAAGCACAAATAATATTTTTAGTAGAAAATGTATATGTATAACCCTAGGAAAAAAAGAAAACGTGAATGAAACCTGCTAAAGCAAATGTAAGGCACCATAAACAAACACTCATTGCTTACTTTATTTAGTTCTTCAAAAATGCTTCTCTGGAAACTAATGGTTTTCCATCTTGCATGTAATCTGGTTATTACCTGGACAAAACCAAGATCTGAAGGTAATTTATCAAAGGACTGTAGTTCACTCGTATACCAATTTGATGTTCAATATAATGAAAATGGGATTTATTTTAAGATAGAAAGGTAACCTGGTTTCTGTAATATTAGCAGTCACTGCATTTAATTCAAGTAGCATTTATTTCTGCAGTGATGTTCCTTATTACAGAAGCATCTAGCCTCACACGATGTCCACTGAACTATTGGTGTGGTGAAATGGCTTCCCCTAGGAGTTAACTTGAAAGCCTGAAGTCATCAGGGGTCACCATCTGGATAATGTACTTGGCATATTTTTCAGGAAGGGAACTGTTCAGCATACAAGTAGATCTATAGCCTGACAAGCTTTGGAAGTGCAAAAGCAGTAGCATTCCCTAGCCTGAAGGAACATGAAGCAAGATAAGTGAGAGAACCGGTGGGTGAAGAATGGCTGAAAGAAAGGAAAAACAAATTATCTTGAAAAATATCACATACTTTTATCTTGGCAGCGTTTGAAACTTATGACATCATCTATTATGGGCAGGATTTTGTTTGTGAGACAGATTTCAAACTTTCTAAATAGGTTATTTAGTAGAATTAGAAGGTAACAGAAAGAAATTCTTGCAACAAATAGATACACCTTTCTTAGCTGAATATGTGTACCTTTTGAGATGTACTGTGAATTCCTTGAAAACAAACTTAGAGTGCAGTTTCAAGGTTTACTTGTGTATTTAGTATCAAAGCCCAATTTATCTTGTTATTGAATGGGTTTTAGTATTATCTAGAAGAGAGTGGACACAAAATACCAAAAGATACAGAATAACATGAAAGGTTTCATATGTCCTGACAATACCATTGTAAAGGTATTACAATAGATTTAACTGCTGAAAGAGAGTTCTTCCAAACACCCACATTTTTCTTGTTCAGATATTTTGAGGATAATTTTTGAGACCAGTAGATTTCAAACTATGTCTTTGGAATTTGGGGGCAACTCTTTTAGAACCCCAATCTCTTTCAATCAAGAGTTCTGTTTTATCTGTTTTATGTGTTTGGGGTTGTCCTTATTTAATTGCTGAATTGCTCTTCTGCTTTAAATTGTTCTGAAAAGTTTTGTTTTAGACAGAAGATAATAATACAAGAGAATGAACAAACCAATGCATCTATTCATTCAGCTTTAAAAAAAAGGTTTATTGAGGGGGAGCACCTGGGTGGTGCAGTTGGTCAAGTGTCCAACTCTTGGTTTCAGCTCAGGTCGTGATCTCACCATCCTGAGATCAAGCCCCAGGTGGGGCTGCTCAGAGTCTCCTGGAGATTCTCTCTTTCCCTCTCCCTCTGCCCCTCCTCACCATGCGCTCTCTCCTCTCTAAAACAAACAAATAAATCTTTAAAAAATAATAAAAAATTTAAAAGGTTTGTTGGGAGCACCTGGGTGACTCAGTCAATTAGGCACCTGCCTTCAGCACAGGTCATGATCCCAGGGTCCCTGCTGAGCAAGGGACCTCTGCCCTCTGCCTGCTGCTGTCTCTCCCTCTAACAAATAAATAAATAAAATCTTAAAAGGAAAAAAAGGTTTGTTGAGCACCTAGTTTTTTTAATTATATAACACTACATGAATACATTATCATTGTAAAAGATTCTAAAATTACTATGAAAATGTTGAAGTCCCAGCTCCGCACTGTAAAGATCAACGGTTCAGGGGTATGATCCTTCCAGTGCTCTCTGTATGCATTTATACATAAAGAGACACTTTTTTTTTTACTTACACAGGATCATCGGAAATGCATTGTTCTACAGTGTTTCTTATACAAAACCTAGAGCTCTTTTCATGTCAGTATGTGTAGGTCAACCAGGGGTGTGTTGATGTTTGACAAGCTCTCTGTGAAAAAAAAAATTTGCAATGTTTTCTGGTTCCTGGAATGTTCATAAACCCACCATGGCTGATTTCAACTACCAATGTGAAGTCATTGAAGGTGGAATTGGGAAGACATGTGCCCAGCTGGCTCTTGTAAACCACTATAAGCTGGCTACAGCACACCACTGAATCAGTTCTTTTTTTCTTCTTAGGCTTTTTATTTTGAAACAAATTTAGACTTACAGAAAAGTGAGCAGATGTAGCTCTGAATTACTGTGTGTACCTGTCACTCAGCTGCCAGTATTAACATCTTGCATAACCATAGTACAATTATTAAAAGAGATTAACGGTGTGATGCTATTAACTCAAGAGTTTAATACTGGTTTCTCCAGTTTTTCCTTTATTTTTTTCCCTGTTTCGAGATCCTATCTAGGATCTCACATTGCATTTAATTGTCATGTCTCCTTAAATCTGACAATCTCTTGAGATCAGTCCTTTTAATTCTTACGTAAGATTTCATAGCTTGGATATACCACTTTCTCAGAGATGGATGTATTGGTGGTTCTATTTTTTTTTTACTATATTAACAAAGCCATTATGTTAACAATGCCAGGTTGAATTCCCTTGTACATACTCCTTCATACAAAAACGTGATTATTTCTTTAGTAGATTCCTGGAAGTTGAATTCCTTGGTCAAGGAACATTCCCAATTTAAATTTTGATTGATATCACAAAATTGTTTTCTAAAGCTCCTTTACTCCTTTATAGTCCCATCAGAAGTATGTAAGTAGAGTACCTCCTGACTACCAGGCACCGAATTTAGGACCAGGGATAGAAAAATAAAGACATGGACCCTTCCCTTTGAATGCTTTCATAATAATGAGGTAGACATATCAATGGATAGCTTCAATATAATGTGACAGGTCCTATGAGAGGGTGCTAAAAGAGAAACAGCCCATCTTTTTGTGAAATGTTCTAGATAGGCAAGATCAACATTGGCCAATACAAATACAAAACAAACCACATATGTAATTTAAAATTTCACAGTAGCCACATTCAAAATGTGAAAAAAAAAGTTGGGATTAATTAAAATTTGTATTTAATTGAATATATATCTAAAATATTGTCATTTCAATATGTTGTTACTATAACAATTATTTATTGGATATATTCTATTTTTTCTTTTATATTAAGTCTTCAATTCTAACTAGCCACATTTCAGATGTTTGACAGACACATGTGCAAGTGGCCGCCATGCTGGACAGTACAGACCTAGGTCATTCAGTCCTGATTTCCTACTTCTACTTCTGAAGCATTCCTTTGGTCTCTCCCAGAGGGGAATATTTTTGCCTTTTGAAGGGGAATGGAATGAAGAAGTAGTATCAATTATAAATATTAATAGAGACCATCAGTCTTACTTAAGAGAAAAAGACCAATGTCCCAACAGAGAGTGCAGAGAAGTAACTGCAAAGAGACTCGGAGCTTTCAGCCTAGAGAAATGTGCAAGTTAAGAAGAGCTTATTCTCCCAAAGTTAGCCTGCCTTGAGATCCAAGGTGCTTGATTGAGTTTGGTGATCAGGCTTGGTGAGATACTCCATTTGTTACCTTTGTAATACATTTATAATTTCAGAGTGTAGCTTTGTGCAGTTGGACAAACCAAGAAGGATAATAATTATAAAATGTACAAGACTCAACTCTAAGGAATATTTGTTACAGGAGCATTAAGGACTGCCATTCTTAATAAGCTGAAAAGACATTATTCCTGGAATATCTGAATAGGCATATACATTCTTTCTTGCCATTGAACTTGAGTGAAGTGCAGTGATATGGTACTGGTACTCCTGGAGAGATCTGGGTCATGTCAGTCTTTACTCACTGAGGATGTATATTTTTATATATGTTTTTAGGAAAAATAACTTTGACTTTGGGGCCAGGAGTACTTCGATTAGACCTACTATAACCAGCATTGCTCATTTGGAGGTGGATGTTCCAGTATGTGTGATTTTAGTTATATTACTTTCTATTCACTTATAAAGTTTATGAGTGGCCAGTTTGTGAAACAGAGATAGCACAATCATGGGTGCAATCCTTCAGTTTAAAAGTTTTCCCACCACTCTTCTTCCTGACTGAGCTCCATTCATACTGGGCTCCTTAGTGTTCCTCACACATTCCACACAAAGCTTAAGGGTTTTGTGTAATTGCTATACCTTCCTCCTGGAAGGTTCTTCAACTAAATATTCATATGACTTCACTCCATTCAAAACTTGGTTCAAATATTACCTCCTCTCAGCCTTCTTTGTTTCCACACAGCTATATTATATTAATTATAGCATATATTTATTCATTGTCTGCATGTCTAAACCCACCACCCTCTCGTATGAGTTCTGGGTAGGTAGAGATTTTGTAAAAAAAAAATTTTATTCACTGCTATAAACTTAGGAAAACAGTGCCTAGTGCAAGTAGGCACTCAAAAAAATATTTGGAGACAAACCATAAATGACTCTTAATCTCACAAAACAAACTGGGGGTTGCTGGGGGGAGGTGGGATTGGGAGAGGGGGAGGGGGCTATGGACATTGGGGAGGGTATGTGCTATCGTGAGTGCTGTGAAGTGTGTAAACCTGGCGATTCACAGACCTGTACCCCTGGGGATAAAAATACATTATATGTTTATTAAAAAAAAAATTTGGAAGGGGAGGCGAACCATAAGAGACTATGGACTCTGAAAAACAACCTGAGAGTTTTGAAGGGTCAGGGGTGGGAGGTTGGGGGAACAGGTGGTGGGTAATGGGGAGGGCACGTTTTGCATGGAGCACTGGGTGTTGTGCAAAAACAATGAATACTGTTACGCTGAAAAAATAAATAAAATGGAAAAAAAAATAAAATAAAAAAAACAAAAGCAAAAACAAAAAATATTTGTTGAATCAATCTATAATACTGTCTGTTCATTACCAGCTATACCCTTAATTCTAACAGTTGGTTTATAATGTTTATACTTGGGTCTGGGACACTTGTCTCAAAATGTGGCTATAAATACATAGCATAGATCTGATTGGGGATCCACTAGAAGCTAAAGACTCTGTATCTTCACCCTGCATCCAAGGCTGATATGCAATCAGTGTGTCCTGGTGAGGCTGCATTGGTTGTTATTTCCGATTCCCTGTTATCAGCCAGTACCTATGGTGTCTTGGCTATTAAATATTTTTTTTTTTTGGCCTTTGCATGTATTCCCAATGTTCCCAATGTGCCCAGGATATGCTTTGAAGATATTTGTTGAATGAATTAATAAATACATCCCCATAGAAAGTACTGCTGTATCTTTCTAGTGATGTATGGGTATGTCCTAAAGGTCAATATAATTTAATTTTATTGGTCTTAATATGAACAAAATATTATTTATTTCTAATAAAGCACAAAGACTGGAGTTACGTAGTTACCTTAGTCTACCCTGCACATACTTTTTGACTTCCTTTCTCAAATCAGCAGAGGAAGGCTTATTTTGGAGGAGAGGAAAGACTGTGATTTTTCTTTGGTACCCACAGACTATAGCAAGTAAGTTAACTTGCATTGTGTATTCATACAAATATACATTACAAATAGCTTCTTGCCTGTAAAAGACAAAATAAACTCAAAAAATTATAAAGCTTCACTTCCCTGAAAGGGTGTTCTACTAAATGTGCCCACACCTCTCTATCTGTCTTGATTGGCTGGAAGCAGCCTAATTCATTCTGTGTTGAAAAATTAATCCTTGCCTTATTATTTTGAAGTGATTCTCAGCACATGGCTGAGAACTTTTTCTGTCATTTTTGAGTGCCCTCAGGAAACTGGCTTAACTTAAAGTGTATAAAATATCCCCCTTGAACTTTAAAATGAAAACTACTATGCCTTTTGTTCCTTATGGCCAATCTAATTTCACAAAAGTAACTGAACCAAGGGAATCCAACACATTTTCAATATGGCTTCTAACAGCCATCATATTCACATTATTGGGGAACAGAGTAGATAAAATTTTCTTAAAAATAATAAGACTCTTTAATTGGAGTATGTTAAACTAACCATACTTTGAGTCTTTTGCCATACTGTACCTGACTCGGTACCACTATCATTTGAGTTTCAAGGGTTTCCAGTAATTGCAAGAGAAATTCATCAGGCAGCACTGGCCTTAATCCAAAGAAAAGGGTAGAAAGCAATTAAATGCTTAAAAGTTTTAAGGATAAATTAAGAGGTAGGTGTTAGAAATCTCTAGCTCCAGCCAAAAGTGGATGAATGATTTTTAAATAGGCTATCTGGCTAGCTTTCCTGTTCTCAGTTGCAAATCCATATACTGTATATGAGTATTAGACATACAAATCAGCCCCTTTCACTCTGCCTAGGAACATAAAGGAAAAGATTAGTGGATCATGAGCAGATACCCCCTTTTGGTAAGATTTGGTTGATGTTTAAAATTGCAATGAGAAAACAGATAAAAGGATTTCCAGAGCTTCTGTCCTAGTTATTGTTTTCTTCCAACATTATCTGCCCTCAGTGACCTCATTCACTCTCACAATGTCTGCTGTTGCCTCTGTGCATACATGATTCCACAGTCTTGTTCTAACCTTAATACTTCACCAGAACTTCAAACCTCCAAAGCTCCTGGGTCAAACATGACTGTCTGGATAGCCCATTGGTGGATGGAACCCAGCACCTCCAAAGATGAATTCATTATTTCTCCCAGCACCCCACCCTGCCACAAACCAACTAGTCATCAGCCAACAACTAGTTCAACTAGTCATCATTTAACAAACACGTCTCCAGCACCGGTTATCTGTAGCTGGTGTTGGGCTAAGTGCAGAATCCCTTAACCCTATTAAATCATTGACCTATGCTTTCAGTTACTCAGGCTCAAAACCTAAACCTTGGATTCCTCCTTTTCCCTCGTTTTTTTCTATTCTTGCCCCCAGCATATTCACACGTGTACATGAGCACACAGGTCCACACACATACACACACACACACACACACACAACTAGCTGCCAAACCCTGAGATGACATTTATGCAATTTCTCCTTAAGGAATCGCTTTCTTTGCACTCCTACTGCCACTGCCCTAATTGAGACGCTCATTATTTCTCACCTTGATTATTGCAGTGCCATCCCAATTTGTGTTCTTGCCAAATCCTTCGGCCTCCAATTCGTTGTTCTCCACACTAGTATTGGATTTATCTTTCCGCAAAGGGTGCTCTGATGATATCATTTCTTTACCTAGAAACCATCAGTGCTCCCCATTGCGATCAAATTAATCTTCCTAAAGAAAACTGATCATAACACTCATTTGCTCAGAAAATAGCAATGCCTCCCTGCTGCCTAATAAATTGAATCCAAATATCTAAGTGTGGCATTCAGCGTCCTCTACAATATGGCCCTAATCCTCCCTTTGAGCCTTAACTTCCGCTACCATCTATGCGTAACTATACTCTAGCCAACCCCAGCAACTTCCTTTGCCTCAAATGTATGTTGTGCTTTACAATGTCCTATTTTCTTCAAGCTGCCCCCTCACCCTACCCATTGCTGTCACCTGTCAGAGCCCTACACATTTTTCAAGGTTCATCTCAAACCCTACCTTGTTAAAGCATCCCTGATCAGTCAAGCCAGTTTTAATCTGTTGTTCCTTTAAACCACTTCTTTTTTTAAAGTTTTTATTTTAATGCTGGTTAGTTAACATGCAGTGTATTATGAGTTTCAGGTGTACAATTTAGTGATGCAACACTTCCATACAACCCCCCGTGATCATCACAAGTGCCCTCCCTAATCCCTATTACCTGTCTGACCCACTCCACCACCACCACTACCACCTGCTCTCTGGTAATCACCAGAGAGTATATACCTTGAGTATAAAACAATTAAGTTTTTCAAATATGTGTTCTCTAGAATTAAGAGTCTGTTTCTTGGTTTGCCTCCCTCTCTTTTTTCCCCTTCGCTCATTTGTTTTTATTTCTTAAATTCCATGTATGAGTGAAATCATATGGTATTGGGCTCTGACTTATTTGCTCAACATTATACCCTCTAGCTCTGTCCATGTCTTTGCAAATGGCAAGATTTCATTCTTTTTTATGGCTGAGTAATATTTCACCATGTATATATATCTCACATCTCCTTTATCCATTCATCAGTGGATGGATACTTGGGCTATTTCCATAATTTGGCTATCGTCGATAACTCTGTTTTAAACATGGGGTTGCATGTGTCCCTTTGAATTAATGTTTTTGTATTCTTTGGGTAAATAACCCAATTATATAGTATAGCAATTGCTAGATTGTAGGGTTCTATTTTTAAATTATTGAGGAAACTCCATACTGTTTTCCAGAGTGGCTTTCCCAGTTTGCATTCCCACCAACAGTGTAAGAGGATTCCTCTTTCTCCACCTCCTCGCCAACACCTAATGTCTCTTGTGTTGTTGATTTTAGCCATGCTGACAGGTGTGAGGTGGTATTTTATTCCCAGGTTGCAAGGGTGGTTCAGTATTCACAAATCAAGCAATGTGATACACCACATTAGTAAAAGGATAAGAACCATATGCCCAATTTAATAGATGCAGAAAAAACATCAGACTAAGTTCAACATCCATTCATCATAAAAACCCTCAACAAAGTAGATTTAGAGGGAACATACCTCAGCATAATAAAGGCCATATATGGAGACCCACAGCTAACATCATCCTCAGTGAGGAGAAACAGCTTTTCCCTTACAGTCAGGAACAAGATAGGGATGTCCACTCTCACCATTGTTATTTAACATATAGAACTGAAAGTTTTAGCCACAGCAATCAGAACATAAACCACTTCTTTTCTTCTTAAAAATATTTTGTAAGGCATTTTATTTGAAACTAGAGAATAAACCATTTCTTTTAAAATAAAAATTCTCTTCCCCCAGATGGCAAACACTGACCATTTTCATTGTAAAAAGTATCAACAATACATAAATCCTAAAGAAGGATATTAAAATCCTCCATAACCCCCATGTTGTGAATATGTTGCTATATATCCTCCCAGCCCTTTCTCTCCCCAGACATCAACACATCTACACACACACACACACACACATATTATAGATCATTCTATTCATACTATTCAGTAGCCTGATGTTTTTCATTTGATGCATCATAATTATTCTTATGCCAGTTCATAATCTTCTGTAACATGATTTAATACCAGTGTAATCTTGTATTATTTGTAATATCAGTTATTTCATTAATCTCCTTTTGATGAATATTTAGATTGATCATAACTTTCTACTAGTTTTTAAGTGTTACAATAGATAGCTTTTTAGTTTGTACACATTCATAATTCACTCATAGAAATGGAATTGTAGGCTAAAAGGGTAAGCCAAATTTTAAGGTTTTTTGATAAATAATGCTACATTACCCTCCACAAGGGTGGGTGTTTTTTTTAATACTCTCATGTAGAGTATATGAGAGTGCCCACTGCACTCTGATCAACACAGGTATTTTTTAATCTGATAACAATTGAGCCTGTATTGTGTCAGTTATGCTGCATTATAGTAATTTTATACTTGTATTACTTCCAACTCCTACCCTAATAGGCATCTATATTTTAACATCTGCAACAGCTATCATGGGACCTTATGCATGCCAGGCACTCGGGAAACTGGCTTAGTGAAAGCCTCCCATGTTCTCGTAATAGCCTGTCCACCATTACTCTGCAGTTTCCATATACAAAGTAGAGTTCCGTGACCAAGGGAAATGAGAAGGGATAACAGTGTTGAGGACCAGCGTCTAATCCCATTGTGGTTGCTTCACTAATGCCCCAATGTCTATCACTGGGATAGCTACAGCCTCAACTTTTTAACAATAATTACTTACAAAGGTAACTCGTGTAAATTCCAAGCTGCTTGGCCCAACTAAAAGAAAACTGGTCATGGCATTTTTAGGTGGAAAGAGACAGCTGGTTTGGAGACCTTCTCAGCAAGTCTGGAATACGTTCATGTATGGCTTGTTTTCTTGCAGCAGTACATTTGTTCGGCCTGACTTGGCAGTTGCAACCAGTTGAAGGACAGCTCTATGAAAATGGAGTTAGCAAAGGGAACAGAGGGACCGAATCCGTGGATACTACTTACTCTCCAATTGGAGGAAAAGTTTCCGATAAATCAGAGAAAAAAGGTACAGTGATCAAAATGACTGATTTATTGATTATTGATTACTTTTCTTCTAATTTGGTTATTAGAACCAAAGCTGGGATGGTTTCACTTCACATTAAATTTCATGATCACTCGAAAGAAGTACTCTACGTGGACAGAATAAATACATGTAAATGTCTTATGAAAGCAAATTTTCCTTTCTCTAGTGCCTTGAGTATAAACTAATTAAACTTTTCAAATATGTAGGCAATTTTGAAAATAGATAAATATTTACAGGATGGAGTTTTCAATACAATGGAAATTTCATTTCGCATATAACTACCCTGAAGCAACATGGGATTTTGATTAAGTTCTCTGTGTCCAAGCCTAACATTTATATATAACATTTTACAAAGGGTATATGGAAATTTCCTCTGTTTATAATAAGAAAAAGCCTTTTATGCTTAATATAAGGGTGAATGTTTATGTCAAAGTGGGGGAACATGAATTCTTTGCAGTTGGAAAAAATAAAAAAGTACTCTGAGTACTGAATTGTTAAGTTTAACCAATGTAAGCTTGACCTACCTGACTTATTTACAATAAATGTCACATACCAGGACTCCCAACATCTTATTCACATTGAATGATCTTAGTCTCAATATACAAGTATTGAAAATAGCTGAAAGTTTCTATTCTAATTTCTCTTGAAATAGGATTCAGCACACAGGGACTCAATGTAAAATTTCAGGATGTCAATTCCAAAAGCAAAAAGTGAAAACAGAACATAGAGCACAATCCTAAATATTTTTAGGAGATCACATTCAAACAGATGAATGAATGAATGACCCAAACCCTACCCTCAAGAAACTTAAAATCTTATGGGGTAATAAGACAGTCTTACTTTGGCTGATGAGTTGCAAACAATATATTTTGTTTTGTAGCTGCTTGAGTTACTAATCTTTACTTGTGTTTTTAGTTTCTTTTGGGGGTTATTTTGTAGGGTGTGCTGTTTGGTTTTTGTTTGCTTTTGAAAATGCAATTCTGCTTTGGTCTATGCTTCAGTAAAACTCATGCTTAGGTTTCAGGAAAACATTATGATTTGTCCTCGTTTTTGATTCACAATGCAGCTTGCTTTATGTCCTCATTTAGAAATACTGTCTCTAGCCTGGGCTGACCTTTCCCAGCAATTCCATTGTTGCTGCTGAGATGGTCTGAGGGTCAGAGATGACAGAGGAAAGGGTTGAGTACACTGGACTCTGTTTTTTTCTCTCTTATCTTCTTTCCCACTCATTGATTCCTTTATATGTGCAAGTGCAAGAGCCACCATTTGGTGCCTAGGGGATTCTTGCCATTCACACTTGAAATTCATGAGTTATCTGTTTGAGGACAATAAAACACACAAGACAGGAGGTCACTACATAGTCGTTACCAGAGTATATTCATTTGTTTACTCTAATTCAGACATCTGTAATTCCTTTCCACAAAATACCGTTGACCCTTGAACAACATGGGTTTGAATTGCCCAGGTCCTCTACAGATTTTTTTTAATAAATACAACACAGGACTGGAAATGTATTTTCTCCTCTTTATGATTTTCTTAATAACAGTTATTTCCTCTAGGTTACTTTATTGGAGGAAAACAGTGTATATTACATGTAACATACGAAATCCATGTTAATCAACTCTTTATATTATTTGTAAGGCTTCAAGTTAAGTTTTGGGGGAGTCACAAGTTATACGAGGATTATTTGACTGCATGGGGTTAAGAGGGAGGGGATGGGTGTACCCAACCCCAGTGTTGTCCAGGGGTTAGCTGGAGTTTTCTGATGACTGAAATTTTTTGCATAATTAACCATGTGCCAAGAATTATTCCGGACACTTCACATGTATTGTATCATGAAGGTTACATTATGGACCTCATTTTCCAAATAAAGAAACAGAGGCACAGAGAGGTTAAGTAACTTGCCCAAGATCACAAAGCTAGAAACTGGCAATCTGATTTCAGAGCTTTTTCTCTACACTATACAGAAATCCACACACGAAACGTATATGAAAACCACAAAAGACACTTTACCTAATGAGAGCAAAGCCCCAGAGTCTATTCATGATGGCTTTTAGAGAAATTCTATACAGCTATATTTTAATGTGTTGTAACAAGTTTCATAAATGAAAAAAATGTTTTTAAGTTTCTGCTCAATTATAACAACAAACAGGTGAACAATTCCAATTTAATACTTTATGAAGAAAAATTATTAAGGTTGATGCCATATATACCAACTTGTTATCTTAAACTGATCTTTTGTGGCAGTCTGAACAAAACCTTAACTGTAACTGCGCATCATGGTTCTGCTGTATTAGGTCTTTACTGCATATCACTCACAGAGTAAAAACATAGCTCCTGTTTTATAATGCCATGTGTACACTAAACCAAACCTTGGGGAAGATGTAATATACCTAAAAGGATATTTTCAACTGGTCAGCTGTATCCTGTTTTGATTTTCTAGACATCACATACCCCATAAATACAGTTGTAGAAGCTTGTCTTAATGATCTTGTATGCATTAAAATACATAACTAAAAAACAAATAATCCTTTTTTACATTGATTTCCTCACTCTCCTAGAAGACTGGACATTGTAGGGCTGTGGTTAAGATCCTAGACTGTGGAGTCAGACTGATCTGGCTTCTAACACTGTGTCATTTCCTGGCTCTCAAGCCTCAGGCAATGAGTTGATACAACCCTGCTGAACTAATATCCTCATCTGCAACACAAGGACAATAATAATAGTACTTGTCTCATAAGTTGGTTGTGAGGAACAAGTGAGAGAATGGTTTTAATGCACAGTGCCAGGCACCCAGTTAAAGTTAGCAGTAATTATTGGAACAAGTGATTGGAAAATTACCTTGAGTTTATTGACATCCCATTAGGTACTGTAGATCCTGCTTCACACTGCTATCAGGTTTTCCACAAATGATGGCCTTCTTGAGATTTACGTTTTCTCTTTTTAAAGTTCGATTTCTCTTTACTTAACAAGTTAACATCTACTATTTCATAATCATCATTACCTTCATCATAAAAGATGGATAAATAGAATGACACTGTGAAAAGAAAATCAAATTCTACTGGAATTGGTTCCCCATTAACAGTAGTTATATATATCTGCTTCTCCTCAGGAGACTAAAGAATTTTCTCACCACTTAGTTTTCCAAATGAAAGAAAACAGAATATTTGATTATAGACATTTGGCATGCTAATGTTTTATTTTTGAAATGTACTTGAATAATTTGAATTTAATTTCAAAAGGAAGACATAAGTCACAATCACATATTGGAATCTGCCAGAAAAACCAGCTCTCAGTTGTTCAATAAACATTTATAAAATTGAAAACATTATACTAAAATAGCCTCTACTATCTTAGAAGTTTATAAACTAGTCATAACTCTTTCTTTTTAATGAACATTATGTAACAACTACTTTAAACAGAGCAGGGGACAGAAAAAAGTAAAAGACTTAGTCCCAGACCTGAGTCACATAACATCCATAAATTGAACTAAATATAATTACAGTGTAATTTAGCAACTAATATGGAATGTTAAAAACTTAAACATTATCAAATCCAAAGTTTTTGTTAAAGGTGAAGAAACTGAGGTCCAAAAGGGTCAAGAACCAGAGAGAAATCTGAACTAGAACAGAGGACATTTGATTGTACCTCTTCTGTTTTCTCATCTGTTATTGAAATAATGCAATATAGACTAAACATATAAATTGCTAAAGAGATTTTCTAAGGAAGTGTCAAAGGCAAAAACTGAATAGGTAGGGAAATTAATTTTATTCAGGCTATTGCAATAGGGAAAGCATTCCAGATCGGGAAGATCAGAGTGGCTGAGCAAAGTGGATTTTGCCTTAGACTTTTCTAGGAGTATTGGATAAGGAACATGTGGGATGATTTACAGTTGGGATTATCTTGTACTCAGAAGTCTCAGTCAGTCAACTGACTAGGAAATGTTTATGTCTGCATCTAGCTGGTTGAAGGAGAACAAATAGTTCTGATCTCAGCTAATTATTTATGAGGCAAAGAATAGGCAATTGGAGGGTCTGTATCTGGTCTTTCAGCAGGCTCCAGCAAAAGGGGAAAGATCCTTCTTTGGCTTTGTTACAGGTCAACATAGGAGTCTTCTGTAGTTCTTATGGGATCCATGAGGAAGGATGGAGCCATATCTAATAAGTCATAGGGGAAAGAGCTTTTAATAGGGTTATTTTTGTTTTTTGTTTGTTGGCTTTGCAGTAAGCCATGTCCTAAAACATAAAAGAGTGAGAAGGTTTTGGAAGACAAAATGTTGGGAAGATTTCTTACCCAGCAGTTTTCCAGGAGCATAGGGCTCAGGTGAAGTCCAACATTGTCATCCATCATCTGAATAAGGAAGAAGTTTATCAGGTAGTGGACGGTACTAAATTCTTGTAGGTTGCATGCCAAAATAGAGCATGGGAACAAAAAGAGTGGATGGGGAGACAGAGCTAAAGGGTACTCAAGTCCACCTTTATCTCCTTTATAATTTTTGCAAAAGTTTGTCCTTGGGGGAAAGTGGCATTTCTCTTAAATTCATTCTACAAGACCTATCTCCACAAAGTTGAAGGGGGAAGAAAAGGTACTCTCTAGTTCAATGTCTGCTGAATATATGCCCACAGAAACAACATATAGCTGATTGACATGACACAGTGTACAGCCTGTCTTGAAGATGCGTTAGCCTAGACCAAGCAATGACTAGAGCTCTTCACCTCTCTGGGCTCAGGTTTATTATCTGAAAAAGGAGGGAGTTGGCTTTGTCCGGGTTGAAAAATAATTTTCCCTCTAACCTTCTAGTTTCTTGGATGAGGCACCCACCCACGCCTGCTGTAATAATAATAATTTTAAAAAAAGATTAACAGGAAGGAGAAAAACAAGTTTAACAACATGTCTGCGCCCTGCATGCGCAGGAGAGACCCAGGAAAACAGAGTAACTCCTGGACTGGCCCAGGCCGCCACCTTAAATACTATCTCCAGCTAAAGACAAAAGCTGTCAGGGGCAGGGAGGGAAGCCAGTTAATATGAGGCTGTCAGACAAAGCACAGTGAGCTGGAGTATGGCTGGTAGGCAGAGTGAAGTCCTCTTTTCCACTGATGAGTTTCTAGAGATTTAGGCACATCTTCTTCCTGGTACAGAGAGGGAGACACCCTTACAGATGGCGATTTCCCTTATAAATGTAAATGTCCCCTTACCAAAGGACCTTCAACGTGGTTTTTCTGTCTGCCGTTTCTTCAAGATGATCCTTACATCAAATAATCATATTGTGGGGTGCAAATTCTGCTCTCTTTCAGCTTTAAAACTTTTAGGGAGTGGAGGAGGGATAATAGGCAGGGAAACACATTTTGCAAATTATACCTTACCTGCAAAGCACAAATAAAAAAATAAAAAACAGATAAAAGCCACATCTCTCCAGATAAAATGGGGGGGGGGGTCAGATTCCTGCCACAATTCCCCCTGCATTCCCCTTTCCTTTCTTTGCTCTCCATTCTCCTCCAGTTGCTAATGCTTTGACAAACAAGGGGGGATACTCTGTGGGACTGGCTTATCTCTAAGTTCCCCTCCAGCTGTGTACGTTATGCATCAGTGAATTCGAATTCTGCAGTTAGGGAAGAACAATTAGGCCTTCCAAATAAAAGTGGACCTATTTTTGCAACAGGCATGTATACTCCTGGAAAATGGTTGAAATGTATGTCTGTAAAATGTGCCAGCCACTTTGCCATTTAAATTTACTTGCAGAGAATTCTGCTGTAATTCAAATAATTAATTCCCAGTTTTCTGCCTTATAAGTTTGGATTTTTGACGTGTATGTAACAATAACAGTCTGCACTTAGAGAACATTTACAATTTCAAAATACTTTAACGTCTTTTATCCACATAACAGTTTTATGCTGTAGCAGCTATTGTTACCCTTGTTTTACACTTGAGAAAGGAAAACACAAGAAGGTTAAGAGACTTGGCTTGCATAATAGATACAACTACAGGCACAGCTGAAAAGAGGATCTAGGCTTTTAATGTTAGCTCAAGACCCTTCTTTGAGCCTCTTCTTTTAAAACTTCTTTTCTCAAGGCCAGTTGTTTAAGTAACAGCTGTCTTGATTAAAAATCTGCATGCATGTGGCGAAATGTATATCTTTTCCGTAAGAGTTCTTAGACCTGGGTTCAGCAAGGCTCCCCTCCTCCTCAAAACAGAACACATACTCCTTGGGGATTCAAAGTTAACAACCCAGATGTACCTTTCATGACCTCCTTTCATTGTAGACCTAGCTGGAGAGGGTGTGTGTGTGTGTGTGTGTGTGTGTGTGTGTGTGTGTGTTGATTGTTTGTATTTTGTTTTGTTGTGGTGGTGTTTTGTTGAGTTTTACGTGTGGCATATTTATATTGGAGGCAATTTATTCAACGACAGTTGTGGACCTTAAATAAAAACTGGAATTTCAGATTTACTTGTAGTTTCACTGACATTTATTTCACAGACCCAGCCAGTAGGTAAAGATTCATTTTGTGGTACAAAAGTAAAGAACTGCACCAACCCCACCCAGGTAATCACTGTGCGTTCGGATGGAACACAGTCCTGCAGTATAATTCTGTGGTTCTTCAATATTGGTTCATAGGACATGTGGATATTAAAATGCACTCAGCTGCCCTTTGAGTCAACCCATAGTTTCGATATCTTTTACTTAAAGGATATTAGAGCCCAGGACATTGTGGTAGAATCGGGAATAATTCATATAAGCACAACAAACCACATGAATAAAATAGTAGTAATGTACTAACAAAGACAACAATGTTGGGAGCGTAACATTATTATTTTTAAAGATTGATGGCAAATTACAGTAAATGTTTCCTATAATGCTATATAGATGTTTCTCTAATACAAGGTTTCAGGGGGTCTAGCTAGAGTGCTGCAGCTTGTTTTCAACTATATTAAATCACTTTATCAATATACTTCAGTTTTAACAAAAGCTTTTCTAAAGCATACTGGAAACCTGACTTCTAAAACAGATTTATGGAAAGGGTTCACTAGGCTAAAAGGAAACTTATTTACGGTATAAAAAATTCATGTTAAATGTTCTTGGTCATATATGTTTAATGTTTCCTTCTTGTTTCATTTTAATCCTTACTTTACTTTGTTTGTTTGTTTGTTTGTTTGTTTAACTAATAGACACCTTTCCTGTGGAATGTATCTCCTTCGTGGTCCCTCTAGCCTAACAGTATACATCTGACAGGGGCGCTGCTGGTGTGCTGTGGGATGGCATATGGATCCTCCTGGAATAGTCCTTCAAAAGCTAGGGGATCTGCCCAGAACATCTTTATACCATCACAGTTTTTTGAGAGAAACAGTGCATTGTAGAAATTTACCAGCCATGTGTGTTCCTAATTCTGTTGAGTATCTGTTTATATCTTTCTGCTATATTATTTTTGGAGGAAGTTCAAACTTCTACTAGCTTTTGCCTGAAGTCAAAGGTAATTCTCATATGTAAAATTTGTTTTTGAAAACAAAATCATTGAGTTCCAGGGTTGAATGCACAAGTCTGCATTTCCCTTTGCATAACTTCGGCAATCCCATAGATAATAATCACATATCCTTTCTTGGCTTTCACCTTTCTAATACCATGAGCCCTTGGTTTTACTTCTGAACTCTCCTTTAAACTGTATTTCCCTCAGTCGTTTTACTTGCCTTTTCCTATGTCTGTTATATATCCTACCGAAGGTATGAGAACTGCACACAGATACCATAGTCCCATTGCCAGTGGCTCAGAGAGTGGGAAGAATAAAAGCAAAAAGTTAGATTGTAGGAGAAATGATTCTTGACCTCCCCAGCCTCTCCATGAAAATAATATCAAGGGAAGAAAAATGAAATCTTACTGTTTACAAGCATCGAAGTTCATGATTTTTAGTGCTATGTGACTCAAGGTGCTATTTTAGCTGTACCAAGTACTATGAAATGCCCATGAATGAAGCAGAAGACATAGCTTTTGCCCTTGAGAAAATCCTATTCAGCAGGAAAGCTGGAGGAAGCATGCATATATGCACACACAATGCAAAATAACATGCAACCAACTGGTGTACAGAAATAGAAATAAGATGGTTAGGTGATTAAGAGGCTTAAAAGACAAAAGATGAAAAGATGATTGTTTATTATAGAAGTAGTTTGAGCTGGGCCTTGAGAAACTAGAAAAATCAATCCAAGTTGACCTTAAAGAGCGCATATTTAGGAGAATGGACTAATAGAGTAGTGAGGGGGGGGGAATGCAGATGGTAATAGCCTAAGTGGTAAATAGATAATGAAGCAATAGAGGCAACAGATGGAGACAGCTTGGCAAAGAAAGGAAGGAGATAAATAGTATGATAACTAGATGAAGGGGCAGTTGGGTCATTTTAGTTGTGTTTGTATTTTTTTTTTTAAAGAAAGACTTGTGCTTGTTTGAAGACAAAGAATAAGAAACCAGTAAAGAGGGAGACATTGAGAATGCCAGTAAGAAAAGAGAGAGTAAAGGGTCCGAAGTCTGGACAGAAGAGGAGAAAGGAGCCTCAGAGAGAAACTGGGATATGGAATTTTATGGCACACTGAATATGAGAGAGGCATATTGATATTGTGAAAATGAGAGGTAGGAGTTCCAAAAGAGGCCCCATAGATGTTTAAATCTTGTTCCATAGATGCTACTGTCTATCCCAATTTCATATTACTGTTGTTGTTATCGTTTTTTTAAGATTTTATTTATTTATTTGAGATAGAGAGCGTGAGAGAGAGAGAGCATGAGTGGGTGGAGCAGCAGAGGGAGAGGGAGAAGCAGACTCCCCACCGAGCAGGGAACCCAACACAGGGGCTTGATTCTAGGACCCTGAGATCATGACCTGAGCTGAAGGCAGACGCTTCACTGACTGAGCCACCCTGGTGCCCCAATATTGTTGTTACTATGTGTTATGAGTTTTGCTTGGGAGATGTTTTAATTTGATATTATTGAATGTTTTCCGAGTTCCTTAAAGATAGAAATTAAAAGCGATAGCAAATACAACAACCCCTGAAAACTGGTGCCTCTGCGGGCTGCTTCTTTTTCCCAGGGCCTGGCACAAGAAGTTGTACATTCCCCTTATTACTCTCAACTATGGGATAGGTGGGTCTTAATATAATTGCCTTTATGAAATGCCCGGAACGTAGATGTCGAGATTTTAGACAGCCATGACTGCCCTGTCGTTTGGGGACTCACATTCTAAGATACAAAAAAGGGTGCTGGATAAATTGAGCTGTAACTAGCCCTAATGTTAGTCTGATGTTGTATAAAAATATAGACAATGGGCATCCTTGCTGTGTGCTACCAATGACATTTTCCAAAATACTGACCAGGAGACAATTCAGCTTCTAGGTATCAGATAACCATCTAAAACCCCTTGGAAACACATCAGAACTCTTGGACAGGTCATGATAGCTTGTGAGTATGTGTGTCTGCAGGCTCTACATAACAATTTAGAACTTACAACCCTATCTTTTGGAACAAATTTAATGAGCTATATTTTACATACTATATAATTCCCAATTTAAAGTATACAACTCAGGGACACCTGGGTGGCTTAGGGCGTTAAGCCTCTGCCTTTGGCTCAAGTCATGGTCCTGGGATATAGCCCCACATCTGGCTCTCTGCTCTGCAGGGATCCTGCTTCCCCCTCTCTCTCTGCCTGCCTCTCTGCCTACTTGTGCTCTCTCTGTCAAATAACTAAATAAAATCTTTTTTAAAAAAAGTATACAATTCAGCAATTCTTAGCATATTCAGAGTTGTGTAACCATCATAGCTATTTAATTCTAGAACATTTTCATCACACTGAAAAAAACCCTCATACGCATTGGCAGTTACCCGATATCCCCACTTCTCCCCAGCCCCTGGCAGCCACTAATCTATTTCCTGTCTTTATAGATTTGCCTATATGTACGTTTTATATAAATGGAATCATATAATGTGTATTCTTTTGTGTCTGGCTTTTTTCAGTTAATGTTTTCAAAGTTTGTCCATGTTGTGGCATGTACTGATACTTCATTCCTTTTTATGGTTGAATAATATTCCACTGTGTGAGTATACCATATTTTGTTTATCTACTCATCAACCAATGGGCCTTTTGTGGATTTTCCCTTTTTTTGCTATTATAAATAAAGATACTATGAGCATTCATGTACAAGTTTTTGTTAGCACACATGTTTTCAGTTTTTTAAGAGGCCAAAGGTAAAAGGGTGCCAATTTCTCCACATTTGTCAACACATTTATTGTCTATCATTTTAATTTTAGCTATCTTAGTGGTTATGAAGTGGTATCTCATTGTGGTTTTAACTTGCATGTCCTTGATGGCTAATGATGTTGAGCCTCTTTTCCTGTGCTTATTGGCCATTTGTATTTCTTCTTTGGAGAAATGTCTATTCGGATCCTTGGCCCATTTTTCAATCAGTTTATTTGTATTTTTACTGGTCAGTTTCTAAGTCTTCTTAATGTATTCTAGATACAAGGGTCCTTTCTAATATATGATTTGCAAACATTTTCTCCCATTCTGTAGGCAGTCTCTTCATTTCTTGATGGTGTCTTCTGAGGCACAAAAGTTTTTAATTTTGATGAAGTCAAATGTATCTATTTTTTCTTTCATTTTATGTGCTTTTGATATCATATCTAAGAAACTACTCCCAAACCCCAGGTCACAAAGAATTATGCCTGTGATTTCTGCTTGAGAATTTTACAGATTTAATTCTTAAATGTAGATATTTGGTTCATTTTGAGTTAATTTTTATATATGGTGTGAGGGAGTGGTTCAACTTCACTCTAGCTTGTGGATATCCACTTGTCCATCACCATTGGTTGAAAAGGCTATTCTTTCCTCCATTGAATTGTCTTGGTGCCTTTGTTGAAATTCAGCTGACCATAAATGTGATGTCTTGACTCTCAATTCTATTCTATTAATCTATATGTCTATCGTAATACCAGTACCATTACTGTAGTTTTGTAATAAGTTTTGAAATCAGGAAGTGTTTTCCTTTTTTTTTTTTTTAAGAGTGCTTTAGTTGTTCTGGGTTCCTTGAATTTCCAGGTGAATTTTAGCTCAGCTAGTGTATTTCTGGAAAATGGGAGTTAGAATTTTGATAGGGGTTACATTGACTCTGTATATCGGCTTAGGAAGTATTGCCATTTTAATAACAGTAAATCTTGTAATCCATGAATATGAATGTTTCCATTTATTTAGGCCTTCTTTAATTTCTTTCAGTGATGTTTTGTTTTTCTCAGTATACGAGTCTTGCAACTTTAAAAAAAAGATTTGTTTATTTATTTTAGTGAGGGAGAGAAAGTATGCAAGCCAGTGTAAGCTGGGGGTGGGGAGGGGCAGTGGGAGAAGGAAAGAATCTTCAAGCAGACTCGCCACTGAACATGGAGCCAAATGCGGGGCTCCATCCCAGGACCCCAATATCATGACCTGAGTTGAAACCAAAAGTTGGTCACTCACCTAACTGAACCACTCAGGTGTCCCAACTTGCAACTTTTTTTGTTAAATTTATCCCAAGTTTTTAAATTCTTTTTGATGATATTATAAGTGGAAATCATTTCTTTAATTTCCTTTTTTGTCTTTTCATTGCATGGTCCATATTTATTCATTAGCATTTGAATATTTTTTCTTGCTAGTGGCAATATTATTTTCTTTTAAGGAAGTATTTTATACCATATTGACCATGACTCTGAGTCATTGTTTAAATATGTAAAAATGTGATGATAAATTTGAGTTTTATATCCATTCAAGTTTTCACCAAAGAAATTCAGAGAGATTGACTACTTCATATACCATTGGTAATAATCCACAGACTGAGATTCTACAAACATAATTTGTGTTTCACTGTATGAGATTGTGTATCACATCAGGAGAGAATGAAATTTGGAAACTAATTTTGTGAACATTACTTAGTGGTCATTATAACACACCAGAAGAGCTGTGAAATTTTTTTAAAAATTTAAGAAAGTGGAAATCCTTATGACAGAACTTCAAGAAATATTTCTAAAAAGAGAATTAAGTCTTTTAAACAAAAATATGTTCAACAAACAGATATACAGGGTCAAAATGCAATTCAAAATTTGTCTTTTAATTAATGGTGAGATTTTAAACAATACCATTTCACTTCTGTCTGAGAAGATGTGTGTAATACTAGATGAGCTATTGTATTGGCTCATGAAGTCTTTCAGTGTCTGGACGTAATTGTTTACCCTTACACACTCATGTATTTCTCAAGTGTAATATTTGCTAATGGACTTTTCCACACAATCAGCGATCTATTATCAGTGTCAGGAAGGCAGGAGTATTTTATGACTAAACATATTTTATTCACAGTTAATTCCCAAAGGTCTCCGTGTGATGTTTCAGTTCTTCTTCCTACTAAACCTTATACCAAAATGTCAAAGCAAATGATCAACATTACTAAATAAATTATCAAGATTACTATTTTATTAATTCACCCAAACAATATTTACCAAGTGCCTACCATGTACCAGGTTCATTCTTCCTTTTCTTTCTCCTGCATACTCCTTGGTTATAGAACCGATATAAAAAGCACATGTAATATACAATCTGGAAAATCTATCCCTGAAGAACTGAGAGTTGAATACATATTTTTCTTCAATAGTTTATATGAAGAAAAGTATACAAGGCTACTTAGATGGGAAGGGTAGGATAGGTTTTCACTGTCCCCTTTATATCTCTTTGCAGCTTTTAATCACAGGATTTAGGGGTTCATTTCACCTCTCCATTTTGTTCTAAGCACTGATATTTTACATTTCATAATGATTTTTAAACTATGAACCAATTATTATGTTTGGAGAGGCAAAAGGGAGTTGGTACTTATGCCATGAGACACACACTAGGATTAATTCAGGTGAATGACCATACCAAATGTATTTGTTGATGTCTTCTGAGGATTTTGAACGTGCTATAGGGTGAGGTGAGGGGCAAATATGATCTTAAGGCATGATTCTTTTTCATCCCTTTGGACAACATCCCCTTCAGTTAATTAAAGCCAGTATCTTAAAAATAAATAAATAAAATAAATAAATAAAGCCAGTATCTTCTTAGCTTAGATACATTTTATGGAACTTGCAAGTCCCTTAAAAGACTGCTAAGACTGCTGTTACGGACAGTACCACAGCCTTTAACCTGGTCATTATTACACGAGGACCTGATATGAGAATCTTTTTAATGACTGCATGTCAGTATCTTCTACTCATGTTTCACTGAGTTTTGTGCAGGATCATTAAATCTGGTCTAGCTACATTAAGTAGAAAAAAATAAATACATGTCTATGTCCAGCAGAGCGCTACTTACCCCTGTCTTATAAGGACAGTTTTGTTAATAATTATGTTCTTAGTATTCAGGTATGTGTCTGAGTCTAGAGATAATGAAAGCTTGGTTCCATTTCACACAGTGTCTGTCACCAATTCCCGGCCTCTATATTTACCTGCCAGGTAGCTTGACCTTTTCCTTTTAAACTAAGCAACTGTCAGTTAGCTTGCCATCCTTCCACACGGCCTATCTGCCATTGGTTTTTACCACTCAGCAGTTGATGCCTGTGTTGCAAGCTATAGAGTGTTTAGCTCAAACTAAATTGGGGGGTATTGGTGGGACTGTGATAACGATAGTACTGCACAGTTTGACATGAGCCGTGGCTCTTCCTCTTGCATTTCTGCAAGGGAGTGTTCTGCTACTGGAGAATATGGTCTTCCTGGGCCTTTCGATATGCTGTAGCAATCTAAGTGATTAAATGACATTAAAACATTCATGTTACAGAATCCGGACTTTTGTGCTATATTTTAGCCCTGCCGCTAACACTTCACAAATGAGGTATCAGGGACCATGTTAAGTTTGGCCAGAACTATTCCACTTCCTTATCCTGGCACAGAATGTCTTCCTGAAATCACATTCCATGTCGTGGAATCCACATCCATTTTCTCTGCATGCCATTTTCTTCTCTTTAGTTTTCCCCTTTGAGCTATATTAAGAAAAAAATGAAATAGTAAATTAACTAAGAACACTACATTGTAACCCATAACAAAATTTGAGAGAAGACAAAATGGAGCAGGGATTTAGCGATGTAGATTGCTAGCAGGGAGACGTCCCCGTTTCTGATACACTCGATGTTAAAGGTTAGAGGCTGAGAAATTTTCCATCTGCAAGCTGTGAGAATTTCTTTTAATACCAAATTGCGGCAACTCACTTGCTATGCTATTTTTATTTAAATTATAGTCCACATGTTCATTCATGTTGTCATGTCTTTTCATCTATCTTGTTTTAACTGTGATGCAGGCTTTCAAAGGGTAAGACCATCTTTTAAAATCATTTTTATAAATGACTTAGTATATATGCTTCAGATATTTACTAATGCTAGTAACCAGGAAGCTCCAACAACACGACTTCACGAGTTTCTTTTGATTTACTGAATAACATTTAAGTAGCCTCATTATGCAGTATATGATGCTATAAAGTGCAGAAGGAAGACATGGTGTAGCATTTGGTAAGGCTCGTATATAAAGGTTAATGTCCATCAGCCAGTTTTGCCCTGATTTTTTAAAATGACAGTGTCTGCATTCATTAAAAGCTATTTGTAGCACCTTTAAAATAGTGCTTGTTGAACATAATTTTAAATTATTTTATATTCATAATAGTGTTTGAACAACCAAATGATGTGTTTTAAGAAGTGATAAGAGCCGCTGATTGAGGACAGCAATTGAACAAACTGAACATTAGGTCGAGAACGGAAGTATCCACATAAACATAGTCTGTTAATTGTCTGCTCTTTGAAGACATCTGTCAGCTCCAGGACCTTAGGAGTTAAATGCATAATCAACCCTTTGGGGACAAGACCGTTCTGTCTGACATGGGAAAAAGTAACTTTCAGTGAAAAATAAGGTCCTCGGTTGGTCATTTATCATCTCAAAGGGCATATTTTATTATAAATGTCAATTCCACAAAATTATGTGTCCTGTAATACATAATTATGTTCAAAATTGCATTTGAAATCTATTATTAAGAGTTAACAGTGAACATTCTTAAAATAGTTATTACTCTTGGCCTTAACACAAAAAGCAATAATGGAGGCATTTTAGGGAGTTAAAAGCTAGAAGGCATTGGCCTCTGAATAAAGCCACTGCAGGTGTGTTTCTTAATGGGCTGTTAATTTTATAGCAAGTGAACACAAAGGACAGAGACCATGTGTGTTATTAAACTGTGTTTGGTGTGGAGAAAGAGTTGATGGCTGAAAAATATAAAGGCAGTATGAAATGAGACCAAATTGGATTTTCCCTCTTGAAGTATGATCCTTGTGGCTTAAAACCAAGGCAAGCAAATTCTTACCCCTCCTCTTCTATCCCTTCCCTCCCTGCCACCACTTAACACAATTCCACAGAAACGTATAGTAAACTTGCACATACGAAATAATTAGAAAATATGGCGATAAATAATAAAAGATCAGCTTGTCCAAACTCAACATCCTCTCACACTAATCATCTCCTTCTAGGTTTCTTGTTTTTGCTACTGGCATTGTCTGAGTCACCCAAACTCAACAACCATGGAGTCAGTTTTGACTCTTCCTTAGCCTTCATACCTAGCATTCCAGTGTCCTAAGAACCTTGCCTCTCAATGTGTAGCCTGTGGACCATGCAACATGGGCATTACTTGGGAACTTGTGAGAAATATCCAGCCTCAGACCTACTGAATCATAATTTGCATATTAGCTAGATGCCCTTCCTTAAGTACATTCATGTTTGTAAGTTCTGTGCTAGAATCTTCCTTTACATTGTCTTTTCTTTTTTTTCTTCCCAAGACAATAACTTTTATTATTATAAATCAGTCTCTTTATATTTTAAATACTTATTTTGTAAAATATATGTCTTCAGATTTTACTTTTTAATCCGGAGTGATGACTTTACCTTTGAACATAAGCATTTAGTTCTTTGCTCTTAATTTTATTATAATTTGTCTTCCATCTTCTTTATGTTTTCTGATTCATCCATCCAGTGTGTGCCTTCTCTTTCTTGCCTTAGTTTAGATAAATTATTTTTATCTCAGCATATTTTCTCTATGCTAGCATGAAAAATAGATTTTTATTTTTTAGTATTTGTGTTTGAAAGTACAATAAGATTTTAAAAATTTATAATAATCTGAAGTTCATTGATATTTGTATCATTCTATAGGATAACCCAGTTTGGGTTTTTTTTTTCTGAGCTTGCTATATTATTTTTTCTTTGTTGTCTAGGTGAGGCTTATTTTTTTTAATTTTTTAATTTTTTTATTAACATATAATGTATTATTTGCCCCGGAGGTACAGGTCTGTGAATTGCCAGGTTTACACACTTTACAGCACTCACCATAGCACATACCTTCCCCAATGTCCATAACCCAGCCACCCTCTCCTTACCTCCTTTCCCCCGGCAACCCTCAGTTTGATTTGTGAGATTAAAGAATCTCTTATGGTTTGTCTCCCTCCCGATCCCATCTTGTTTCCTTTTTTTAGGATAACCCAGTTTAATACTTCCTCAGTAATATGTGATTTTTTAACTTTATCAAGCAGAAATTGACAAGTATAATTGTATATATTTAAAGTATACAACATACTGATTTCATAAACCTATACAATGTAGAAATGATTAAAAAGGTGAAGATAATTATCACATCCATCACCTCACATAATTAACTTTTTTGGTGTGGTAAGAAGGCTTAAGATCTACTCTCAACAACATTCAAGTATATAATGCCATATTATTAACTATAGTCACCATGTTCTACGTTAGATTGTCTGAGCTCTCCTAGTAACTAAAAAGTTGTACCCTTTGACCTACATCACCCCATTTCCCCCTTCCTCCAATCCTGGCATCCATTCTAGTTTCTGTTTCTATGAAATTGCCTTTTATTCTTTTATAGATTCCACATATAAGTGATATCATGTAGTATTTGTCTTTCTCTGTCTCGCTTGGTTTACTTAGCATAATGCCCTCCAGATTGATCCATGTTGTTGCAAATGGCAGGATTTCCTTTTTTTTTATTGAGTAGCTGAATAATATTTCATGTATATATACACAGTGGAGTATTTTATATATATGTATTGTATATTATGTGTGTATATATGTATATAAATAATATACACATCACATGTTCTTTATCCACTCTTCCATCAAAGGATATTTAGGTTGTTTCCATATCTTGGCTGTTGTGAGTATTGCTGCAGTGAATGTGGGTGTGTAGATATCTGCTCAGGATTTTGATTGCAGTTCCTTTGGATATACACCCAGAAGTAAGATTGCTGGATCATATGATAGTTTTGTTTTTTAAGGACCTATCATACTGTTTTTTAAAACAACTATACCATTTTGCATAGCCACGAACAGTGTATAAGGTTATAAAGGGTTCCCTTCTCTCCACATCCTTATCAACATTTGTTATTTCTTATCTTTTGGTTAATAGCCAGCCTAACAGGATATGAGGTGTTATCTCATTATGGGTTTGATTTGCATTTCCCCCAATTAGTGATTAGTGATGTTGAGCACCTTTTCTTATACCTATTGGCCATCTGTATGTCTTTTCTAGAAAAAAGTCATTTGCCCATTTTGTATTGGATTGTTTTTTTGTTATTGAGTTGTATAAATTCTTTATATATTTTGGATATTCACCCCTTATCAGATACATGGTTTGCAAATAATTTTCTCCCATTTTGTAGGTTGCTTTTCAATTTACTGATTGTTGCTTTTGTTGTGCAGAGCTCTCTAGTTTGATGTAGTCCCACTTGCTTATTTTATAGTTGCCTGGAATGGACTATCCCATGTAAACTGTTGAGCCCACCCTAAATTTAGATCTTCATGTCATTTCACCTGAATTATTGCTCCATAATTCTCTATCATCCTTGTGTTTCCCTGCTCTAAATCATCCTACCTTCTGCCTCAAGATTAGTCTTTCTAATGTTCCTAAATATTTCCCCTCTTCTTAAAAACCTTTAATGACTTTCCATCTTTACTCGATAAACCCTTAGGATTGGCATGCAAGGTCCTATGATGCCATCCTTTCCTTCCAGCCCTATCTCTAAGTGTTCTTCTCTATAGACACATAGCCACCACTATAGCTTTACAAGTTTCACTCCTCTTTGTTTTGGTGCAAGGCGTTCCTTCCCAGTGGAACATTCTTCTCAACAGCTCTATTGAAATCTCCTCCCTCCTTTAGTGCCCATCTTCAGTACTACTTCCCATAAATACCCTTTTCTCATTCATTCATTCATTCATTCATTGAATAAATATGTACAGAGCACATACTGTTTGCATACATTCCTCTAGTTACTGGGGATAAAACAAGGCACAAAACAGCCACAGCCTCATGGAGCTTATATTCTTTTGGGAGAAAATAGGCAATAGACAAGTAAAACATATGGTATGTTAGGGGGTAATAAGCACTAAGAAGAAAAATAAAGGAAGATAAAAGGCATAGAGATAGCTAAGAATGAGGAGTATCCTCTAACCAAATACCCTTTACTCTTTTGAATACCCAGAGCACTTATTTTCCTTTACAACATAGTTATTGTATACTTGTCCTATTTTCTTTCATATATTTAAAGCTCCTTGAGAGCAAGAACTGCATCTTGTTCATCATTGTATCTCCTGTCGCTACCCAGACCACCTCAGTAAATAGTGGTTAAAATAAATCAAATGATGGAAATAAATGCAATAGTAGTTCAAGAGAATGAAGAGACTGGTATAGTGGTTGGTTGGGGAGGGCTCCTTGGAAGATATTATGGGTAAAGTCTTAAAATATGGGTAAGGTAGGGAGGAAAAAAGAGTTTAGTAAGTAATTTTCATATATTTGTGCTGAAAAACTAAAAAACATTAACTTATAAGTTAAGATTAATATTATATGCAATTTTCTTTACCTTTAAAACCAGTGTTTCAGAAGGGACGGGCGATAGACACTGGAGAAGTTGACATTGGTGCACAGGTCATGCAGACCATTCCACCCGGCTTATTCTGGCGTTTCCAGATTACTATCCACCATCCTATATATCTGAAATTCAATATTTCTTTAGCCAAGGACTCTCTGCTGGGAATTTATGGCAGAAGAAACATTCCACCTACACACACTCAGGTATTTGATGTTATAGGCATTTCTTGACCCTTTTTAGAGGGTGGTGGGATGATTAGTCAGGGTTTGTGAGTTGCAAAGTGTGTGGGAGTCAAAGGTAAAGGCAGACAATGTTTGTAATTAGCAAATATCCAAAACAATCACACCCAAACGAACGAAAAAGAATGATATTGAGAAATAAGCAATAGCATTTAGTGAGCAAATTCAGAAAAGAAAGTTTAACAACATACTCTTGAAATTTGAATTTTGTTTCCTGGAAGAGGATGATCATGAGCTTTCCCTGCCCCCTCATCTTACTTAGCTTTTGGGGCCACACCCCCCTTGGCTGGCTCCATATGGCCTTGACCCTTTGTCCCAATGAAGAATGCAAATCAGTAAAGGAAATGAGTCCAAAAGGGAGGTTTTATCTTAGAGGTAGAAATTTTTTCTTGTTATTGTTAATAATAACTGAAATATGTAAAACCTCTATGGTTTACAAAGCTCTTCTATAAATGTTAGCCACCTGATTTCTCTCTCTTTTTTTCCTTATCTCTTCCTTGCATGAACCCATTTGGGGCCCTGCTCCATCTAAGAAGTAGCATAAGGAATCATAACCAAGAGGGGATTACTTTTTTTTTTTTCCAACAGATATGACTTCAGTCCAAACCCTACCTTCTAGATGGGAATAGGCAGGGAATTAGAATGCCATTCAAATGTGACCCCCTTTTAAAAAATGCCCAAGGAAATGTGTGCCATGTGCTTGTCCACTGATTAGGGGAAAAGAGGAGGGAGTCCTTTGAATATTTAAATATGCTAACACAAAGGTAGTAAATTATGATGAATGTTCTCAAATTTTAGATTGTTTAGTTGTTTTAAAAACTATAAAATTCTTGAATTTGTAGAGAAGATCATGGTCACATTTTTGAGGGAAATGTGTGGTTTCGAATATCTTTTGTCTGATACTTCAGTAAAATATCAAGATTCTCTTGCCTAATACTAAATAAGATTCTTTTCTATTCCTTGGCTTACTTATTTTTAGACAATTATTTTGAATACTAATAAATACATAAACTGAAAGGTTTATGACATTTATAAATATGGTGGGAGTTTTTTTTCAGAATCAGGTTTAAGTATACTTAAGAAAGAATAACTTCTTCTTTTGCATTCCTCAGAGAAGTATGAAGTAGAAATAGGGCAATTGAAGTTCATGTTTTTCATTAGTCTAGAAGTAAAAGTAGTGGCTCATATTTGTGTGTGTATTTGTTCCAGTTTGATTTTGTAAAACTGATGGATGGAAAACAACTGGTCAAGCAGGACTCCAAGGGCTCTGATGATACCCAACACTCGCCTCGGAACCTGATCTTAACCTCACTGCAGGAGACCGGTTTCATAGAGTATATGGACCAAGGGCCTTGGTATCTGGCATTTTACAATGATGGAAAAAAGATGGAGCAGGTGTTCGTGTTAACCACAGCAATCGGTAAGCTGCCTTGATTATTATTTTGAATTAACAGCATAGTTCTAGATAGAGATGAGTGATTAAAGTAATACAGATGTTAAAAAAATAAAGTAATACAGATGTTGTTTAAGCTCACTGCTCATTTTACCTTAAAGTCCTTATTCAAGATAGGTCACTATGAGAAAGGCTTTTATTACTGTTGTCATTAATGTTGTTTAAATGCTGATTACGATTTTTTAAATGCCCCATTATTTGCACCGCTACTGTAGAATACTTGCCATGTACCTTTTTTATGTTTTCAGTAGGATGATAATATTACCAGGGCTGCATCGATGAACAACTTCAATGAAATAGGGAGTAAGCAAGAGAATCTCTGTTAATTCAAGAGCTTTTGAGAAAGAAAGGGCAATAAAAGGTTTTTGAAGTGGAAAAACTAGCATCAGTCTAGTTCTTCTTTAGAAGAGCTGGTTCTAGAACGATGATGCCTTCAAAATACAACCTAAGGGTGTTTAGAGAAGAGTCTTAGGGATAATAACTTGGGTCACTCAACGCCCTTTCTTTTAGAATTTTTGAGCCCTGAAGGGAAACATCTCATAGACACAGTATTTGTGCAATTTTTCCTAAAACACATGTCTTTAAAAAGAAGGGAAAATATTTTACAGCTGTCAGTTTCCTACACAACTCTCACCACTTTATCCTTTAGTTAACCTGTTCAACCATATGTTTAGAAGATGTGTTGACTGTTAATAGATATACCATCTGCTCTTTATAACAATTATGTTCTATTTTTACTTGATGCTGAAGACATTGAGTCAGTAGAAAATGGTATTCTAGCCATAAGATTATCAAAAACTTTCCTCTAAAGTAATCAGAAAGTCTATAAAAATCCACTGATGATTTTTCCCCTAGAGAAAAACTCCACCGATTTTACATCTTCAAAAGACAACGTATTTGTTAAAATAGAAAAAATATTTTAAGTCATGGCACTATTTTGCAATGCTCACAGAATCAATGGATCAAATTTAACAGATACACCTTTCATGGTATTTTTCTGTCAAGGCCCAATTTTGATAATGCAAATGCCAATGAGTTATGAGAGGTTGAGTTTCTCCTAAGAAGTCAAGTAGTTAGAAGATCTAAAATATTTGTGAAGATTTTCTCCCTTCCTGGTATCCTTACCAATAAGCCCAACTTAAAACACTAACCCAACTATTAACCTTTCAAAAATCAATAGACCCAGAAACACGCCTGAAGTTTTTGGCCCTCCCTTACTTCCCCCCAAAAAGAAGCTAACCTTTGAGATAGAATTCCTATTATCCACATATCAAGCTGTCAGTATCCTATGCAACAAAGTATTTGCTTTTTCCTTTTTTTTTTTTTTACTTCTGAAGCAACAGAAACAATTCTGCAATTCCACTTAAAGAGAATCCAAGTAAATTTCTGAAAAAATCAAAGATATTAAGTTATTTATTCTAAATTCTCCCCATTATTTTTTTGTTTTTATAATTTATCTTAATTAGAGTAAAAAGAGGCTAATGTCTTTGATTAAACAATTTAAGGTTTGTATGCATTTAACTATGCTAAATGCTACTCATCCTCTCATGATAATGTTAGAATCAGTTGATTGATCTTAACTATATTTGGTTTGCTACTAATAAGGATCAAGACAGTATTAACAACCAACATTTATTGAATGACTAATATAGGCTAGCTGCTGGCCTATATTAATACATATTATTTTCCAGTAGTATAGACAGAGTTGTCAATATCCCCTAATCTCAGCCAACTTGCTCTGTAATATGATAATATATACCACTTATGGAGCGCCATTCTGCCCCCAAGCACTGTACCAGATGCTTTACATTCAGTTTTCTTGTTTGATTCTCATCACAACCCTGATAGCATAGGTGTAGTGATATTTATATAATAAATAAGGAAATGGAGGCTTGGAATGAGTAAATAATGTGATAGACTCTCACAACCAGCAAATGGCAAAATTGAAATCTGAGACATCCAGTATGTCTGATTCCAAAGCCCATGCCCGCTTCGGCAGCACATATACAAAGCCCATGCCCTTTATACCAAAATTATTCCATCAGACTATTCATTACCTTTAGTTTCTCCCGTAAGAAAACCTGCCAGAAGCAAAACCCATCAGTGCAGATGCAGATACCAAGGGGCTGTAGACTCTAGAAGAAAAACAAAGTTGTATGCACAGAGCTTTAAAATCCTTCTCAAGTCTAATGAAGTGCAGTCAAGGAAGTGATTCTGAAGTAAGATTAAAAAGACAGAAGGCAAAATTTCACAGAGGCCAACGTAAATAGAAAAACACATCCTTTTTCACCTCCTGGTTACTTACATGCTCCTGCTTTAGCCATCCTCCTCCCAGTGTCTCTTTCAGACCTGGTGGAGGTGGCAGCTTCCAGAACCTCCCTATAGTGACTTCTCTTCTCACTTGCATTGCTGGTGTTAAGCTCTGTGCAACAGTGTGGGCCCAGGGACAGATCTTAGATAAGTCAATAAGATGGAGGTATTTTTATTTATTTTGATAGCAAACTTTATTAAACATTTTTTTCTACAATAGCTACATTCCCACAAGGCCACTTCCATAAAGTTGTCAATAGGAGCTTGTGTGAAATTGAATTCAATGGTATTTACCTTTGAATGTGTCCTCCATGGCCTCCTATTAACCATCCAGGGCAGGGGAAATCCAAACGTAGGTCTAAGAAGTGCCACTATAGCTTGGTACAAGAAAGATGGATTAAGTAGAAAATAGAGAAATGATTGTTCCTTCTCTGAATGAAAAAAACTCTGTGCCTCTTCATAATGACCTTTTAAATAAATTAACGATTTTATGAAAATAACTAATGTTTTAATAAGTTAAAAATGGGTAGCTCTTTGTCAAATGCTCCATTCTTGCTATACTAGTTGTAGTTCAGCAAATACCACATATAAATTTCTTATCCAGTTCAGTTTTCAAACACAGGGATCAGAGAACAGATTATCATAAACCTGTAAAGAGCCATGTGATATATTCACATGGGGGAGAGAAGAAGAATCTCCTCTGCCACTGGATTCATTCTCAGCTTTCTAAGAATTCCCCAAATAAACTAGATACCACTTTCTTCCTCTTTTATTCTACCCAAGGCAGAACTCGAAGTCTAGATCAGTAGTTGTCTAACTGTGGAAGTTTACTGTATGAAGCATTGGTTCTCAGTGCTTTAATACGATGAGCATCTGCAGGGTCACCTGAGGTTTTTGTTAGAATATGGCTCACTGAGCTGCATCCTTCAGATTCAGTAAATCTGGAATGAAGCCTAGGCATCTGCATTTTAAGTGCCTCAGGTGATCCTCCTGATACAGGTGGTCAAAAGGCCACAATTGAAGAAGTGTTATTTCTCGACCCTCGTTATAAATTCTCGTAGTTGAGTGGAAGATGCCAAGACCACTTCCTAGAATATCTCCTTCCAATTGGAAATAGCCTATGCAAGTGAAACTAAAAGAAGTAGATAATTCGGATTGAAAAGGAAAAATTTGTACATACGAGAAGTATGAGTTTAATGGGCCAGAACATAAAACTCTGAATCCAAGAATGCTAAGTATGGAAAACTTCCAGAAGGAGTAATGAGAAGATTATTTAAGAAAAAAAAAAACTGAAAGAAGAAAGCATACATACCGTAATAGTTCATGGATTTGGAATTTGATTTTATTATATTCAAATACAGTTTTAAACTAGAAATAATTTTTGTCAGAGGCTGACTTTTGGGTAACATCATACCCTTTCAGCCAAGTTACTTACCACAAGACTTATCAAAGTTCTGTCACACTGTACATCTTTATGTCACCAGAACTACCTATGGGCACCTTCAAAGCCTTCTCAATTCCCCTGAAGCCTATTCTTCTCTAAGAATGGATTGAAAGGAAATTAGTGGCAGAGAACTGATAAGCATTTACAGTCAAGAAAGCATTTCTCAACAAAATAGTTAGGCTCTAATGCTTTTAGTGGTGGTGAATTTAATATGAACACTTACTTTAAAAGCCTTCCATTGTCACTTATTAATGAAAATGAAATACTGATTATCATATTTAAGCTGTCAAGATGGTAGATTAAACATTTTAAGATACTAGAGAAAAAAATTTTTATTTGCTACAACCTAAATTTGAAAAATAAACAGTAGACTGAGTCTTTTGGGTTGCAATTTTAAGCCCATTTCGCTTTTGAGAAATGTCCTATAATCCTAGAACATTTTTAGCTTTGTTGTGAATGTCTCATAAGAATACAATTCATCTAGACCCTTTATGTACTTTAGAGATAAGGGTTGGTTTTTAGTTTCACTCTTGAATACTTAATTCAGCAATTCCAGGGCCCTTTTAATAATTTGGTACTGCATGTGACATCTTCAAAAATCTTTGGCATCTAATTTTAAATAGTAAGTGCTCCAAGACAGCAGAGGGCAAGACTGTTACAAGCCCAGAGTTCTTGCAATTAAAAAAAAATTAAGGACACTACAGCCTGGAAGTTTACTCATCTGTTTTCTTTTTCTCTCTATTACTAGAAATAATGGATGACTGCTCAACCAATTGCAATGGAAATGGAGAGTGTATCTCTGGCCATTGTCATTGTTTTCCAGGATTCCTTGGGCCTGACTGTGCAAGAGGTAATGTTGCTCTGTTACTCCAGTTGGTTTAGGGAAATACATGTCCTTTGAGAACTCAGGATCAGTAGCAATAGGAGGAGGAAGAAAAGTGGCAGTAGTAGTAACAACAGCAGCAGCATCCACCCCACCACCACCACCACCACTACCACCACAACCACGAGCTGAGTACTTACCCTGCCAGACACTGTTCTAAACAGTCTGTTACCTCTTCAGATTCATACTTCAGATTGATAGCCCGGTGAGGTAGATCTACTGTTTTCCCAGTTTATTGGGCAAAGTAACAATATCAAAGAGGTGAAAAAGTCAGGGTTGCCTAACAGGTGGAATTTGTACCTAGGACATCTGTAACTGCTTATACACAGACTCATGTAAACCAGAAGGGACAGGCAGTCACCGAACCGGTAAGTAGCCTTAGAAAGTAAAAACTGGCAAGTCATAAGTTAAACTTGGCAAACTTTACTGTTTCCTAGACTTGCCATAGTTTAATTATTGAAAAGCTTTAGGTATGTCACACCGTGTTTCCCCATAGGCTTACAGTTATTACCGCAGAGATGCTTTCTGCTCATTTTCAGTATATTCTTACAGTTCTCAGTCTGCTAATGCTTTAATCTCGGGTTTCCCAGCTACTCGGTTTCCTTAGATTAAATTCTGCACAGCTGAGAATCATATAGCACTTGCTGCCTTCCCAGGAGCATGATAGGTCTTGCAAGTCTGGGGATGAGAAATAAAATGATGGCTGGTAATAAAATTTGAATAAGACGAAAGATGCAGGCCCTGCCCTCAAGGAGTCCATAGTTTTAATAGGGAAACAACAATGGCAAAGCAAAGTATTCTAATAAAGGTCTGCACGTGGTGTTATGGGAGTAGACATCTGTCCAGCATAAATCTATTTAAATGTATAACTTTTTAAAGATAACATTTTATAATATGAATAACTTCCCTATTTATCAGTTTTTACACTTTGGGGGTTTTTCTTTCTAAAAGTGGTATACATCTGTTTGAGGAAGAAAAGCCATAAGAGAAAAAAACCCTAGCTTGAAATAATAATAATAATAATAATAATAATAGTAATAGGTGGGATCAAAGGCAAATTCTTGACATAATTTTTATATTTTTGTCACTTATCCTTACTCCACTCCCATAAGAGGAAAATTCTGTTTGCAGTCACAGACACTTGCCTATTTAATAAAGGCTAAGACAGAAATAATACAAATTTTTGCCTGAAATATTATACAAGAATCAATAGAGAATTGCCCCTTCGGAGATTTTAAAAGCTTTCTGAGAACATTACAAGTTCATTTGCCAACCTTCAGATTCGTGCCCTGTGCTGTGTGGCGGGAATGGAGAATACGAGAAAGGACACTGTGTCTGCCGACATGGCTGGAAGGGGCCAGAGTGCGACGTTCCAGAAGAGCAATGCATTGACCCAACATGCTTCGGTCACGGCACCTGCATCATGGGAGTCTGCATCTGTGTGCCAGGCTACAAAGGAGAAATATGCGAGGAAGGTCAGAACCCCATTTTCATCTCCTACTTCAGGCCTTCCTCTCGTCAAACTGTCCAAGTGTCATTGTGTGCTTTTAGTAGAGATGCAAGTCATCTTTGCAAGCTGTAAATGTTCAATATGTCTTTAGTACACGGAGCAGAGGGCTGGAGTCGGGGGAGTTCATGTCTCTTTGGACAGTCTCTAATATTAACACGAGGCTGTGTCTATGACACTTGCAGATCGGTGAGGAAAAATGGTGCTTCCCCCCTCATTTCTAACACTGTTTTATAACTTGAAAATTTCCATATTGATATTAGGTGTTAATTCATATACTTTCGTTATTACACAGTACATTAGGCTCCAACTTACTTTAAAGCACATGTTAAAAATAATAATATATGCACATTTGGAACCATTTCATTGAATGTTTTCTTTGGGAGCGATTTGTAATTACCATTATTATCATTGCTTTATATTATTTATTTTTACATAACTCATGCTGAAACTTGACCTCTGTGCCTAAGGAAGCCAACTTACCACTAATGAGTTTCAAAGCAGTGCCTTTATATTACAATTCACCCCAAAGGAAACTTTATGCACATACGCACAAACGTAGTTTGAAATGGCAATAGTTTTCTCATTTAAAGAGACACATTGGAAAATAAGTTTACTAGTAATCAGACCTTTTTCATGCCACATTCCTCAAATAAGACTGATTTCAGAAATAATATTAAACCATTACCATGGGAGATGGTCTCATCACAACTGTTCTTCAGGAAAGAAGCTGCTGAAAATGCACTATAATTGCTTTTTAAAGATGGCTCATTAAGACAATTACACAGCATTCTAAAGGGTTTAATCTCATTCTGCTCTAAGAATTTAGCTTTCCACCTCCCGTTAGCAATAGCAGACTTTTGGTGTGAATATTATATCTGTTCCAATGAATGGTGTAGGGCCTAGACAGGGTACAAGAGTACCTCTGGAAACTGTTTTTATGGTGATCCAACCACAATCATTATATTTAAGTTGTAAAGTCAGATGTTATGTGGACATATGCATGGTCACCATGCATGGTATCTCTCACAACACCTACAGTTTGTAATGAAAATGTTTGACCTAATTAATATAGACCCTTCTAATTAAAATTTGGGAGCAACTGAAAAACGGCTTAGCTTACATTTCCCTTCTAGAGATCACTAAGAAAATTTGTGGAATAACCAAGATAGCAAGGAAGAATGCTCACCATATTTAACAGTATGAACTTGTCAAATACAGTAGAAAAGAATATTTAAGTCAGACCACAGACTGGAAATTCACAGGCTGAACTGGGCTTATGGATGGATTTTGTTTGGTTCACACAGTGGTGATAGCGGTAGTGTTTTTGTTGTTGTTGTTTTAATGTGATCCACTTGCCAAAATATAAAAACAGAGAAGTGTCCTATAAAAACCTCTCTTTTGCTGTCTCTTCAGCAACTGGAAAATCTGGTAATACCGGGCCCATGTTCCTACGTGGTGATTATTACCTGGAACAAAGAAGCAGCAGTTTCTGTTAAACTGATACTTCTCACAGTTTACTCCCAACACACTGGCTTCTTCCATCCAGTTTGTCTATGTCATGTAGCCTGCCTCCTGGCCCATTCAGCCATATGACTTCATGCCTCTGATCTAAGTGACTTACCTACTCATTGAAGCTGCTCTTTTAATAAAAGAAATTATACTAAATTAAATCTCGTTTTGTTTGTTAAAGTTGTTATGTTTTAATATAACAAAATGACCTCCTTCTAAAACAATATTCTGTACTTTTAGACTTTCCCTTTCACTCCAAATAGTGAACAAAATCAAAGTGGATGTACCTTTTAGTATTTATTTGCTGATTAGCTCAGGTAGTAAAGAATTGTGCTAAGACCTTGAGATTTGGGGTTAATTGTAATGGCAATAGCACTAATTATAATAATGCTTAGTTAGGCTTACTCTGTTCCATGACAGTAGGCCACACCCAAGACCAGACCTGTCTTGCCAATGAAGGCAGATTTTATCAGTCTGTTTCCACTGCGGGAAAAGTAATTCAAAGCATACATCCTCATTATGGGGACTTATTTTAGTCTCATCTTATTTGTATTAGGAGAATAGAAAATCTGAAATCAACCTTGTGGTTTCCCCTGGAATGGTCACTCAGTTAAAAGCACAAAACAATTTTCCCCAAGGCAAACACAGAGATCTACTCTTAAGAGTTTGTACCTTTGTTAGAATGTGTCCAAAAATTTCCAAACTCACAGAATCAGAGATAAATAGAATTGTGTCTGTGATATTCTAAAACACTGAAAACTATGTCACAGCATCCTGATGGAAGGAAAAGGCATTAAAAAAACTTCAATAATTTTCAAAATTAGGCTTAGAATGTTGCATTTTCAGTGCTTCCAAAAAATTAATGAAAGATTATAATAAATTCATTATATTGCATGTTTTCACACAACAGCAGTCAGGTCACTTAATACCTAATGATCTAAGCTTTATAAAAAGATATGTATGTTTTAATATTTTATATATTTTTATACATGTAGACATATTTTTGTACATAGTATATTTGTATATTTTACGTATTTACTTATTTATTTTATGTTCTCTGTATAATTATTATGTATATCTTCTTTAGTCACATCAAGTGAAAGCCATTTCTCAGAGCTGTGATTCCAATTTCAAAAAAGACAAGGAAGGACTCCCCAAAAATTCTTTGGCTTTTTAACAAAGCTGAGGAATCCCTATCAAAGGCCCACACTGATACACCCACCCATATGTGTGGGAGTACTACACGTTGCTCACAGTTTTACACAACAGATGTATGGTTTTCTTTGTCTTCTTTTTTGGGGTGGAGGGAGGGAGAGATTCTTTTTTTTAAGATTTTATTTCTTTATTTGTTAGAGTGAGAGAGAGAGAGAGCACAGGCAGGCAGAGGCAGAGGGAGAAGCAGTCTGTTTTGTTTTTTTTTTTTTTCCTTTTTTAAAGATTTTATTTATTTGACAGAGATCACAAGTAGGCAGAGAGGCAGGCAGAGAGAGAGAGGAAGGGAAGCAGGCTCCCCGCTGAGCAGAGAGCCCGATGCGGGGCTTGGTCCCAGGAACCTGAGATCATGACCTGAGCCAAAGGCAGAGGCTTAACCCACTGAGCCACCCAGGCGCCCCTCCACATTCTATTTCATGCTGGTCTTGAAATATCTCTTCTCACATCTTGCAAGTATTCCTTTTAATGGATTCAGCGCCTGGGTTGCCAGGCCTTGCTTCACGTCAGGCGTGGCGGCTGCGGCTCCTACGACCACCTCTGCAGAGGCCAAGCTCGCCCTGGCATTACTCAGACAATCCACTTCATCCGCAGCTTTCAAGTCTGGCATTTCTACTGCGGGCCCAGATCCTTCAGCGGCCAGAACCATCTTCTCCAGCTGCTCCCTTTCAGCCAAACCCCCTGCAAGGCTGCCAGGGGCTTCTTCGCAGATACTGCCCATGTGTGGGGTCCGCCCAGGCAGAAGAGAGCTCCCTTTCCCTGCAGAAGCACTCTCTGGCTGCTCAGTCACTGGGCCTGACTCTGAAGGGCTGGACGGTGACATGTGACCAGTCCCCCGCCCAGTGATCAGTGCTCCCGAGGACTTGACTTGGTCCAGGACGGCCTCCACTATGCGACTGGCAGCCTCCTCAATGGAGCCTGCTCCCTCGGGCAGAGGCACAGCACAGGGTAGGAGCCTGATGTGGGACTCCATCCCAGGACACTGGGATCATGACCTGCACCGAAGGCAGCCACTTAACCAGCTGAGCCACCCAGGTGTCCCATTTCCTTCGTCTTCTAATTTTAGGATTCAGCCTTTTTGATACCCTCCCATATTTTTAAGTGTTAATAGTCTTCTGTTTTTTTTTTTTTTAAATAAGGGATCATTTCCCCCTTTTTTTTTTATTTGACAGAGAGAAATCACAACTAGACAGAGAGACAGGCAGAGAGAGAGAGGAGGAAGCAGGCTCCCCGCGGAGCAGAGAGCCCGATGTGGGGCTCAATCCCAGGACCCCAAGATCATGACCCGAGTCAAAGGCAGAGGCTTTAACCCACTGAGCCACCCAGGCGCCCCAATAGTCTTCTGGTTTGAATCCAGCCTTTGCATGAGACATGTTATTTCCTAATTAAAACAGTATTAATGACATAGTAGGAAATCAGTGTGCATATCTCAGTTTCATTATCCTAAGGTATATAGGCCACACCTGTTCACTTTTTTCTTTTTTCCTCCTTTTTGGCACCTTCAGAGGACTGCTTAGACCCGATGTGTTCCAGCCATGGCATCTGTGTAAAAGGAGAATGTCACTGTTCTACTGGTTGGGGAGGAGTCAACTGTGAAACCCCACTGCCTATTTGTCAAGAGCAGTGCTCAGGACACGGAACTTTTCTTCTGGACACTGGAGTGTGCAGCTGTGATCCCAAGTGGACAGGATCTGACTGCTCAACAGGTACATTGGAGTTACCTCTTTCTCCTCCTTCCTACACTCCCAGATCCTCACTGGTCTTTGTCTTATGGTTGTACTTCTCAAAGTCTGATATGTATGCCTTCATGGGTCATAAGGGACTTCCGAGTGTTTCCTAGGCTAGTATTTGACTGAGTTTTCATAAACAACATACTACTGGACTTGTAATTATATCTTTTTTTCTGTCAATCTGGATTTGAACCTCTGTCCTCATTCTTCATTTTCCTGCAGTCATTTCATCCTTTCCCATGTCTCCCACTGCCGGTTCTCTACAGGTTATTTTAAATCGGTATCCCCCTCAAACTCAAATAATCCTTCATTTCCGGTCATCTGCTGAGTATTTCCACTGGGTGTTCCATTGCTGAAAAACGGAACTAAGCTCAAGAACTCTATTTATACCTTGCCGTATTGCCGCCCAATTACTATTCCCACAACTTGGCTGTCCTTTTCCTATCCCCTACCTTAAAATCAGCAATAGATCTCCACTGTCTAGAGATAAACTTCAAATATCTTTGGCTGATATCAAAAGTCCACCAAAAACTATTCCAAATCTCTGTCTCCAGCCTGTCTTCTGCTTCCTGCATAAATCCCTCTTTCTGCGAAAGGGCTCTCATATGCTCTGCTCACTCCCAATATATCACACGTTCACGTTTTCTCCATGCCCTTTCCTCAGCAGGGAATGCTGAGGTACCTTTCCACCTATGAAAATCCAACCCATCCACCAAGACAAATTAGTTTTAGCTATTCTATAAAATTTCTCCTGATCACATTGAGAGGAGCCTCTAAAACCCTACCGTACTCATTGCAAGAGAGTAAATTGGCATCGTGATATAGTTATTTGTGTACATGATTTGTTTTTCCACCACCTAAACTAAAAATATTGGGTCATTCTTTATACTTTTTTCCTTATCCTCAGGCCATGTGCTCATTAAATGAGTAGAATTAATAAATAATAATAATAACTCCTATGGAACCTCTGCCTATGAATTTTTTTGAGGATATGAAATGCCATGTGCTAAACAGGAAAGATTAGAAGCTATGAGACTTCTTTTACCACTGAATTCGTTTGTGAACCAAAAAGTCCATAGTCTCATGCTGTAAAGAAACAAGAAAATCCCTCTGTTAAGAGCATTAATTCTAACATAATTTTTTACAAAACTGTGTTGCCTCACATAGAAATAATATGGGACAGAGGATTGCATTTTACAGTTTCAGAAATGGATAAAATGATAAAGACAATGTAATAATAACTAAAATGCAGACCTTAAAAATTATTCATTTATTTACAGAACAGATGTATGTGTGCCTGCTGTGTGCTTGGCGTGGTGCTTGGTGCTGGGGCTATAGTGGCAAACCAAATGGATGTGGTTCTTGCACAGGAGAAGCCTATAGTCTAGTGGAAGAGACACATAGAACAAACTAGAAGATGGTTAGAGAAAGAAAGTAGCTGGGTAGTGTGGCTCTAAACTGAGTACTGATTTATTTGCTAAATGTTATTGAACCCCTTCCAACCTTTCATGTGTCAGACATAGTATGTCTAGAGTTTCAAATTTAAAACAAGAATGTTAACATTTGCATTATTATTAAGGCACACACTCACATAATTGCTATGTAATAGGCACTATTCTAAGTGTTGTACATGTATTTTTTTTAATCTCCATAACAACCCTGTGAGGTAAGTCCTGTCATTGTGCCCACTTTACAAAGGAGGAAGCTGAGAGGTTAAATTAACTTGTCCAAAGTCAACTGCATAGTCGTTATCAGAGCCTAAACTTGCACTAAGGTATTCTGTCTTCACATTCCAAACATTTAACCACTGTACTGTATTTATTGATTGAATAGTGATTCTGTATCATACAATTTCTCCCTAAGGCCACTCACATCTGTATGTGCTTTTCCTGATGCCTCAGAATTGGGCAAAACCTTTGGCAATATACCAATCACCAGTTGTACAAATTCAAATATTTATATTTCCAATGAATCAACATGAAATTCATTATGCTGAGAGTTTCTTTTTCCTCAGTCCACCTCTTCCACCTAATACACAAAGACATGCTCCAATCCTATCAGCAGGAATCCCTCAGAAGAGGAAAAAAGGACTAATTATGAACATGACTCTACACTTGCCCCTCCCCCTGTCCAGGTCAATTACCCTAAACCCTACCCTACTCCTCCCTCATCTCAAATCACCCTTACCCACCCAAACAAATCAAATGATGAGGAAAAGTGAGAGTCCCGTAGAAGATTAGGTGTGGAAGAAAGTGTAGAGATATCTGCTTCAGTGTTTCATAGATGTGGTGGTTTCTAGTCCTTCTGCCTCAGTATCACTAGAGATTCTAATACTTGGAGGCACAGAGACATTAAATGGTTTGCCCATAGGTGAAAGCCACTGCAGTGGTCTAACCTCCTCACCTAATTGTTCATTTGCCAGACATTTACCGAGCTCCTATTATGTCCCTGGCAGCATGTGAGGCGATGAAACATATCCATAGCTGAGGAGACAATTGTGAAAAAAGATTTTAAATGTCTCTCACTAAGTGCTCTAAAAGAGAGAAGCAATGCACAAGGGTATTTCACATTATCTGAAGGTCTAGGAAGTGGTCACAAAAGACTACAGATCATGAAGGGGTCTGTATACCACACCTATGAGTTTGGACTTGAGCCTGAGGACAGTGGGAAAGCCATTGAAGGGGTTTAAAGAGGTTAATATCATAACCATGTTTATATTTTATTTTTTTAAGATTTTCTTTATTTATTTGAGAGGGAGGGCGAGAAAAAGAGTGTGAGTCGGGGGCAGGCAGAGGGAAGGGAGAAGCAGACTCCCACTGAGCAGGGAGCCCAACATGGGACTCAGTCCCAGGACCCCAGGATCATGACCCGAGCTGAAGGCAGGTGCTTCACCAACTGAGCCACCTAGGTGCCCTAACTGTGTTTGTATTTTAAAATGATCACTCTGAAAGTAGTTTGGAGGATATAGTGAAAAGTGATGAAAACTTGATATAAGGGAATTTAAGCACAGATGGGGGCCAAAGGGTGGGTATGAAAGAAGCTAGGAGACTTGGTTACTGGAAATGTGTTAGGGCAGGTAGGAATTTTCACTAACTCTGTGATGTCTACAGTGGGAGACTGGATGAATGATTATGACACCGCTAACAGACTAGTGAATTATGTATTTATGAAACAAGTTTTCATTGAGCACCCACTATGTACCGTGTGCTAGGATCTTGGGACCCATCAGTGAGGAGAATAAAGATTCCTGTGCTACTGGGGCTTGCAGTCTGGCAGGGTGAGACAAGCAGTAAACAATGAACAGTGGAGGTGCCTGGCTGGCTCAGCCGGAAGAGCATGCGACTCTTGATCTTGGGGTTGTGAGTTCGAGCCTCATGTGGGGTGGAGAGATTACTTAAATAAACAAGAGTAGGGGAAAAAACAACAATGAACATGTTTCAAGTTTTTAAAACATGAGGAACTTGAGGGCCAGAGAGGTTAAATAACTCACCCAAGACCAATAGCCTGGCTGGTTGCAAATCTGCAGATAGAAACTGGTTCTGCTGATTTTGTTCCATGCCTGACATTCTTCTCAGCCCTCCATCCTCACCCCTGCCAAAGGAAGAAGGAAGAGTTAGATAGGAGCTGGGACTCCGGTGAATAGATGAACTTAGAGAAAAGGGAAAGTTCAAGGAGATGAAGGGCATCAAATATCAAGTGCACAAATGATACATTTTTGTCCAGAGATCCTAGATGAAAGCCACATTCATCCATTCTGGACCCAATAGAAAAAGAACACTTAGAAGCATCTCTTGCTCAAAGAAGCAAAAGAGTGGATAAGTATGATCCAAAACTCAGCAGCCTCTCAGGCAAAAAAACCTTCCTAATAAAACTACCAAATTGAAAATAGGGGAAGGAAATGCCTTCCAAATCTCTAGTGCCACAGTAAGAATAGTCCTTCTGTGATTTTTAAGCTCCATAAAGGTTGTTCCCACAGAGCATATTTAACCATCAAGATGATCTCACTGTGCAGACTTTTAATTGAGTGTGCTCAGTACAGGAAGCAATTTAACATCTGATTCTTATAATGGATCATGTCATTTCAAAGGTGGATATGCTCTTTGCCATTGATCATTTTCTTCCTCTAAGTGCATGAAGCTTAGCTGTTAGCATGTTAACTGGGCTGCTCTGATACCAAGAGGACTGCCGTGGATGGTTTACTGATGATTTTCGGTCTGTTTGCAGGTACGTTGAGTATTGTTAGCAGCACTGAACTGATAATTGATATAGGTTTCTCTCACCTGAGAGTCTTGTGGTAGTTCACAAAGGTTAACTCATTAGTCTTTTAAAAAACCTCAAGAGGAATACAATTGAAGCTTGTTATAACATGGTTGAGATTTGGATATACCACAGGTCAAATCATGCTCCCTTAAAACGGAACTCCTTGCCATGAAATCTCAGTAATACATTTAACCTATGCTAAGGATACTGGCCCTAACCTCTACTATTGTCATTTTAAAATGCATTTACTATATATCTTTCATAAAATCTGGCTTCTCCTGGTCACACAGTCTTTGAGAGGGAACATAAAAGCAGAGTTCAGAGCTTTGTAGTCCTCTCTCCTTGATGAAACTTCCTCTGAGCCACCCCATCTATTGTTACTCATAGATAACTGGCAGCGAAATTCATAGAAGGTAAGCATTCACATAGAAAAGACAACTCTGCTCCTCTCTACTGTGATCCTCTCTCATTATACTATATCTTAGAAGTAGATTAATCAGCTAGAGAGAGATGGAACATTCATCTCTGAGATATTTCTGAACATTCTATTTGCTATACAGCAGAAGCCATATGAGGTACTATCATTGTGTACCCCATCCACATATCCAGGGTCACTTCCTGAAGATCCCATAAGGCTTTGTTGTAAGGATATTTGTTTTCAGGCTAGTCGATGACATGTGGCCATCTTGTCCACCAGAGACCTGACAGTATATGTATGTGTGTGTGTGTATAGTCACAGCACAATGACATTGAATGACTTGCTTAACTTCTTGGAGTCTCAGCTGCCTCATTTGTGAAATGGTAGATTAGTCAAATGGCCCTTGAGGCCCCTTCCAACACTGAGATCTATGATTCTTGATCCTGTATATTGAGCTTTTGACACTGATTATGAATGGTTCATGGATACAGTCCATAAACTCTCAACTCCATATTATTTATGGTGAGAAAATATTAATTGTAATTTTGTTTTCATTATAATGACATCCATGCTTTGATATATAGACCATGTTGTTTGAGAATTTACCTCTGTTTATAGAGGTACACGTACACACACACGTATGTGTGTGTGTGTATATATATATCTTCATTATAACAATGTCTCATTATGTTTTTAAGTGTTCCCTAATGGATGGTGATCTGCATCTACTAATAAAACAGATAATTAGAGAAGGAAGTTGTAAGAGGCTCATATAATTATTTTTTCAGGGAAACTTTCCTTGATGATACAAAGACTGTATACTTTAAAAAACATTATTAGTTTTCCCCTTTATTGAAAGTGCCAATAATCAAAAGATTTCCATCTGGCCGTACATGTCTACCACATACAATGTATCACTTTCCTGTAATTTCTAGGAATCGATCAGACCATTCAAAATGATTAGTGTGTATACTGTATTTTTCCTACAGACAATTACAGAAACAGCAGGATCATAAATGCCTTTTGATAAAGAAGCTTTGTTCAAAATGTAATGCACACGCTATGGGCACAACTATGTAGCCATTCATCATGCCAGTGAAGAGAAAAATCTATTCATATATAAAATAACTAGAATTTAGCATCTTCCATAGAAAAGAGATAATTAATGTAACCAGATAGGAGCCTAGCATTGCAGGTGTTTTCCCTATTAGGTTTTGGACACACACCTGATTTCTTAGGAACAGTAGCTGAGGTCTCAGAAGAAATGATTCTGTTAATTAGCAAACAATGTTAGCTTATCATAATGCTACAAATTCCCTGTACTTAAAGAAAAGCTCGAATATAGACAGCTAGCCACTGAAACATGATAGAAGGTTTTATAGTGCTTTTCAGCCTATAAGGACAAAAAGCTTGTGACTAATCCCTATATAGATTCCATTAACTTGCTATTCAAAGTATGACAATCTCTGATCAAATTTATTTTAAAGTAAATCCTTTTCTATTCAGTGAAAGAATAAAGAATAAACCTTCAGGTGGTTCTTATTTGATTGATTTAATGAAAAAAAAAGAAACCTGATTGATACAGTGGCTACAGCATTAACACTACAGTGAGGTCAAAACATTAACTCTAGATTATTGAATCAGTAAGCGAAGTTCATTGGTGGCACTAGAAATAGAACCCAAAACCATCTTTAAGAGAATTACAAGTCAAATTGAGTGTGTAAGACTAAATACACAGATATATCTCTGGGAGAGGTATGAAGTAGAAAAAAATCACGCTATTATCATGATTCCCTAGCAACATGTCCCACTCAGAGATAGTCACTCCCTAAGCCTTTGTCTCAAGTGAAAATAGAAATTGAGCCCCATAATGTTCTCCTATTCAAAAATCCCATATCTTTATAAAAGAGAATTCATTTAATGACCATTAGATTGCATATGTATGTACATATGTGTGTGTATATAGATAGATATAGATATAGTCAGGTGATTCAAAGCACAACAAATATTAAATGTTTTCAAAATACATCTTTTACATTTTGTTCTGAGACAATGAAAACCACACCTGTAATGCCAGCATTAGCAGGCAGCAATGCAAAATCCAGTGGAACTTTTGACAATTTGACAAGTTTGCACGGAGAGGTAAGTTTGCAACTGCCTCTCTGTAAATCCGAGCTAACTACCGACTGTTCTAGGACATTAAAGCTTTAGAATTGTTTTTCAAACCAGAGACGTATATTTAAATAAGGTGGCAACTGTGAGGCAAGAAAATGTAAGCAAGCATGAGTGTGAAGAGATGTGCTTATTTACATGGTTAAAGTACAGTCACTAATAAGGAATACATTTTTACACATCTATAGCAGCATCTAAAGAAAACAGGAAAATTTTGTGCTTCACTTGAAATACAGTCCTCTCATTTACTCAAACTCTTACTCTGCATTCTGGGTTCGTTTGCTAGTGGGCACTTTTCTCGGTCGTTTATCTACACGAAGTGAACTCGGACCCAGCGAAGGGCCTATCTAAAAAGTGTATTTGGGGGCGCCTGGGTGGCTCAGTGGGTTAAAGCCTCTGCCTTCGGCTCAGGTCATGATCCCAGGGTCCTGGGATCGAGCCCCGCATCGGGCTCTCTGCTCAGCAGGGAGCCTGCTTCCCCTTCTCTCTCTCTGCCCGCCTCTCTGCCTACTTGTGATCTCTGTCTGTCAAATAAATAAATAAAATCTTTTAAATAAATAAATAAATAAATAAAAAGTGTATTTGGCCCTGTAGGTGGGATCCTGTAGGGAGCTGGATGCCCCCCTGCACAGGGTGACCTGCTACCTGGCAGTCCTCTGCCAGGGCAGAAGGAGGTGGAAAATGTTTTATAGTGGAGACGGCTGTGAGAGGTTAAAGGAAGCCAGAATGCAGTTGTGCAAAACTGGTGGCCAGGACATGGGTAATGAATCAAAATACGTCCCAATTCCATATGTCAAAATCAGATGATTGGAGATTCTAAAGAGCACCCCGTATATCTACCCCAACCAATAAATTAAATGATACTTTCATTCCTAAAACACAAATGTCCTACATTTATCTGATGGTTTTTATTTTTTCTCCAAATACGTATGTACTCATTTTCTTCATTTCATCATTATGGACATAATATGGAGGTCATTATTTGATGTTAGATTGTACATTGATCTATGATGATACAAAATGCCTGCAAAATACCTGAAGGACTATTCCAGATTCTGAGTCATTGGAGAGAAGGAGAAGAGGGATGGGAAGGACAGAGATTAGTCCTTCATGAAAGAGTAAGGACAGTACATTTTCACATTAGGTGGAGCTCATAGAAATTCTGAATGGGGTCTTGCATCTGCTATAAAAAACTTGACTTATACCTAAGCTTCCAAATTCCCAGTAACCTGGTAATAAGGTTTCTGGGAAACCCTTTCATACTGTCCATAAAGTATAAGTAGAGTAAGTAATAGTTTCCTCATTTTATAGTTGAAGGAACTAATTTGCTTTGAGACACAGGACAACTTAACTTTATTTTGTATGCTTCAAAGTTGAGGCTGGCAATAGCATTCACAGCCCAATGCCCTGTCCTAGAGATCACTACAGATTCATTTTTTTTTAATCTTGCTTGTGACTTGCTGAGTCTCTTGAATGTAAAGACACTTGTCTTCCATTAATCGTAGGAAGTATTTAGTCATTATTTCTTTAAACCTTGATTTTCCCACATTCTTTATTACCTCCTTTTGGAAGTTCAATTAGACTGCATACTCTGACCTTTATGTCATTTACTCCTTTTTTCCTATTTTCCATGTCTTTGCTTCTTTGTTATAGATAATTGCTTCAAATTTGTCTTCTGGCTCACTAAATATCTCTTCAGCTCTGTTTATTTTGATGCCTAACACTTCCACTGAATTTTTAATTTCAGTGATTACTTTTTATTCCTAAAATTTTAACTTGGTTTTTTTCAAATATTCCTCATTGATTTTTGATAATATTTTCCTCTTTAATCCTGTTTCTGGTTATTCCCTTTAAACATATGAAACAGTTATTTAATATGCTGAGAATGTAACATGTCAAATCTTTGTGGGTCTGGGTCTGTGTTTTGTTGTTTCTATCAACTCTTGCATATGACAGCTTGCTTTCTTGTTTCTGTTATTTTTTTCTTGTGAGTTCAAATATGTTGAAATTTTCTCTCAGTCCCGTGTGAAGCCAGTATTCCTCTGGGGAGGATTTACATTTGTGTCTGCCAGGAGCCCTTCTCCTACAGATCAGGGTAAACTTTAAATTAAAAATCTCAGGTCACAGTTTTTTTTTTTGACCATATAGATAATATAAACTCGGGCTCCATGCCCTCATGAAACTTGACTAGTGGCCATGAAATCTAGGAGGAAGCTAGTTACTTCATATCTTCAGATCTAAGCCTGAGACAGATCATTTTCTTCCAGTCTGTCTTTGCAAGGCACATTGTCTTCTAGATGGGTTTCAAATATGGATCTCCAGTCCTGCATCAGCCCAAAGTTTAGCTAATAATCTGTTGCCCCTCTGGACCCTCACCAAAACTCGACATACAGCAGATGCTTCCAGTGTCCTGGCAGAGCTCTGACTCTCAATATAATCTTAGGCAACTCAGCCACTGTGGGTCTCAATTTACACATCTGCAAAATGTGTTTTTCAGCTAAGTGCACATTTAAAATCTATTTTTTAGTAATTTCCATTTTTTTACTCTAAGTGGATAAAAAAATTTAAGTTCCAGTTAAAGAATCCTTTCTACTGAAGTATGGGTAAACACATTAGAGTCCAACAAACTTATAAAGAGTTCATTCCATGCTACCGAAATGCTTCAGTTAATGTGCATTAGGAGAACATTCTTAGAAGTATTGTTCAAAAGATATTTCTGAAACCATAGCAGTCAAGTTAACAGTGGAGTCAAGAATAAATAGTTTCAACAATCAAAAAGAGCTTCCCACACTTCTCTGCTAGGTCCATTTATTTTTTAAATTTTATTCTGCACGTCAAGCATCGACCATTCAAAGTACTCTAAATGCCACTGCCTACTTTCTTTTCCAGCACACTCCCTTTTGTTCATTTCCTTGTTGACAGACTTACTGGTATAATCATGGAATGTTTTTACTAGATTAGATCTTAGAGAATACTTAGTTCTGCCCACTATTTATATAAGGAGAGAAAACTGGGGCCCAGAAAAGTCGAATGACTTATGCTGGATCATGCAGCTAATTAGGCCCATAGTTAATATGAGAGGCAAGTCTTGGGGTTTGTGATTTAGACCTCTTGTTCAATATACCGTTCAGAGAAGCTTGCTCAGATTCAGATATTACATTTCCATTGTCAGCACTGGCACTGCATATCTAGAAAAGTGGCAATAAGCATATACAGAGCGGTATCCCAGCACCTCTTCCTAGACTGTCGGAAAATTATGAAAATTGTCAGAGATTCAGGACAGAAAAAAATTCAGACAGAAATGAACTCACATCCCAGTTTGACTTCTAAGTTACTATGAGATCTCGAGTAAGTTATTTGGTTTTTCTGAGTTTCTCCTATAAAATGGGGAAATAATTCTTACTATGTAGGGTAGTCGTAAGGGTTAAATGAGATAATATCTGTGAAACACCTTGCATAATGCTTCTCCCATCATAGACATTAAATTATAATAATAAATGGAAGCTATTATTGTCATTATATTTCAATTCTCATTGTAAAGACACATTTCAAAGACAAATCTTTTGTAAGTAGAAGATAAATTAGTAGCTGTCTCAAAGAAATTCATTTTCAGATACTGTAAAGCTGAATTAGTTTAAAAGAGTATGAAAATTCTCTCTACTCCAAAGGCATTGCATGCTTTTGTTCCTACCTAAATGGTGTTGTTTCCTGTATTTGTAGGATAGATGTTTTACTGAAAAGTTGGCTAAAAAGTAGTTGTTCTGTCTTTTCACTCCCTTTCAAGTTCTGCTATTCATTATGAAATTACAGTCAGAGAAAATTTATATTTCGGGTATGTCAGATAAGATTAGAGTTCAGCGACAAGAAATACCTCCCTCAAGAAAAAAAAAAAAGAGTGGCTTAAACAAGATATAAGTGTGATTTTTCTCTCACACAAAAGAAATCTAGAGGTAGGCAGCCCAAAGCTTGTGTGATGACTCCAGAAGAAAGCTTCTTTTCACTCACACCTCTCCTATCCCCGGGATGGACCCTTATTCTCATAATACGCAATGGCAGCCAGTTTTCCAGCTACCACATCTTTGTTCCAAGCACTAGAACACAGACTAGGGAGAGGGGAGAGGCCTTGTCCCCTCTGTTTTTTTTTTTTTTTTTCAAGATTTTGTTTATTTATTTGAGAGAGAGACAGAGCACGAGTGGGGGTGGGAGGGACTGAGGGAGAGAGAGAAGCAGACTCCCTGCTGAGTGTGGGCCTCCATGTGGGACTCAATCCCAGGACTCCGAGATCATGGCCTGAGCTGAAGTCAGATGCTTAACTGAGTGAGCCACCCAGGTGTCCCTACCCTCTCTCTTTAAAGGAGACTTCGTTGAAGCTACTGCTGGAAACGGTCATCTGTTTATCACTGACCAATAACTAAGCCACATGACCATACCTGGATGCAAAGGAAGCTGAGAGATGTGATCTTTATTTAAGGGAGCTATGTGCACAAGTAAATAAGATCGAATTTCACTGTAGTTTTCTAGCTCCCGACCAACACTACAGGCCAGCATGAGCAGTTCTGTGATTCACTGAGTCCCCAACAGAAAGACAAATGCATGGCTCAACAGAAATAAAACTTTTCTTTGTATTAAGAGCAGTGAAACACTTCACGTATGGATCTTCTTTAAGCTTTGGTAGAGAAATGAATTAAAGTATCTCATTAGTTTTTGTATTTACTTCATGTTGAGAGCATCTGCGTGGCTCAGTTGGTTAAGAGTCTGCCTTTGGCTGAGGTCATGATACTGGGGTCCTAGGATTGAGTCCCACGTCCAGCTCCCTGCCTAGTGGGGAGCCTGTTCTCCCTCTAACCCCCCACCCTGTGATCTCTCCCTCTTTCTCTCTCTCTTTTAAATAAATAAATCATAAATAAAATATTTATATTTACTTCATGTTGAAATGATAATACTTCAGATATATTGGGTTAAATAAATATAAAAATTATAATTATTTATTTAAAAGAGTTTTACCTGTATTTTTTTTAAATATTTTATTTATTTGACAGAGAGAAATCACAAGTAGGCAGAGAGGCAGGCAGGGAGAGAGGAGGAAGCAGGCTCCCTGCGGAGCAGAGAGCCTGATGCGGGGCTCGATCCCAGGACCCTGGGATCATGACCTGAGCCGAAGGCAGAGGCTTAACCCACTGAGCCACCCAGGCGCCCCAAGTTTTACCTGTATTTTTAAACATTTTAGTGTAGCTCCTAGAAAATTTAAAAATTTTCATGTGGCTTGCATTAGTGGCTCACATTCTATTTCTACTGGACAGCACTGCTCTAGCATATGGCAGTATTTACTTTAACCTACAACATATAACCAAATGTATCTTCCAAAGTAAACTGATCCTATTCAGATACCAAGGTGCCTGAACAAGTAAACTTATAATATAGGATTGTTGGCAAAGTTAATCATATGTAGAGGTCTACCAAAAATGATGATTTTGGTTTTAGTATAACTGACCAAGAATCCTTCTTGGCAATAATAAGACATCAGTGATAACCATTACTAAACCCATCTCTAATGTATGACAATAAAACTGTAATAAGGAAGCATAAAAGAATGCTTATATCTCTATTTCCTAAGACAGGAGAAGCACTGATTCATTAATAGAGTTCTACAAAATACAATAAAGAATACAAATGTAGGACAATAGTAGAGTAATTAAATGCCTAATGATAACCTACTTCTTGTGAGCCTGTGAAACACAGGCTTTGAATCTCTCAAGAAGGAAACCAGCATATCTTTCAGAAAAAATATCTAATAAGGTAGTGGGTATATAACTTAGATGGAGTAAAGAGGTTTTATGTAATTAAATGAGTTAGAACACTCTGGTCCGTCAGAAAACCCACAGAAATCATAAACAAACCGGCAAAGATTAGAGCTTGTTGTTCAGAGTGGTCTTGGATGGCTCTTAGGCCATGAAATCTTCCTCAGATGTTTTATTTAGCTTGATTGTTTACAAAATCATGTGTGCTATATAAAGGAGAATTACTAGGATGGAGTCAGGTTCCTCAGGGTCACCAAGTTATCAGTTAGCATCTGAGCTGCCATGACCTCGTTGTCCATATTTGTACCTTGTGTAACTGCCACAGAGTCTGGCCTCTTTATGGGGTGGAACAACCAAATTCAGATCTTTCCACAAGGTCATATTAAGTCTGAGTTTTTACTTAACAAAAAAGATTTTCATAAACAGAACTTGACTTTGGTAAAAATCTAAATCACTTCTTTTTTATTTAAAGGTCACAGCATTAACTTGGCCAGAGTTATTTGTTTTTCTCTAACTTTCTTGTCAAACCACATACTAAGAAAGTAGAGCCTGACAGAATATCCATTTTAATTACCATCAATCCATTCATAATAGGAGCTCTCCTTCACTTGAGGCACATAAGGGAAGGGCTGAAATGGTCCTTGGGAATCAGTGGACCAATCGATTGTGAAAGCCTCTCTCAGTCCACCTCAGCCCTCTTGGCCTCTTTATGGTTTTGGTCCACAACCTAATGCAACCCCCTGAACAGCCATACCAAGGGTTAAAATAGTGAAGAAATAATTAATTTATTACTTTTTCATGATATCCATCTTAACCATCAGAATGAGAAAAGAGAAGCTAATCCTAGTCATGAATCCTATACAGCAAATAAAATCTATAACGTTGGCCTCCAGGCTAGATACAAAGTTTCTTGTAGATTTATCCCACATCTTACCCTTCAGTACAAGCAGGTTCGGTGCATAAATACATTTTTTATGTGTGAGGAAATTTCCTTTTGGGTTAATACATCTCTCTCTAAAAATATATCTCCCTCTAAAAGATTAGTTCATGGCCAAGCAACCCACATAGTCCCTGAAGACTTTTGGTAGAAAGCAATAGGATCCACCACCATCCTAGAATTCTGCTCCTGAAATATGATTTAACTCTACCATAAGGAGTAGAGAATGGATAAAAGTTTAAAGATAATTTTTAAAGGACCGTATATCAGGGTGAACTGTGTACACTTTGACAGGAGATATACAAGTGTAAAGGCAAATTATTTCCAGATTGCCAAAGAACTGAATCAAAGAGAAGATAGTCCAGTTACGTAAGTCAGATATTCAATAACATTTCACCCTACCTCTGTCAAGTTTCACAGTTAATTGTTTCTTAGCTTAAGTGGAGAGGAAAAGAGGCAAAACTCGCAGATATGGGAAAATACCTGTGTTAAAAAGAGGTCTCCTGGGGCGCCTGGGTGGCTCAGTGGATTAAGCCGCTGCCTTCGGCTCAGGTCATGATCTCAGGGTCCTGGGATCGAGCCCCGCATCAGGCTCTCTGCTCCGCGGGGAGCCTGCTTCCTCATCTCTCTCTCTGCCTGCCTCTCTGCCTACTTGTGATCTCTCTCTGTCAAATAAATAAATAAAATCTTTAAAAAAAAAAAGAGGTCTCATGAAATGCTAAAACCAACCCAAAAAGGCAATGCAACAACAGGGTCTCTACCTATGGAATTCCAGCCTGGGATGTTCCAGGAAAATTTTAGTCATCAAAGAACCTATTGGTGACTCTAAGGAATCTATTTCATACGAATAAATACACCTGATGTAATTAAGTAGTATATTGTCTGCTGAAGTTTCTACCACCATTGGACTAGCTCATCCTGAACTGGCAGACAAGACCTCTGGCTGCACTTTGCAACCCCCTATTTCTAAGAATGTACTAGGCATACATTTTCTCACCCAGATAACTTGTATCATGGCAGAGCTAAATAATGATTATAATGAGGAGTATGGTAATAATGATGATGTTACATTTATTGAACTCTTACTATATACCTGCTCTACACATATTATCCATTTAATCTTCAAGACAAATCAGTACTTCCAAAATATTTTCTATACAGCTGTTTTCTGCAAGTTATTATAGACACCTCCCCAAAAAATCCGTAGTGAAAAAATGAAAGGAGAAATACTACAGCTCCCACTTGGAAATTCACGAAGTACATTCTCATATTATATATTACAGATTCTAAAAAATCTAAAAAATCCCTGCATAAGGAAAGCTGTCTATAAGAGCTTCCCCCAAAATTTTGATCAGGAAACCCAGGTTTTGCTTAATATTTTCTTCGTATTCTGTGGAGATAACAGTGTTCTTTGGAACATACTTTGGGAAAAGTTGCTATAAAATGCTATTGCCATTTGATAGATAAGGAAATGAAAACTTAGAGAAATTCAGCAGATCCATCTATTCCCAAAGCCCATACTCGCCTTGTACTATAATGACTCAGATAAGCACTATCATGGTATTCTCTGTCTATTATATTCAAGATGCTTTATGTATTTTGTCTCTCACCCTTGTAACAATCTTGCAGTAAAAGCACTGTGATTCCTGTTTTACAAATGAAGAAACTGAGGCTCAATTAGATCCAGTGACTTATCCAAACCTTGCCAAACAAAGAAGCTTATCCAGGATTGTCAGCAGGGATGTAGAATTGGCTGGTTCTGCTTATGTAGTCTTTTTTTTTAACATATAATGTATTATTTGCCCCAGGGGTACAGGTCTGTGAATCGTCTGGCTTTTACACACTTCACAGCACTTACCATATCACATACCCTCCCCAATGTCCATAACTCAACCTCCCTCTCCATACCCCCCCCCAGCAAGCCTCAGGTTTTTTTGTGTGAGATTAAGAGTCTCTTGTGTTTTGTCTCCCTCTTGATCCCATCTTGTTTCATTTTTTCCTTCCCTCCCCCCCAAAACCCCCCACTTTGCCTCTCAAATTCCTCATATCAGGGATATCATATGATAATTGTCTATCTCTGATTGACTTATTTTGCTCAGCATAATACACTCTTGTTCCATCCAGGTTGTTGCAAATGCCAAGATTTCATTTCTTTTGATGGCTGCATAGTATTCCATTGTATATATACACCACATCTTCTTTATAACATTCATCTGTTGATGGACATCTAGTCTCTTTCCATAGTTTGGCTATTGCAGACATTGTTGCTATAAACATTGGGGTGCAGGCACCCCTTCATGTTGTTTATACTTTATTAATTATTTTTATTAACATATAATGTATTATTAGCCCCAGGGGTACAGGTCTGTGAATTGCCAGGCTTACACACTTCCCAGCACTACTCACCATAGCACATACCCTCCCCAATATCCATAACCCAACCACCCTCTCCATACACCCCTCCCTGCAGCAACCCTCAGTTTGTTTTGTGAGATTAAGAGTCTCTTATGGTTTATCTCCCTCCTGGTTCTGGTCATGTAGTTTTAAGCAAATTACCTAACATCTTGAAGCTTCAATGTCCACATCTGTAAAATGGGTATAATACCTCTGACATACAACAGTTATTTAGCAAACTGTGTTATACAAGGTAGTAGTAAGTTTAGTCAAGCCAATATACAGTAAAATAAATACATAGTGAGGCTTAACGTTAGAAGTATAGTTCATAAATTTATTCATTGCCTCTAACGTAGACAGGAAACTGGCATCAGTCAAGTTTTTAGGCATCATTAGAGAGGACAACTGAGGGCTAGAAAGTAGCAGGCAGCCAAATAAACCCCATGCCCTGTGAGGGAGGATATAAATTCTGTAAAGGTCATACTTTCAGATTCAATTGAAAAGGCTCAGCACAGTATAGAGGAAAGAACACAATTTGGAGTCAGATGGATCTGAATGTGATGCCACCTTTCCCCTCCTAATTAGCCACATGATCTTAAGCAACTTATTTAACGTCTCCACACCACAACAGCCACCTGAAAAACGGGATTAACACTGTCTTGCAAGGTTGCAGTGAAGATTAAATGAGATAATATATGTCAAGAGTCTAGCACTGAACCTGGCATTCATTTCATGGTAGCTTTGGCCCTAGGGCTTTGACTTCTCCTTTCTAGAGCAGCATGCTTTAACCAACAGAAGGGAAATGTATCAATGAATGGGCATTGGCCTGGTCCCAGAAATAATGCCTGGAGCCCTCTACAACTTTAAGAGTGGTCTGGGGTGGAAACTGATTTTAATTACAGTCTTTTTTTTTTAAGATTTTATTTATTTGACAGAGAGAGACACAGCAAGAGAGGGAAAACAAGCAGGGAGAGTGGGAGAGGGAGAAGCAGACTTCCTGCCAAGCAGGGAGCCCGACGCAGGGCCCAATCCCAAGACACTAGGATCATGACCCGAGACGAAGGCAGATGCCCAATGACTGAGCCACCCAGGCGCCCCTAATTGCAGTCTTTTAAATATTAATCCCAAAGTGTCCTTAATCGCTGCCAAGAGTGACAAGTATCACTGTGAATGAGGAATCCTGAGAGAATAAAGTAATCAAAAAAATTTAAAAAGCAATGGGGAAGGAAGATTTCCCAACTTTGGCAGCTGATTTACATCTATTAAACTGATACAACCAGGTGCAAAATCCTTGGGCAAAATTTGAATATCACTATTTTTTTTCTTTGAAAATTTCAAGCAAGGTATAAATTGTGTGCATGTTTATGCAAATATTTTATAGATGTGTTATAGATACAGTTGAGGAGGGCATTTCCCCCATTCTATGCAGAAGCCAGTGAAATAATTCTGGAGTATGCTCTGATGACTGCCTAAATAAAAGTGCACGTAGCATTTACACTCCAAGCATGCACTTAAACCAGAAAGTCACACACTCGCACAGTAGAACACAGTATCACATGCAAGTCACACAGATGTACAAACACGCCTCCACCTATACAGTTCTGCCATATGTACACTCGTGCACATAAATAATCCTCACACATGCACACACATATACTCGGGTTCTCACACATTCACATAATCTCACATACACAAAGACACTTGCACACTTATGCATGCATTCAACCACATTTGCCCACTCATGCACACCCATGCACACTCACACACATTCACATACTCACATGTTGTTTTTTTACACACATACACAGTATGAGTTTGTGCATCCATTTATAAAAAATAGCATCATTAGTTTGAATAAGAAGACAATTATTCTATAATAATATCCTACCTCAAGTTCATTTTGTATGCCCATTGAACACTTAAGATTTTATTTACTGGGGCGCCTGGGTGGCTCAGTGGGTTAAGCCGCTGCCTTCGGCTCAGGTCATGGTCTCAGGGTCCTGGGATCGAGCCCCACATCGGGCTCTCTGCTCCGCAGGGAGCCTGCTTCCCCCTCTCTCTCTGCCTGCTGCTCTACTTGTGATCTCTCTCTCTCTCTCTGTCAAATGAATAAATAAATAAAATATTTTAAAAAAAAGATTTTATTTACTTAGGTTACATTCTGCATCAGAGACCGTAGAGAATTTTAAAGGCTATAGATTGTATTCAGGCCTTTTTAAAAGTTAACTCTCTCTCATTCTGTCTCCAAATACAGAACATCTTTAAAACTGAAGTGCTTTGGGGAAAAAAATGTAAAATTTTGTAATAGTTGTAAATTGGTATGTGCCCTGTAGAGTAATTTAAAATCATTAGAATGATGCATTTTTTAAAGTAAGTGCCTCACAAGAAAATGAGTGAAGCAATATCACAGTATATTAATGGAGCTCGAGATATCCTAAATTGATTTTAAAATTAAACATCAAAAGCTGCAGCTTGAAAAAAAATAATTAGGGTAAACCATTATATAGCAATCAAAAAGAAAAAAAAAACTTCTTGAAATTTAGGAAATTGCAAATTAAGGGTGTCAGTCATCCTGATTTGGCAAGGGCAAGGATTGTCAATGAACAGAAAACATATGCCTACTGAAAATATTCTTGAAAACTGAACTGTGCCCAGGGTTTGCTACTCTCTTTTGGTATCTGACATCGGGCGTTCTTTTGCTTGTATTACATATCAGCTTGACAGCTTCATGCAGCAGTGGGCTTGCAAACCTTTTATCAGTGGAAGACTTGACCCTGTGAGCCTTTTGCAAAGGAAGCTGGTGACACTAAACTGGAGGAAAGGGTCAGGCTATTCATCTCCTCTTTTCCCACCCCTAAAATTAGATTGAACTATACAAAACTGCTGATACTCCATCTATAAATGTGACATTTTCATATGACTCAACCTAATATTTTCAATATAACTAGATCTGGGAGAAAAATTGTAAGTATCTGGTAAGTGGCCTCCTTGTTCTGATCCCAGCAGGTATACTGAAAATAAAAGTGATCTAAAATTCTAGTTATGTAGCTAGTTATTTAATTGCTATTAGCTCATTCATTTAAAAAATGGGAATAAAACCAACCCTCCACACATAACTCAAAATTTAGAAAGAGAAAATTAAATAGCCAGTATGTTTTTAAATAGTGCAAATTATGGTACAAATAAGCTTAAGTGCATCCTCACTTGTCTGGATCTTTCACTTAGTCAGACTATTCTCAGGTGTAAGCTGGCTTGCACCAAGACTTTCTCCATTTTTCTTATCAGGGTCAAATACTTATCAATTTGAAATATCTCCATACCAAAACTTTTTATCTTCAGCCACCCCTTCAGGAGAGGATTTAAGAAGTCTTTTTCAACATTATGTGGCTTTCTCTATTATGTGGACTGAACCCAGTCTCTGCTAATACAGGTGCCTGTCATTTTGCTCTAGTCTCTTCTTCTGCTCCTATCTTCTTGGGTTTCTGACAACTCCTTGTCAAATGGAGTGACAAGATGCAACCCGCCCCCTCCTTCTAGATCACTCCTATTCTTTATTCTTCATGGACATCCTGGTGATATTTTGTGCTTTGTTTGTGACCTTAATCACTTCTAATAATTATTTCCATAAGACAAGTGGAACGATTTCAGACCTAGAAAGAACTTAAGTCAGGTTCTCTGTTAGGCAACAGGCATAATTCAGCATCTACTATGTGCTGGATCCTATGTGTTATGGGACCAGGGCATACAAACAATTTAGTGATCCAGACAGACAGCATTTCTAGACAGGAATTTGGCAAGTGTGCAATGCTATTCACAGTAATTATTCAAAATAAAAAGAAATCAGTCACAACTTAAATGTGCAGGAGGATCTGAATGGTTAAATAAATTAGGGTGCATTGGGGGATTTTGTATTGCCATTCAAATGTTTATAAAGAATTTTTCATTTATATTAGAAAGCTTTAAGATGTAGGAAGTCTCTGAAAAACAATCTGAAGGGTCAGGGGTGGGAGGTTGGGGGAACAGGTGGTGGGTAATGGGGAGGGCACGTTTTGCATGGAGCACTGGGTGTTGTGCAAAAACAATACTGTTACGCTGAAAAAATAAATAAAATGGAAAAAAAAAAAGATGTAGGAAGTCCAAAAGCAAACTGAAAAAAAAATGTGAATCTAGGGGCCCCAGGCTGTCTCAGTAATTTAAGCATCTGACTCTTGATTTCAGCTCAGGTCATGATCTGAGGTTGTGAGATTGACTTGAGCCCCGTGTGGGGGCTCTGTGCTGGGCATGGAGCCTGCTTAAGATTCTTTCTCTCCCAGGGCACCTGGTGGCTCAGTCGGTTGAATGTCTGCCTTGGGCTCAGGTCATGATTCCAGGGTCCTGGGACCGAGCACCACATTGGGCTCCCTGCTCAGCAAGAAGCCTGCTTCTCCCTCTCCCATTCTCCCTGCTTGTGTTCCCTCTCTCGCTGTCTCTTTCTCTGTCAAATAAATAAATAAAATCTTTTTTAAAAAGATTCTTTCCCTCCCTCTCCCTCTGCCCAAGCCCCTATAAAAAATGTGTATCTAATATCTAAACAAAGTACATAAAGTACATAATAGAAGGAAAGATGCCAAAATATTGACAGCACTTTTTGCTAGCTTGAGGGATGCTTTTTCCTTCTTTATTCCTCTTTGTATTAGGGACTCAGGGATTTAGGATTATAGAAAGCAACATATTTTAAAATCCTGGCAAAAAGATCCTTGAGGACAAGTTAAAGCCCTTATTCATTCAAAGAAGACTTCCTAAAAGACTTCAGGTGCTTGAAAAGCTTTTCAGACAGGGCATGGTGACCAAGTCTTCTCCAACACCATCTTAAAGAGTAGGGGAAAAAACATACATAAAATATAGCAAGAGAAGTCAGGTTTTGGCTATATGGGTGAGTTTCAGTAGGGGAGGGGATAGTTTAAAAATCAGAATTGCTTATGATGGCAAACCATGGCATTTTCTTTTTAGGAAGTTTGGACGCAATTTTTTTCACCCGCTTATTAAGATTCAAGTACAATTCAGGCACTGTCCTGAGGGTAGAAGGGTTAACTGATTACATTCTTGAAGTTAAATAAAGCCCTTTGTCCTCAGAGCACATGATACAGCTCTGGTCTCACAACTTCATACACTTTTCTGTGCACCATTCTGAAAATCTGTTCAGACCTGTCTTGATAGTCTTTAGGAAAGCAAATGGAAAAGATCCTCGATTCACTAGTAATCAGAGTAATACATATCAAAAAGCGATTTCTTTTCTCACGCCTCGTATTGGTATCTTGGTCAAGAGGGTCGGGAAACAAGTAGTGTCTTGCTCTTTTTGTTGGTGTGTTAATTGGTACAATTTTTTCGTCAATATCTATCAAAATTTAAAATACACAGAGCCTTCATCCCAGTAATTCCCTTTCAAAGAAATACACTAGAGAAATGCTGGTACGTGTTCACAAAGAGTCATTGCTGATAATAGAAAAAAGTTTAGAAACTATCCAAATGTCTGTTTGTAAAGAATTACAGAACATCCAGACTACAGTATGCTATATAACAAAGGAATAAGTTTGTTCTAAATAGATTTCACAGTATGTCTTGGAATGATTTCCCAGTTCATGAAAAAAATATACAATATTATACCATTTTGGTTAAAAATATACCTACATATCAGGGAGAACATATGATAGTTGACTCTTAATCTCACAAAACAAACTGGGGGTTGCTGGGGGGAGGTGGGATTGGGAGAGGGGGAGGGGGGCTATGGACATTGGGGAGGGGAGGCGAACCATAAGAGACTATGGACTCTGAAAAACAACCTGAGGGTTTTGAAGGGTCAGGGGTGGGAGGTTGGGGGAACAGGTGGTGGGTAATAGGGAGGGCACGTTTTGCATGGAGCACTGGGTGTTGTGTAAAAACAATGAATACTGTTACGCTGAAAAAAATAAATAAAATGGAAAAAAAATATACCTACAGAACAGGCATGTATCTATGTATACCTATGTTAATTTCATGCATAAAAAATGTCCAGAAAGAATTTTTAGCAAAGAATTATTGGTGGCTAACCTCCTAAGAAGACACTGTGACTGGTTGCTCAAGATAGATAATTATTTAATCTGCAGTCAGAGGTTTTACAATGAGAATGTATTCCTTAATTAAAGACAAAGGTAACTAAAAATTAGGAAGCAGATATATAATATAGAAATGAAGACAAGTACTTAAAATAGATGTTTGTGGCATCTGACAAGGACAAAAACTAGGAAAATTGGGCTAAACCTAGGAAGGATAGTGGCAACATGAGTTTTAGAGGGAGACAGAAAACATAATGGAAAATATCATGCTTATAAAAGCAAAAAAAAATTATTAAGATTAAATAACACAAAATGTGCAGAACTGTAAGAGAACTATGAAACTCTACTGAAGAATGAGTGAAGACTTACCCCCCACTAGGTTCCAAAATATGTTATAAAATGTAAGTAAATAGGGTACCTGGGGGTTCAGTTGATTAAGCATATGCCTTCAGCTCAGGTCATGATCCCAGGGTCCTGGGATTGAGTCCCACATTGGGAATCCCTGCTCAGCGGGGAGTCTGCTTCTCCCTCTGCCTCTGCCCCTCTTCTCCTTCCCCCGGCTAGTGCTCTCTCTTACTCTCTCAAATAAATAAATGCAATCTTCAAAACAAAACAAAACAAAAAATCAAAAAAAGTAGGTAAGTAAAACTAGTTGGTTCTGATACCTGAATAGACACATTATAGAACAGGATAGAGTCTACAAAGCAACTGAGTATGCTTAAGAATTTAGAGTACAATACATCAGTAAGGATAAGATAGATAAACCATTAAACTCCAAAACATTAGGTCCCAGCCCAAAAGGCATGAAAGTCTGACCACACCTATCTGAGTAAGTAGGAAAATGATGGATGGAATGAGAAAGTCTAAGAATTCTCCAGAGTAGGAGAGAGTTTGAATGCTACTGGTTTAAATTTACTCATTTTTCATGTTTTTTAGAATCTATAATTTTACTTTCCTGGAGCACTTGGCTGGCTCGTTCAGTGGACCATGCGCCTCTTAATCTCAGGGTTTGAGCTCCACATCGGGTGTAGAGTTTACTTAAAGATACAGTCTTGCAAAAGAATATTTTACGGTCTTATGATGGCACAGGAACAGGGAGGGGATGTTCGGGAGGACCAGTATGTTTGTGAATGAAGTCCAGGTATTATTGCCCCTTAATATTAACTCTCACTTTCATTTCATTGACAGCCTCTCACATCTTCTGGAGAACTTATAAAGATGGTCTTCTTATTGAGGAATCTCAGTATTTCTTATAGAGTCTAAAAGAATTCTAGGAGCTGCTGGGGGTGGGGAACTAACTGGTGAACTAGTTACCTTTCTGGGAAAAAAAATAATCATCATAACAGGAAGAAAAGCTTAATTCAAACCCCTGAGGAATTTAAAGTAAAAATCATAGGGCAGCAAGATGGAAACCCCTAGGTTTTTGGAACCAGTCCAAGCTGAAACAGAAGGGCCTAATGCAGTCATTCATTGATTTGAGAGATAGGATATGTCAAAGGTATTAGAGTTACAACGAGGCAACCTACAAGGCAGAGGCTAGCCTGCCAACCTTTACTTGATCATTTGCTGCTTGATATTACTGGCAGGAGGGTCAGAAATATTACCTCTTCCCTGCCCCCTTTCCTCTTTGTGTTATACCTAGTCAATTCTCAATTGTCCTCTGCTTCAGCTCCAGTCACCTCAAAAATAAACCTTCTCCAGTAAGCCTACCTTTACTACACATATATCATTGTCCTTGTACCTGGCACTGTTCAATCTAGTCAGGTGTGAAAATTAAGGAAAGATGAGTAGAAATCCCTTAGTATCCTTTTATCTTGGGCCACCCTTATCATTCCCATTTAGTGACACCTGTTCCATGACACCTGTCAGGGCATATGACAAGATACTAAGCACCTTAGTTTCTACTTAAAAGAAAGAAACCTCGTTAACAACATCAGTAGTAGTGATACTTCGGCTGATCACAAAGAAGTCTAAAAATTGTAAGAAAAGCCTAAGATTAGTGACCAAACTTCATATACTGGGGAGTCTTTGAGGACTCTTCTAAAAACCACTTTTCCTTGTTAGATTTTTCTTTCTTAGCACCAGAGCCACAGGGTGGGGTGGGGGGTGGGTGAGGAGATTCTCAATATGGTAGAGTCTCCCTTCTTCAGATAGAAACATCTTGAGCGAGTAGTTTCCTCCTTTTTTGAATTCCTACATAAGAAATTTCACCGATTTATTCTACGTATGTTTACCAGATACTCTTTGCCAGGCTTTGTGCTTACATGATGCAGATACAATGGTGAAAAAATCCAAACTCAATCCCTCCTTTCATAGAACTCACACTTGATGTGGTCGAGTGCAGAGAAATCAGGTGTTCCATTTCTATTACAGACCTCTCATGAAGATTAAGGAAACTTCCCTTGTTAAATATGTTTCTTAAAGCTCTATAAGGGGATAGACTCTGCAGCAGTATTTCTTAAACTTCAGTGTGCATCAGAAATAACCCAGAGTGCCTACTAAGCACACAGATTTCTGCCCCATCCCCAAGTCTCGAATATGGGAAGTCTCGGATGGGAATCAGGTATCAGCATGTTTAACAAGTTTTCCAGATGATTGTGATGCAGGTGACTACAAGGACAACAAATTGAGAACACTGCCTCCACCCTTGCTTATAGCTAATTAGTAATTCACAGATTTCAACTTAAAGCAATTAACTTTTATTCAGTCTTTTCTGGATGCAGAAACAGATGCTCAGCATCTTCTTCATATAGGAAGTCTAGACACAGCCTAGAATTGATCACTTTTTGTTTGATTTGGGGGTTTTGGCCATATTAATAGTCCACTGCTATGCAATCAATCAGAACAGAAAAGTGGTCATTTCAACCATTAAGATGGCCAACAAAATAACTGAGCTGATGATGCTATGGTAGCATTTAGACATGTCTAAAGTCCGGCAAGTCACAGCAAAGACAATTAGGAAAGAATTAAAAAATTGTCTTTGCTGTGACTTTGGCTCAGGTCATGATCCCAGGTTCCTGGGATTGAGTCCCGCATCAGGCTCCCTGCTCGGCAAGAAGGCTGCTTCTCCCTCTTCCACCCCCACCCCACAACTGCTTGTGTTCCCTCTCTTACTGTCTCTCTCTCTCTCTCTCTCTCTCTCTTTCTCTCTGTCAAATAAATAAATAAATAAATAAATTCCTCTAAAAAAAGTTGTTGGTTTTATGTAAGAGGCTTTGGCTAAAAATGATGCTACCTTACCTTTGTGAGGCATTGCACTTCTCAAAGCTCTTTCCCCATAATAATTTTATTTGATACTTGGAATAACCCTGTGAAGAAATGAAATTATTACCATTTGACATATGAGGAAACCAAGACCCAGAGAAAAGAAGTGATTTGTCCACACACACCCAGTTCATTACCTAAAGTAAATATTGTTTCTTGAGTAAATGCAGTTCTTCCTTTATAAGCTATTTAATAACTGAGATCATGCTTGAGTGTCAATAAACTGTGCTTGAATTTCAACAGCCTTCCAACTCACAGTTTGAAGCCAAGACACTTTCATGCAGAAACACCTCTGATCTAGGCATAAAATGTTACCTTAACCAACATTTACTCAGCTGCATTGCTTGTCCTTCTATGCCCAGAGCTACACATTTTTTTAAAAGCATAAATTTTTGTATTATCATCAAAACACATTGCTTTCTTCTTCCTTTTGTGGAAAAAACAGGACTTCAGAATGCTGTAGAAAAGATAGTTACTGGCCTGATATTAAATCTTGGGCCTATTTCTAGCAAAGAGACCCTATTTTGGTCTTGGGAGTACTTTTATCATAACTTCCCCAATAGGAGCATTTTGCCAAATGCACTAAGTGAACCAGGACACACACAAAAGAAATGTACCTGCTCCATGCCCAGATTTTATAGATTTAGATCCTGAAACATTTGGCTTTGACTATCCCACACCTCAATTCTTATTTTTTTTTCTTTCAACTTCTCTAATTATGATGTTTAAACCCCTTCTACTTGTATACCTTATGCCAAATCCCCTCCAATTTGAGTCTTTCTCAGTTCCCCCTGATCTATATCTCTGGTTCTGCCTTGTAGTCACTGTTTAGTACTTCTAGACTGCTATCTAGGTAACCTCCCTTCTAGCTTAAATAAACTCTGGCTCCTATCCTCCCATGTACTAGCCCATGCACGGCCATCTCCATGTCAGTCCAGACTTGTTTTATGTACATGACCTAGAAATAGAAGAATTAGAGATTGTTTTCATGGGCCAGCAAGCATAGCATGGAGCTTCTTGGAAGGCAGATATATTAACTTCTCATGGGCAATGATCTATACCATGGCTAATTTTTTAGATTACCTTGAAATTTCACACATCAGGCTGTCAAGAGAGAATCTTGTACGAGGACTGCACTCTTTACAAGTATCATGGGGCAAACAGGGCCATCTCAAACATTTGTGCCAACATTTATGGAGCTTAGAGCCAAGATACAAATGGAGACCACTGGTCTGTGTCCAGACCCTCTTCTCTTCCCAGCCCCAACCCCGTTCCACACCAGGCCCTCCCATCTCCAGAAAACCCCTGCCCTTTGGCCATCTCTCCAGCCTGGGAGCTGCATATACAGGTAACACATTCCATAACGGGCACAGTCCCAAATAGCTCACATAGTCCCACATGGCTCAGGCCATAAACAGGGCATCTCAGGCTCCCAGGGAGTGCTCTAATGGGGGTTGGAGATGCAAACTCTGGGTTGTCCTCTACCACTGGTCCGGTGAACTTCTTGCCCCAGGAGAGGAGTGTGGCTCCAGGTTGGCCACAAATGGCCTCAAAGGAGACCCTACCTACACAGGTCTAAGGGTGAGATAGCATAGCATCTTGGAGTTTTTAGTACTAAGGCCCAACCATCTAGTGCTATAGAAAATACATTGGGGTGGGGCGCCTGGGTGGCTCAGCGGTTAAAGCCTCTGCCTTCAGCTTGGGTCATGATCCCAGGGTCCTGGGATCGAGCCCCGCATTGGGCTCTCTGCTTAGCTGGGAGCCTGCTTCCTCCTCTCTCTCTGCCTGCCTCTCTTCCTACTTGTAATCTCTATCTGTCAAATAAATAAATCTTTAAAAAAAAAAAGAAAATACATTGGGGAAAAGATTCTTATGATATTATCAGGTGAGCTATGATCAGGCAGTGAAAGAAATGAAATTGAGGCAGAGATGGGCAGATTTAAAGATTTCAAGAATAATTTGAAGAATTAAACACTTTATGACCACCTGACCTATTGTATAGTTGGATCTCCCATTTCCCACTCTCTCTTCATTCTTTGCCTTGATTCTATGTGAATTTTCAAGGATACATTTTTTTTAGGTGTTTCTCTTTAATAAACTTTGCATTTTTGTTTTTGTTTTTGTTTTTGTTTTTCCCATTTTATTTATTTTTTTCAGCGTAACAGTATTCATTGTTTTTGCACAACACCCAGTGCTCCATGCAAAACGTGCCCTCCCTATTACCCACCACCTGTTCCCTCAACCTCCCACCCCTGACCCTTCAAAACCCTCAGGTTGTTTTTCAGAGTCCATAGTCTCTTATGGTTCGCCTCCCCTCCCCAATGTCCATAGCCCGCTCCCCCTCTCCCAATCCCACCTCCCCCCAGCAACCCCCAGTTTTTAATGGTCTGTTGAAATGAGGGTCCCACTCTGTTCTTCCTTGTCTTGTTTTCAGAATAAGGGTGGCATATACAGACATTAAAATCACTGGGATCAGCAGGTGTCTCTTTCCCGGATCTTCTCAAGTCACTTCTTGCCCTGGTAATTTCTTTTTTTTTTTTTCCTCATAAAGCCTCAGGCCTAGGAAGCAGGGAAAGTCTAAGGTGATATACATGACTTGAGACATTATGATAATGGATCAGAAAGTGCTTTGTAAAGGGTAAAGTTCTATACAAATGTCAGTTGTTGATCATCTCAGCAGGCAGCATCTTTCAGTAGCAGCCTTATTTCAAATAATACCTCCTTTGGTATTCTCCTTTGGTGAACTTGGAGCTAGGGTGTTCAGTCAGCTTTATAGAACATAGAAGGTAAAGGAAGGTAACATCCAGTCAATAGGATGGAATGTGGATTTTTTTTTCTTTCCTGCTCTGTAAAGAAAATGGAGTGGTGGACTAGTAAATTGATTGACTAACCTCAGGTATGAGGAGCTATAAAGGTATTACATGTGAAGTCTGTGCTGTGCATTCATATGTGAACACAAAATTGATTTGGGAATGTGCTTTGGTAGGCATCCGGGTAGGTAGGTAGTAGATCGAAAAATCGATGGATGAGTAGCAGAATAGATGGACAGGAAGGAAAGAGAGGCAGGAAAGGGAGAAAGGGAAGGAACAAAGAACACTCAGATGTCAGGTCCTCCTCTTCTCTCCACCTTTCCAACTTGGCAAATATGGATCTGGAACAAAAATATCCTTATTGTGTGTATCCTTATGTAATCAGTTGTCATTCTGAGTACATATCTCAATAGGAAATCTCTTCTCTCTTGGGGATTTGCTGTTGGGTGAAAAACGCTGCATATGCTTTTTAATCACCACAGTTGGAGATAGGTGACACTGCTGGAAGGAGGCGAATTCAGGGTTTAATTCCTAGAAGAAACATTGTCACATATGTTTGCAGTACAGAATATTGTTTTAACCTTGTAGATTTCAACATTTTTATTCTACCTAACCTACCTGATGGCTGTGGAAGACTTCTCCTCTTGGTCAGGGCAACTTTTCACAGTATAGATTCTTAATTGGGGTAATTATGAGAATGGGTGTGGTGAAGTGTGTCTAGGTTGAAAAAGCTCCCCCCAGATGGTTGCGCCACCCCCAATACACATACGTGCACCTTGACATCACTATTCTACCCATTTTTTTATTCTAGGCCTAAACAAGCATCCCTGAAATATATACACACTTTGATTTTTCTCTCTTGATTAAAAACTGTTCTTCATAAAAACTAGTGATACTGAGTGACCTTTCTCATATTCAAAGCAATCATTTTCCTTATATCCATAATTCAATAAAAGAATTTTTTCTGAGCAAACTGTATTTTAAAATTCAACAAAGATGAAAACTTATACCCATATTATATTAAAACATTTACTCTTGCATGCAAGGCAAGGTGCTTGTTGGTAAGAGGCGGCTGTGGAGTTCAAAATGAATCTAAAAATGTGTACCTCCCTTAGAAATTAGTTTTTCAACCATGCTGTGCACTTGAAACTTAGCATTCATTATGGGTAACATTGTGTGCACCTAATACATTATGACATTAAAAGTCACAACATTCCTGAGGATTTTCTGTATCACAGTGGGAGAAGCAAATTCTAGTGAGTAGAACAAAAGACAAAGAACAGATCATTCTGTGATCTGTTCTCATTCTAGCTTCTATTTTATCTCATGGCCCTGAAAGAGATTATTGGCCTTCTTATCTTTAATATAAAGATACTTATTCTGTGTATCTGCTTTCTGTGTATATTGGGGCAGTGATTTTGATTTGTGTTCACTAAATCCTAAAGTTCCTTCAGTGTACCTTATTATCTTCCAAAGAAGCAAGGAGAAGTGAAGTTGGTTTTGAACTTTTCACCATTTTCTATCTGTTTTCTATAAATAGGGGCTCTAAGTAAGATTTCATGTAAACAAAGGTTGTTGTGGGAGACATATTCTTATTCACCACAAATTCTGATTGTTTTCTCCTGTGGGGCACAGGGCCCCTTTGCAGTTACATGGTGCCATATGATTCTTCATGTTCTTTTATCTTATCCTGCCTTGGAAAAGTGTAAAAACCTTGTGGTGATGGTAGTGTTTTAAATCAGAGCATCACTTACTGAATTACATTTCATATGTAGAATGAATGAGAGGTGAGCTTCTCTTGTTTCAGGCCACTGAGAGCTGGGGGCTTCATTTGTTACCTAATGTAACCTATACTGACTGGTGCAAATGTCCTTTCGAGGCCACTGCCATAACAGAAAGACCAAATGCCAAGAGTCCTAAATCTAGTTCCAGCTCTGCTATTGGCCAGCCATGTGGCTTCAGTCAAGCTAGCTCATTTCTTAAGCTTCAGTTTCCTCTTATTTAAAAAAGCAGAAATAAGTAAGCTGCATGCTTCACAGAATGTTTAGGAGATATGAAAGAGTACTTATTTAATTATCATATTGTGTTATAAACTATAATCAGCCTAAATGCTTGCAAATCAATATCATGCTGAAAATTTCTAGAAAGGGGAAGGAAGACAAAAGACTGAATTCCTAAATGTTTTCTCCCAAGTGCCCAAGTACCTCCCGGGTAGAAAAGATCTCATGTGAAGGCTGTAACATCCCTTTTCAAGCAACTAGTATACCTAAATCTGGCTGATTGATTTCACTAAGGATCCATCAAGAAATAATATCTCCTGTTGAGATCTGACTGCACACACTTAGGAAGAAATGCAAGACACGTGTAATCAAAGAATTTAGGTGTTAATAAATTTTAAAAAGCTTGTTAATGACCAAAATATAGGTAGAATTCATAGCTTTTCTTTATTGTAGCACTTGATTACTATGAAAGAGATTCCAAAGGCAGCAGAATTTGGACATTTGAAATGTACGTTCCCCTTTCAGTGACTTCTTATGTTCAGAGGTAAAGACTAAATACCTGTTACCTAAACTGTATAAATTTGTATGCCATGGAAGATATTTTCCTTCATTTCTAAGCTATGAGCTCCTATTATTGCATTAGGGGCAGAATCATGGTATTTTGAGCTTGTATATTGTCAGCTTCCTGAAGGGGTTTAGAATGACATTAAAGGAGGGAACGTGATGTCATGAGCACTAGGTGTTATATAAGACTGATGGAACACTGAACTCTACCTCTGAAACTAATGACACATTATGGATTAATTAATTGAATTTAAATAATTTTTTTTAATTTTAATAAAAATTTTTAAAACGAAGGTGTTTAGAGCAATATAATCAAACTGCTGTAGGATTTTGGACAAATCATTCTGGGCCTCTGTTTCCCAAATATCAAAACAAAAATAGCTATCTGTCTCTTTGCTAGAGGGGTGATTATGTGCCTGTTAACTTGGGCTTGTGAATTAGAAAGCATTCTGAGCAGTTGTGAGACAACCCCCACTTAGAAATTGATTATAGAAAATATCAATTATTATCTTCTGATCACGCACAGCTAACACAACATAGCACTTACCAGCATTATCTTTATTCCCTAGACTGCCCTTGGGGGATTCCAGGGTAAAAATCTATATGTGAATTTTTAATATCCACCTCGTATGGTGACTGCATATTTACAGCTATAGCCATGCATTTTCCATCCCTTCATGCTTCCTTGGCTTTAGGCATCAATCTTATATTCAAGGGTCATAATCCTTAGGGACAATGTTGCTCTTTCCTGTACTCTAGCTGAATTATTTCTTCCAGTCTCAACCCCTTGTGTGCACCTGCACTGTAGGTTTCCATGACACTTAACTCCAGTGAGGGCAACGAAGGGTTACGTGAGAGGAGACAGAGGCAAGTCTGGGTTATATCTTTTTTTTTTTTTTTTAGAGAGGCAGGCAGAGAGAGAGAGAGAGAGAGGGAAGCAGACTCCCTGCCGAGCAGAGAGCCCGATGCGGGGCTCGATCCCAGGACCCTGAGATCATGACCTGAGCCGAAGGCAGCGGCTTAACCCACTGAGCCACCCAGGCGCCCCTGGGTTATATCTTTTGATGAATTTCATTTCCCCAGTCCAAGTTCACTAGCAATGATGAAACACAGTTCCTTTGGTATTGCTAGAGTTTTGATTAAGCATGTTAAGAGTCTTGCTGGCTGCAGTTTGAACCCCTGGCAACACCTGTTTTACAGTTTCACTTGTAGCATCTCTTGCTCAAAACCAAATGCTTTGGCTACATGTGAGAGAAGAAATAATAGCACTGGTTCAAGAAATCTGCAAATCCATCTCCTCTAAAAGCTTAATTTTTAAAAAGTTGATCTTGGCTTGGGAGACTTTTATTTCTTCAACGACTACGTAGCCTAATTTTCCACCCTATCAGATTAAGTTTTTATTCACTTATTGTAAACGATTTCCCACAATATCCTTACTTGATCTGCCAACTTGCACGATCTATGGGCCTTGGGGGGAAATGGGGAAGGCAACTTCTACTATTCAAAAACCCCTCATGTGTTGGCCACAGCATAATTGTATTTTTGCTTTACACCTATATCATGGTTGGCTAAACAAAGTTATACCCAATGGTGAATGAGTAATCCTTTTCAGTAGTATCAATTTCCAGAGCTTTGGCCCCATGAAATGAAATATCTGTTAGTATGTTTACCATTACCAGTCCAACTCATAAGATTGTATTGATTAGATTTTTGCACTGCAAAAATACCATTTTAAACCAGAGTGAAATCAATATGGGTGTGTATTTTTTATATACAAATTGGATTTAGCTCAAAAAGAATATTCTTCGTTGGAGCAGAAATAAATCTGGAAAGAAAATCTGATAAAGCATCCTAAAATGAAAAAAAAAAAAAAAGTTTACCCTTCCTGGTGCTTTAGTCCTTTCCCCTGACTATTAATCTGAGCTCAGTCCTTGCTGTCTGAGCGGAGATTTCTTTTCTGCTCAAAGCAGATCAATGTTTGCACAAATTAGGACTTGAGATAACATCATCAGCGTGCAAATGCCTTCTTTAGATTTAAATGACACAATAGCGGTCCATTCAGCTCTTTGGGAAGCAGCAGAAACTGAACTACAAAACAGCCAGTGAGGCTCCTGATGGCAGTGCGCTTACTGTAAAGCACAGAAGCTCTTTCTCTTGGAGCACTTAATGCTTCAGAAACATCCCACCAGATGGGGTAGGATTATTTCCAGAAAGCAATTAAGGCAGTTACTGGAGCGATAGTAAGGCATCACTGTGAGTAAGCAAATAGCAAAGTTGCACCCCCTCAATTTTTACTAGTTTTCATTTGATTTGGTTAAAGCTGAAGTTCAGAGATAATGAATATGGCTTTGGAAAACTGAAAAGTGATGTCTGTTAACTCTGAATATGGACTTCCCATGCATGAGGAAGACTAGCTTATTCCCAAAATAATTTTATAAGCACTCAACTAAAACTAAAGACAGTGTTCCCTGGTTCCCTTATAATACTGACAAGAGCATTTTTCTAATAAAAACCCAGAGCACCTGTCCCTGGGCTCCTCACCAGGAAGTGCTCACAAATGTTTGTTCACTGACACTTTTCACTGTGTCAGCTGATGAACATGTACACTTCATCTTCCCCATACCTGCCACCCCCTTAATCTCCCCATCTCAGGAATGCAATTCAGGTCTTTCAATACCTTCAAGGTCATCATTATCCCTCATATCTACATCCAGCCCACCAGCAAATCTTAATTGGTTCTATGCTCAAAATGTATAAAGAATCTGACCACTTCTCACCACCTACATTGCTACTATCCTGGTCCCAGGCCACCATCTTCTCTTGCCTGGTTTATGTCAACAGCCTCTTAACTGGTCTCCCTTTGTCCACTGTACACCCCTAAAGAATGATCATTTGTAAATGAGATCATGTCACTCTTCTGCTGAGAACCTTCCATTGTCTTCCCATTTTGCTCAGAGTGAAAGCTGACTCCCTGCCTATGGTCTACAAGGCTCCGCAGTCCATTCCTGCCCAATCCCATGACTGCTCTCACACCATCTACTACTACCCTCTTCCTCTTTCATCCACTCTGCTCCAACTACATATTTTGGATTCTGGCCTATTTCTTGTTCCTCAACACTGTGGGCGTGGTCTCACTTCAGACCTTTCCACTTGGTGTTCTTTTTATCTCACCCCTAGCTAGGTGCAAGGCTCTTTCATAACAGGTATCTGTTCAACTGATACAATAATAATAATTGATATATTAGAGAAATCACCCTATGTAAAATAGCAACTCCCTACCCTTTATCTCTCTGGATCCCTCTAATCCTGTTTTAATTTTCAGCATTGCAGTTATCACCACCTAAAATATCCCGTACTCATTTACTTATTATTTGCCACACCCTCACTCCCTTCCACACACATACTCACCAGAATTTAAGCTTTGCAATGTAAAAATTATGTTTTGATCTCTGCTGTATCTCCGCTGCCTGGAACAGTAATTCCAGGGCCTGCAACAATATCTGGCACATCATAAGTTCCCAACCAATTATTTATTGTCAAGTAAATCTAGCAAAGTACCAAATTACCCACCATTGGGTCTCATTCCCTATTGTTTCCTTCTTCTTTCTTCTCTATCTCTTTCCCTTCTCTTCTTCATCACATCTATGACTCATTGAAAACATGTTGGTGGGTACTGTTGTAGATATTGTTCTGTCTCTTTTAACTATGACAAGAACTCTATAAGGTATATATTATCCTCATGTTAAAAAACAAAGAAATTAAAGCCCAAAAATAATGTAATTTACTTAAGATGACTCAATAATATATCAGAGCTATGATCTAAACCATAGTCTGTCTGATTCCAAAACTCATACTCATTCCATTTCTGTATATCTAGTGACTTCTTCAGCTTATCTTCTGATCCCCTTTTCCCCTCTGCTCTTCTCCCTGTAGCAACTAGAGCATTAATAAAATCCAAGAATGTCAGATCCAAACAGAAACTTAAACATTAACTTATCTAACAGTCTTGCTTCCTCTCACTCCTTTCCTACTTTCCACCATTTTACAGTTGGTAAAATTAAAGCTCAAAAATATTAGGACTTGTCCAAGTTCAAGTGGATAGATAAATGAGGACTAGAACCTTCTTATTCCCGTCTTGTATTCTCAGTGGAACACATACACATCTTTTAATAGCCAACAGGATGACATGAGGTTGTTGAGAAGGGATTCAGATTAAAAGGATGATGAAAGTTCTTAGGGAAACTAAAAAGAGATGGAAAAGTGGCTGGTCTCCACACACCAAACCAGTGGTTCTAAAATAATAGAATGCATGAAAATTACCTAGAACATTGTTAAAAGGCAAATTCCCAGCCCCCCCCCAACACATTTTGATTCAGTAGATCTAGAGTGAGGTCCAAGAATCTACACATTTAACTGGATCCCCAGCAGGTGACTTGTGGGCCATACTTTGCTAAACCCATATAATCCAAACACACAAGGTGACAAATATATAGTCTTGCTGCAACAGTGCCATAGAAATTATTTTTCAGGAAAAACATCACATTGCTTCATTTAGAAACTTGGAGACAATCGAATTGTCATTTCAATACTGAAAATAACTTGGAGTGGTTTATAAGTTTCAGGCTTTAATATACATTGCCACAATAAAAATTCAACTTTTCACGTCAGCAAAGTAACACAAGATGAGAAAAAAGTCTACTTGGTTTGATATATGATGACAAAAATATGTATGCTAATTAAAAGCCTCTCACTTAATGGGAACTATGCATTTATTAATGATGCATGACATTGGCATTCCAGTGGAACAGCAGGTCACGTTCCATATTATCCAATGCAGTATATTACAGTAAATACCCCAAGGATTAATAATGTTTCATTATGGGAAAATCAAGTTTAAAATCATTGTTAGCTTACTGGACAAGTGACATCAGTCCTCAGAGGCTGAAAATACAGACAACACTGAGCAAAGCAAACACTACGGAAGATGAAATTGGCAAAGCCAAAACCAGAAGGGTATTTGTAAATGTTATCTAGCTGTGCTTTCAATATTGGAGAGAGATACTGGAGATTCAAAAATGGAATTTGCTCCCAATGTTCACCAACAATTCTCTTGCCCCTTGACTCCATATAGAACAGAAGGTCCCATAGATCACACCTGGAGTTATTTGAAGAATAGACCAATGGAAAAAAAAGTTGTTTTATGTGTGATTTTTAAGGTAAAACTTTCTGTTGGACCCAAGAAAGGACAAAATTGTTCTTATACACATAAAACCACCTGGTCAAAAGTAGTAAAATTCACCACTTTTATTATCTTTACTGAAGGAAAAGCCCATCTAGTATGGTGAAAGTGGTATTGAACTTGAGAGAACACTTTGAAAACTTGTACTCAAGATATTAAAGGCCAATTTTCCAAAATGCAGCCTCCTTTTTGGTTGAACTTAAATTGATTTTTTCAAGAAAATTCGGAGCCTGACACTTTGACTTCATAAGATTTCCTGGGGCTCTGTTCTCAGGGCCTTTTTTTTTTTTCTGTGAGTTCCATGTAGAGGAAACCAACCATCTGTCCTAAATGGGTTATCCTCTTTGTTCAGGGTCTAGCGGTGTCCTTCAGAAATAGAAAGAGCATAAAGGGGAGGGACAGAGAAGGGAAATAATATGTGCCAGTTAGTGTACTAAATGCTTTCATAAATATCATCTATTTCAAACAACCATTTTGAGTAGATGTTTTTTATCTCATTTGACAGATTTGGAAGCTAAGGTTAAATTAAAAAAAAAAATTTCCCCAAGTCCACATGGCTAGTAGATGGCAGATCCACGATTCAAATCCAAGTCTGTCAATCATGAAACTCATACTATTTCTATGTATCAAGATTATGTTGATTTATTAAGTTGTCAAAGAGTTTTTTTCATATTTACACCATATTTTCAATGTTCCTGTAAGTTAGGGTGGATGATTGCATACTCCTTTTTGCAAATGAAGACAAAAACTCAACCCAAACCATACATCCAGATTCATGTGGCTAAGTAGCATATCTGGGGCTCCCAGTTGGGTCTCTGGATTCTAACTCACACACCAATAACTTTGTATTTAAAGATGACATTGTGAGATGGAGAGGGGAAGTGAGATGGGGGAAACTGGGGGGGAGGCAAACTGTGAGAGACTGTGGACTCTGAGAAACAAACTGAGGGTTTTGGAAGGGAGGGGGTTGGGGGGTTAGGTAAGCTGGTGGTGGGTGTTGTGGGGGGCACTGGGCACTGGGTGTGGAGCATAAACAATGAATTTTGGAGCACTGAAAAAAATAAAATTAAATTAAATTAAAAAATATAAAGATGAGTTTCTGCCCCAACAATTTCAAACTGATAATCTGAGGTGTTTTTATTTAAAAAAGTAAAGAACCATATCCCTTGAAGGAATGGAAATTTTGGGAAAAAGCAATATGATTCTGTTTGAGGAAGCCAACGCTTTTAAGGCATCTCCTACATAGAGAAATATTAAAAATACAGGTTTGAACCTACTACACATTAGTACTCTTTCATATCATTGTTAGCTTCTGAAATAAAGATATAATTAAGAGATAATGTCAAGGGACTAGAAGGTGTCTAAGTAGAAGAATTTCCTGTGACAGCTCAGCAATCCAAATGTCAAGTCAGAGTAAAGTACCCTCATTTTTGAAGAGGAACTGCTGATTTTGAGATGGCACCATATTACTATGTCTTTTTTCCATTATGCTGAATAATTTATGTAGATTAAATAAATTTACAATAGAAGTTAGTGCAAAGGTGTGAGAATAACCAAGGAATATAGTCAAATTAAAGGGTGGAATGTTATTGTGATAATGTAATGACTTTATTAAAGGGTCATTTGCATGTATTATAGAGCAAATAGCTTAAATGAAAAAAATTAAAATGGGGCATTTTCATTAGAATCACATCCCCATTTAATGCTGGCTGGGGTATGTATGATATTGTAGAAGTTAGCATTTTTCACCTCTGGTCTCTCAAAGTAATGGAATATCTTGATAAAACTTCTATTTCATTGTGATGTACACCTGTACTTATTATATAGCAATGAACTGTCTGGATTTAGGTTCTACTTTAAAAAAAATAATTCCCTTTATTGCCCAGCCAACCAGACTTGCTTAGGATATAAAATCCTACCAACTGAGGTAGATCATCCAAACTACTGTTGAATGTAGTCCAGTGTAGGGATTAAAAGTATGGGCTCTAGAGTCAGGCTCTGGGTTCAAATTTCTGACTGCCTCGTAGCTATATATGACCTTGGGCAAATTGCTAAGCCTCAAATCCCCACCTCTGTAGAGTAGGGTTAATAACGGTACCTCAATCATAGAACTTTCGTGGGGACTAAGAAAAAGAATTCATTTAAATCACTTACTTAGCACAATGCCTAGTATCTGAAATTCCCAGTTAATGTTAGCAATGGCTGTTACTATCATTATCATTAATATTGTTAAGTGCCAGAGATCTGTATGTTGAGAATATATTCTGTGTTCTTGATAACCACAGTGGAATGACTGTTTAAATGACAAGAGAAATAAATTATGTCACAGTTCTAAAAGTTAGAAGTCTAAAATAAAAGTATCCACAGGGAAGCATTCCTTGCCTCCTCCAGCTTCTGGTGGCTTTCAGTCTCCAACTCTATGTGGCCATTTCCTCTTCTGTTCTGTCTCTTGTACGGACATTTATCATTGGGTTTAGAGCCACCAGGTTAATCCAGGATGATCTCATCTCCAGATCCTTAATTACATCTGCAAAGGCCCTTTTTCAAAATAAGGTCATATTCACAGGTTCCAGGGGTTATGACAAGGGCATATCATTCAACCCACCACACTCAGTAAAACATCTTTAGTTTCATTTCCTCTGTCTCCATTACCTCTTAGATTGATACATCCAGGAAGAGGGTTTGTCTTACTCTGAACTGCAGTAGCAAAATCCCATAGACTGGGTAGCTTACAAACAGAAGAAATTTCTGTCTCACGTTTCTGGAGGCTAAGAAGTGCACAAAAAGGCACTGGCAGATTCAGTGTCTGGTGAGAGGCCTGCTTTCTGGTTCATAGTCAATGGGTTCTTACTGTGTCCTCAAGTAGCAGAAGGGGCAAGCTAGCCCTCTAAGCCTCTTTGATAAGGACCCTAATCCCATACATGCAGGCTCCACCCTCATATCCTAATCACCTCCTAAAGACCCTACCTCCAAATACCATCACATTGGGGATTAGGATTTTAATATATGAATTTGAGGGGTGCACAAACATCCAATCTATACAGCTGAGTTGTGTCATTTTATATCAGATTTTACCATGTCAAAGACATGATCTCTCCTCTATACATAGCACCCTCATTCTGCCTAGGATCCCCACTTGCCACCCCACCCAAGTCTTCTTTACCCTGAGCAGTACCTCTGACTCTGGACTTATTTTTTTCCAGTAACTTCCCAACAATTTTATCATTTTTAAAGATTTATTTATTTATTTGTTAGTTTTTTAATTTATTTAGGGAAGGGAGGGCAGAGGAAGAGAGAGCAGTCTGAAGCAGTCTCCCTGCAGAGGAGGGAGCCTGATGCAGGGCTCAATCCCAAGACCCTGAGACCGCAACCTGAGCTGAAACCAAGAGTGAGATCATTACCTGACTGCCACCCAAGTGCCTCTATTATCATTTATTTTAACAACATTTTATTAGTGCATTGTCCCAAAAATCGGTAATAAAAATAATATAGGCATTATAATTAAAATCTGTGAGAAAACCAACATACTGGCTGAGTTCTTTTCACTAGACCAGTCACTGGTTTTTGAGCTCCATTTTTGGCAACAGAATCTTCCAGTTAAATCTTCTCCAGTAAAAACCCAAATAAATAAAACATAAAATTGGAGTTGCTCATGTGGACATGGAGGTATCTGAATTATAATGGGATAATACCTTAGTTGTTGAGATTTCAGGCACTGTGAGCCATCTATCCTTTGACTCCAGAATCAATATATTTAACCCATTTCTAATGATGCTGAACAGATAGGACCTTCTCAACCTAAAATCTGTAATTATGTACTAACTCTTTAAAGTTCTGATTAATGATTCCAAGTGATAAGAAAACTAGAGAACATTATTGTGATTTATAGAGAAGAGTAAGATTTTCAGCTTGGAGAGTATTCAACTTTGGACTTATTCTGACACCTCAGAAGTTTACTAAGTTATAGTCTCAGTGTTTTTTTCCATCACTAAAATGTTATAGAACTCTGTGTGTGTGTGTGTGTGTGTGTGTGTGTGTGTGTGTATTCATTTAGGGAAAATAAAGGAAAACTTACGTTTCCCTAGTTCCAATACAAATGATACATCATTCCAGCCTCTCCTGCAAATACTCTAAAATCCCCTGCTCCACTGATCCTCCTTGGCAAAACTCAAACAATGAATGATGGTAGTTGTTACCCTTTTTCCTGCCTGTACCCAGCAACCAAACTCTCTTAAAGAAAAATTGTTCTTTGGGTAGATTGGTACTAAGAAAATGTCCTGGTCACCAGTCTCACTTGGGCCCTCAACACTGCCCACCAATTCTACCATGTTTTTCAGGTTACCTCTTTCTATCGTCCCCTATAATTATTTTTTCAGAATTTCTCTACTTTTCTCAAACTTCCAATTTTCCCACCATCCATCCATTCTCAATGGAGGGCCTTGCCTCTTGCTTCATGAAAAAAATAACCATCACATGAGAACTTCCTCAGTTTTCTAGCATCAGATCTGAAAAAATCAGATTGTGTCTGTGCCCATGCCCTCTTTCCTCCTCCTGCTGTAATGCAGAAAGTGTCCTGTCAAAGGTCAGTCCTTCCACTTGACCTCTAGGTCCCACCCCTCTCCCACTCTCTCTCCCATGTAACTTTAACTCCAAACTATCTACTAGATCTTTCTCAAGAGCTCTTAAACACAATCTTGTCTCTCTCACTTGAAAAAAAAATTTTTTAATCTCACGTTCTCAGCTCTTGCCCCCTTTAATGATTCAGCTTCATTTCTCCACTTTCTTACCTTCCATTCATCTTTTCTTTTCATTTTGAAAAATCACAGGCTTACAGAAAAGTTTAAGTACAATAGAAAGAATTTTCCCCCAAAACATTGAAGAACAAATTGTTGACCCATTTCCCATAAATCCTTTATTGCATATTTCCTAAAAACAAGGGTTTTTTCTTTTCTTTTCTTTTCTTTTTAAGGTTTTATTTATTTATTTGAGAATGAGAGAGAGAGAGAGAGCATGAGCAGGGAGTGGCAGAGGCAGAGGCAGAGGGACAAGCAGACTCCTCACTGAGCAAGGAGCTCAACACAGGGCTCAATCCCAGGGCCCTGAGATCATGATCTGAGCCAAAGGCAGGCACTTAACCGACTGAGCCACCCAGGCACCCCTGTATTTCTCTACATAACTACAAGACACCAATTAAAATCAGGAAATTAACATTCATACATTACTATCATCTAATGCTCAGAAGCCATTCATGTTTTATAATTGTCCCAATAGTGTCCCTTATAGCAAAAGAATCTGGCTCAAAATCAAGCATTGCATTTTAGATGTTACGGCTCTTCATTCTCCCTCAGCTTGGAACAGTGCCTCAGTCTTTCCTTGACTTTGATGATGGACATTCATGAAGATTGTACACACCACTTATTTTGGAGAACGAGTCTCAATTTTAGGTTTTCTGGTATTTCCTCATAAGTACACTTAGGTTACACATCTTAGGCAAGAAAACCACAGAATTAATGCTGTGTTCTTCTTATTGTATCTCATCAGATGGTGTTCATTATTGATTTGTCTCACTACTGGTGAAGTTAACTTTGAATGTTTAATTAAGATGGTATCTGCAAGGCTTCTCTACTATACTATCTCTCTCTCTCCACTTGTAATAAGCAAATGTTTTGGGGGGAGGGACTTTGAAGCTATGTAAATATTCTGTTATTCCTCAGACTTTCAATTTATTCATTTATTTATATCTCTGTGAACTCATGCTTTCCCAATAACTTGATGGATTATATTTGTTACTATTTCTGTTTGTTTTGATATGCAGATTCTTTTGTTTTGGCCAGTGGTCACCCCTTCAAGCTGACCTTTGGGTCCTTTTGACATGTCATCATCATTCTTTGAGCACTTCCTTACCTTCTGGCACAGTAAGATGTTCCAGTCTCATTTTATACTTTTCCTGTTCTATTCCTGAAATGAGGCTTTCTCCAAGGAGCCTGATTCCTTTTGGCGTAATGGTATTAAGAAGTCAAGTTCTGGACACTAAGCGTGTTTGTGGCCTGCTATTCACAGGGCCTCACAGTGAACATGGCTAGGGAATATACACATATATTTACATGCATAATGTACCCATTTATATCTATATTAACTATTTATAGAAAATCCTGGATTTCTATTAATATATCCAGTTCCAATCCAACACCACAGTGTTTTGTTACTTACAACTCTCTTCTCTGATAGGTATTTTAATATCCTTATCCTTAATATATGTACCCTTGTCACTATTAGTCAATTTCATTCTCACTTCTACCCCTCATCACTCTACCAAAATAGCTGTTAACAAGTTATCAATGATCATTGTTTCACTAAATACATTGAACACTTTTAAATGTTCATCTTACCAGACTTTTGGTAGCACTTGGCATAACTAACTGCTATATATACATATAGTGTTTCTGAATTTCTCCCTATATCTATGGCATATCCATTTCACTCTGTTTTGCTGGATCTTCCACTTCTACTTGACCTTTAAATGTTAAAGTTCATCAGTCTTTGGCCCCACTCATTTCTCGTCTTAGTCTACATGCACTCCCTTGACTTTAATTACCAATTTTATTAGTGACTCACAAATATAGTCTCTAGCCCTGACTACTCTTCTTAATTCCAGACCCAGAGATCCATCCATCTGCCACTTGACATCTTCACTTGGATTCCTCAGTGGCACCTCATGCTAGCATGTCTAAAGCTGAACTCATGATCTTTCCCCTAAAATTTGCTCTCCCCTCATTATTCCATATATGGGTAAAGATAACATAACTGCCCACACCATTGTCCATGCCAAACCTTGACACCACTCATGGCACATCCATCTCTTTTGCCCCTATCTTATCTAATCAGTTACCAAGTCTTGTTGCTTCTACTTCCTAAAAATATTTTGAACACATCCTTTTCCCTCTGTCTCCATTGCATTCACTCTAGCCTTAGCAACATTGTCTCTCACCTGGAATTCCATAATAGTCACCTAAATGATCTTTAATTTCTCCTTCTTCCCACCCCATTCTCTATATTGCACCCAGAGAGAACTTTTAAACACACATCTGATTTTTTCACTCCATGACTGCCTTTCAATATTTTTCCATTTCTACTACAGTAAAGTCCAAAGTTTTGTCATAAAGTTTTAAGAGACCCTGAATTCTCTGACCTCTGTTTCTCCAGGCTCATCTCATACCATTCTATTCCTCTCTTTTCTGTGCTTCAGACACATATTACCCATTTCATCTCCCTTATCACCACACACATATACCCACACATTTTATAGGTTTCAATGTAAATACAAATACCTGAATGAGATCAGAACCTTGACACCCTGGAATTAAATTAGGTCTCCCTGTTGTATTCTCATTGCACTTTGTATTGTCCCTCCATAGTAGATATCACAGTTCATAGCTACATATTTCTTTGAGTACTCATACAGTAGATTTTATGCTCTTGAAGACAGAAGCCATATCTGTCTTTGTTGTATTTCCACCAGTTAGCACAATGCTTAACTCATGGTACATGCTCAACAAATATGAGATAGATGAATGGCTGAAAAGTTGAAAGGAAGTAAAATAGGAAGGAATGCTAATCTTCACAATGACAAATACTTGGGTAAAAAACATTTCAGCCAGACATTTAAATATATCCAAATGGTCACATACTTTAGGTTTATATACATATAAACAATTATTTTTCTCTTTTAAGACAGGCATAAGGCCAGTCTGATTGGGTGGCTTATAATCATTTCACTTTGTGTCATTCAAAAATCACTTTGATTGGGAAACCTTTTTTTTTGTTAACTCAGTTGCTCAAAAATGAAATTGGATTATATCCTGGACACAGCAGGAAGGTAATTTAAAGAACCCATGAACATTGTTGAAATTATCATGCAATCTTATTAAATGCAATGTATATTTAAATTGAAAAAACTTTCTTTATTAAACCTAGATAGATGAATTTTTACAGCTTCCAGCACTAAAATATATTAGATTTGAGAGTCAGGTTAGATTAATTTCTAATCTTTATGGAAATCATTTTTATTAAAAAGTGGAAAGTTAAGAATTTGACAGTTACAGGGCTTGGATAACTCTAAAAGGGTCATCATTTAAATATGCAGGGAAAGTAAAATCAGAGTGCTTTCATGATAAAGATGATTTGTTTATTTTATATGCTCATTTTTAAAAGCTGTTTTAATATTTAGGCTTGTTAAGGAAAATCTGAAATGTGGTTGAATATATTAAAACCTAAATAAAAGTTTTGACTTCCATTTCTACTTGTAAGAGCCAACCAAATAAATCTTGGCCTGGACTAGGATGCTAAAATGAAAAAGATTAAGGAGATATTTTCACTTACAATGTAAGTGATCAAAATATGTAATTTTTATTTGCGAATACATTCTATAATTTTCAAGTTAGCCAGTATTTTCTACTTTTATCAAAGAATATTTCACATAATTGTAATTTATTAGCTGATAATTTCCATTTCATACTGTTTCAGTTTAAAGGACACTTTGGGTGTTGGGGGTGATTGACTCAGAGATGCATAAAAACGTTATTTTCCCCAGGAAATGGCTGACAAGAGTGGGTGGAAGCTGCCTCTCTCCTTTGAATTTGGATTGCTCTTGGTGCTCTTAAAAGTTCGAAACCAAATATCATAGGAATACAACACTTTCCTCCTCCAAAAGAGCAAGGGCATTTGTCTAGTGTGTTTATTAGCAGTTTGCAAGTGGCTGGGAGGTGGTAACTGATGAGAACTGACTTTTGAAGTTTTCAAAGGAGTTAACTATTCTCACAATCTGGGCCTTTCAACCAATGATTGTATAGAATAACGTCTTCACTAAATGAAGATAAGAATGAAAAATAGAGATTCACATATTTACTTCTGAGTATCCATCAGCGAAATTTAGAAAAGGAGTTTACCAAGTACACATGAGAAAAGGCAGTCCTGTTCATAGCCATTAATTTCATCTTGTTGCATTGATTTAGTGTTATTCTCAGCCAAATGCCTAAGAATTAACACTGTCCCCTTTCCTGTCTTCTTTTTGTATTCACAACAGCACCTAGCATGGAGCTTTCAATGTGTAGCTTAGTAAATATCTATCATTCTGCATCTTTTGCTAGCATTTTAAATTCAACGCATCCAAAACCAAACACAACTCTCATCCCAATCAATCACTATCTTTTCCAGACCTCCTGATTTCCCGCAATGGTGCCAATGTTTTTCTAATCACCCAGCCTGAAAATTTCAGTCAGACACTTTTATGTTTATCAGTAATTTATTTATTCAACATATATTAAGGTCTTATCATGCCCTGAGCTATATGGGGTACTTAATAAATGTTTACTAAGTGAATTAATGAAATAATTCCACATGGATTTATTGAGTGCTTCTCGTGTTTTGGGGAATATAAGAGAAAAAAGATTGAGACCCAGCTGCTGTCTTTATCACCTTATAATAGGTAGAGGGAATAATGCATATGTATAAAAATCTACAGTAACAGATTAGATGCAGTAACAGCTGTAAGAGATGTATAAACAAAGCTCTGTAGGAGCACAAAAGAAAGTAATACCAAACCTGCCTTGGAGCAATATGGACTATGACCTGGAAGAACTTGTCATTCATGCTGCAAGTTAAAGGATCATTTGGGAAGATAGAGATAGGCTGTGGGAGAGGGAATGAAGAAGGATAGGAACACATGATGTAGCTCCAGATACATGAAAAAGAAGGAGATTCAGGACAGGGCTGGTAGTCAAATGTGTCTGTAGCAAAGGATGCAAGGAGTGAAATAATGAAAGCTTAAGTGAGAAATGTAACAATTGTGGTTTGGATGGGAAGAATTTAGATTTCTAGGCTAAGGATTTTGGACATTAGTGTGCTTTGAGAAACAGAAATATTTTTACATACAATGTGTGACCAGAGCTGTGCTTTGTCCAGAGAAGAGAAACTAAGATGTTAAGAGTAAACAAGCCATGGAATGTCTTGTAATATGTAATATGATGGATATTTGAAGGACTCAGGAATGGTTAGAAGAGGAACAACTTTGAGATCAAATAGCTGTTTTTGATTATCCAAGAGACTGGCCAGTGGAAAAGAGAGTCTGTCAATTTTTGGTAGATCAAAAGGACAGAAATAAAACATTGAAAGAAGACAGTATCAGTTCAGATCAACAAATTACTTTCTAATATGGCTGAATAAAAATAGTATTAGAATTGACTGGTTTCATGAAGCAATAGCTAAACTTTGGGGAAAATATCAGAAAAGTAGGAGGCTTATATGTCAAAGTGAGGGGTTGAACCAGATGAATTTTGCACTTCTCCCAATTCCTAAGATTCTAGTATTCTAGCTTATAGTTGGCTGTGGGATGAGTAAAGAGAGAACAGAGCTTTTGAGAAACCAATAGCAAGACTTCTGTGAGACTCAAGACAAAAGATGATAAAGGCCCTGATATGTGTATTGGAAACAGACATAATCATATTAGCTAACACTTAGATAGCATTTATTAGATACTCAGCACTATTGTAAGCACTTTAAACATATTGACTCACTTGATCCTTACAGCCCCACTTTATAGATGGGAAACCAAAACACAAAAATATGTAGTGACTTGCCCACAGTTGCATAGTTAATCCATGGGTGAGCTAGCATTCCAGCCCAAGAAATCAGGCTTCAGAGTCTAGACTCCTAACTACCATGCTATATTGGCTCTCCATAGAGAGAGATACGGAGCTAGAATTGAAAACTGAAGAAAGACCTGACTAGAGCATAAAGGAGAAAGAAGATGAAAATGTAATGCCAAGGTTCCTAGTTTGGAAAACCAGGAATATTATCATGGTATTAACAAAAATAGTGAAATAAGGGTAAGAAACTGGATTATGAGTAGAAATTAAAAGGTAGGTTATGTACCACATCTTCTTTATCCATTCATCTGTTGATGGACATCTAGGTTCTTTCCGTAGTTTGGCTATTGTAGACATTGCTGCTATAAATATTCAGGTGCACATGCCCCTTCGAATCACTACGTTTGTATCTTTAGGGTAAATACCCAGTAGTGCAATTGCAACATGGGGGGTTAGGGGGATAGGAGAAGAATAAATGAAACAAGATGGGATTGGGAGGGAGACAAACCATAAATGACTCTTAATCTCACAAAACAAACTGGGGGTTGCTGGGGGGAGGTGGGGTTGTGAGATGGGGAGGGGGTTATGGACATTGGGGAGGGTATGTGCTATCATGAGTGCTGTGAAGTGTGTAAACCTAGTGATTCACAGACCTGTACCCCTGGGGATAAAAATACATTATATGTTTATTAAAAAAAAAAAGAAAGAAAGGATGAATACCCAACTTTTGTAGCAACATGGACGGGACTGGAAGTGATTGTGCTGAGTGAAATAAGTCAAGCAGAGAGAGTCAAGTATCATATGGTTTCACTTATTTGTGGAGCATAACAAATGACATGGAGGACATTGGGAGATGGAGAGGAGAAGGAAGTTGAGGGAAATTGGAAGGGGAGGCGAACCATAAGAGACTATGGACTCTGAAAGACAACCTGAGGGTTTTGAAGGGGGTGGAAGGTTGGGGGAACCAGGTGGTGGGTGGTAGGGAGGGCACGTATTGCATGGAGCACTGGGTGTTGTGCAAAAACAATGAACACTGTTTTGCTGAAATAATTAATTAATTAATTTTAAAAAAAGGTAGGTTATGCACATATTGAGTTTAAGGTGCTGGTGGACTAGCCAGGTAGAACTATGTAGCATGATATTTGTGAAATTGAAAGTAAGTCAAGGACTATAACTTTGTTTAAATGCAGCTAAATTACTATATTACCTATATATAGCTTTCCTGCAGTATAGTGCAACCTCACTGGAATGCTGGTATTGTGGGACAAGGATAGACATGAAGTCAACTCCTTTATTCCATTACTAATACATAGAAGAGTGGATATGGCAGCTTTTAGGACACATACAAAACATTTCTCTTAGAGCTCAAATAACACTAATCACCATAGAACCTTTTAAACATTTTAGTGATGACCAGAGAGTAAAATTATAAATTTTAAAAACCAAATGTATTAAGTGGCACTAACTTGTGTATTCAAATGATATATAAGGACAGTTATATGCCTTTGTCTTCCTCATGCAGAGGATTTTGTTGACTCTGGATTCTTTACATTTCCTTTCTCCTTGTCATATTTATTTATAGGGGTAAAAATAAACTGTAGGCACATGGTCTGTGGGGCAATGATGGCAGCTTTGTAAATATGTATGCAGTCCTTCCCCATGTCTTTGACAAAAAGCTGCTCTCTGTGCCTCTGTAATGCCTTGAACACTCCTTCTGCATGAAGGATGCCGGAGCCTACCACAGTTGCACAGGTGGCCTTATGACTGCTAGCATTGTCTCTCTGGTGGACTGCAATTAGACTTCATTTTGTAAAGCCAGAGAGCCCTTCACAAGAGTGCTGAATGAGGGAAAAAAATCCAACTCTTTAAGCCCTTTCAAATTCAGAATACATTGGTCCATCTGCATGAAGTATCCTTCTATCGGACAGCTTTGGCTTCACCATTGAAGTCTGCTTTCTAATGTGGTTGGGGGCTTCAGTGTGTCTCAGAAGATCTCTCAGTCCATTGTTGGTAGAGCTTCAGGGTACATGGACCTTTCTATGCTAAACTGAGAGTCTTACTGCCTTAGCAAAACACCATGTAGGAGTTTTAGATATGCATCAAGGGAATTAATGAAATTCATTTGGAGGACAAAAGAGGTAATGCCAAAATTCTGTCAAGAATGGAAAACAGGTCTAATATCAGTCAAGGAAAGGAGAGAAAATTCTCCCTAGTGCAATTTTAACATTATATCAAATCATGCCAAAAGAGTGCAAAACTTTATAAAGAACAGCATTCTGTCTTTCCAATTAATAATTCTTAAGCAGCCACTCTGAGCCAGGATGTAGAAATAATTGTCCCAATAGTTGTTATATATAGTTTTATAAGTGAGAACACTGTTTTATTAAGGCCAGTGATGTGAGTTTTGTTCCCTGATGAGCCAGTCGGGCCTACCCTTTTTGGTGGTCACAGACCGAATAGTTAGCAAGTATGATAAGAAAGTCTTGGGAAAATGCTGTGGATAGACCACACAAACTTTCCCACAGCTGAACACTCAATCCAGAGTACATGGCCTACTACTAAATGATAGGTTGAGAGTTCCCAAAGTTCTTATTTTCTCCTTAAGGGTAATGGTTTACCCTGAAACGCATTTGTGAGACAAAGTATCTAGATTTCAACATTCTTTGGCAACTGGGAATACTGTAGGCTAAATGAGTACATTGGGTTCATAATCAAAAGATTGAGAGAGAGTCTTGTATCCCATAGCCATGAATGAGTAGAGGTTCACCCCAGCCTCAATGCTTCCAGCCTCTGATCACTGAGATAAGCAAAATATGAGCTCTAGACTTATGGGAGAATATTTTATTTGGCCAAAAAGGAAACAAGATTTATTCCAGGGGAAAGAGTCTAGTATTGAAAAAAAGGCCAGCTGTTTTATTGAATTCAAAAGTTATAAACAAGGCATGATTTCTTTCTCTTATCAGCTTTTTCAGATTTACCATAGAACAATTCACCAATTTATAAAGGAAATCTAAAGCCATGTGATAACCATAATCTATGAAACATTAAGTTGAAAGACAATTCCACTCTTGGTCTTTGCATATTAGATTCTTTCACATTTTTGTTCTTATTCATCAAGAATTTGAGAATCATCTCAAGGATTTTATAGGTTGGAGTGTGTTGTTGTGCTGTTGTTACTCCTGCTTGTATGTTGCTATATGTGCAGAACGAGCTAGCTGACAGTTTGTAATCTCTTCAATCAGATTCTTGTTCAAATGTAAGATAGTGTTAAGACTACTAACCTATATTGAAGCCCATTGTAATCCTGGGGCTGAAGGACAAGTGTCATGCGTATGTCCTAGGCTTTTTGTAACTAAAGAAACGTTCACTATTATATATCAAACACAAAAAATGTAATCTGTAGCCCAAGATAAAACCAAGTCTTTGTCATAGCAAGGTACTTGTAAAGATCCCATGGACGTCCTACTGAATTAACTCTCTGCAGTAAAATAAACACATTATCAACTAATATTTTTCCAATTGCTTTTCAGAGAAATAGAGAACAAAAAGGTGTGTGTGCACGTTTATGTGCGTGCCTGTATGTGTTCTATTAACAGTTACTTATACTAGTCCCACTCTACCACTGAGGAATGAAAGGAGCTGAAAACATAAAATAAAAATGACTCAAATATTTGAAAAAACAATACCAAATACACAAACTTTTGTTCTTGATAATATTTCTTATTTGTGGTTGGTTCACTGCTTGGTTTTAGTGAAGAACCTGGTATACACTGTAAAAACTTAAGCCCTGGGTCGCCTGGGTGGCTCAGTGGGTTAAACCTCTGCCTTCGGCTCAGGTCATGATCCCAGGGTCCTGGGATCAAGCCCCACATTGGGCTCTCTGCTCAGCAGGGAGCCTGCTTCCTCCTCTCTCTCTCTATCTCTCTCTCTTTCTCTCTCTCGTCCTGACTCTCTGCCAACTTGTGATCTCTATCTGTCAAATAAATAATTAAATAAAATCTTAAAAAATTTTTAAATAAAAAAAAACCTAAGCCCTTAAGCTGTGTGAGTCCACACTGACCACATTTACCAAATCAACTTACTTTTTTCCCTCTTACTCTTATTTCCCATGTTAATGACACAAGATAGTGAGAAAATCCTCATAATTTCCCCCAAATAACATTGTGTTATAATCTAACAAAGAGAAAGGTTTCTACCTATTCAAAAGCATTCATTCTGAATTCTTGATTTTCCTTATGCTCCCAGCCTGATTTCCTTTGATCTTTCTGGACAAGGAGACACATAATTATTTCTTAATTTTTATAAATTTTTACATCAATGGTGTCCTTTCCTTGTTTAGAATGTCACATTGTACTATTGAAAATATTACATAAGTATATGAAATGTATATTTTAGAACCTATAGATATCTGGATTTAATATTTTGGGGTGTCCAGTGTTATCATTGTCGAATATTGGGCACAGCCAAAGTGCCAAGAATAAAAGAGTTTACCTTACTGGGAACTTTTGTCTAAAAAGTAAATCTCAGAGAAAGGGTTCTGAGGGACGCTGTGAAGGATTTACTCTTTAATCAAATTGTTCTTTGTCAGCATGCAACAAAGAAGTGTTCCAGTTGTATCCTAGTTCAATTTATACAAGTGTTGTTCATTGTCGACATGCATAAAGAAACTTATTAAAAATGAAATGTCTCAATAGAACTTTAAAGTATCTGCCTGTATTTTTCATGTTCTTTTCCAATACATTTGCACAGAAGAATGTTTATATTTTAGCATTCTTTTGTCATATTTTGTAGCCTGTGATGTTAATGTATTTTCAACCAGATAGAAAATATTACACATAGAATAGAACTACTCATGAGACAAATATGTTAGAGCAAATATTATTTCTATCATGTTTATAAATTATACAATTGCCAGCATCTGTTTTCTGTTAGTCCTTGTCCCACGTCTACCCCACTGCTGATTATAAAAAGATTGGGATTGAAAAACATCTTAGAATCTGTCCAGAAACTCCATTTGGAACTGGATGCAATTGCAGGGATGTTGATGCAGTTCAAAATGAGGAATGCTTATTGTTTAAGATCTACTTCTCCATTTGTAGTAATTTATTTCTTAGAGGATTCCTGCACTCATGAGGATATTGCTTCCCACCTGGTACTTGCGGCACTGAAACTATAAATCAAATTAGTGGTTGTGGCTTGTATCCATGGAGGGCTTTGTATTGAGGAGTGCAAGAGTTAGGGTAAGTCATATCTCTACTTATTTATTCAAAAGAGCATTCCCTAAAGAAAGTTGTTTCTCACTGATTCTTTATATTCTTTTATAAATTATTATTAAATATTTCAGTGGTATAAAATAGCATAATGAACAGCTATAAACCCACAACTTAACTTTAAAAATTAACAAATACAAATGAAGTCCCTATGTGTCCTTTTGTGGTCTTATTCCTCTCCCTTTCCTGCAGGGGAAATGCCAGTCCTAAATTTAATCACCCTTGTACATATTCTTACACTTTTACAAGTACATGCATACCTATAAAAATATGTTTTCTCCTTGTGTTTAAATTTCATATGAATAACTTGCTTTCTTCTCTCACCATTATTTTTAAAATGTTTAACCATATTGAGGCATGTACTTCTCCATTCAAATTAGCTTCTGGGTTTTTTACATTGTATGAAGGCAGCAAAATTTATCCATTTTCCTACTGATGCACATTTAGGTTAGGACACACACACACACACACACACACACACATCAATGAATTCTCTTCTTCAAAATGTTATTGGGTATTCTTAGTCTTTTCTGTTCCATATAGATTTTAGGATCTGGTTTTCAAACTCTTATGAAAAACATTGTTGGGATATTGACTGGAATTACATTGCACTTACAGAACTGATAAAGGAAAATTGACATCCTAAAGGAAAAACTGATTAAGGCTTGTGGGCCATGAGCACAATCTCCATTGATTCTTTGTATATCTTCTTCAATTCAAAAAGTTTAATTAACAAGTCAGGAAATGACAGATGCTGGAGAGGATGTGGAGAAAGGGGAACCCTCCTCCACTGTTGGTGGGAATGCAAGCTGGTCCAACCACTCTGGAAAACAGCATGGAGGTTCCTCAAAATGTTGAAAATAGAACTACCCTATGACCCAGCAATTGCACTACTGGGTATTTACCCTAAAGATACAAACATAGTGATCCGAAGGGGCACGTGTACCCGAATGTTTATAGCAGCAATGTCTACAATAGCCAGACTATGGAAAGAACCTAGATGTCCATCAACAGATGAATGGATAAAGAAGATGTGGTATATATACACAATGGAATACTATGCAGCCATCAAAAGAAATGAAATCTTGCCATTTGCGACGACGTGGATGGAACTAGAGCGTATCATGCTTAGTGAAATAAGTCAATCGGAGAAAGACAACTATCATATGATCTCCCTGATATGAGGACATGGAGAAGCAACATGGGGGGGTAGGGGGATAGGAGAAGAATAAATGAAACAAGATGGGATTGGGAGGGAGACAAACCATAAATGACTCAATCTCACAAAACAAACTGGGGGTTGCTGGGGGAAGGTGGGATTGGGAGAGGGGGAGCGGGCTATGGACATTGGGGAGGGGAGGCGAACCATAAGAGACTATGGACTCTGAAAAACAACCTGAGGGTTTTGAAGGGTCAGGGGTGGGAGGTTGGGGGAACAGGTGGTGGGTAATGGGGAGGGCACGTATTGCATGGAGCACTGGGTGTTGTGCAAAAAGAATGAATACTGTTACGCTGAAAAAATAAATAAAATGGAAAAAAAAAAAAGTTTAAACATCTGTTTTTTTATTTTATTTTTTAAGTTTTTATTTTAATGCCAGTTAACATACAGTGTTGTATTAGTTTCAGGTGTACAATATAATCAACAATTCCATACAACACCCAGTGCTCATCACTAGAAGTGCACTCCTTAATCCCCATAACCTGTTTCTCCCAATTCCCCCACCCCTCCCCTCTGGTAACCATCAGTTTGTTCTCTGTAGTTAAAAGTCTGTTTCTTACTTTGTTTCTCTCTCTCTTTTTTCCCCTTTGCTTATTTGTTTTGTTTCTTAAAGTCCACAGATGAATGAAATCATATGGTATTTGTCTTTCTCTGACGGACTTATTTTGCTTAGCATAATACTCTGTAGCTCATCCATGTCACTGCAAATGGCAAGATTTCATTCTTTTTCATAACTAAATAAAATTCCATCGTGTGTGTGTGTGTGTGTGTGTGTGTGTGTACCATATATTCTTTATTCATTCATCAATCAGTTGCCACGTGGGCTGCTTCCATATCTTGGCTATTATAAATAATGCCACTATAAACATAGGAGTACATGTATCCCTTTGAATTAATGTTTTTGTATTCTTTGGGTAAATGTACAGTAGTATGATTGCTGGATAGTAGGCTAGCTCTTTTTTTTTACTTTTTGAGGCACGTACATGCTGTTTTCCATTAGTAGCTTTGCCAGTTTGCATTCCCATCAACAGTGCAAGAAGATTTCCCTTTATCCACATCTTCAACAACACCTGTTGTTTCTTGTGTTGTTAATTTTAGCCGTTCTGACAGCTGTGAGGTGATATTTTATTTCTGGGTTGCAAGAGAGCAGCAGATTTCTGTATGGTGATTTTCTATCTTGGAATTTTGCTGAATTTGGGTCTCATTTCTAGCAATTTTTTGGTGGAGTCTTTTGGATTTTCTTATGTACAGTATCATGTCATCTGCAAATAGTGAAAGTTTAACTTCTTCCTTGCCAATCTGGATACCTTTTATTTCTTTTTGTTATCTGATGTGGCTAGAACTTCCAGTACTTTGATAAGTAACAGTGGTGAGAGTTGACATCCCTTTTTCCTGACCTTACGGAAACAACTCTCAGTTTTTCCCCATTGAGAACAATGTTAGCTCTGGGTCTCATATATGGCATCTACTATATTGAGGTATGTTTCCTTGAAACCTCCTATTTTCTTGTGGGTTTTTATCATGAATGGATGTTGTACTTCATCAAATGCTTTTTCTGCATCTATTGAAATGATCATATGGTTCTTTTTTTAAAAGATTTTATTTTTTTAGTTGACAGAGATCACAAGTAGGCAGAGAAGCAAGCGGGGGTGGGGGCAGGCTCCCTGCTGAGCAGAGAGCCTGATGCGGTGTTCAGTCCCAGGACCCTGAGATCATGACCTGAGCCAAAGGCAGAGGCTTAACCCACTGAGCCACCCAGGTGCCCCGATCATATCGTTCTTATCCTTTATCTTTTGACATGGTATATTGCATTAGTTGATTTGGGAATTTTGAACCACCCTTACAACCCAGAAATAAATCTCACTTGATCATAGTGAATGATTTTTTTTAATGTATTGTTGAATTTGGTTTGCTAATGTCTTGTTGAGGATTTTTGCATCTGTTTATCATGGATATTGGCCTATTGGTCTCTTTCATTTGTGAGGTCTTTATCTGATTTTAGTATCAAGGTAATGCTGACCTCATAAAATGTATTTGGAAGTTTTCTTTCCTTTTCTATTTTTTGGAATAGTTTGAGAAGAGTAGGTGTTAACTTTTTATTTTTTTTAAAGATTTTATTTGACAGAGAGAGAGGGGCAGTGAGAGAGGGAACCCAAGCAGGGGGATTGGGAGAGGGAGAAGCAGACTTCCTGCGGAGCAGGGAGCCTGATGTGGGGCTCAATCTCAGGGCCCTGGGATCATGACCTGAGCTGAAGGCAGACACTTAATGACTGAGCCACCCAGGCACCCCTAACTCTTCTTGAATTGTTTGGTAGAATTCACCTGTGAAGCCATCTGGCCCTGGACTTTAGTTTTTTGGGAGTTTTTTGATTACTGATAAAATTTCTTTGCTGGTTATCAGCCTGTTCAAATTTTCTATTTCTTCTTGATTCAGTTTTAGTAGTTCATATTTTTTTTAATTTTTTTATTTATTTCTTATTTTTTATAAACATATAATGTATTTCTATCCCCAGGGGTACAGGTCTGTGAATCGCCAGGTTTACACACTTCACAGCACTCACCATAGCACATACCCTCCCCAATGTCCATAACCCCCCTCCCCCTCTCCCAACCCCACCTCTCCCCAGCAACCCCCAGTTTGTTTTGTGAGATTAAGAGTCACTTATGGGGGCACCTGGGTGGATCAGTGGGTTAAAGCCTCTGCCTTCAGCTCAGGTCATGATCTCAGGGTTCTGGGATAGAGCCCCGCATCGGGCTCTCTGCTCTGCAGGGAGCCTGCTTCCTCCTCTCTCTCTGCCTGCCTCTCTGCCTAGTTGTGATTTCTCTCTGTCAAATAAATAAAATATTTTTTTAAAAAAGAGTCACTTATGGTTTGTCTCCCTCCCAATCCCATCTTGTTTCATTTATTCTTCTCCTATCCCTCTAACCCCCCTTGTTGCATCTCCACGTCCTCATATCAGGGAGATCATATGATATTTAAGAATTTATCCATTTCTTCTAGGTTGTCCAAATAGTCAGCATACAGTTTTTCATAATATTCTCTTATAATTGTATTTCTGCGATGTTAGTTGTTGTTTCTCCTTTCTGCTTTGTGATTTTATTTATGAGTCCTTTCTCTTTTTCCCTTGTGAGTCTGGCTAGGGTTTATCAATTTTATTAGTTTTTTTCAAAGAACCAGTTCCTGGTCTCATAGATCTGTTCTATTGGCATTTTTTTTTTTTTTAGTTTCTATGTCATTTATTTCTGCTCTAATCTTTATTTATTTCCTTCCTTCTGCTGGTTTTAGCTTTTGTTTATTGTTCTTTTTCTAGCTTCTTTAGGTGTAAGGTTAAGTTGTGTATTTGAGATTTTTCTTGCTTCTTGAGGTGGGCTATATTGCTATGAACTTCCCTTTTAGAACCATTTTTGCTGCTTCCCAAAGGTTTTGGACTGTTATGTGTTCAATTTTATTAGTTTCCATGTACTTTTTTATTTCTTCTTGTATTTCCTGGTTGACCCTTTCACTGTTTAGTAGCATGTTATTTAACTTCCATGTATTTGTTGTCTTTCCAGATTTTGTGTGTGTGTGTGTGTGTGTGTGTGTGTGTGTGTGTGTGGCTGACTTCTAGTTTCATAGCATTGTAGTCAAAAAAGATGCATGGTATATGAGTTCCATCTTTTTTAATTTGTTGAGGCTGGTTTTGTTGGTTAATATGTGATCTATTCTGGAGACTGTACCTTATGCACTTAAAAAGAATGTGTATTCTGCTCTTTGGGGTTGGAATGTTCTGAATATATTTAAGTCCATCTGTGTCTATCATTCAAAGCCATTGTTTCCTTGTTGACTTTCTGCTTAGATGGTTTGTCCATTAATATAAGTGGGGTGTTTAAGTCCCCTACTAATAATATTGTATTATTATCAGTTAGTTCCTTTATGTTCATTACTAACTGTTTTATATATTTGTGTGCTTCCATCTTGGGTGCATATATATTTACAACTGTTGTATATTCTTTTTCGACTATCCCCTTTATTACTACATAATGTCCTTCTTTGACTCTTGTTACAGTCTTTGTTTAAAAGTCTATTTTGGGGCGCCTGGGTGGGTCAGTGGGTTAAGCCGCTGCCTTCGGCTCAGGTCATGATCTCAGGGTCCTAGGATCGAGTCCCACATCAGGCTCTCTGCTTGGTGGGGAGCCTGCTTCCCCTTCTCTCTCTCTGCCTGCTTGTGATCTCTGTCTCTTTCTCTCTCTGTCAAATAAATAAATAAAATATTTTTAAAAATATAGTCTATTTTGTCTGATATAAATATTGCTACACTAGTTTTTTTTTGTTTTTTTTACATCTATTTGCGTGATAAATGTTTCTCCATCTCCACACTTCTAATCTGCAGGTGTCTTTATGTCTAAAATGAGTCTCTTTGAGGCAACATAGAGATGGGTCTTTTTTTTTTAATCCATTCTATCATCGTGTGTGTTTAATCCATTTACATTCAAAGTAATTCTTAAAGATTTTATTTATTTATTTATTTGAAATAGAGTGAACGAGCGAGAGAGAGCACAAGCCAAGGGAGAGGCAGAGGAAGAGGGAGAAGCAGAGTCCCTGCTGGGTAGGAAGCCTGATATGGGGCTTAATCCCAGGACTCTGGGATTATGACCTGAGCCAAAGGTAGATGCTTAACCAACTGAGCCACCCAGGCACCCCTCAAAGTAATTATTAATAGATATGTATTTATTGATATTTTATTACTTGTTTTGTGGTTGTATCTGAAGATTTTCTCTGATCCTTTCTTTCTCTTTCTATCTTTCTCTCTTCCATGTTTTTTGCTGGGTTTTTTTTAGTGATATATTTGGATTTATTTCTCTTTCTTCTTTTTATATTTACTAGTGGTTTCTGATCTATGATTACCATTAGGTTTGTATATAACCTCTTTTGCATATAGCAGTGTATAGTTAAGTTGATAGTCATTTATGTTTGAACCCATTCTTTTCTCCTCTGCTCCCCATGTTTTAAGTATTTGTTATATTTTATATCCTTTTTGTGAGTTCCTTGACTGATTTTTTTTTACAAAAATACTCATTTTTATTGATTTTGTGTTGCCTACCTTTATACTGTCACTTTTGGTCTCTCCCTTTCATTAAAAGAGTCCCCTTTAATATTTCTTACAGGGTGATTTACTGTTTCTGAACTCCTTTAGTTTTTGTTTGGGAAACTCTTTACCTCTATTTCTATTATTAATGATAGCCTTGCTGCATAGAGTATCCTTGGCTGTGGATTTTTCTCATTCAACACATTGATTATATGACACCACTCCCTTCTGCCTTGAAAAGTTTCTGTTGAGAAATCACTGGCTAGCCTTATGGGCTTTCCCTTGCAAGTTACTGACTCCTTTTTGTCTTGGTGCTTATAAGATTTTTTTTCTTTATCACTATTTTTGCATATTTAATTTTAATATATCTTGGTGTGTGTCTGCTTTTGTTGATTTTGATGGGAGTTCTCTGTGCTTCCTGGATCTGGATATCTGATCCCTTCCCCAGATTAGGAAAGTTTTCAGCTATTATTTCCTTAAATAAATTTTCTGCCCCCTCTTCTCTCTTCTTCTTCTTCTGGGACTCCTATAACAAGAATGCTATTACATTTGATGGAGTCACTGAGTTCCCTAAGTCTATTCTCATTTTATGTAATTCTTCTTTCTCTGTTTTGTTCAGCTCAGTTACTCTCCATTACTCTGTTTTCTGGGTGACTAATCTGTTCCCCTCTTTCTCTCACCCTGCTGCATTCCATCAGGTCTTTTCTCAATTCATTTACTGAGCCTGTTATCTCTACTATGTGTTAAGGGCCTCACTCATGTCTTCTTCCTTTCTTAAGTCCAATGAGTATCCTTAAGATAATTGCTTTAAATTCTCTGTCAAGCATGTTACTTATATCTGTTTCATTACATCTCTGACCATGGCCTTGTCCTGTTCTTCATTTTGTCTGCCTCTCTGTGACTATTTCTGTGTGTTAAGAAATTCAGCTATGTTTTCTGCTCTTGAAAGTAGTGACTTTATGAAGAGGTGGTCCTGGAGTGCCCTGATGTGAAGTATCCCCTGTTCACCAGAATGTGGTACTTGAGGAGAGTATCCTATGTGTGTTGCTTAGGCCCTGCTGTTGTGCCTGAGTCACTTTTCCTTTCAGAGCAGTCATCGGCCCTGACTCTCTGGCTGTTGTGGTCTGTGCTTACTCTCTGTGGTGCTGGTGGGACTCAGGCAGGCCATCTCTGAGAGGGGGTACCCAATGGGGACCTTGGTAGTAGGTTGGCAGTGTTAGAAAAATTTGCATTGGGCCACTAGGACTATGTCGGATCCGCTAAAATGCTGCAGTAGCTAGGAACTATGTGCCAGGGTGGCAGAGAGCACAGTGCAATGACTGGGCATGGCATGAGGCAGCAGCTGTGCACCTGGCATATGAGCCTGGTGTTCATGAGTACCTGGGCACTGCACTGCAGCTGTGCTCACTCAGCTTTAATGAAATTTGCCCTGAGCCAATGCTACAAGTGCCTGTGCCACCCCACCTCCTACAGGTGACTGTTTATGCTGGAGTATGGGAGAGGAAAATGACACCTACCAACTCCCTCATTTTCAGTGAAGTCCCCCAACACTCTCTGAAATCAGATTCAATAGATTTGTCTCCCATTTGCCTCTGGCACTGTGTAAACTTCCATTTTTATGTTGCCTCTCTGCACAGGCTTCTGTCTCTTTAAGGGCAGTGACCCAGCTATCACTCGCCCTCCTGGCTCACCCAGTCCTGAGATTGCTGACTTAAAGCTCCAGGCTCCCAAGTCCCACTGGTTATATAAACTTACAGAATTCAGCCCCTCTGGTTTTCTAAGCCAAATGTTATGGGGATTAGTCTTCCCTATGTGAAACCCCTGGTGCAAGGGCCTGTTTCTCTGCCCTTTCATCCCCATGCAGCATCATCCCTCCTGCGGGCAGCCTCCCTCCACCTTTCTGACCTTCCTACCTTTCAAATGTGGCTTCTTCTCTATGTTTAGTTATGGTGTTTGTTCTGCCAGTCTTCAAATCACTCTCTGGCTTATTGACTTGGATGGATGATATCTAGTTGTAAACATGGGAGAGAGTGAGTTCAGGGTCCTCGTACTCTGCCGTCTTCCAAATCCCTTAAAAAAGTTCTAAAAATAATACATAAAAGAATGTTGAACTATTTTTGCTAGATTTATTATTGTGAGATTTTTTAAGTGCATATTTTAATTTGGCTTCCTTATATAGGCATGATGTTGATCTTTTTTTCTGTTGATCTTTTATCCAACAACTTTGCTGTCCTCTTCTATTTCTCATAGTTTACCTATACATTCCATTTTGTCTCTTCCTTTTCAGGTATTACACATTATATATTTTTTGTTACCTTATGACACTAGCCAACATCTCTAGTACAACATTGAATTAGAAGCATTAATTATAGTACTTCTGACTTTAAGAGGAATATCTTTATTATTTTATTAGTAAGTGTGATGATTACTGTAGGATTTTGGAAAACCACTTTAATAATAACCAGTAAGCCCCCTTCTAGTCCTCTTTTGCTTAGAGGTTCTATCATGAGTAGGAACTGAATTTATATAATGCTCTTTCTGTATTTAAGGTAATTTTTCTTTAATCCATTATGAAATGAACTTAAAGTGAAGTAGATTAATTCAATAATGAATTATATGACTACATTTTCAAAAGTTAAACCATCGTAGTGTTCACGCCTACTTGGTTGTAATAACCTTTTTTAAAAAAAGATTTTATTTATTTATTTGAGAGAGAGAGAGTGTGTGTGTGTATGAGTTGGGGGAGGGGTAGTGGGAGAGGGAGAAGTAGGCTCTCTGCTGAGCATGGAGCCTGACACAGGGCTTGATCCCAGGACCCTGAGATCATGACCTGAGCCAAAGTCAGATATTTAACCAACCGAGGCAGCCAGCAGCCCCAGTTTTAATATCTGTATTTGTGTATGTGTGTGTGTGTGTGTGTGTGTGTGTGTGCTGGTTTGTTTTCCAGATCTTTTATTGGAGATTTTTGCAGACATGTTTATTAGTGAGATTGGCCTATGGAAAAGTCCCTTTTTTCCTTACCCCATTTTGGAACTAGATTATAGTAGTCTCACAAAATCATTCAGGAAAACTTCTCTCTTTTCTTGTTATCTGGTATCACTTAAAGCAGAGATTATCTATTCATTGGAAGTTTAACAAAATACACATAGAAAACCATGTGGGCCATTTTCAGTTTCTTTAATGGGTATTCAGGCTTTGTATTTCCACTCAAGTCATTTTGTTTCCTTGAAAAATATGTACTTCTTCTAAGGTTTCAAACTTACTGGCATAAAATTGTTCAGAGCACTCTCGTTTATTTTTATATTTTAATCTTTAATGTTTATTTGTATCATTTCTTTTCTTACTTTCCTTGCTTTCTCTTGCCAGAGGGTTCTCTATTTTATTATTCATGTCAAAGGCACAGGTTTTGGTTTTGTTGATCTTCTCTATTGCTTCTTTGTTTCTGGTTTCATTAACTTCTGCTCTCACCTTGTTTTTGTTTCTTTCCTTCTACTTTATATGCATGCTGTCCTTTTTCTAACTTTTTGAGCTGGACACTTTGTTCATTAATTTTCAATTGTTCTTTTCTACTAAGTGTATGTAAAGCTGTAAATTTCCTTTATGTAACTGTTTAAGCTATATCCCACAAGTTTTTATAAATAGTATTTTCAGTGTTATTCATTTCCTAATTTCCAATATAATTTTTATGTAATCCATGAATTATTTTGAAGCATGTTTTTAAAGAACACTTTTCTTTGGTGGGTTCTTTTTTTTGCTTTTTGTTTATTGATTCTAATTTTAGTGCACTTTGCTGAAACATCGTGATCTGTAGGATGTAAAATCTTTGCCATTTATTGAGCCTTGCCTTGTGAACTACTATTTGTCAGTTTTAGTAGGTATTCTCTATGTGCTTGAAAAGAATATATATCATATAATCATAGCTTTGGGGTTCCATATATGTCCAGTATATTAAAGTTGTTAATTATACTATTCAGATTTTCTACTTCCTTACTTATTTTTTATCTTCTTACTACCTATTGTGAAATTTGTCATTTGTTGTCTTATCAGTCTATCAGCTTTTGCTTTATTGATCTGGGAGCTATATTTTCTTATTCAGTCTGGATTTTTACATCTCCCTGATGAATTATTCCTTTTATCATTATGTAATGACTCTTTTAATCCATAATAATGCTTTATACCTTGAAATCTATTTTGTCTGATGTTATAGCTACACCCTGCTTCTCTTGGATGATACTTTTCTAGAGTGCCTTTTTCTTACCAAATTTGTATTTATGGTTTTTTTATTACCAAATTTTCATTAGTATATTTCAGCACATCTCTTATTAACAGAAACAATATAACTTGATTTTCTTTTCCACTGAGTTCCAGAATCTTTCTCTTTTAAATTTCAAGTTCAGCTTATTTTTATTTACTAGGATTGCTGACATGTTTGGACTTATAGCCCAGAATCTTCTTTTATGTCTCCTATTTATCATATTTATTTTTTCTTTGTCTTTCCCCCCTTTTCTGCTTTTTCCGTTGTTGTTGTTGCATTATTTTCATTCTTTTTCAACCTTGGAAGTTGTAAATTGCTTTATATTTCTCTTCTTTTGGTCATTACAACTGATTTCTTAACATTTTGTTAAAATTTAACACATATACAGAAAAGTACAAAAGTCATAAGTATACGGCTTAGTGAATTATCTAAGTATAAAACACCTGTTAACTGCCACCCAAGTCAAAATGTAGGATACTATAACCAGAAGCCTCCTTTGTTGCCCTCCCCAATTATTGCCTCCTCCTTCCTTCCTCCCCAACATAACTATCATGACTTCTAATATTTGCCTGCTTTCCAAGCATGTTATCAATAGAATCTTACAGTATGTATGATTTTGCATCTCATTTCTTTCACTCAACATTGTTTTTAGAGGAATTCATCTGTATTATGGTACATAGCTATAGATCATCCCCTTTCATTGTGACATAACCATGTTTTTTGTAAAATTATCTATCATAATTATATCTTCTATTGTTGATGTGTATTTAAAGCTTTTCCATTTTTTGGCTAGCACATATAATTCTATAAATGCTTTTATACACATCTTTCAGTGAACATTTGTTTACTTGCACTTCTGTTGAGTAAATACTTAGAAGTAGAATCACTGAACCACAGGGTATACATATATCAAATTTCAGCAGATAATGTCAGAGAGTTTTCCAAAGTGGTTGTACTGATTTACAAAATCACCTGTAGTATATATGAGACTTTTTATTACTTCACATTGTCACCAACTTTTATTACTTTCAGTCTTTTTTTTTTAATATTTTATTTATTTGACAGAGAGAAATCACAACTAGGCAGAGAGGCAGGCAGAGAGAGAGGAGGAAGCAGGCTCTCTGCGAGCAGAGAGCCCGATGCGGGGCTCGATCCTAGACCCTGGGATCATGACCTGAGCTGAAGGCAGAGGCTTTAACCCACTGAGCCACCCAGGCGCCCCTATTACTTTCAGTCTTATAGATTTTAACCATTTTTGTGTGCGTGCAGTGTATTTCATTGTTACGTTATTTTGTATCTCCCTGATAACTGATGATGCTAAGCATGTTTCCACACAGTTTTGTAGACTAGGGTATCCTCTTTTATAAAATATCTTTTCAGATCTCTTGTCCACTTTTCTTTTTTTTTTAATTTATTTTTTCAGCGTAACAGTATTCATTGTTTTTGCACAACACCCAGTGCTCCATGCAAAACGTGCCCTCCCTATTACCCACCACCTGTTCCCCCAACCTCCCACCCCTGACCCTTCAAAACCCTCAGGTTGTTTTTCAGAGTCCATAGTCTCTTATGTTTCGCCTCCCCCTCCATTTTTTTTTATAAACATATAATGTATTTTTATCCCCAGGGGTACAGGTCTCGGAAGCTAAGCAGGGTCGGGCCTGGTTAGTACTTGGATGGGACACTTTTTTTTTTTAAGATTTTATTTGTTTATCTATTTATTTATTTATGAGAGAGACAGAGAGAAAGATAGCAGAGGGAAGGGCAGAGGGAGAAGGAGAGGCAAAGAATCTCAAACAGACTCCATGCTGAGCATAGAGCCCAACACCAGGCTCATTCTCATGATCATGAGATCATGACCTGAACCAAAACCAAGAGTCAAACACATAACCAGCGGAGCCACCCAGACATCCCAAGATCTCTTGCCCATTCTTGTATTGAGTTATATGTCTTATTATTGACTTGAGAAAGTTCTTTGTATATTCTGGATACAAACTCTTTTTCATTTATATGTGCTGTGAATATATTCTACCACTTAGAGCATGTTTTTTCTTTGTCTTTTGATTAGAAAACAATCTAATTTTGATACAGCCCAATTTATTATTTTTTCCCCTTGTGGTTAGCATTTTTGCGTACTGTTTAAGAAAATTTTTTATGTTAAGATCATGAAATTGTTGTGTTCTGGAAGTTTTGATAGTTTATATTTACTACATTGTATCTGGAATTGATTTTATATATAGGGTGAGGGTTTTTTTTTTTTCTAGTGGATATTCAGTTTCCCAGAACCACTTAAAAGAGCAGTCATTTCACAGTTGCCTGCCATGCCAGCTTAATCATAATTCAAGTATCCTTATAAGTTTTGGGACTCTATTCACTCTCATTGATCTACTTGCTGTTGTGTCAGTACCCACGGTCTAAATTAACATACCTTTACATTAAGTCTTGCTGTTGGCTAGAGTACATCTTCTCACCTTAATCTGCTTCTTTCTTTAGCTGGTTAATATTTACACACATGTACAAACACACACACACACACACACACACATACACACACACTGCCAAGATATTGATTGAGGTTGCATTGAATCTACAGAATAATATGGGGGAAATCAACATCTTTAATTTTGTTTTTCAGGTAATGAGTTTGGTGTAGCTTTCCATTTATCCACGTCTTCTCTAATTTTTCTCATAAAGTTTTATAGTTTTCATCATAAGTTTTACACATATTTTTTAAATTTATTACTAGGTATATGATCTGATTATGTTACACATGGTTTAAATATTTCTCAGTGTTTGTTGTTGATAAAAGGAGAACTTTTTTATATATTAGCCTAATATCTGAAGAACCTGCTAAATTCACATATTCTAATAATTTATCTCTATAGATTCTTTTCATAATTAGTATAAGCACAGTCATACTATCTTTGAATAATGATGATTTTATTCATTCTTTTTCAATTTCTATACATTTTTTTTCTTTTTCTTATATTATTGCACTGGCTAGGACCTCTAAAATTATGGTAGATAGAAGTAATGATCATAGGCATCTTTTCTCAGTTCTCAATAATAGAAAAACTACTTCAACATCTCACTATTAAATACAATGTTTGCTGTAGGGATTTTTTGTAGCTAATCTTTATCAGATCAATGTTCCTCTTAGCCTTAGTTTGCTATAAGCCTTTATCATGAATAGATGTTTAGTATTTTACTAAGTACTTACTATATATCTATTTAAATGATCATATGATTTTTTCTTTTATTTCATATATATGATGAATTACATTGATTTTCAGATATTAACATAATCATATATTCCTAGAATAAGCACAATTTGATCATTATTTCATGTTATGTAATGCTAGATTTGTTGTTTGCATTTTAAGATTTTACATTCATCTTCATGAGTGAAATTGACCTGTATTTTTTCCTATAATATTCTTGTCAGGATTTTATATCAAGGTTATGCTGGCCTCATAACTCACATTGTGGTGTTTCCTCTTTTTCTATTCTTTGAAAAAGATTATTCAAAATTGGCAATTTTTCTTCCTTAAAAGTTTGATATATTTATAAGTGAAGTCGTCTGAGACAGTGATGTTCTTTGTGAGAATCTTTTTCATTGTGGGTTTAGGTTCTTTATAGAAACTATTCAGTTTTCTTTTGTGTGTCTGTGTTCATTACTATAAATTGTGTTTACTAGGAATTTGTCCATTTCATTGAAATTTTCAAATGTGTTGACAAAAAGTTGTTTGCAATGTTGTTTTATGATGTTTTATGTTTGTACATTCAATAGCAGTGTCGTCTTTTTCATTCGTGATATTCTCTATTTTCTTCTTCATCAGGTCCCATCAGTTATCAGTTTTATTGGGCTATGCGAATTGTCAGACATTCGCTTTCTTGATTCTTTATATTCTACATTCCTATCAATTAATTCCAGCTTTTTTAATTATTATTTTCTTTCTTCTACCCTCTTTGAGTTTACTTTGCTTTTTTTCTTCCTAATTTCTTGGAACAGATGCATGTGTCATTGTTTTCAGCTGGTTTTCCTTTATACTTTTAAAGTTTTCCTGTATACATGGATTTAGTTATACCAATTTTGATATGTTCATTGTATTTTCATTCACTTAAAGTATTTTCTACTTTCCGTGATGATTTTCTTTTTGTTCCATAGCTTTTTAGAGGTATATTTTGTAACTTCCAAAATTTTATGGATTTTATAGTTACCTTTTGTTTATCTTTTTAAATAATTTTTAGAAGGTTTTATTTATTTATTTGACAGAGAGAGACACAGCAAGAGAGGGAACACAAGGAGGGGGAGTGGGAGAGGGCAAAGCAGGTTTCCCAGGGAGCAGGGAGCCCGATATGGGGCTTAATCCCAGAACCCTGGGATCATGACCTGAGCTGAAGGCAGACACTTAACAACTGAGCCAGCCAGGCACCCCTGTTTATGTTTTTTTTTTAATATTTTATTGATTTGACAGACAGAAATCACAAGTAGGCAGAGAGGCAGGCAGAGAGAGAGGAGGAAGCAGGCTCCCTGCGGAGCAGAGAGCCCGATGCGGGGCTCGATCCCAGGACCCTGAGATCATGACCTGAGCCGAAGGCAGAGGCTTTAACCCACTGAGCCACCCAGGCGCCCCCCCCGTTTATGTTTTTATTTCAAGTTTAAGTCTACAGTGGGCAGACAACATGCTATAAATAATTTCAATACATGAGATACATTGAGACATGCTTTATATTTATAGTCCAGCATATGGTCAATATTCATAAATGTTCCATGTGCACTTGAAAATTATGTGCGTTTTGTATTATTTATTGTAGTGCTCTGCATGTGTCAATTAGATCAAATTTGATAATCATGTTACTCAAATATTTCATATCCTTTCTGATTTGTTGTCTGCTTGTTCTATCATCCGTTAATAAGAAAGGGGACCATCAAAGTCTCTGACAATTTTGTAAATTTGTCTTTTTCTCTTTTGTTGCTTCATATACTTTCTGATTTGTTGTCTGCTTGTTCTACATCAGTTACTGAAAAATGGAGGCATTAAAGTCTCTATGTTGTAAATTTTTCTTTTTCTCTTTTGTTGCTTCAATTTTGCTTCATATATTTGGCTTGATATTTTCTTCACTATTAGAAATTTCTTAGCCATTATGTAGTCAAATATATTTTTTTTTCTGGCACCCATGAGACTGACAAAAGCTCTACTCAACTTCCGAGTCTTCCAGCTGATTCTACCGGAACTGACAGATACTTCTAGAAGAAGAACATCCATAAATGTAAAATTCACCTCTCTCGGTTTTCTTTTTCTCCTAGAATGTGGCCAAGTAATTCTTTACTCTTTTGTGAACTCCAGTAACGTCCAACAGTTTTAAATATATTTTGTCTAAATTTTCCAGTTTACATCAGGAGAGAATAGTAAAAATTACTGAGGTCAAAATTACTAGAAACAATTCCACCTTTAAATTTTTATATGCATACTTAACAAAGTATCTTACTTAACTCCTGAATAGTACAAAGTTTTAGAAATATTTCATTCTGGACACTCCATTGCACATTTTATTATTGGGTAGTATTTTATTTCAATATTGTTTTCTAATTCCCAAATTTATTACTATTAATGATATTATTATTATCATTATAGTTAATGCTTCCTTTCCATCTCTGTGGGCTAGTGGATAGAGTTTGTTAGTTCCCTTCTCACTGAGATTGTATCCCTTCAAGCATCCTTACTTTCTGCAGGAATTTCAGTCTAACTCCCCATCTTAATGGGCCAAAAATCTCATCCCTTTTTCTCTGTGTACATAGACACCCAAGCCCCCAGTCATTACTGGGCATAATAACCACTTAGAACACTCAGAAGGTTGACTTATATGCTTACTTCTTTGGCTGTTAGCTGCATCTTTGCTTCTGACAGTTAATAATTCTGTTTCTTGTGAGCCAAGACATGTAATTTTTTTAAAATTATTGCATTTATTCTACAGTTCTAAGGTTTATACTGAGATGGTTTAAAGATAGGCTAGTCTGCCATTTTGCTGATATTGTTCATCCAGTCCTGTTACTTTTGAGGAAATCATCAGAACGATAGTTTTTTCTGTGCTTAGAGTTTATAGTTTTATAAAGCAATATACACAAAACTTTGCCTCTAATTTTTTCTGTTAGCTATGACTTGATTGGCTTTGACCCATTTAGCTCCCTAATCTTAGAAAGGCCCTTTCAGTTCAGCCTTGGAGAAGGCTTTTAAGGGGAGCATAATTATAACCTCAGATTCATGACAAGAACAGAAGTTAGAAATCCAGATTATCAATTAGAAATTCAGAAACAAGATATAGAGAGTTAGGTGCTGTTTCAAGATCAACCTACTTGAGCTATCATTTATTAGGCAAAGCTCCCCCCCTTTTTTTTTTGTATTTTGTATTTTCTTGGTTCTATACTTTTCTTACAATCTGCTGACCCTACACACATTTTCCATTCACTGTTCCACCCATTCAAATCTGACTTTACAACTGCTGCCTTATCAATACAGTTCTTCGTAAAGCCACCAACAATTTCCATACTGATAAATTCAATGGACACTTCTCTGCTGAAATCTCACTTGATCTCTCAGTATCCACTTTTCCTTCTGTCATACCTTGACCCACAGAGAATACTTGTGAATGAATTAGTGAACAAATTGATTTAGTTAGTAATAAAATCCATACTTGTGTCTTTATCAGAAGAATATTCTCACCCACTGAAAAATAACTCTGCTAAGTGCACATTAGAAACCTTCGTTACATAGATAGAGCTTTGTTACAGGTTATATAGAGTAATACAAATATCATCACGTGTCAGTACTTCTAAATATATAAAACCTGTTTCAGAATTTGAGATTATGAAAGATAGATGACTTGGCTTCAGAACACTCTCTGTTTCTTTCAAGAGTATATGGCCAGTCGTACTCAAAACCTGTTGCATTATTCCTTTTGCATTCTTCCTATAGGCTTTCATCCCCCATTTCCTCTTCCAGCAAGGGTATTCAGTCAAGAAAAAGGTTTGCCAAACTTTTACTTTAGCTTCTCTACTGTCATAACTTTATTAATATTCAGCATGTCTCGACAAAAAGTCAAGGGGACAGAGGAGAGAACCTCGGCAGAGCCAGTATACAACTTGATTATACTGGCCAAATAATGAATGCATTTCCAGATAAGACTGTGTTTTAATCAACCAGGATTCATTTTAAATGCTTAAAGTAAATGCAGATATTGTGTGCATGTTCAGGGAAACTAGTTGATTACCATCTTTGGCAGCTTTACCTTTTGTATATTATAAATTTTATTAGAAAGCTATCTTTCCAATTGTAGAACCTCTCTTCCTGAATGAAGTTAGAGCACCATTTTACTATGTGTGTGTGTGTTTTCCCCGATGATTGCTTGCAGCATCATAAAATCCTTGTAACATTATTTGTGATCTTAATGAATTTTTAGTGAAACCCACTTGACATTTGTTTGGCAGTGACTTCATTTCTAAGCCTTGAATGCCATTATCATTTTATGGACTTTTCAAAATCAATTTGACTTAGGGTTTATTTTATACTTAGAGACTTAACTATCTTTTTTATAGAGTTCCTTGCAAATTCACTGAAATGCTAGAGGTCTTTGTGACATTTAGTTTATATATTTAAAATATAAATATAGAGTGGGATTTTTGGTAATTTTAATGTCTTTTGGAAGGAACAAACTCTGGTTTTAATAAAATATGTAAACATGGGCGCCTGGGTGGCTCAGTGGGTTAAAGCTTCTGCCTTGGGCTCAGGTCATGATCTCAGGGTCCTGGGATCGAGCCCTGCATCGGGTTCTCTGCTCGACAGGGAGCCTGCTTCCTCCTCTCTCTCTGCCTGCTTCTCTGCTTACTTGTGATCTCCGTCTGTCAAATAAATAAATAAAATCTTTAAAAAAAATAAAATATGTAAACATATCTTCTTTGAATTTCCCACAGAGCTCTGTACTATGGAATGTGGTAGCCATGGAGTCTGCTCAAGAGGAATTTGCCAGTGTGAAGAAGGCTGGGTAGGACCAACATGTGAAGAACACTCCTGTAATTCTCACTGTGCCGAGCATGGCCAGTGCAAAGATGGAAAATGTGAGTGTAGCCCTGGATGGGAGGGCGACCACTGCACAATTGGTAAGTACTGCCATACTTTGAACAAAGTACATTGGATTAATTGAAGAAGGAAAAGCATGTTAGTGATAAATCACCAGGCTTTTCATAGAATTTGAGGTTGGAGGAGAGAAAAAGGAGAAGGGTTAGCCATTAAGTTTGAAAGTTTGCTTAACTGGGAGTATTCCTCCCTTGTTGATAGTATCTTACTTCTTTCTTATGTCATTTCTTTGCTCATTACTTCAGTATTCCTTATATTTTCTGTTTTCTGGTGCATTGAGTTACTCAAATGAAAGATGACACATTGGAATAAAGTGTCATTAGTTAATAAGAGAAGTGCTTTTGTTGTGAACATAACATTCACTGCCCATTTTTCCTTTTGCAAAGTATAGGTTGTTTCACCTGAAAGCACTTAGAGGCAATTTCATTAAACAGGACTACTTTAACAGAAGCCATTTGATATCATTAGGAGCTTTCTTTAATGTATATGAGGAAGGCACTCCTGACCTACCATCAACAGAGTATCTGTATTGCATTATCAGGTAGTATAGAGAGTTCGTACTGAGACATCTACCCTCTCCCACCCCTTGTCACAACTTTCACTAATTATGAGGATGCTGCCTGTGAGAACTGTCTGTGGGTATGACAGAGCCTACGTAATCTATCATGCCGTCTTCACACTATAAAAAGACCATAATAATAACTAGAGTTTCAATTTAAAATACTTTTATTTTTCTGGAAAAAATCCAAGTCCTTGACACATACATGTATCTGCAACAAAGGCCTCCTTCATGTATAGACAGACAAGTACGATTCCTACTGTTCAGCTAAGGAAAGTGGGTCACAGTGTGTTCCGTGGCATTCCGTGAGCACACAGACATCGCATGCAGAGCAAAGGCAAGGGTACACCTCTGGATACCCAATTCATTGCTTGTGGGATTTTTTCCCCCACCAGACTGTACCACTTCTCTTATTTTTAGGTAAAAGTATTTTGTTATAATGGTTGGGACCTGTCAAAGTAAGTATACTATATATAACATATATAACATATAATATTAATAAACTACATTACTACTGTACTAAAGGTATAGTAAGTCTTGTTCTGTGACTGTGGAAAATATTTAAGATTCATTAAAAAGTGGTGAGGGGTGAGATTCCGATGCGGCATAAGTAATTACATTCCTGCACTACAGTAAGTTTATTGCCTTCACATAAGAGGATTTAAATATTCTGATGATTACGGAAGGTGGTTACTCCAGAACTCCCTTCTAAAGATATTACTAATAAGAAGTTCAAGCTAGTGCTCTTTCACAAAAGTTATTACTGAATTGTAAAAATGCAGTTCTTATACTTTTAATGAAATATGACACTTTTTTAGGAAGCCTAATAGAGTTTCTTGCAGAAAAGCCATTAATATCTTTCCCACAGAAAATATTATTCACAAACTACACAGGCCCATGTACCAACTTTTGAGCTGCAGGCATTTCAGCAGTTCACAGTTTGCTGTTCTCCTCCCAGGCAACAGATGGTAGACCATTAATACATGTTGGATAGCTGTGGTCTCCCAGAAATTCATTCAATCACTCTTTCCCCCCCCCCCTTTTAGCTCACTACTTAGATGCTGTCCGAGGTAAGATTTTTCTCACTCGTTTTATAACAGAAAAATATTGTAAATGGAAAATATGCATGTGGGAAAGGAAGGCTGGGTGGGGTGTGTGTGTGTGTGTGTGTGTGTGTGTGTGTGTGTGTGTGTTTCGGGTTTGTGTTTTTACTTCTGGTAGGCTTCCTTAAGTGTGATATTGTCGGGTCATGATATAATAGTCTGACTAAAAATTAATTTGTTTTTCTAAAAACAAAGAGTCTTTTTTTTGGCTATATTATATAATGATTGACAAGCAGTTTTAAGAACTGTTTGTCTTTCTCTGGAGTTGTGTGTGTGTGTGTCTGTGTGTCTGTGTATATATCACAGGCAGGTAATTATTAAATGAACTACGTTTGAATAGACAACTGAACATTTTCTTTAACTTAACAATATGGCTCTAAGTCCATGTACAATATCCTTTCAAGGGCAGAAGAATTCTCCCCTTATAAGTAACCCATCGTGCATCCTCCCAAGGATCTGCCTTTGACACAGACAATAAGGGTTTTTCTGTCAGATATCCTGGCCTTTCTTTACCTCAGCCTCAGAAAGTTGACTATGTTCCAAGTTATCCCTGATTTCTCTGTATCCATTGTATATCTATGATCGTGGAACTAGATGAATGAAGCTAGATAAATTATTTTCTTAAACCCATATATATATTCATCCTGTACCACTTCTTGAGGAATATATATTTATATATGCGTACATATATATTTACACATAATATATATAATGAGAGAGTCTTCATATTTTCTAGCAGCCATCTGTCATTTTAAAGTTGTTTCTTCGTCTGGTCTGTTGATAGTTACTTAGCCATTTGGAAGGAACATTGGGTTATGTCTACAGATTTTTAAAAAAATTATTTTCCTCTTTATACTTCTGGAATTTTCTTTCAAAGACAGCAAATGAAAAAATATATTGATTGGATTCTCTCCAGTAAAATTTAGATCTGGTCTTGTGCTGCTACTGGGAAAATTCCAGAAGCTATATGCCATTATTGCCATTTCTGTTCATCTGTCCACTGAGCACTTGGCACATACACAGCTGCCCTTTGGAATGGCCTAACTCTGAACTATTTGTAGATGGAGTAGGGCATCCCAGAGAAATGAAAAGTCTAAATAGAGACCATTGTTAGTGTTTACGGTTTCCTCTTGACTGTATTTATCCAGTCATTCTCTAGAATTCTGAAGATCTCAATTTGGCTTGCATTAATTCCATTAACATTTGTTGAACACCTACTACAGGCTTGATATTATTACGCTAGCTTCTGAGAGAGATACCAGATAAATAAAAAATTTAACCCTTAGCCCTTGGATTAATGATAATCTTGAAGAAAAAAGCCAAATAAATGTAAAGCAACTGCAGCACATTTCTAAGGCATTTATAGGGACAAATATTTAATGGCATGGTCTGAACGGCGTACCAACATATGGAAGTCCTGAAGCAGTGCCTCACAAGGGAAAAATCAGTACAGACTGGAAGTAGTTAAGGGAAGTTTCTTTTCATAGAAACTGCTGTCTTTTCCCAGCTTATTGGCCATAACTAGATACAGTATCATCTATCCAGTTTTGACTGAGCTGAGAAGAATTGTTTTTCAAAAAGAAACAAAAAACATTTTTCTGTCCCCATCGGTTTTCATCTTATCTACACCAGAGTTTGGGAATTGGGGTTAGCATTAATAATGCTTAATTGGCTCTCTAAGGAAAAGCACAGGCAAGTAAGGGATAACAAGTTTCCTGGGAAGGTTTTGTAAGCAAGCAAGTTCCTTGTCCATTTATTCAACACCTCATCAGAGTGGAACCCAAGCGATTAGATGCTTTTCTATAGGTAGATACATCATTGTTGCCCAATCCCATTCTGATGTCTCTGATTGTTATTCTTTGCTGTCTTTACAGATGGTTGTCCAGGGCTCTGCTTTGGAAATGGGCGATGTACCCTGGATCAAAATGGTTGGCACTGTGTGTGTCAGGTGGGTTGGAGTGGGACAGGCTGCAATGTTGTCATGGAAATGCTTTGTGGAGATAACTTGGACAATGATGGAGGTGAGTTATTTACAAAATGTAAATATAGGAAAAGAATAGCCCAGCACAGTGATGACCAATTTGGCCAAGAGTGAAAATCAGGAACCCTTTTAATAAACGATATTGAGTTATATAAGGCCATACTACTTTTTAAATCTTGGTTTATTGAATATTTACTATCATCAGACAATATTGCAAACTCTGCATGCATTATATCTCATTTAATTCTCAAAACAATGCTACGCGATAGAGGCACTACTTTCCCTACTCCTAGGTGGGAAAGGTAATGCTTAGAGTGGGAATAGTGTGTGACTTTTCCAAGATCACACAACTAGAAAGTCACAGCACCCAGGTTCCAGTTCAGGTCTATATGACTTCAGACTCTGTTCTCTTAACAACTATAGCCATGCCATTTATTATACCATTGTGGTATTTATTATACCATTTATTATATCCATGTGCCCCTGTCCAAACTGTCAGATGCCTACACTATACACACTGTGAAATCATTTTCTTTGTTCTTAGTTATTTAGAGCAACCTCTTGTGTCTCCACCTTTTAGTAACGCTTTGTATCTTTCAAAGGACACAGCATCAAGACAATTCACAGTAGAATTTTTATATTTAATTCAAGAGTTGCACATGATGTTTTCAAAAGCCATATTGACTCCAAGGCCTCAGGGTAACGTAACCACTCTTTTTTCAGTCAAACAAACAAAAGCATCTAATACATTGTTCAGTCAGGCCTCGAAACAGCCCAGATCACCTCTGAATGAACCTAAAACAGCAATTTCTCACTTTCCTCTTTATTTCTACTCAAGGAAACATGAAGTTAATAATAAAAAGGTTTCTTTCTAATCTTGTATATTAGCTTAAAATGAAATAGATCATTAAATTTGATTCCTTTGCTTTCTATATCTGCTTAGACAATTATACACCTTATCATTTGAAACCAAACATAAGGCTTAAATCAATAAGGTAGCAATCCTACTTTGAGGATTGCTGGATTAATGTAAGAGTGTCCTCCTTTACTAGTTCTGGCCAGCAGTTTACTTCAAAACTTACAAGAATTTATGAATTTTAAATGGAATCAACTTCGTGATTCAGTGCACAGGGCTTTGAAGTTAAACTTTCTGGCCGCTGTATACTTATTGGCTGCTGTATGATTTGGGAAAATTTCTTGGTATCTCTGTGCTTCAATTTCCTTATTTCTAAAATGGGACAGATAATAATATTAACTCTCTCCTAGGGTTATTGTAAGTATTAAATAAGACAGTTCCTGTAAACTCCTTAAAAGATGATAGACTGTCCTCCCCTTCCCCTTCACAAGCATATAACATATACACATACATTAAACTTAGGATAACAGCCCATTTTTGGAAGAGACTGTTTACTAGCTACCTAAATTGAAAATTTTAGGGGAAGAGAGGAAAAAAATAAAACAAGACGAAACAAAAGATGGAGACAAACCGTGAGACTCTAATCATAAGAAACAAACTGAGAGTTGCTGGAGGGGATGGGTAACTGGGTGATTAACATTAAGGAAGGCATATAATGTAATGAGCACTGTGTATTATATAGGACTGATGAATTACAGACTTGTACCTCTGAAACCAATAATATACTATATGTTAACTAATTGAAATTTTTTCATTTTATTTTATTTTATTTCTTTTCAAAGTTCCAAAATTCATTGTTTATGCACCACACCCAGTGCTCCATGCAATACATCCCCTCCATAATACCCACAACCAGGCTCACCCAAGCCCTCCACCCCCGCCCCTCCAAAACCCTGTTTGTTTCTCAGACTCTTAAATTTTAAAACATATTTAAAAATTAATAAAAATAAATAAATAATGTTCAATGAGGAAAAAAATTGAAAAAAAAAATTTATCTGGGAAGCCAGAGTGAGATTTTCAATTACATGGTGCACTGATCAACTAGCTGCTGGACTCTTACGGCCCTTCGAGATTCATTTTCACTTTACTTTCCCATGAAAACTCGGGCATAATACAATACAATACAGTACAATACAATACAATATGGTATAATATAATTACCAGTAATATTAGCATACTTGTATTTAGGATTTACTATGTACAAGGCACAGTGCTGAGTCCTTTATGTGAATTATTTCATTTAATCCCCATATGAGGCAGGAACTACTTTTAATATACTACTTTACAAATTAGGAAACCAAGACACAGAGAAGTTAAATAAGTAACTCAAGATCATATAGCAAAGAAATGATAAAACCAGATATAAACTTTGGTGGTCTGCCTCATTCAAAAAAGGATTTGAAGTCGTAATAGAGATTTCCCAGTTGATGTATTGATTAAAATGTTTATGCTTAGAAAATACTTTAACAACCCCTATGATTATAATTTCTAACTCAGGGTTAAGCCAAAATAAGTTTCCTGCCTTAATAAAGTACAGCTTGATAAAAATAATTAAATACTTAATTATCAAGCATTTTTATGGCCTCCAGGTCACCTTAAGGCAGCCAAAAATGTTTAATGAATGTATCGGTTAAATATTAATGAATTAATGGATTATCAGTTCTTAATATCTGTGGTATATATAGAAGCAAATGGTATAGAAGATTTTGCTCAATATGTATTGACCTCTGAGCATTCCTTTAAAACTGTGTATTTATGTGCAAATCAAAAATCAACGACCCTGATTTGAGTTCACTGTATTTTTATGATTATTTCTTTAGGGAGTGGCAAGGAAGGTCCTGGAGAGTTCCAATTACCATTTTTTTCCTTTAGTAGGATTAAGATGATATTGATATAAATATACATCTGGTTCTACCTTGAGATGGAAAGATGGATTAAATAACCTCTGAAAGCCCTAGGACTGAGATTCTGGACAATAATTTCAGTCTTATGCTGTTTAAATATTATCCCTAGGAATACATTAAATGTCCTTTATTTGGTGGTTTCAGCTTTCCAGCTATCCAGAATGACTGGATTCATTTAGTTGGATATGACTAGTGATTAATATTTGCATACTTGTTTGTGCATGTGTGTGTGTGTGTGTGTGTGTGTGTGTGTGCACGCTTTAATTAAATCAGAAAGTGCCAATTGAACCTTTTGGGGAAAAAATGGTCCTCATTTTTTAAATGGAATTCTTAAGAAATCTTCCCAATCAAAAAAACATCACTTTAAAGCAATTGCTTCAAGTAGCTGCTACCTGATTGCTCCATATTATAGCAGACACTTAAAGAATGGCTGAATTTTTTTGCATTCTAATCAGCTTTGAATGCTCATTAAGTATTGCTGCTGTTTCCCGCAGCTTTGACTTCAGTTACACTCAGATTCAATGCATTGTGACTCTTAGTAGCTAATTGGGCGACACTGAATATGTGGGTGACACAACTGGTCTAGGAGCTACCTAAAAGCTCCTTGAACAGTAAGAACAGAACAGAGAACAAATAACTTTTGGATTTTTTGTTAACATGCAAAACAAGGAACGCTATCTTATGCATTGTGTATATAAGAACTAATTACCATAGAAATTACAAACCTATAAAATACCTTGACCTCATTTCCTTTTAGTCCAAAAGCATCTGCCATGTGCACAACCCTGTGCTTGGAGGAGGAGACTTAATATTAATGTGAATGATGACCACAGTTTCATGTGTTAATTATGTGTATCGATTTGGGGTTTAGAAAATGTGATCATCATATGTTACATGCACATATGAATTGACATGAGAAAAAAAGTTTAGACATTACACCAGCTGAATCAGAGTAACTAAAACAAATAGGACAAGTTCGAACTTCTCAGACATTAAAGCATATTTAAAAGCTATGTTAATTAAAACAAAGTGGTACTGGTGGAAGAATAGACAGAACAGAACAAGAGAATAAAAACTGTCACACACCCCAGTACAAATAAAAATTTAGTGGATTGTAAAACCAGCATCAAAAAACAGTACTGAAAAGAAGCATTATGAAATAAATGGTGCTGAGACAACTACTAAGAAAAAAAACCTTAGGTTTTCAATTTCTAGTATATTCCAAAAAAAAAAAAAAAGATAAACAAACATACTCCAACTGATTAATGAGTTCTGTATAAGAAAACCTCAAACACAAATAGAAGAAAATATAGGTGACAGATCTCAAGACAGGAAAGGACTTCTTAGACATAAAAGCAAAAAAAGAAACCACAGTAGGAAAAATAATGATAAATAGGTCCTCATAAAAAATTTCAAAATTCTTGCTGGTGTTCATCTAAGCTTATGGGCCATCCAAAATCTAACCATTTGGAGATATCAAAATCTGCACTGTCTGATATGGTAGCTAATAATGACATGTAACTATTTCATTTTAACTTAAATAACATTTAAAAATCTGTTTTTGGTGGTGCCTGTGTGACTTAGTTAAGCGTCCAACTCTTGGTTTCATCTCAGGTCATGATCTCAGGGTCATGAGATCAAACCCTATGTCCAGCTCAGTACTCAGTGTGGATTCTGCTTGAGATTCTCCCTCTCCTTTTGTCCCTCCCCACACTCACTCACTTTCATTCTCTCCCTCCCTCTAAACTAAATAGGTCTTTAAAAATTCAGTTTCTGGGCTCCACTAGGTACATCTCAAGGGCTCATTAGCCACATGAGCCTATTGACTACTTACTAGCCCAGATCTAGAACATTCCCATCATTGGGAAGAAATTTTATTGGATGGTACTGATCTAAATGTTTGACCCAAATGTGTACCTTTCAGCCAGACATTGCATATGGAGTGTACCCAATTTTCCATTCATTCATTACTACTTTTTGTGCCAAGTATTATGCTTGGCTTTAGGGATCAAATGACAGGAAAAGTTTCTGCCTTCACAGAGCTTATGGTCTAGGAAGGGAGAAAGAAACAACACAAATAGCTACATATTTACAACTGTAAAGAGTGCTATAAAATTTTTAGAGTGCTGTAAACATGTACAGGGGGACCTAACCAAGTCTACATGATAACGCAGGCCTCACCTGAGTGAGGAGCAGAATGCTCCAGGCCAAGGAAACAGCATGTACAAACGCTCTACAGTGGAAATGCGCTAGGCTCTTTTAGGAGATGAAAGGCAAGTCATTTTGACTGGTATGTGGGCCAAAGAAAGATTGGTAGGAGCTGAGAATATGAAGGTAGGCATTAGCCAGATCATACCAGATCATACAGAACAGTGTGAAGTTCATATGATCTTCAGTTATCAAACAAAGACTACATTTTATTCACTCTAGTTATAGAGGAAGGCAAGTGGTTTCTGATACTGTGGAACGATTGTTAAGGAGGTTAAAAAGATGTGGAATAAGAGTGTTTAATCAGAGCAACCCTTTTTTCCCTGATCTTTTAAGTATTTGTCACATGTTTCCCAAGCTTCTCTTATACAGACTCTTCCAGTGGCCTATATTCATATTCATTGGTAAAATCAATAAGTTAATTGCCTAAAAGAGAATGATCTTCCAGGAATCATTCTTCATAACAAGTCACCATTCATTAAGAACAATAGCTATTTGCAAGCCTGTTTTATGATATAGTGTTTCTAGATCTAGAAATCAGCACCATGGGTGAATTATGAACACGTAAGCTCATGGATCAATAAGCCTCATGTTTTGAATGTCACCAGCATGCTGCAGTGTTTAATAAATAGGAAAACAAAATAGAAGGAGCAATGAATTGGTAACATTTGTTCTGCTTAAGGGCCAGACACCCTCTCCACATTTACTTTTAAGATTTGGCTGGGACAAAAGACCTAGCATCACAAAGCGTAGTCTTAATTATTCTCTTCTGACCATAGCCCCCTCGTTTCCAAACAACCCATTTATTAAAGGATCATCACTTAGTTATGAGCGCTTAAACTGCCAAGTAATGCCAGATACAAAACTGGGAAATCTACACTCTGTAACTCACCTAAGCACTCCATGACTAGATCAGTCACATTATCTATCAACTAAGGCTAGTCATACTTGATATCTTCCTACCTTGCAGTGGTGAAAATGAATGAGCTAGTATTTGAAATACAGTAATTTAAAGAGGCAATAAATGTGTGGTATCAGTAAAGAATCTACTTATAGGGGCGCCTGGGTGGCTCAGTGGGTTAGGCCGCTGCCTTCGGCTCAGGTCATGATCTCAGGGTCCTGGGATCCAGTCCCACATCGGGCTCTCTGCTCGGCAGCGAGCCTGCTTCCCTCTCTCTCTCTCTGCCTGCCTCTCTGTCTACTTGTGATTTCTCTCTGTCAAATAAATAAATAAATAAAATCTTTAAAAAAAAAAAAAGAATCTACTTATAATTTATGTTTTTTGACACATTAGTTAAATGCTTATTAATCCCTAGGTAAATTTACAAATGTCATAGAAGTAGGATTTTTAAGACATCCATTTATTCACTCAATACATATTTATTGAATGCTTACTTTGAGCCTGGTGCTCTTCTGGAGCAGAAATAGCAATAAATAAAAACAACTACATCCTTTCTTCCATGGAGCTTACATTCTAATCATGAGAGGCAGACAATAAACCAAAATTTGAAAAGGACTAGTATGACAGAAGATGCTAAGTGTGATGGAGAAATTTTTTTAGCAGGGAAGAGCTCGATCCCAGGACCCTGGGATCATGACCTGAGCCGAAGGCAGAGGCTTTAACCCACTGAGCCACCCAGGCGCTGCCTGCCTCTCTGCCTGCTTGTCATCTCTGTCTATCAAATAAATAAATAAAAAAAATCTTTAAAAGCAGGGAAGAGCATATAAGTGTGGGACAGGGAAGCAGTTTTAAATAAGGTGGTCATAGAAAGCCTCCCTGAGAAGATGGCCTTTGGACTTCAAAGAAGTGAAGGGTGATCCATGTTGATATTGGAGAAAAAACATTCCAAGCATAGGAATAATGGGGAAGAGGGTTATGGGATAATAGGAGGTAAGGTCAGAGTGATGAATGAGAGAGAGAGACAGTGAAGAGCCAGACTGTGGGGAAGTTAAGTCATTGTCAGGACATGGGTCTCTACTCTGAATGATTTGAGAAGCCATTGATGGCATCTGGGGACCAGAGGACATGAACATTAGTGGCATATAAACAATTTACTCTCCTGACCCAGAAGAAGTCAATTGTATGAGGTGATAGCAATAACAGTGATTTGAGCGGGTCAAATTCTGAGTGAACTTGAGCTTCTCCCTTTTTCCTCTTACTAATACAGCAAAATGCTGGGGTGAAAGTCAGCCTGGATAGATGAAAAATCAAACGAATTATAGACTATTTCCCAAGGAAATACAGTCCTATTACCTTCTATGCATGTAACAGCAACAACTAAGCAAATAGGAGTGCCTAGTATGGGGGCCTGCTTTTATAAAAATGTATGAATGATTTATAATTAGCCTATTTTTATGAGTTTCTAAAATGCCTGAGAATATTTTGTTTAACTGAGTCATTGGAATGATCATCCCTTCGATTTCTTTTTCACTATTAATTTTGTTGGCAGACCCTCTATTCTGTAGATGCTGAAAAGGTTAAGCTTCAGTCCAGCCCCTGTCCAAATGATAACAAACTGAATTTGTGAAATTCAATGAATAAAGATTTACTGTAGCATTAGTGTCTATTTAGAGCCATACAGGATCCTACCTGTCTGACAACCTAACCAAGCAAAGTTCACAAAAGGAACACATTCCAACGAACTGACTATGCTGCACGGCTGCTAATTGCCCTCTGGCCGCTAATAAGGCACCATCAGTGGAAGCGGGTCTGAACATTTTTAGCAGCCGCTGCACACCATTAGCACCTACCCTTAGGACTCTAGCCCTAGACTCTTTGAAGTCTATACAGTGTAGCACTTGGTTAATGGCAAACTCTTTAGGATTATTATAGCATATGATCCTTTCAACAGCTCTGTGGGAGAGGCATTTTTATAATCCCCATCTTGGAGGTGAGGAAGTTGAGAATCCAAGAGATGAAATGATTTGTCCAGTGGCAAAGTAAGATGAGACTCGTAGTCTGGTTCTTTGACCTTAAGCGCTGTGTGTATTCTAAATCCCTACATTAGTCAGGTACTTGGAAGTCTTACAGCCTCGGTCATACTCCCTTAGATGATGTTGTTGATCATGTGGACTTGTAGTCAGAATGCGGGCTGTTGATATGACTCTCAATTTCTCCCAACTGTGCAGCCACATTTGGCCTCCCCTCCTTTATATGTAAATGAAGATGAGAATGTCTACTTAACAGGATTGTTGTAAGAATTAGTTGAAATCGTATATATGGAAGTACCTAGGGCCACACCTAGCATATTAACTGATTACACATGTTTCCAAATCCTTTTGGCTACCCTATCATGAACTAACTCTCCGTCTCTATCAAGATGGTAGTATAGATGTTGTCCCTATAAGGATATATATTTACAAACTCATTTTAAGGGTTAGAAAAATAGGGGTTTTCCCTCTATCATTCATATTCCTTTGATCATTCTTTCATCTAAAGGCATCCATCTAGTAAGTAAAAGTTTAGTAGTAAATTACTTGAGCATATACGAAAGAAACCAGCGTCCTTGATCTTTGTCAGCCCCATCGAGCCTACCAGCATCGCCCCTAACAGGTTGGCAAAGCTGGGAATGGTGCATGCAGTGTTTAGTCCTTCAGGATAATTTAACCTCCTTCTCTTTTGCTGGCTTTTATTTTTATTCCTTTTAAAAATGAACAGGCCCTAAAAGTAAAATCAGTGAACATTTGATACATTCCTATCTGATACCCCGAGCCTGGCTGTCAGGAGGGTGCCACAGCTGCCACTTTAGAACAATAAAAGAACTGGTAATAGTACTCCTCCAAAAAAAGAAAGAAAGAAAGAAACCCACACATACAGTGTGACTCTCGTTTGCACTTCTTTGTAACAGTCTAGACATACTGTATGGAGTGTTAGCCAATGCGATAATTGGTACGTAGATCTTTGCCCATGGATTGGGCTTACCTATGAATTCTAATTTGGGGGTTGCATACCATTATTGGGCTGCCTGCCTGCAGCCTTTCTAGAGTCAACTGAAGTCTTGCTGTTCTCTCAGAAAACAGAGGTCTTAGAGGGTCAGCCCTTTATAATAGGCAATTATTAAATATGAAGCATTAGCTTGGAATTTATAGCCCATAACTAGATGAGAATGTGAGTCCCAGTTTTGAATTGGCTCTGTGTTTGGTTTTAGAATTCAGTTTTGAAGACCATTTGGTGTTTCTATTTATTTAAACTCGGCTTCTTTTCAAAACTAAGTTCAAATTGTGTGGCTGACAGGTTGAAACCTGCGAATGCCCGATCCAATGATCACTAGCCCATTTGTTACCAGTTGAAAGATAAGGACAACTGCCCCTTTGAAAAAGGAGTTTTTCCTTGTGCGGTATGTTATACACCAGTCCCAGACATCAGAGAACTCTTTTAATCAGCCCAATATTTTTGCCAGCTTTTCAGTGCATCCAGATGTTTAATTAGCAGAGTAAAGAGATAATGTGCTAATAGGAGACTGACAACAACGTACGGGAGAGAGAGGTGGTGGTGGTATCTAAAATCTATAGAAAATCTGTTCATACGATTTGCTGAATGAGGGGAGAAAGAAGAGCAGAAGGGAACTTCTTACTGGAATGCACCCACACTTAAAAGTTAGTCATCAGTGAAAAAGAAATATGTCTACAGAACAGTAGAAATTGGGGCAAAGATACACTGAACAAACAGGGAAGGCAAGAAAGCAGCAAACTGCATTTTAAATCAAAGTAGTGTCTATGGCACAGGGAATCTGAAAGGACCTCATGCGGGGAAAAATATTTCCTGGGTGCCCTAGGGCTACTGTTCCAAACATCTTCTCTCTGGGTGTTCCTGTCTTTCATTGCCCCCCAGCTGTAGCACGCCACCTCCAGCTCCCTGGGAGCAGCCAAGTCAGGGAAAGAGAGCAAGCCAAAGATCAGCGGGAAGCCAGGGGCTGGTAACTTGCAGCAGCCTTAAGGAGCCAGTGATCCATCTGAACCTCCCTATTCCGCAACCAGCCAAGAAGATTAGCTTCTTTATATTTACCCTTGTTAAACATCTAAATTAGAGCCACTTGTCTGCTCTAAGGATCTTGGAAGGACTTTGTTTGTTTGTTTGTTTGTTTTGCTCATTGGGTGTGGATGGAGTGTCCAGATGCTCAATTAATGACTCCCATCCCTTCTTTTTGCGCGTAGGCCCCTGTAACACTGCACTTTGAACTAGTGTAAGGGTCAGCTGTTTGTACACCTATTTTTCCTACTCAGCTCCGAACTCCCAAAAACACGAAAAAAGTCTTTTTATCTCTTTACTTCCTCAGTCACCTAACACAGTGTTTTGTGCCTATTAGATTCTCGACGTAACCCCTCCTCCTGCAACCCCTGTGCCCCTCGTCAATTCCTCTACCAAAGAATGAAGCCTGTATGTTATTGTTTTTATTCTTACAACCATGGATTCAGGAGTGTGGAGCAACCAGTGAAGGCCTAGGAAATAAAAGAGAGCAACTCATCACATTCATATACCTAAGATTTATTAGCACTTTCATCAAATAACTGCTGTAGTTGCTTCTACAAATACAAAAAAAAAAAAAAAAGATTCTGAAACATTAGTGTGCTTCAGAATCATCCAGAATCACCCAGATTAAGTCTGCATAATCCTGGGCTTGAAAAAAGTCTGATTTAATAGGTGGGGCTCAAGAATATGCGTATTTAATAAGCTCCCCAGATAATCGACTGCACATTTGAGAATCACTGCCCTGCTCCAGACACTTTTTTTTTTTTTTTTTTAAAGATTTTATTTATTTATTTGACAGAGAGAGAGATCTCAAATAGGCAGAGAGGCAGGCAGAGAGAGAGGAGGAAGCAGGCTCCCTGCGGAGCAGAGAGCCCGATGCGGGGCTCGATCCCAGGACCCTGAGATCATGACCTGAGCCGAAGGCAGCGGCTTAATCCACTGAGCCACCCAGGCGCCCCTGCTCCAGACACTTTTTCACTGTGAGAATACCAACCTCTGTTTTGAGAATCACCAGTAGAGATGCCTGGGTGGCTCAGTTGGTTAAGCGTCTGTGTTAGGCCCGGTCATGATCTCAGGTACTGGGATTGAGTCCCACACTGGGCTCTCTGCTCAGTGGAGAGCCTGCTTCTCCCTCTGCCTGCTGCTCCCCCTGCTTGTGCTCGCTCTCTCTCTCTCTGTCAAATAAGTAAAATCTTAGGGAAAAAAAAGAAGAATCACCACTAGACAAGAATATTAGGAGATGTTTTAAAAAATACAAATTCAAGTTGGCAAACATTTGTTAATTGTCTACTCATAAATGTACATGGTGTGAGAAATTCAAAAAGAATTAGAAGAATCATTGCTATCCTGGAGGAATGTTCTTGCTGAGGAAGAAGGAAATTTCTAAAGAGAGTGACACCTCATGGAATACTGTATCCAAATATAAACAATGTGGGCTAGCCCACAAAAGCTCAAGAATTCAGGGAAGAGGGGCACCTAGGTGGCTCAGTGGATTAAGCCGCTGCCTTCGGCTCAGGTCATGATCTCAGGGTCCTGGGATCGAGCCCCACATCGGGCTCTCTGCTCCGCGGGAGCCTGCTTCCTCCTCTCTCTCTGCCTGCCTCTCTGCCTACTTGTGATCTCTCTCTCTGTCAAATAAATAAATATTTAAAAAAAAAAGAATTCAGGGAAGAAAGATTTGTGAGCAAAATAGTTTGTGCCATCTAAACTCAGAGTCTAAGTTTTCATGAGAAACATGAATTTAATAGATTGTAAATTCAAAACATGCACAGTTACCTTTGTCTGTATTCTAGATTGTTCTCCATTTATGCATATTTTAAACAATGTTGTTTCTCTTGAAGCTAAATTTTTTTAAAAAAAATTTTTTTTCAGATGGTTTGACGGACTGTGTGGACCCTGATTGTTGTCAACAAAGCAACTGTTACGTAAGTCCTCTCTGTCAGGGCTCACCAGATCCTCTTGACCTCATTCAGCAAAGCCAACCCCTCTTCTCTCAGCATACCTCAAGACTCTTCTATGATCGAATTAAATTCCTCATTGGCAAAGACAGTACTCATGTCATTCCTCCAGAGATCTCATTTGACAGCAGGTATATATGTATTTATTTTATCCTTAATAAACAGTGGTTATGTTTTTCCTTAACTATAAAAGGAAGATACCCTCTAAAGATCAGGCTACTTTCCATTCCGCACAGTACATATCGATTTCATTGTTAGGCTTCTTTGGAATGCCCAAGAACTTAACTGATCAATTAAGAGAGAGAAGTCATTTCTTGAGATTCTTTATCATACAGGATAAATACATGTGTGTGTGTGTGTGTGTGTGTATACAGTTGAGCCTTGAACAACAGGTTTGAATTGCATAGATCCACTTGTATGTGGATTTGTTACAGTACAGTACTGTAAATATATTTTCCTAATATTTTCTTGATAACATTTTTTTCTCTAGCTTACTTTATTGTAAGAATATAGTATACAATACATATAACATCATATAACATACAAAATATGCATTAATCAGCAGTTTCTGTTATCAGTAAGGCTTTCTGGTCAACACTAAGCTATTAGTAGTTAAGTTTTTAAGGAATCAAGTTATATGTGGATTTTTAACTGCATGGGGAGATTGGCACCTCTAACCCCTGTGTTGTTCAAGGGTCAGCTGTGTACACACACACACACACACACACACACACACTCACGATGTGTATTATTTGTAGTAAAGTATGGGTGGAACTTTAAATGACAAAAACAGAATGGAAGTATAATTTGCCAATGTATTACTTAGCTTCTGGATATATCCCTTGAAAAACCTTGAATTTCAAAAGCTAAATTTTGATGTAAAATGTTTCTATATGGAAGAGTTGGGTGAATTTGACATGCTAATGTGAAATGCAATATTTATGAAAATCTGTCTTCCAGGGGTGCCTGGGTGGCTTAGTCGGTTAAGCGTCTGACTCTTGATTTCAGCTCAGGTCATGATCTTGGGGTCATGGGATCTGTGTAGGGCTCCCTGCTCTGCGTGGAGTCTGTGTGGCATTCTCTCTCCCTCGACCCCTCTTCCCGCTCATGCTTGCTCTCGCTCTCTCTAAAATAAATAAATAAAATTTTTTAAAAAGAAAGGCTGTCTTTTAGGAAAGCTCAGATGCATGAATTGTCACTAAAGACCTAACAACAAATCCCAGCCTAGTATGTAAAGAAATCTTTAAAATGAACTTCCTTATTTGAAGGTTAATCACATAAACTTCTCATTGTTATCCTCTGCTTCATCTTCAACAATGATATAGTTTACTAATTAACACTAGACATAAATAAGTCACTGAAGTCAACATTTCTAGTCTCTTAAAAATGTCCTCCTTTGTTCATTCCACAAGCAGATGTTTCACTACTTTCTAGACTTAAAATGGGAGTTCAAAAAATCATGCAAAATATCTGTCCAGGAGCCCCTATCTATCCACCACTTTGTTGCATGCTGGTGGGTGTGATGATCAGTCCCCAAGAGAAAACTCAGTCAAGAATTTATATTAATATTTAAAAATTTATATTAATATGAGTGACAGTCTAAAAAATGACAATCCCATCTGGACCTATACAAAGTAGAAAAGGAAAAAAACGAGATGTGCGTGGAAATGTAAAATATTTAGCATCCTTTCCACAGACTGTATACAAGAACTGATACTGAAACTTAAAACTTCCTCATTGTTGTTGTTTTTGTTTTTTTTTTTATTTATTGGGCAGTTGTGACCTTTGAGGTGTCTGACAGAACCCAAAACCCAAATGCCAGCACTTCACCAGAAAGGCCTGTTCCACCAGGGGATCCGGTGGAAGTTTGAGTTCTCCCAAGAGACTCAGTCATCCCCATTCTGAAATGTTTCTCCCAGAGCAGTAACAACTCTGGGATAACTTTCCGAGAGGCTGTAGTCAAAGTCATTATTTAGATAGTGGAGACTTAGGGATTATACAGCAGAGGGCCAAAAGGAACAAAAGGCCGCCATTACCCCCATTCTCCTATTTAAGGTAGAGGGAAGTCATCTCTCTGCAGCTTTGTCCCTGCTCAGAGAAAATGAGTCCAAACAACAACAACAAAAGAAACAAGTAGAAGAAATAACAACCTCCATGACATGAAGGTCTGTTAAATGACTCTGTGAACTCAAGTGAAGGGAAAGGCCCGAGAGCAGCAGGAGACAAGTCGTTGTGATCCAGAGCAGGACGGCATCAGAGCCATGAACTTTGCAAAGCCAAGAGAGACTTGCACCCCTACAGTTCAGCTTCAGGGCAAAGGAACCGATTACCTGTGTTAGCTAAGGCCCTTCTCCATCTCTGGGTTTGATTGAGTTGTCCTCATTCCTTTGTAAAATGCTCCAAGGTATCATTTGGCTCTGCAGGTCACATTTGAATTCGGAACGACGGGTCCCCTTTATCCAGTGGTCTCATCTATTAGAGACCTATGGAATGGGTCAGAAAAGGTGCAGGCCTTTTCCAAAGGATAGAGTTGAGGACAAGCGATCTCATTTTTCCTCCCCTAAAAGAGCAACACCTGCGGTGTCACTCTGGGTAAAATCAATCTGACCCCGATCCCATATAAATAATAATAGTTACAAGCTCTTACATTTAAATAGTACCTTTTCATTTGCAAAGCCCTCAGACATGCCTAATTTCATTTCATCTTCACAGTATGCCTGTGAAGCGGGGGTTTGTATTCATGCACTTTATATAAGAGGAAACAGGTTCAGAGAGATCCAGTAATTTGCCCAATGTCACACAGCCACCAAGTTTGTAGCGTTGCAACTCATGTAGCCTTTCTGTTACACCACAGCTGCCCCATTTCAACTTGTCCTTAAATAAACCTGGTGACTTAGATCTAATTTCTGCTGGAGAATTTACATCTGGGTCAACACACACATACACACAGACACACACACACACACAAACACACAACAAGTGGTGTTTAAAAATCCAGCTCCATTTAATGCATTTCGGTGGCCTTGTTTCCAAACTACAAACCAGTGCTAATGAACTTCCTGTTGGTAGAAGAACACAATTGAATGACGGGTAAAATGGGCCCTTTGCTCTATGTAAATTGTTCTTGAGCATTTATTGTGTGTCAGGTCTCCTACTGAGCATTTACATTTACATGATTAAATGGCTATCTCATTTAATCCTTACCAAAACTCTATGTGGTAGACAGTAGTATTATGCCTACTTTCCAGGTGAGGAAACCAGAACCAAGGTGCCAAGTAAGTGACTTGCCCATGGTCAAAACCCTCAAGTGTCAGAGCCAGGATTTGAACCCAGACAGACTGGTACTAGGAGCCTGACCTCTGAACCACTATGCCAAGCCCTTTTGGCTATTTAGAAGGCTGGGCCAGCTAACCCTGAAAAGACTTACAGCCTTTAGACATCCCTGGCTGTGGAGTTGCACTCTTCAGACAGATCTAGAACATTACTGTGCCAAAATCAGGTGACCCACTCTGCTTTTTTGCTTTTGTCACATAACTGAGATCTAGCTGGATAAGCAGATGAAGAGAACATTGTCAAGGGGCTCATTTGCCTGCTGGCAAAGTGTGACCCCACAGATGACTCGCTGCTGAGTGTTGCCACCATCAGAAGCTTTTAGAGCTAAAGACAGTGGCACGCAGGTGACTAATTATTGCAAGGACACACAAAGGTTAAATATCTGTTCATCCTTGTGCATCCAAGTGAGACTAGCTTTTTGTTGTCTCAAGTTTGCTACTCTGGCATGTGAGAGCCCATAAAATGGGTACCTCCCGTGCCCCATGAGAGCACAATGTCTCTGTGAGCATGTAACCTGCGTGCAGTCACATCTCTAGCAAGCCCAACCCAGCTACTGGGTTTTTTCCCCAAGTACATTTTACCTGATAGCCTGAGTTTCTTTCACTTTTTTCGATTTGCTCCAAACATGACTACAAAGTAAACCACATATTATACATGCTCTGTATGACTTATTACTTTTTAATAATGTAAATAGGTGAACAGAAGCATTATTGATCTTCAGTGTCTAAGCATTTAATCACTATTAATAATGTAAAAGGTTTTTATAAATATGTAAAAACAAGAGTACATTAAACTAAACGACAGCAGTAATTTGCAAAGCCAGACATTTCACTCGCCATCACTAATGGAGAAGTGCATTTAAAAAACAAAATCCTACCAGGGTTAGTGCAACCGCTGACAGCAAGGTCTGGCCAAACTCATTTGTCTATTTTGTAGCCGTGAGAGGCTGACCCCACATCAATCCATGTCAGGCATTTACATCAGAGGTTGCTTCATATCGGCCCACAGATGTATTTTGTTCAGCCCAACATTTCGAAATTAGAAGATCTCATATAAAAATTGAAATGTGTTCCTTCCTTAGGAAATTTACAAAGCTGGGCATCTCTGCACCCATGGGCATAGCATAGGTGCTATGGAGTGGAGGGTCACTGCCTGTCTGGATGGGCTATGACATGTCACTCTAGCTCCTCCTTCGCTGTTCCCCTTATTCCTGGCTCACTTCCCTCTCTTTCACTGGCATGCCTGGCCCTGCTGGTATTTGGGGTTGTCACCTTGGGACTATACAGCTTCTGTAGCCTTCCTTGGAAAGATCTCAAGTGTTTGGTTTTTTCTTTCCAATCTCTTTCCCTGAGGGTCCTTAAATACTTACTCTTATCATTTTACTTAATCTGGGGCCTTTACTACCTTGGTTTAAAAAGAGAGAAAAAGTGACTGGACATGAACTGGAAATCACAGTAATGCAATATTTCCACCCTTACTAGAGTACCTGCGTTTACCTTGTGAAGAGTTGGCATCCACTCTGCCTCACACCTTAGGCTCCCTTGAGGCAGTGGATTTTAATCTCGGGTAGCACAGCTCATCAACCATGACTTCAGCTAATCCAGGGCCTGCTGTAGTAGAAGAAAAATGTCCACTTTCTATGAGAAGGGTGTGTCTGTTGAGAGGCATTTGACTATTATGTTTATCACTTAGAAGTTTTAAGAACAATTCAGATATCTAAGAATTTCCAACAGTGCTGCCGGGTGGAGTTATGGCAGCTTTTTTTGCCCACTCCGGTTGGAATGCCTACCCTTAACTGAGAAGTTCTAGAGTGGCGACCAAACTTAATACAGCATTAAGCACATAACAGCACGGTTAACAGGCCACAAAGTAAAGAAGTTAAACACAATGGTAGGCTTCTTCCACTTTCTATGAAATTGCTATATTTCAATTTCTTGCTCTACTCTGGGATATACCTAGAATTAGCTCTGGATTTTCCTAACTGCTGAATCTTAAGTTCTGTGAGGACAAGGACCAAGTCTGATTTGTTCCTTGTTTTGATTATCTGTTGCTGTGTAGAAAGCTACTCTAAAACATAATGGATTAAAATAAATTTTATTATTATATTTCATGATTCTGTGGGTCAGAGATTCACACAGAGTGTGGCCAGGATGGCTTGTCTTTTCTCCATGATGGTTGGGCTCTCAGCTAGGATATCTCACATAGCTGGGGGCTGGAACAGATGTACAGCAACCAAGATTCTCTCTTTCTACATACAGCCTTTCTACTTGGGCTTCATATTGGAATGGAAGTCAGCCCCGTATATGGTGGCTGAAGGCTCCAAAAGGGAACATTCCAAGAGACAAAAAATAGAAGATGCCAGTCTCTTAAGGCCCATGTCCAGAAATTTTAACAGTGTCACTTACGTTACATACTGTTAGTTATAGCAGTCACAGAGCTTGCCCAGATTCAAGGTGGGGTAGATATAGATTCCCCCCTCTTGATGAGAGAAGTATCAAAAAATTTGTGGCCACCTTTAATCTACCATACCACCGTACCCTCAGATTCTAACACAGCACCTAGCAAAAAGCAAGTCAACAATGAGTGAGTGATCTAGTTGTGGTAATATTGAAGTGCTCTTCTCATTTGCTCATGAAAAAGTCATTTTTGTTGCCTAGAACACATAGATGATATTAGGACCTCAAATAACTTAATTCCCAAACATAGAACCAGCCTAAAGGTAAGATTACTATTCTCCAAATAGCACAGGAACAAATTCATAAAAGATGAAGTGATTATCTAACAGTAGCAAAGTAATTACTTTTTTTTTTACCTTATGAACCATTCCACCACTGTAAGAGCCTACTCATAATTGACATCATTTATAACTTTGTATAAGCATCAATAATCCTCTCTGCCTTCAGTGGGCTAGATAATCAAAATTTAGAACCAAGAAAAAATTAGAAAATAAGGAGCAATATCAAGAAGCCAGTGTGAAGGCTGCTATTAACTGGCTTACTTTGGTATGTGTCATTATTCCATCTCATGAGAAAAACAAAGACAAGTGCCCAGGACAAATTGAGGTACTCCAGTGCCTTGAGCGTGGCATTCTTGGCAAACTCTACTTACACAGAACTTCCTCCTCCTTTACTACACCCCACTCAATAATAAAACCTTGATTCATGCTCCTGATTATTCATGATACCTGGTAACAACCATAATTACTTATCATAACTTGTTTAATAAAACATGCTTTTCTGTACTGACTTGAGCTGGGAATTTATACCATTTGAAATCCTGTGAATGGCAAAATGAGTTACTGAATCAAGAGGGAGGTTAAGTGGGAGGAGGCTGCAGGAAGATGGGTCATTGATACAGAAATGGTTGATCTTGAATAGAGACTAGGACTTAAGAATGCCAAACTTGAGAGAAACTACTGGTTTTTGAAATTTGTATTTTATTGAAATAAATTTGTATTTTGTTGAAATTATAGTACTTGCAGAGTAACCAAGGACTTTAAATTCTTCTAGAAGAGATAAATTCCTCTGCTGTTCCTAGTGTAGTATAATATCCTGATGTCAGCTCATGTTTTAAAAATACAAGGATAGGTATTCACTCATTTGAGTACCCACTGTGTGCCAGAAACTGTGTGAACAAAAGGAAACCAAAGAAACAAACATTTATTCACAGAACTCCCCTTATAGTCTAATGGTAGAGGCAGTCAAACATCAAGTAAATGCAAAAATAATTAAATTAATTACATATTGCAATAAGTTCTGCAGGTTATGAAACATCAGGTTTTTGAGGGAGCCTGGAGTTCATCAACTCTGGGGTCTCAAATTCAACTGCTTTGAACCTAAGTGGATGTAAGACAAGAGGTATTCTAGGAAATGAGACAAAGTCATTAAACAATGACAGAAGTGAGACTGACCTGGAAGTTTTCAGCAGTAGCTCAGAGATGGTACTAATTAACTTAGGTGAGCATGAAGAGCTGCTAAAATTGACACAAACAAGAGACTATTGATGACTTGCAAGGAAAACACAAAGCTTATTTGGACCATAAGCAACTTAACTATTTGCAAGAAGTTCCATCCTTTGAAAGGTGGTACTGTAAGTAATTTTTTTCTACAATTTAAAATGTTTGTATTAAACAGATGAATTCAATGGGGAAAAAAATCAATCATCAAAAAAATTCTCATTTACCACAATGAAAAAATTCCCGTTAACAACAATTTGGCATCATTTATAATGATGGATCCTACAGTTTCAAGATAATCCTCATTGAGAAAGATTAATCATTTCACTCTTGAGATCGATGACCATTACAATGTTTACTTGGTTCATTTATCCATGTGATGATGGGCACTGTCCTAGGCTCTGAGCTAAAGCAGATGAAGGGCCTTCCCCATACAGTCCAGTGAGGAAGAATGATAATGAAAAAAGGTACATATCAGGGAGGTATAAGTACAAGTGATAAAAAGAAAGGTGAGAGACAGAGAGTGACCATTTTAGACCAAGTGGTCCAGGAAAGTCTCTCTGCAGAAACGACACTCGAGCAGAGACCTCATGGCATTCATCTATATCTCAGATGACCTTGGGCCCTTATACAACAGAATGTCACACAAGCCAAGGCCTGGCAGAGACTTTTAGGGACCCACTAATCAAGATTCTGTGACATTATATGAAAAGGTAAAACAAACTTTTCTCAAGGAATTACTACACATTGGTTACTGTACTAGGTTTTCCTGATAAGGCGATGGGGTGCCTGTCCTCTAGGAGTACATTGAGAAAATTTGAATACTTCGGACAAACTGAATAGCCTCTAGAAAGAGAAATGAGCAACAGCCCTAGACTGTTTAGTCATTAAAAAAAAGCAGATCTTCATTAATTAGTGTTGAACCCAAACTGGATTAAATATATAGAAACCACTTGCTGATTTGGAATTAGGAAGAAGGAGAAAGAAAAGCTTACATTTTAGAATATTTATTAAGGAAATCCAATGTTATTATGGTATTCAAGCATTCATGGAAGTAACACACAGTTGAGTCTACACACAGGTAACCCCCAGAAGGTCTGTAACATTATCATTTGTGATTTTTCTGAGGTACAAATTTGAATCCATATGTTTTTTGTTTAACTTTCTCAAGCATCTGTTGGTTAAGAACCTCCAAGTCTATTTGCTAATGGCAGGGTTTGTGTAGTTTTAATCTAGGAACAAGAAAAACATTATACCAGATACACAACTAGGGGTTGATAAACACACAATGCAACAATTACTGAATAACTTGAATACATTAAGGACTGGGGGAAACTCTTTCTACAAATCTGTCTCTTGTTCACCTTTCTTTCTGAAGGGAGCCACTGCCCATGATCTGCCCACATTTGCAAAAGGAGTCCCAGGTGTGGTTTGGCTCCACCACGGTTCCCTGTGATTCTATTTGTCTTACCGTGTTACTTATCTTGAGCAACCTCCTTTGCTTATCACTTCTGCAGTTGTCCTAAGTGGAAAGGAAGATTGTTGATACTTGCTAATAAAGCACTTTGATCTCATTTATATGAAAGGTGTTACGCATGTGAAGATGGGATCTCCCATTTTTCAGACTACTCTTTTGTCTGATGCTAAAGTTTAAAAAACACATTATAAAAATTACAAAGTGCTGAAGGTTCCAAGATTTATAGTGCTGACTAGCTCCTGAAACCAGCAGTCAACACCTACAAGTACCCAAAAGAAAGAACGTGTGACTTTCACTTCCTTGCAAATGTTCCTGGGCAACGAAGAATAAAAAGAAATCAGAGCACAGATCTTCAAAAGGCTGTTCAGTTGATTATCTGTGGTATTTTGAAACTCAAATGCTCTGAGATGCTTAATAGCTGTGATCAGTGATACCAGGAGCTGTCTGTCTACAGCTTATCTCAGTATGGACAGGCATTTTCTAATATTTTATCCATCTTACCACTCCATTAAGAAATTCAAAAGGCTCAAGGGGCGGGGGTGGGAGGTTGGGAAACCAGGTGGTGGGTAATAGGGAGGGCACGTATTGCATGGAGCACTGGGTGTTGTGCAAAAACAATGAATACTGTTACGCTGAAAAAAATAAATAAATTAAAAAAAAAAAAGAAATTCAAAAGGCTCAGATCCTTATGACTTACTTCTTAGCCATACTATTTGCTCGCCGTGTCTCTAGCTGGTTCTATCATCTCAATTTGTCCCGAGAGAGGGCAGAGTAAATGCAAGTTTGGGGAGGAGGAATGAATGACAGGGGATAGCTCATCTCCACTACACACCCTGCATGTAGAAAGTATTCAGCAGTTCGTCAATGTCCACAGAAACTGATGTCCTATGGATAGCAAAAGCACCATCCTTGTAGGTAAGCTCCAAGTTTCTTTTCCTTTGTAGCCGCATTTTAAGAAAGATCCTCAGTATAGCTCAGAATCCAGGTCAAAGGGCCTCCATCACTCCACCGCTTTCTAGCTGTATTATCTTGAGCAAGTTTTGTATTTTTTTAATCTCTCTGGATCTGTTTCCTTATTTTTAAAACAGGGTTAATGGATATTAAATGAAATAAGATGATATGGATATTAAATGAAATAAGAAAAGTACTCAGCGTAGTACCTGACCCACAATAAGTGCTTCCTAAATATTTTATTGACACAAATTTGTCTATATATTTGTATACATTATATATATTTAATAAATACTGGGGTACATAGAGAATGTAATTAGAAAGATATAATTCAAAAGTCAATTTACTGGGTTATTTTACTGTCATGGCACCTTTGTGAGGTGGCTGAGGACAAGACAGGGAAAAGTCACAATGGGCAAGTAGTGAGCCAAAGCTCGAACTGGTATAGGTGGAACTGGCTCCACATTTTCCTCTGTGGAAGGAAAAATAATCGGAAGAATATTCCCCAGCCAGGCTACAGCCAACTAGGCAAACTTCCCCTATATTTAATGACTAGCCATTATTTGAAGGGCAGCTTCGCAGAGAAGTGACAGGAAAGGTTAATGAGGTTAATAAAACCCCATAGGGCTGATTACAAAGAAACCATTTGAGTAATGTGTAAAACAGGAAAAAAAAAAAAACAAATAAAAACAAACTTAGGACTGTTCGAGAGTTGCAAGGGCTTGCAGGACAAATATTTCAGGATTCAAATTCCGGACAAAAATAATCATGCATCTAAATGAAGCAATCTGGCACTTTCGCGGTCCTGAAAATGTGACTGTGTCGTCAGTTTTCTTATTGCTTCAAAACACTTGATCTTTTTCCCATTACTTTGGGAATCTCAGGCATCCAAAGCAAGCCTGCTTTTGACAAGCAATTACCAGGGCAGATGGGAAAATAGCCACCGTCCTCAGGGTGAGTGCCCCCATTTTGTTTTACTTGAAACATCACTAGCCATGAGGAAAATAATTCTGCTTAAAAAGCTATCTGCATTTTCAATAGGCACCACCTTTCCCAGAGTCCTAGAATGTGGATGGGTAATGCTTCCAGCTATTTTTAATGTTACCCATTTAGTAGGTATTATTTATTTGGGCTAGTGACCAACTGAGTGGGATTCAATCAGCCTGCTCTATTTAAATAAAAACTAATGAGATTTTATTGTGTTTGCATATGAACATTCACTGCATTCGCATTTTCAGAACATGAAAACAGGTTTATGCTATAATACTAAATGTTTGCGTGGTGCTGTACCAGGTTAGATAACATATATCAAAAACCCAGCATGTGTTGTGTGGAAATCCCCCAAATATCTGAATATTAGAACCCTCAAATGTATTTAAATTATGAAATACCACATTGTAATTATATGGTGATATATAAAGGAATAATGGGGTTAGTGTTCATAAATTAAGCATTTGAGGAGAACTATTCATTCATTCTTCCCAGTCACAGGGTTACTGTTTAATTCCCTGAAGTAGTCAATTATCAAACAAAACTCTCATGATGAGAAAGTCACAATGCATAATCCGGAATGCTGGCTTCTAATAAAGGAACTGCAAGGCATCTGCCGTGCAGGAACCTCAAAGTCGTCTCTGAAATCTTTGAAGCGGTGCTATGAGGGTACATTGCAAGTATCTTACATCTTCATATAAAAATATTTGAGTTGAAGTTCTGCATAGCTTTCTCAAGCAGATGCCATATACACCAGGCACCGGGAAGGACACAGGAAAACCAGTCTTTGCCCTGGAGTAGATGATCTAATAGAAAAGGCAGACACATATATAACTCTCATCAAGACAGGCGAGGACAAGTGTGATAACATGCATCCGAGCACTGTCTAAAGAGAATAATAAGGATGGAGGAAAAATTGACATTTACTTGAGACAGATAAATCAGGTTAAAACATTGTTTCATTTTATAATATCTGGATTTGGACGAGACCCTACAGTTCATCTTGTTGTCCAACCTCCACTTTGTCATGACAGTTTCAGCGTGACCCCCAAACTACAATTTGGCAGACTCTTTTCCAGAGGTTTATATGAAGGAGTTACAAATTCATGCCTCATGGATTTATTTCATAACTGTGCGATGGTGAACCAGTTAATGATTGCCTGCCTTTGTGTAGTTTATGTCCTGTACTTTCCTCTTGAGGATTTCATACCTCTTCATTGGCTGACCGTGTTCTGGTCTTGCTTTCACTAAAATGGTGGTTCTCAGAGTTCATCGGTCTTTAGACTGGCAACATCAGCATCACTTGGGAAATTGCTAGGAATGCACATTTCTGGGGCTCCATTCCAGAACTGTGAGTCAGAAACCCGGGGCAGGGCAGCCCAGCTAACTGCTTTTACCAAGCCTTCCAGGTGATTCTGGTGTGTGATCAAGTCTGAGAACCACTGATCTGTATACAAGAAGGATTACCAGGAAGGACTGAGAACGAGGATCACAGTACCCAGATGTGGGGACTTCTCTAAAGAGAAGATCCTTTATTCATTGCATGATGGCAGGGGAGAAGTTGTTTTAGCCCAAGTGACACCATCTACATCTGTGGAACTTCACAGTCTAATAAGCCTGCAGAGATGTCAGGAGAACCATTGAACCACACCTTATGTGCAGCACATTTCTGTCCCCTGGAGACTTGAACCAAATAAGGAATCCTGGAGGAATTTACAGAGCAGAATTCCAGCGCTAGTGAGCACAGCGTTCTCGTGGCTTCTCTCAGCCCAGTCCTTTGCAATGCTATCTCTTGACCAGAACTGTCAGCTCTGGAAAGGTTTTCATCTGTTCTTATGGAGAAAGCAACCTAACCTGCACAACTGCTGTTAGATCCCCTGCTGGCCAGGACCTTGATTTTGAATGTTACCTTTCGAAGGATGCTTATGCTCCTATTAGCAACTAAAGCAAATAGTTATAACTTCCCTACCCTGGGCCTCATTCTCCTTGCAAAAGATTTTAATCAGAAACACAGTGCAGTAAATTACATCTTCTTTCAGCAATTTAGTCTTCAGTGTTGTTTTTCAGACCAACTCTTGTGCTTGAGGTTGATGTTTTTGCCTGAGGTGTTGAATGAATATTGCAAATTCGACACTGAAGACAAAAGACAACAAATAAGAAAAAAGGAGAATGGAACCGAGTTTATTGAAGTCTAGGGATAATTTGACTATGCCATGAAAATAGCAAATACAGAATGAATTAGACCTTTTGCATCAGAACAGTCTAACAAGCAGCTTGTTAGTTAAATAAGGCTCGGGTAAAGTATATTCTGATTTGCATTTCCCAGGGTGCCCTGCTCTTCAGACCAAGCTCCAAACACCTACAGGATTCAGCATTTAGTTAAAGGGAGAAACAATTCCTTTGGGGTTGCTGCTTTAGCATAGTGACAGCAAGTAGACAGCTTGGCAGCAGCCTGTATTCTCCAGAGAACGGGAAAAGAGACACTTGTTAGGAGTGATCTATCACCATACGTGTTTCTAAAGTCACATTGGTCAGGTGTATCTGAGTTCAAGTTCTCTTGCTCTAACCCAGAACAGCAGGGAGAGGTTCCTGTTTTTTAGGTTCAAGGAAGGAAAGCATCCCAACCATGTCTGTGAATCAAAAAAGAGTGAGCTCCAAGCAAAGACAGAAATCATGCAGTACCTGCCTTTGCGGATACAGTAACAGACACACACAACCAACACCAAAGACAGTCACAGAGGGTGCACACCTGCCATACACATGCGCAGGGCCGGCTTCATGACAGTCCAGACAGTAGCCTTCTTTTAGCTCATTTGAAAGGCTCAGGAGAGTCCCATATACTTAATGGGAAAAAGTTTCAGAAAAAGACAGGTCCTTGAAGATTGGGACTCAGAATGAGAGTAGTTTGATGTGGCAAAAATTTAAGAATTCAAGATATTTCCCCAAGACGGCCCAAAGGACAGGCCAGGTATGAATACTTCCTTTAGATGGTGATTCGAGGACACTGGGGACTCTCTGGGCGAGGAAACAGGGAAGAATCACAATGGGAATGATGAAAAGCCCAGAAAGCGGAATGTGGCACTACCAAAGACAGACCCCCGCCATAGTGAGCTCACTTTTTCAACAAGGACCTAAACTAGGAAAAAGATGAATTATACAGGCTACCTTGGATATAAGAAGCACAACCCAAACAGACAATGTAAAGGGGGGCTGAGAGACTACATTTCAGTGACTGTGTGACTTCGGAAAATTAAAGTACATACCAGGCTACCATCCACAATTATGAATAATTGGACTTAGAAGCGAGTAGTGCACAGAATGGCAGTTGAGCTAGGCAAAGTGGTACACAGTACACCATACTTGCAGGAGTATATATAAAGGCTCCCTCAGGGCCATCTGGAGCAGGAGTAGCCTCAGGAAGCAAGTGGCCTCAAGAGCTTTCTTTCTGAAACGGAGAGTTTGCCTAGGAAGATGTTTTCCCTAGATTTCTGCATACAGTGCCAATCAAGATTACTGCAAATTAGAAAACTTTAATACTGTCCTGAAATTTAGACAACTTCCACTGACACAGGGTGACTGATGTTGGTCAAATATTACAGTAAGTACTAGTAATCCAGGAATGAAAGGAGCTGAGAGTTATTCTTGTGAAAAATAGATGACATGGAGTGTGTAAATAATGGGAGCAAATGCAGCAAGATACAGGGAATCTTAGAACATTTAAGGCCTCATACATTACAAAGAGAGCTCAATGCTGATAAATGTAGAATAATAAGTTTTATGGGGTTTTATCATATGCCATAAGTTGGCGTGCATCATAAAACATGAGAAATTTAAAAACAGGGTAGTTGAAAGACAAGTCTGCGCATTATTTATGAATGATGAAGAGTGAAATGAATGAGAAGAACAGGTAGACAATGTCTTGAATAATGATGACTTTGATGAGTCATTATCACACAAATCTGTGTGCTTCATAAAATATGAGGAATATTAAAGAGCAGAAGAGTCAAAAGATGAGTCTACTCAGAATGAGATACAGAATGAAGGAAGAGAGGAATGTAAGAGAAATGCACAGAATAATGATGACTTTTATGAGACTTTCACTCACCAGCCTGGATCCTTCATAAATATAAACTGTATAGAAAATAAAAGAGCAGCAAAGAGAAGAGACAGGTCTGCGTCTGTCATAAAATATGAGCAAATAATGCCAACTAGGCTTGACAAAATAAAAACAAAAATAATTGAGCCTAGTATAGCTGTGGGAAGACACAATGTCTAGAGTAATATGAACAAATAAAATGAGTAAGTGTGGAATTGTCTTGCCCAAAGGGATTCAGCGGCCACCTAAGTAGGCTTTATTGTTGCAACGGCCACCTTGTTAACTGGTAGAGCATTGGTAGGTTTGGAGTTACTCCCCTACACCCCAAAAAGCAGTCAGCACTTGAGGCTCAGGAAGCCATGTTTAACTGATTTCCCAGTACCTCTTCTCAGCCCTTTGAGCTCCTATCCCTAAATAGTTTGCAGGAGATTTTCTCAGCTCGCTTCTACTCATCTATACCCTGCTTGTCAAATTTTGTTTTATAAAGACCTTCAAAAGGTTGCTGTATAAAACCAGAGACATCCTTTCATTTCATTTCTTGTTACATTGGACTTAGAACCTGGGACCAGATCTGTCAGGATTAGTTCAAAATCCAGAACTCATTGACTTTCAAATAAATGTCTTCTCTATTAGAACAAATGGGGTTTCAAAATCTCCCCCAAAAGAGACTGGGAGAATCAGAGAAGGCAAAGCAAGTGCCAATATGCCATTTGCATACCATTCAGAACCATGATTTACAGAACTCATGAAGTGTACAGCTCACTGGAAAGAAGAAAGCCACTGATCTGTGTCAAAACTAGAGGTGTTTGTCTGAGGTCAATCCACCAATAGCAACAGTTATTCTAGCTTACTTTTGGATAGTACTTAATGGCTTGTAGTTAGTTTGGGGGAAGGCCTTAGGTAATGCAGGATAAATCCTATTAGCATAACATATCCAACTCCTCTGATTTTGTGTGACAGAACTTAGTGTGGAGTTTATTGGCTATAACATACAAAACAAACTTTGGTTGGCAACTGTCTTTTTATTTTTCAGAGATTACTTTCCTCTCTCTCTCAAATAAGCTATGTGTCCATGGCCTTTAGATATGTTGCCTCAACTTGCTAATTCTGTTTGAAGAAGGTATCTTGCCAGGGTGGAATTATCATGGTTAGTTTCAAAAGCCATGTTTGCCCAAATAACATGGCCATCTTTAATCCAAGATTAAGATTCCCTGATCTACTGAATCCCACTTGGTAAAAAGATGACATTAACTCCCTAGGGAAAAAATCACTAACCTTGCTCAACCTTCCTAAACACTACCAGCTCCAGGTATAAAATGGACATTCTCGAGCTCATGGCTGCCAAAACTAGGATTGGACTCCCCCCTCCACAAGTGGTGAAAAAACTCCCCCCAAACCCCTGCTGCCCATAGTAATGGCAGAACAGTAAAAAATCTTTGCTTGGAATTTGTTCCTGGGCCCTCTTCTTAACTGCCAAGCTCCTGAAATTTGTTAAAACTTGGTCAGACTAGAGTTGAAAGTATACACATTTTAGAAGAGTTGAAAGTATACACATTTTAGTGGACTATGCCTGGGAGACAGCCCAATTTAGGGGCTAGTTTAATAGAATCCCATTTTTTGGTAAGGTTAAAATTCCTTTGTTTATAGGGAAAATTGCCTGATATTTTATTTCAATTAGGCAGGAGAAACAGAATACGATAGCCAAGGACCAAGTCTCTTTTGCAGACTAACTCTTAAAATTTATCCAAATAAGTCTGCTTTTTAAAAAAAATTGTTTTCCAAAAAGGCAATTTGTCAATATGTATCAAGAGCCTTAAAAATGTTCACACCTGTGTATGTAAATGCATGGAAAATGCACACAACAAAATGATGTTGCTGATTACCTCAGAGGAGAAGACCCAACAACTGGGAGAGGGAGGTGGTGAGCAGAGACTTTAGTCACATGTACTATTTACTTATGTATTAACTAAGGTAATGAGTTATAATTTTAATAAAAGAAAAATATTCTTCCACAGCTAGGACTATCTCCTAAGGAATAATAATATATTCAGTGCTGGAAAAGTTAAGAAACTATGAAATGTCCTAAAATAAGGAATGGATTAAAGTTAAGGAATGCTGTGTTAAGGCTATATTGTACAATCACAGAATGATATATTATGGAATTTCTGATTACATTGGGCAATGTTAATTATATACTTTTTAAAATATCGGGATGCAGATCTATACTGAGTATAATCCCAATTTTGATGAATAAAAAAGATATACATGCCATCCTCAAAATGTTATTAGTAGTTACTACTGGATTGGTGAAATTATTGTTTTCTCTGTTATACTTGACTGTGTTTTCCAAAGTGTCTCCATCTTGGCTTTGGGAATCTAGTTTCAATGTGCCTTTATATTTGCCTTTGATCTTGTGTTGCAGGCGTGCTTGTGTGATTCGAGGCCAAGTGGTGGCTGTAGATGGAACCCCTCTAGTAGGGGTGAATGTTAGTTTCTTGCACCACAGTGATTATGGGTTTACCATCAGCCGGCAAGATGGAAGGTACGTCAGTATTGCTTCTAATCATTGTGGGGGCCAAATACTGACTTCTAGCTATAAGTCAAATGACTTAGGTGATGCAGTATTTGTAAGCCCATCTTCCTTCTACCTGTATTTCAGAAAGTCACTGGTGACATTTATTTCCTCTATTCCCCAACTAAATCAAACCAAATTTCTCTTCTATTATAACTGTGCACTATTACCCAAGTCTTCTTGAATCCCTAGCCATTTGGAAGGTTTCCTAGACTTCATCCAATTCCATTTATCAATCTGACTTCAAAATTCAGTGTGATGATGCAGGTCAGAAAGAGGAAGCCATGGAGCACTTGGGCCGTCCTTCAATGGCAGCCTCAAAATATTTTAGAAATGAAGACATCCAAAAGGTTTCTTCCAGAAGTACAGAATTCAGCCTCATTAAGACATTTATTTTTAATGTGTCCTTCCTAGAAGGCCTATTTTAACTAGTGGCTGCAACTGATTGACAAGCACAGTCAGCCTAACCAATTCCCTTTGGTGTCTGTATAACTGTAGTGATTTAACCTCAACACCAACCACCAGGCTACTCTCTAAGGGGTTCTCAGGTTCTCTGAAACCCGGGAAGCAAGACCACTAAGTAAAACCTTTTCATCCCAGAAAAGGATTTGCTCACAAAAACATTTCTGTTTATCATTTAGGTTGACATTCTGTCTATCATTTGGGTAGACATTTGTTCAGAATATTTGAGTCAATAGGCCCATGTGTCCAGCTTAAAGGTACCTATTTATGACTCTCATGAACATTGTAATGATGGCCTTGGGGTGCCCTAATCTCCAGATGGCTACTCTTAAAAATGAACTACTCATGACAAGCTGCTTCAGGAATCACATAAAGAGATGCTGGCTTGGAAGTTTATCACAGTGTGAAAGACCATCTTATTTCAAGAACCTACAATCAAACCTTATTAATCCTAACCACTTCAGAATTGTTAATTTTTCAACCTAGGCTATGCTGAATTTATTTTTTTCAACTGCCTGTCAAGAAAATGATTATAAAAATTAATTAAAGAACCTAATAAGGAAAAGTTAAACATACTTAAGAAAAACTGTTTCTAAGACTTCAGTAAATCATATGAATGATCTGTATGTAAATTATATTGCTAATTATTAACTAACCATCTATATATTAGAATAAGCTCAGCAAAACTACTCTGGGTACAGATAGTCTGAATACACACACACACACACATATCCATTGCATATATATGTATATATGCAATAAAAAGTACATTTCCTTTTAAATAGTCCACAATTGGAACTCTCTACTAATTCAAAGGGACCTTTCTCCCAATTAGATTGAATGATTAAAATTCTGCTGGCTCCCTCATCAGTGACTGGTATACAAGAGTGGCCTCTGCCTTGCCAGCATGTTCAACCATGTACCAGAAATTTTAAAATGAACTATTTCTTTAACTAGAATATGTCCTCAGAGACATTTGACCTCTCTTGGAGGACTCACGGGCCTTTAGGGTTGTTTTTTTTTTTAGCATGTGTAGAAAGGTTTCAGTGAATTATTTGATATTTACAAAAGAGCTTAAAAGAAACAAGGTCTAAAAAATCTAAAAATTTCTGTTTCCAGTTTACTGACAACATTAAAGAGGAACAATTTTTGTCATCATTTTTGTGTTTTTTGTTTAAAGTAAAATGCCAAGACCCTCGTCTGCTGAGTTCTCTGTGAGAACTAGGTTTATGTAGATGACAGATACAGCCAGAGTCCCCTCTGGCAATAACTCTCCCCTCAGGCTCCACAAAGGGTGTAAGCATTCACAATCTGTGGCCCAAATGCCAAGCAGACTGTCCCACTATCATCTCCTGGACATAAAGTGACAGTGTGATGGGAGTTTCCATTTATATGTCTCTGCTTTTTGCTCTCTCAGACTGAATAAGTACGTACATTTCACATTTCAAAAGCAGAGTATAGTAAAGAAACTATACCCGAGAGCAAAAGGATTCTAGAAAGACTGAGATTAGCATGTAAATACCCAGTAGACAGAGAGTGATAGTTAAGAGGTTGTAAGGGGCCCTCTGTCTCCAAATCTCAGTCCAACCTATCTGCCCCCTTGCCTGTAGTTCCCACCAGTGGCATCACTGCTTTGGGTTAAGCTGTTGACTCTAAAAGTCCCAGTTAAATGCAAATATGTTGTGTGGGATGTAGAACGAATTACCCCCATTATCATCAATTTGCACAAGTTAATTGACAACTTTCCCTAGAGAAGAAAGAAAAGTCTAGGTCATGGGACCAAAGTGATGTATAAAAAGCAGAAGGAAGAATGTCAGTGGAAGAAGGAGCCCTCTAAAAGGAAGAAGACATTAAGACATGTAGATTGGGAGAGGCCAAAGTAGCAGAATAGAAGAAAAAGGCAATTCTAAAGGAAAAATAAATATGTATGAGTGTCTACTGTATGCCAGGCATTTTCATAAGTGTTATCTGTGTCATCGTCCCAACAGCTTATGGGATAGGAAATATTATCATCTTCCCCATTTGCAGATGAGAAAACATATCCAAATTAACACAACTAATAAGGGTCAAGCCCAGAATTTGAACGCAAGTAACCTGGTTCTTATCTTCTATGACTAGCCACCTTCAACTCAGATTATATAACAGGTGTTCAGGAAAGTTTTGAAAGAGAACTTTTTTATATTATAGTTCAGCTAGTGATAAGCACAATAGGTGAAATGCTGACCTTCTTAGAGGATTCTTGAGAAGTACTAAAAGGTCTCTGGAACTTTGGAAGACTTTGGAAAATGAAATGGGGAGTTCCCTCTGATTCCCCTCAAGTCAAGAGTTTATGGATTTATGGATACTGTAAGGCAGAAATAAGCATTTTGCTTTGGCCTCAATAGTCTTCCATCCACAGTTAGGACTGGTCTGAGTTATTATGGATCGACATGTCTCCAAATAAATAGGTCCTCTCCCTTGGATCTTTTGTACTCACTATCATATGACTTCATAACTTGTTCTTAATGATCCATGCCAATGGAGATCGTTTGTGGTGGGGGAAATCCCAAAGAACTAGTGATCCAGGGAACATGCAATTTGGCATTGGAATGATAAGATGGAATTTTGGCCATAGAGCCACATCCACCTCTGTGGCAATTGAGTCAGCCTGACCGTGTTTACTGTATATACCACGTAGGTTGGAAGAGGAAAAAAATCAGTCAGGTTTCTTGAGAAAAGCAGAACCTGTGTGTGTATATGTGTGTACATACATACATACAAATGTATACATAAGAGAGAAAAAGAGATTTCAAGAAATTGGCTTATGTGATTGTGAGGTTGGCAAGCTCAAACCTGTAGAGAGTGGTAAACTGCAATTTCTTGGGAAGGAGTTGATGCTACCTCAGCAGTTTTGAAACAATTCCTTCTTCCTCAGAGAAACTTCAGTTTTGCTCTTAAGGTCTTGCAACTAATTGTATGAGGCACTCCCACATTATCAATGGTAATTTCCTTTACTTAAGATCAACTAAGTGTAGATATTAACTACATCTACAGAATGCCTTCACAGCAACACCTAGATTAGTGTCTGAATAACTGGGTACTATAGCCCCGCCACACTGACAGATAAAAGTAAACCATCACAGGAAACCTAGGGGAAGTTCCCAAAAGAATTTAAAAATTGGTACCTTCTTCTATACATAATCAGAAGCTGGCCTACAGTTCATTTGGACTACACGAGGATACATCTATAAATGTAATAAGGCCAAGGATCCGATTTGAGAAGGAAAGTTAACATTTGTTGAGTCCTTGACCCTTAAGTCTTTCTCTAATTTACTCACTAGCAGTAGCAGCTGAGTTGATAGATCATATTAGCCCCATTTTACTAATGAGGAAACAGAAATTCATGGAGGCTAAATAACTAGCCCAAAGACACAAAGTTGACACGGCAGAGCTGGGATTCGAACCCAGGGGTGTATGAAGCCAAAACCCATTCTTTCTATAAAGCAAGATGCCTGCCCTGTCTGTTTAATCTTTCTAGACACAGAGAATAATTCCCAGGTACATACGTTTTTGTTTGGATAGTGTGTGTGTGTGTGTGTGTGTGTGTGCCGCACGCATTTGTTTTCAAATAAATAAGCACTTCAGTTTTAAAGAGGCAAGAGCCAAGGTTTGGGCAAAGCAAACTTGCCCATGGACATGGAGGTAAATCAACATAGAATGTAAACTAGAGGAAAGGTCCTTTGACAAGTACTCTGGGATTTTCCCCACAATATGTGCCTTAAACTGTTTCTGTATTATCATGAATTCAGCCTCTCTGCCTTAAATCATAAGCCATTTGGGTTTTCTTTTCTTAGTTCAAACCTAGATTATTTTCTATTAACTATTGTAGTCCTTCAGACCCTCTTTTTGGAAGCTGCTTTATTACTATAGCCACTTGACTAAAAAAATAGCAATAAAAAATACAGTGTTAGCCATCCTTTGTTACTGCCCATTTATCTTTATCTGGAAGATTTCTGCAACAAGACACGATTGGCAATACTATAATAAATATAATAAATGTCATATGAAGGGAATGGTGAGCTATCCATAATTAAGTCTGATTCCCTATTAGGGCATTCTATCATTGAAAAAGTGTTTTACAGAAAGATCTCTTTTAATGCAGGGAATTGCTTACATCTCTCTCCTGTGAATTTAAGTTGCTTTGAATATTAAGGAGCATCATATTGCCCTTTATCCATTTTTATGATATAATGGTAATAATTTATCATTATCTTACTTTTACATAGGATCTTATGCTTTTTGAATGCTTTCAAGTACATTATCTCCAAGACATCATTATGCTTACGAGAGGAGTAAGGTAGAATCATCTAGTGCAGAATGAACTGAAATCTGAGTCTGTTATGCTCCAATGCAAGAATAATGTCAGATACCACATCAAGTGATGGACAGAATTGGCTTACAGGAGAGGTAGTCTTGCTTTGTCAGAGATATGGAAGCTGTTGTCAGCAGAGATGGATAGGGTCCATTACGGGCTGTCTTACAAAAGGAAACCAAGAGGCATTCTAGACAGACCCAGAAATCCTAAGTATAGACTTCAAGTAGAATCAGGAGCCAAAGTGGGCCAGCAGATGTGGAGGGTTCAGGCATGGTATTGTTCAAGCAAATTTCACTGAAGAGCTTTCCTCTGCTGCTATCTTTCTCTGAATCCCATCTCAAAGACACCACCAGATTTTGACACTATGTCTGTGATTCTGAACAAGATAGTTAACCTTTTGGCTCTTTACTTTTCTTGAGTTACATTACAGTAATTTTTTTTGAGGATGAATAATGTATTATATTAAAGATGCTGCTGAATGTTAAGTCGTAAGTTACAGCTTTGCAGAAATACATGCAGTGATTTTGTTTAAGATAGTATTAAAATTGGTTTACAAATTCAGGGTGAACATCAACTGGTGATACAGAGTTTTTCATCAAAAGTCTACTGGATAGTGAAAAGAAGTCATCCATATATTTAGCTAGAAGGAATTTATAAAACAGAAATACGAATGGCTGGAGTTGAGCCCCAAAGGAAAGAAAGTGCACTAAAATTACATATTTTTTTAACTTGAACTTTATTTTGGTTGTTCATTTGATTGAAGCTGTCTTCTGTTTTTCCTTCTCAGCTTTGACCTCGTAGCCATTGGTGGTATTTCTGTCATCTTAATCTTTGACCGATCACCTTTCCTGTCTGAGAAGAGGACACTCTGGTTGCCTTGGAATCAGTTCATTGTGGTAGAGAAAGTAACCATGCAGAGAGTTGTATCAGACCCACCATCCTGTGACATCTCCAACTTTATCAGCCCAAACCCTATTGTGCTTCCTTCACCACTCACATCATTTGGAGGGTCCTGTCCAGAGAGGGGAACTATTGTTCCTGAGCTGCAGGTGGGTACATTGGCCTTTGGATGCATGAAATCATAGTATCATGGAGTGGTTCATGGCGTAAAATGATGGATTCCTTTTCCTGGTACTTCTGCCAACCCTGTTATGGGTTGCCCTTCATTTATGAAGAGAAGCCTTCAAATATAATCTCTCTGGTACACATTTGCAAAGTGATTGGCCAGGGCTATAGGGTGCTATCTATGGCCATAGAACAAAGCAAGATGAACTAGCTGTCATGAGAATTAAACCCCAAACCTTGACCTAATGAACACTGTGCTCTAAAGAACAAAGCTAGCTAGCTAGCTCAATAGTGATAACAGTATAATCAATGAGGTGGGACCTTTGTGGTCCTGAAATTAAAGCTCCTTAAGAAATGTAGTTTTCTTCCATTGTCTAATTTGTATTCATTGTCATTGTTCTCAAAAGTCATGACGATGCCTGTTGTTTAGCTGTATTTGGTAAAGGTGGTTTTCAGTTGTATGAGTTTTGTTTAAAGCTTTGCTTTTGGGTATTCAAGCTTTATGGTTAGAGGAAGACGTATTTTGGAACCTTGGTATTTTATAGTTCCTGAGAATTTTTCTTCATTGAGCCTTCAATATTTTCATTTCAATATTAAGCCATTCAAATATCTATAGTATAATTTCGTCATCACGTTCTAGAAACATTTTAATGATAGTTAAATTCAAAAGCCACCAAAATGGACCCAAGTCACACAGGTCCAGAATTCAAGAGGTATACTCAAGAGGAAGTAAAAGGACATTTCAAGATTGAATTGGTTTTTCTTCCATCACAGCATTTCCAGCAGCTGTTAGCAATGCCCAGAGGATACCACCTGTGAAAGACTCCCCCAAAAAATAGTGCTGTGCAGGAAAAGGAGTCCAATGAGTTGCCCCTCCTGTCTTTTCCACTGGTTTTCCTTAGAAAGGAAGAAAAAACAAGACCATATTTTGAGTGCATTGAACTGGTACTCCAGTCTCTGTATACTTGTCATTAGGAAGTACGGATCTCTTTCAGCACAGAAGTTTTCAGTCTCCTCTAGGATTGCATGTTTCCATAGGGAAATGATGTACTAAAGTGGTAAGTGTCCCACTGGCCTTCACTGTTGTACTTCTGCCGTGGTCTAAGAAGACAAAGCCATTGGACAGCTCGGGTATCAACAAGCTAATGTAAAGGAAGGAAAATCAGGCAAAGAATGGACAAAAACAGTTTATGTCCCCAGAAAAAAAGTGACCAGAAATCCCGGACAATATGAGATACCATGTGTCTAACAACCTGTCCTACTATGTGTACTCATTTGGAAAAGGAACAAGGTTCTGAGCTAAAAATGATTGAGGGCACAAAGTATCCACACTATTCATGTCACCTTAAAAGTATTGGATAGGATCTTTCTTCGGCTGAGTTTTGAAAATTCAAAGTCATGGAATACAGGATTCAGCTTTAGTGACCACTTTGGTTGTTTAACTCCATCTGTGCGAATAAACAACTAAGCAATAGCAATTAATTAAAGAAGCCAAGTGGTAGTTTCATTCTGGGACCAACGTTTAATGTAAAATGTGCATAGGAGTTAATAGGAGTTATTTGCTTCTCAGTCACAAGTGCCAACTTATTCCCAGCTATTGGTAGGTCGAAGCACAGAGAAATATGTAAGCAAAATTTGATTAAAAAATTGACCCTTAGGGTCATTCCAAAGGTCCAAAGAAGACAAGTTTGATGGCATCAGTAAAGATTAATTCTAGGGAAACCATAATCTCTGTCATAAAATATCACTTTGCTGAGCCTGTTTCTGGAGTCGTTCCTCCTAGAGAGCCTGGCCTGAATAAGGATTATAGCAGTGGTTTTGTGATATATGACTTAATACACCAAACAAGATTTTCTGTATGTATATATAAGAAAAAGACCCCTCAGTGCAGCACATAGCACTGAAATGCTTGACATTCAGCAGTGTGATCTTTTCCAACTCCTACTAAGCAATTTTTGGAACACTGTTGACAAACTAAAACTGTTCTTTTCACAGTCTTTCCTGGCAGGGAAAAAAGGAGCACAGTCCTCAGGGTTGGTTGGATGTCTTGTCCCCATGTGGACTCAGTGCAAAATTCGAAACCTATGGCCACACAGCCTCACCAAGATTCTTGCCTTGGTGTCCGCAGGATCCCTTTAGCTTCTCTCCTTTGGTGTGTCTTTAAGACAAGAAAGCACGCAGTGTCCTCCTCTACCCATGACCACTGATAGAGCTCATCTGGCTTTTTGTCTTTCAGGTTGTACAGGAGGAGATTCCCATTCCTTCCAGCTTTGTGAGGCTGAGTTACCTGAGCAGCCGCACCCCTGGGTATAAAACCCTGCTCCGGATCCTTCTGACGCATTCGACCATTCCGGTGGGAATGATAAAAGTACACCTCACGGTGGCTGTGGAAGGACGGCTCACACAGAAGTGGTTTCCTGCTGCAATTAATCTCATCTACACATTTGCTTGGAATAAGACCGACATCTATGGACAGAAGGTTTGGGGCCTGGCAGAGGCTTTGGGTATGTTGAACTAATTCTTTGTAAATAGCAGCATTATGTTCACCAAACAGAAAATACTAGTTGCATATTAATTTGTATGTGGAATAATTATGTACCAGAACATCATGGTTTTCTTTTATTTAAAGGATCTAAGGCATTTTTTCATCCAGACCACTTTCTTTGGACCTATTTAGTGTTCCCTTTTGACAGATTTTTGCTTCAAAACTAGTTTAGTTCTCCTCTCAGGATGGCTATGTACCAGAGGCGTCACACACTATCTGACTTGTAACTGTCTCAAGAGCTGAATATTGCCTTCTAACTGTGACCTTTGGTGTGGCGTTCTTTAGGCCATGTTTTGGGGTTTGACATTTAGACTGTCATTTCCACTTAGAAACTACAAAATTTTAACTTATAGGCATCTCCACTTATTATCTCTTCTGTCTAAGATAGTTAAACTCCATTAACTTGTTACTTCAGTAGGCTAAATGCAAAAAAAAAAAAAATCATCTCACCTTCCTAGTCCTTTTGATTCGCTGTTATTTCAAGACTTTAAAACCTAGATCTTAGAGATAGTAGGAACCTTTAGAGGTCCTTTGCGCCTATGGTTCTCAGATATTTAATTCTGTCAGATAAATGACATTTAAAAAAATTAACTGAAACAGATTTGCCAACTTTTTATTTTGCCAAGCAAGAATATCTTAAAAAGAAAGGGAAAAAAAACTAATATAATCTACTACTTGCCTGCCACTACCATAATTTCATCAAGGAAAGGGATATCCTAACATCAGAAAAGAGAATATTCTGTCCTAAAAAAATGACAGTAAGCAATCTAATACTGATTCTCAGAGAGAGACAGACAGAGAGACAGCAATGTCTTTTTTGCCTTCTCACCTTATAGAAGACAGTGAAAACTTTCTAAGGGACCTGACATGTGGAGTCACAGTTGGGAGCCATTGACTCTTATGCCTTCAGGCAGTATTTCATGGAAACCACCCTTGGACAGATGAGAAGACTATTTTTAAAGTTCTCCAGAGGAAATGTTTTCATATCCTCTCTTGGAAGTGTCTATCATGGAATAACTCCTATATAACTGACATTTATCTTTTAGACTGTGGTGTGTCAATTTCCCCCCTTTCTTTCCAGAGAAAAACAAATAGAGGGGGGAAACAAAGACTAATGACTCTTCTTTGCCCAAGAGATCCTCATATATTTAAAAAATTAACTCATCTTAGTTGGACTTTATTAGAATGCAAGAAACATAAAGTGGTTCAGATTTCCTCAGTTAGTGGGGAGTTATCGTAAAGACATTGGAAAGTAAGAAAGAACAAGAAAAGGCATCAGCAAACTGCAGCCTTGCTGAAGATACATTGTAGTTCTAGGAAGCCAGCATCTGCTCTGTCAGCTTAGCAACATCTCCAGTTGTCCGCTCTGCAGCAAGGGTCCACTGCCACCCTCCATGGTGTCTCAGCTACACTGATGCCTGAACTCATCACTTCTCCCATATTAACTACCCTCCCTTTCTCTCGGCTTTTTAGACCCCACAGTCTGGTGACTTACTCTGTATTGTGCATTTGGAGTCCTCTTAGAATATCAGATTGTGTCAGCCATAGAGTAAATACCTTAAGCAGAATTCTACCATTGGGCTAACTACCATTGAGGTTGTCGGCCGGCCTACAGACTTCTGCTCAATCCCTATTTCCGTGACTGTAATGGTTAAGAGAACAATTCTGGAGCGAGACTCCCTCTGTGGGTTCAAATCATCACTTGTCTACTTAGTAGCTATGAAACATTGGATCCATGAGTTAATACCCAGGTGCCACAGTTTCTCCATCTATAAAATGGGTATCATAAAGAGAATGCTGCTCATAGGTTATTATAATAGGAGGATTAAATGAGGTAAATAATGTAAAGTGCTGCATTCACAGTAAGCACTCAACAGATGTTCAGCACTGGTAGTGTTTTTGCAGATCTGTTGGTGGCTGGAGTATTGCGATCACAAGGTATAAAGCTTGGAGCCTAGGTAGGTATTTCTTGTCTCAGCTTCTTTAAGTAGGGAACTGGGTATAGCAGGCAAGCACTCAGTTATTCTCCATTTTCCCTCCTTGCACCAAACACACACAAGCACACGCGCGCACACACACACACACACACACACACACACACACACACACACAATCTCTTCTCTACCCTTCTCTGGGCTATGAGAGGCTGGCTTCTAGGGAACCCAATGCCTGGACTCATTCACTCTCTGGCTTCCCATTTGAAGTGGTCAAGGGGTGGCACCATCTGGAGACTGCAGGGTGGAAGGAGAAGGAGGTCAGGGTATTTACCCCTTTCCCTGCCTCATTGCAGTTCTGGCAACAACTACATTAGAAGATGGCAGCTCCTGTCTGGTAGCCCCTCCTCCACATCCCCAGGCTCTCTGGTCTTCTGTATCATCATTCCCTCCCTTTGCCCCTGCAAACCCAGGAAGCTTCTCAGTGTTGCCAGTCCCTGAGTGGGTCACCAGCCCTTGTCGATTCCCTTCACCCTGCTCATGTTGCTATAAATAGCCCCTTCATCTGACTCTCTGCATGAACACTTGAGTATGATGTGAGATTCCTGCAGGGACCTGGACAGTTGCACACTCAAACCTCATGTTCTCTCTGGGATACTATCCTAAAGATTTTGCTTCCCTAGGATAACCCAAAATTCCACTAACTTTTCTCCATAGGGCTTTGTTTTCTACTTTCTTATTTACCCTCCACAGAACCCCTACTAGTTCACTGATTTTAGTTTGTTTGTTTTTAGTTTTTTCTTAAGTTGTGACACTTAGCAGTTTACCCAGTATTCTCATGAAGAGCTGACCAAGACAATGTCTAGCAGCTATTTCTTGCCAGGGCTCACATAAATGCAGCTCAACCTTACTTTTTTAAATAATGACTTTATTGAGATATAATTCACATACCACAAAGTTCACCTGTTTAAAGTATACAAATAAGTGATTTTTAGTGTTTTCACAATGTCATACAACTATCAGCAATATCTAATTCCAGAATATTCTCAGCATTACCCCACAAAGTAGCACCCCCACGCACACTAACAGTCACTGTTCACTCCTCCCTCTTCTCCAGGCCCTGACAACCATCAGCCTCCTTTCTGTCTTTATGGATCTACTTCTTCTGAATATTTCAAACAAATAGAATCATACAATATACCATCTTTCATATTTGGCTTCTTTCTCTTGGCATAATGTTTCCAAAGTTCACCCATGTCAAAGCATGTATCAGTGCTTCATTCCTTTCTGTGACTGAAGAATATCCTGTTGTGTGGATACCACATTTTGTTTATTCATTCATCAACGGATGGACATTTGGGCTGCTTTACACCTCAGATATCATGAGTGGCGCTGCTATGAACATTCATATGCAAGTATTTCTTTGAATATCTGTTTTCACTTCTTGGGGAAATATATCTAGGAATAGATCTGTTAGATCATATGGTAATTCTGTTTGACTTGTTGAGAAACCACCAAACTGTTTTCCATGGTGTCTGCATCATTTTATCAACCTTACTTTATGCATAAAATGTGTTACTTGTCTTTCTTTTAAATACCTCCAGTGCTAAAGATTCTAAAATTTTCTTCCTTGTTGTAGTTAAGCACTCTTAATGACTTAGCCTCTAATATACCCATGGATTATTGAATAAATAGCTAAAACACTAAAAAAAGCAAAGACTTTCTAGTATACACACCAGTGATGAAGCGTCTTTCCTTCTGTTTGCCGATGGGTATTGGTTTGCTTTCTATTTCTACAGTGATATTCCTGGTTAAAACTTCCTGAAGCATGGGGCACCTGGGTGGCTCAGTGGGTTAAAGCCTCTGCCTTTGGCTCAGGTCATGATCCCAAGATCCTGGGATCGAGCCCCTTGTCAGGCTCTCTGCTCAGCAAGAAGCCTGCTTCCTCCTCTCTGCCTCTCTGCCTACTTGTGATCTCTCTGTCAAATAAATAAATAAATAATCTTAAAAAAAATTCCCAAAGCATTCTAACTATAAATTGGCCTTAGTTAAAAATCTAAAGTATATGTTGTTGGTTCACTTTTAAGGCTAATAACGGTAACAAAAACAAAAGAAAATTGATCTACTCAGAAATATCCAGAGAGGAAAAAAGTGTTACCATAATATTTTATGTGTACTTAAAGGACATATTTTTTAGGGTAGAGAAAGAACACTGGCAAAGATCTCAAACAAAATAGTCAAAATAATCTCAAGCATGGTGCCTAAAATGGAACATGGAATATTTACCTTGTAGGAAATGTCCCTGATAATCATGGTTAAAGGGATTTTTATTTACTACCTAGTCTCCATTTCCATATCCATGAAGACTAAGAGAATTTGACAATGGTAAAATTTTAGAGCAGGTGGTAGATTGAAGTCAGAGAATCTAATTCTCTGCAGATGGATTGTGAGCACCTGAAGAACACAACAGACTATAAATATTCAGGTCATAAATGAGTGAAGACAAAGGGATCAAGTATGTGGCCACTGAGCTTATACCTTAATGGACATGACTAAATCTGAAACATGAAGAAAATATTTAGTTGTACTCCTGCCCATATTTTATAATCGCTTAACTAATGTGAGAAGAAACAGACTACATTTTGCACCAGATATTGACAATGTTGCTATATATACATCACTTCTCAGGTTTGCTTCAGATTCAGAAGTCCTAGTATAGTCTTTTGGCATGCAGAATAATGACCACTCCCCACAAAGATGTTCACCCCTGATATCTGTGAATGTATTATGCTACATGGCAAAAGAGAATTAAGGATGCTGATCAGCTGATCTTGAGATGGGATGATTATCCTGGATTATCCAGGTGGGCCCAGTGTCATCACAAGGGTCCTTAAAAGTGGAAGATGGAGTCAGAAGGGGAGGTCAGAGTTAGAGGAAGGTATAACCATGGAAGAAAGGCACAGGAGGGTCAGATATTGCTGGTCTTGAAGATGGGGGAAGAAAGCCAAGCAAAAAGGATGTTGGTGACCTCTAGAAGCTAGAGAAGGCAAGGAAATGGTTTCTTCTTTAGAGCCTCTGGGAGGAATCAGCCTGCTGATTCAGCACAGTGAGACCCATTTCAGACTTCTTACCTCCTTAACTGCAAGATGATAAATCTGCCTCATTTGAAGCCTCTATGTTTGTGGTCATCTGTTACAACAGTAACAGGAGACAAACCTTGAACTATATTCATACAGTCCCAGTTATAGCAAGGATTTGGATTAAAATAATGGCTGGAAAGTTCTCCCACTCTTCCTTCCTTTTCATGCCCATTAAATATGAACCTCTGTCCCACCTATTTCTGGGCGATGGAGAAAGAGGAGATCAGCTTTAAACAAGCTGAATTTGAAGTGATGGTGAATATCTAAACTGAAATGCCTACTTAGTTTGAAATGTGGGACTCTTGTTTCTCACGTAGATCAGCTATGGGGAATTGGTGGCATCCCTAAGGGATAGGGTGTCTCAGAAGAAGAATAGAAGGTTGAGGGACAGCCACAGTGAGAAAGGAGTGCCTGAGATCCTACAGTATCCCACCATTTTTTTATTTTGTTTTGTTTTGGTTTTGGTTTTGGTTTTGGGTTGTTTTGTTTGCAATGCAACAGCTTTCACAAATAGAGGGACAATACCAGAGTAAGTAAATTACCAACAGAGATTGTGTGAACTACTTCCTTGGGAAAGTATCAATGACAACTGATAAGATAGATTGATTAATCCAAGTACAATATTGATCAAGTAGAAGAAGAGTAAAATCACCCCCAGGGTTGCAGTACAAAAACCAGAATCACTAGTTCATCCGGCTTAAAGATTTTGTTGTCTGATACACAGATAAGACTCCACTGCTAAAAAACTCCATCTGTGCATTTGAAATAATTTGGCCCAAGTACTTGATTCTCTAGTTCTAAATAAGGTATGATGTCTGGAAATCATTGTATATTATTTAGTTTCTTTCCCAAATCTGCCGCTTGCAAAACAGTGTAAAAAAATCATTATTGTTAAGTTCACAGTGCTGTTAAAATTCTAGAGATGGCTTATTTAATTTGACAAACTGGCTTGTTCGGGGGCTCTGATCTGCATCCATTATATGAATTTTGTCAAAATAATTCCCTGTGTCTGCCTGTGTCCGCATACATTATCAATATGTAATAATGCATTCTGCCCGGTCTTCATTTTAATTAAATTAAATCGCAGCGGTTTGAAGTCCTGGAAGTTCAGGAAATCAGCCATCGCCTTTAGTAGCACTGCAATAAACAATTCTATTTTTTTCAAGGTTATTGGCAACAACAATTGCATAATTATTTAATACAGTAGTTTGGCAAGAAAGAGTGGTGTTGCAGAGAGAACTAGACTTCCTAAAGGTTCACGGTGTATAGGAGTCTGTCTAAATTGTGTTAGAGAGAAACAAGGGAACATTAATAGTAATAGGTACTAAACTACGGTTGCTTTGTGCACACAAAACATCCCTGAGAACGATACTTTAGTGTTCATAAATTTCCCTTCAGTAAAACCTACGCAGGCTGGGCAGCCACAAAAATCGCAGCCACTGAATATTTTAATAATAAATAGGTAGTGCTTTACAATTTGTGAAGTACTCTCACGTACATTATCTCATTTTAATCCTTATAACATTCCTGCCTTGTAGGCATAGGGCAGTGAATATGATCCTTGTTTTGTGGAGGGGGAAACTGAGGTTCAGAAAGAGCAAGTGACTTGCCTAAAGTCCTCTCCAGAGCAGGGATTCAAACTCGGATCTCCCGGTCCTGAGTTCTGCACGCCTCTCCCTGAGGCCTCTCTTCACTAAATTGACCAACCCACCTTACCGAGCACCCAATTCAACGCCCCAGTGGCTTTCTGTCAAAGAAGCTAGCAGAGATAATAATCTTTCATCATTTCGCTCCACTCATGAATTCATAATCGTTAACTGAGAGCGGGGCTGTTTTATCCATTCAGCTTTATAGGCAGAGCACCAAGGATATGAGTTTTTCAAGGACCGGTGAAAATGTTTGCAACCTGAAAAATAAGTATATTGGCACCAAAATATGAAAAGAAAACCAGAAAATCAACATTAATAAATGTTTAAATAAATGTCTACAAAATGAAGCATTATGTCAGCTTGTCAACTGCTTCTCAATTTTCACACTTGCATATGAAATATGTTTAATGTAGGATATGTGTTGTGAGTTCTATCCATTTTAATACGTTTGACAAGATGTGAGATAGGACCTCCAGAAGTAAGCATGCCTGGAGCCTACCAGGATTTTTAAATGACCCTGATATCCTGGTAAGCAATGGTCCGTGCCCATTTCAAACTGCTAAGCACGCCCATTAGTAGATTATGAAATCTCTCTGGTGAGTTGACCAGTAATTTTTTTTAGGATTTTATTTATTTATTTGACAGAGAGAGAGAGATCACAAGTAGACAGAGAGGCAGGCAGCAAGAGAGATGGGGAAGCAGGCTCTCCACTGAGCAGACAGCTTGATGCGAGGCTTGATCCCAGGACCCAGAGATCATGACCTGAGCCAAAGGCAGAGGCTTAACCCACTGAGCCACCCAGGCGCCCCGACCAGTATTTTTTTCATGGAACAAAATGGAACAGAATGGAATGGCATAGATCAAAAGTGAACAGAATAGAAAATACCAGAATGTAAAGATATTAGGAGACTGTTGATCTAGAAAACTTGGCTTCAATTATACGTGTGTGCATGTGTGCATGTGTGTGTGTGTGTGTGTCTCCCCGTGTGTATGCTGGGTCACAAATAACTTTCAGGCATAAGAATTTGAAAGCCATTGGTAAGATGACATAGTCAAGAGACAGAATCTCTGAATGATTCTCCAAACCATATGTCCTATTTTCCAAGGTAGCATTTATAATTGTTCTTGCCTTCCAGTCCCCTCTACCAACCCATACTAGAGCAGGATGGAGATATCTCTCCAAGACTGGGTGACCATATAATTTATTATTCAAACCAGATACTTTTGATGCTTGGGATGTTGTTCATAATTACATCAAGACAACAACATAACTGGATGTACTTTGGGCCAACCAGAATATAGGGTACTTTTCCTTCAAGGCTAGGCCTGGCCTCCTTCTAATCCTTATCTCTTTAACTCAGAGTAAATAAAAGATTATTTAGCACTTCCGAACCACGGGTCTTGCCCTTTATAGCTGTGAGGAAAGAAGCGGAAAGAAGCACTTGCTGATGAGCCACTGCCATTTACTAGGCAGATGACCTTGAACTAGTCACACTACCTCACTCTCATCACATCTATCAAATGGGAGTAAATGTATCTTCTTCATACGTTTTTGTGAGTCTTCCATTTAGGTAATATACACAAAAATGTATTTAACTATTGTGTGTTATATAAATGTAAGGTGATCTTATTTTTGTGATAGTTATTAAAGGAGTTGTGGATGAAAGTTCCAAAAGATAGGTAACCCTTCAGGTTCTGGCCTCTCTCAAATGACAAATTATTCTACCCTGGGTAATATCCACTGTATCTGCAGTGCTCAGCCCATCACCTGCATGGCACATAGAGCAGCTCAGTGAAGGTTTGCTGAGTTATTAAATAACAGCCCCCTTCTTTCTATTATAACATTGTATCCCTTTTAATCAATCACATTGTTTTAAAAGATAACCAGTCCATTTGCAAGGTGACTCTATTTCCTAAAACCTCTCCCAAGAAAAATGCCTAAGTACTGCAAGAAGATAGTAACGTTTTGTTTTATTTCACACTGGGAAGAGGAAGGGGTTGTTCTTCATTTATTTTTGATACACTCGAGAGAAACCCACCCTCTAGGCACCCTGACCTTTTTTAAATCTCCCAGAGATACCAAGCCTCAAGGCGTTGCACACATACTGCTCCCTCTAGAATGTTCTTCCCTATACTTCGTAAGATAAACCCCCTTCTGCATAAAGAGGCTTTTCCTTGTTTCTCCATTCCACCTTAAATTCTCTTGTTACGTTCACTACTAATACACTTCATTTTCCTATCATAACATTTATCACTGTGTGTGTGTGTGTGTGTGTGTGTGTGTGTTGTTGTCGTTGTTGTCGTTGTTGTTTTTATATTTCGTCCTCCCACTAGAATGTGAGCTCCATGTGGCAGGGGGAGAGGCAGTGACAGGGAGAAGTCTCATCTTGTTCTGTGTTCTTCATCCTCATAGCTCCAGTTCCTAATAAGAGATACCCATTAAATATTGCATATTTGTTGAATGACTGAACAAATAAATGAACAAAGCTGGAGGCTAAGGCAGACCCCTTAGTCTTCCTTATGAAATGGAATGACATGCCCCCAAGGGAGAGGAGAGCTGTGCCCAGGTACACAGAGGCTATCATAAATGTGAGTGTGAGGCAGAACATCATCCTGCCTTGGTGGCATCTAGGTCATCCATGTTCTAGGTTCACTACTACACAGTGAGGCTCAAACAGAGCAGCTAGAGGAAAAAATCTTGTATATTAGATTTCAGTGTACAGGACCTCTTGTGTGGTTACTTCACTGCTAGATGCTTTTTTCTTTTCCTGCTGCTACCTCACTTTTCTCCACCCTGCTACCTCACTTTTGGCACTATCATGTCTAAACCTTCTTTTTGTATACTACTACGGTATCGATCCCAAGAATTACCAAATCAAATCTGTGATTCATTTTAAAAAAATACACCATAACCAAAGAATTTTTTTAAAGATTTATTTGTTTGTTTGTTTGTTTGACAGGGGTGGGGGTTGGTGTGCAGCAGAGGGAGAGGGAGAGAATCTCAAGCAGAGTCCCCTCTGAGGACCCTGAGATCATGACGTGAGCCAAAGTCGAGAGTCAGACACTTAACAGACTGAACCACCCAGGTGCCCTGAATAGAGTTTATTTTAGTATCACAAAGATGGTTCAACATTAGGAAGCCTATTGCTATAATTCACCACCTTAATAGATTAAAAAAGAAAACTATAGGAATATTTCCATAAGTGCTGAAAAGGCACTTGATAAAAATTCATCACCTAATTCTGACACTCCTGGTGAGCCAGGAATAATAGATAAATCAACAAAGCATCTCAGGCCACTGAGCAATGTGTCAAACTGAGGAGCCTCTGGGGTCATCCTATCCTATGATAAATCACCAGAGAATAGGAAAAGGTAGAAGTTCTAAGAGAGCATACCTGTTCTCAGTAGATAGCTCTACATCTATATAGTCTCAGTCTACTGTTGCCAAGGCCTTCGTTTAGTTCCTTAGGTCTCTTGTCTTTGGTCGTTATTGTTTGTTGTTGTTTTGCATTAACCTATTTGAAAAGAATGGGAAATATTTATTCTATTTAATGATTCCTTTTGGATAAAAAAAAGTTTTTATTTTGTTGTTAGTTACCTTTTAAAAGTCATGAAATTATTTTTAGATATTCCTTGAGTTCATGAGGTAACGTGTCAGTTTTTCACACTATCAAACTACTTTTAATTATGTATTACTTTCATAAATGCAACCATTATGATTTCTGAAGCCTTATCCTGAAGCTGCTGAAAATCATCTGCCTAATCTTGTCATATTTTGCACATTAGCTTCCTTGCATAACATCTTTACCTTGGCTGTTTATTGCCAGTCTCCTATCCCAGCCCTCATAGATGAATGTCACAGTCACTGAATTGGCTGTCAGGGGCACCATGACCCTCGGCCTTCTTTCAATCCCCACATTATACAAAATCTGCTGCTTGGAGGAGTAGAATGAGCATTCAGTTTTTTGCCCTATGTTCAGTGACTTTGGGGGAGCAAGCTACAATCTTTCTTTATAAACAGCTATAATAAAGTCTTCTTCATAAGCCAGTGTTAATATTTGCAAGATGACTAGCAGTCAAGTCAAAGGTGTGATCCTGTGACCAGAGGACAGAGCCTTCTGCAAATGTAACAGGGTTATCCTGACCAGCAATGACTCTTGGTGGAGAAACATCCCATTAATATCTCTGTGTGGAGGTAAGGGAGAGAACGCAGGAAAACAGAAATCCAGACAGAATTAAGAGTGTCTCAAGGCAGGCAGTCACATCGTTCAGAAAATGCCTTCTGCTATACTAATGGCTTTTTTCTCCCCTGCCTTCCCAATATATACAGTCCAGGGACCACCCCCCCCCCACCTATCTCAGCCCACTGCCAGACCAGTGTGTCTTCTGCAGCCTCTCTGAAATATTTACAAATAATTATTTTTTTCTTCCTATCACGTTACTCAGGTGCCACAGTACCAGGCAGAGTGTAATGTCAGGGCTCAGCATTTTCATTGCCAGCCCTGAATAGCCCCTCTCCCCCCTTTTTAATTATATGAAAAAGAGCAGGCATTTAGTGTGTCACAGTCTGCCTCCATTAGAGAAGTCTAGGATTGGTTGCTTCTGTATTTGCCAGTTTCTTGTGCATCGGGAGAGTAGCTCAGCTCTGTCGGGTGAAATGTCTGCCTTCTCTTAAACTGATTGCAAATTCTAGGATTATGTTAAAATGGGCTGCTGTCGGAAAGAAACTTCGCCTTGTTACTCTGAGCAAGAAGCCACATGCAAAAATACCCCAACATACAGCCATTCTCATTAAAGTTAGTTGAGATTTTGGATAAGTCTTAAGTATAAATTATAACTTTATTAGCTCATAGAGCTTTCTCCCAAGAAAGTAAACCTAATAAAAATTAGAGGGAACTTATTAAGTGACTGCCTTGTTGCTATTTGCCATGACTAGGGGAAAAAAGTAATATCATTGTGGGGTTTGCAGCCAATGCACTTTTTTGTTGTGGACTAGAGAGCAATTCCAAAAGCAGATATGAGGTGAAAAGAGTATGTCTCATTACCATTGCATTGAGAACTCTTTAATTGATACTTTATATAAGCATTTCCTGCCACAGAGTTAGGGGGATCTTTAACTGTTACTGAGAGGGAAAAATCCGGCTCCAAACCACCATTGGAGGTCACCAGGGCACACTACTTATTTGCAAAACTGCATAATCACCTTCCGGAGAAAGGATTCTAAGGGAGCTCACTAGGCTTACAATGTACAAAAAGCAGATCCTGACAATGGTAGGGAAGGAGATGATGGCTTTCAGGGAACTTGTAATTGTCGCTCTGATTATTTATTCATCAGGACTTTTAAATGTTGGCAAGAGAAGCAGAAACCGTGTTACTCAACATACCAACATGGCCCCAAGTATGCTTTCTCGCCACCTGATTTTGCCAACACGAGATGCGATGCTCTCTTCGGCTTTTGGGTTTAATCCCCAACCAGAATCGATCAAACACAATGTTGAAAGAATGCACTTTGGAATGACAGAGTGCTAGTGCTCAAGGGGTACTGTACAAATTATCTAGTGCAAAAAAGTCTTTGGTCTGAGATCTCTATTTGGATTTCAGGAGGTCACTGAAGCTCTAGAATTATATACAAAATTATGTGTGCATCTACATTTTTCTTTTTTTTTAAAGATTTTTATCTACTTATTTGAGAGAGAGGGAGAGAGAATGCATGAGCAGGGGAGGGACAGAGGGAGATGGAGCTGGAGAAGCATACTCCCTGCTGAGCAGGGAATCCTGACCCTGGGATCATGACCTGAGCCACCCAGGTGCCCCTCATCTGCATCTTTCTAGGAAGAAATTAAAGAAGATTCTTAACTTCTATCAAATTCATAATAAAAGTTTCCTTGACCCAAAAGGGTCTAAAAATTAGCAATTCTAGTCCATCCTCTTCCACCCTGACTTTCTTACAGGAGAAAACCATCATTCTCAGAGATGCAGAATAATTCACCTGACACCACATAGCTAGTTAATGGCAGACCTAAAAGTTGAAATCTTTTCTGACTCTAGCTCTAAAACCAACTCTTTCCACTCTACCAGAGTTGTTTAACAAGCATTGGGGGCCATGATAAGATATCTAAGAGGTTGTTGACAGCAATGATTTGTGTCATGACTATAACCCAACGTAGACTACCTTTGAGATGCTTTTCCATTACTGAAATTCCGTTTCCATCCACCTTAATAGAGAACAGCATTGACACAGAATGATCCTGAACTGATTTCCATTTAGAAATTATTTCTATTTTTTGATTAATCTTTCCCGCTCCCCACTGATCTCCCTTGCTAATAATGCTTGGTTAAGACTAATAATAAAATGAGTTTGCATTTCCTGAATCTTCACCATCTGATGGCAGAGTAGAAGGGCATCCCCATCAGGACCAGCTACATAATTTGCAGAGCCCAGTGTTAAGTGAAAATACAGAGCCTTGTGTTAAAATTTATTAAGGATTTCAAGGCAGTGGCAGCCATTAAACAAAATGTGGAACCCTTCACAACATGGGGCCCTGCGCAACTGCACAGGTCACACATCCCAGGACGATGGCCCTATAAGATCCCTATTAAAACTTTGGTAGAGCAAGGGACAAAAAGAAGCCAACCTATGATTTAAAATTGGCCACAGATGATCCACAATGCTAGAGAGTTGTATATTCATAATCATAAGGACTTTTTGGCTTATCTGTTCATATGCTCATACACACACATGCACATATAAATCAGTTTGACTAAAATTACCATCTTTTCCCTTCACCCAATGCCAAAACCCAAAACTAGTTTGCTTTAATTTTTCATCTTACGTCCTATTTTTCTGGCATTGTTTAAGCACATATTTTCATTACCAGTTTTCATAACCAAATGACAAAAGGAGGGATGAGTTCTCCAGAAGCATCTAAAGAGTCAGGTAGAGACAGAAATTGGAAAAGCAATGGCCAACTACTAGCTAGGGATATTTGAAGCCTCCAGAAAGGGGGAAAGCACCTTCGGGGTATGCAGTGTAATGAGCCAATACTCTCAGGCTTAGAACATGATGAGGACAGAAAACATTTTAAATTCAAGACTCAGAAATCTGGGGTTCCAGCAGGTAAGCAGGTTTACCAACTGAGAAAATGACTGGGATTTGGTGTACTTGAGCTAGACATATTTCAGTAGAGCAGAGGAACCCATGCTACCTCGTTTCCCACTTCCCATTTCAGTGGCATTCCAGGGTTCCAAGTTTAATGCACAACATCTGTGCTTCATAAGAGTTGAGGCCAAATGTTGGGTGATATCCCATTGGTTAGCTCTATGCAGAAACCAAAATATAATGTGCACAAGGTGGAATTTACACTTGCCACGCTCAAAGCAAACTCAGACTTCTTGGCAAACTAAAGGCCAGTTAGCACAAGAGAAAATATAAATTGGACAAATCGATTTGTATTAGTTTCATGTGTAGTCAGTTGTTGTATAAGTGACCCAGCACTCCAAAACCAGCTTCCTAAGTGCGTTTTGCACCCTAGAGAGAGAAGAAACCAGCCCTCCTTGTGCCTCTTCTAAAAGAGTAAAGAAAAAAATTGTATCAACTTAGCTTAAGCCTTCAGAGAGTTTGTTTCTTCAGTTTTACAACACAGCCTCCAACCCCAAAGCCCAAAGCTTGATGTCGGTAAACATACGGTATGTACCTAATGACAAAGAGCACGCACTCACTCACTCATCCAAGTATGTACCCAGTACACGCTGACCTGTGATCATTTTTGGATGCTGGCGCTCTGCCGTGCTGTGTGGGGTGAAAGGCACTTGCCGTCGAATTTCAACCCACATCAGAATTCAATAGCAAATGCAACCATTGAAAAATGAAGGAAATACTTTAAAATGTGCTAATGTGTTATTAACTCTTTGCTTGCAGTATCTGTGGGATATGAATATGAAACATGCCCTGACTTTATCCTCTGGGAGAAAAGGACAGTCATCCTACAAGGCTTTGAGATGGATGCTTCTAACCTAGGAGGCTGGTCATTGAATAAGCATCATATTCTGAATCCTCAAAGTGGTAAGCAACTTTTTGATTTTATTTTATTTTCAAAGGATATACAATTTTTATTTTTATTATTTTAAAGATTTTTGTTTATTTATTTTGCAGGGGGGGTGGGAGGAGCAGAAGGAGAGAGAATTTTATGCAGGCTCCATGAGCACAGAGCCTGTCCCAGGGCTTGATTTCATGACCTTAAGATCATGACCTGGTGACTCTGGTGGAAATCCAGAGTCAGACGCTTAATCGACTAAGCCACCTAGGCACCCCCAGTGGAATTTTTAAAAATTGTGATAAAAGATGCATAACAAAGTTTACCACTTTGACCATTTCTGTGTACAATTCAGTGGCATTAAATATATTCACAGTGTTGTGCAACCATCACCATTGTCCATTTCCAGAATGCTTCCATCATTCCAAAGAGAAAATCTATACCCATTAAATAGTAACTCCCCATTCCTCCTCCCCCAGTTCCTATGCTACTTTCTGTCTGTATGTATTTGCCTAACTTATGTATCTCACGTAAATGGAAAGATGTACATGTTTCTAAGGCTTTTCAGACATACTGCCAAGTTTCCCTCAAGAATAATAGTCCATTTCATGGTCAAGAGTGCCCATTTCTTTGCACTTAAGAAGCTTTTAAAATATTTATTTTTACAGTATTCTTAATGCTATATATATACACACATACATAGTGCTATATATATGTATTACACATGCACAACACATATTTGATGTGGAAAACTTGGGATAGTACAAGGAAAAGGTTACCTGGAAGTCCAGCACCTAGAGATAGCTGTATTAATATATTTATTTTCAAATACAACAATCTGATTTCAAATTAGTGCTAGTATACTGAGACCTCTTCATCACAAAGTTCTATAAAGCTGGGTTTTAAGAATCATCTATCATCATTGCTCTATCCCAAGTAATTAACCAGGTATCTGACACTAACCAACTTTTTTAAAAGTAGAATATAATGTTTTGTATAATCTAACACTCCATCAATTATGCCAGTATTTTATGGGAAATGCTGCCAATTAAACTAGGACATAGACTGATTGCAAGATACATACTTATTTCAGAGATGTTAAAAATTAATCTCACAAAACAAACTGGGGGTTGCTGGGGGGAGGTGGGTTTGGGAGAGGGGAAGGGGGTTATGGACATTGGGGAGGGTATGTGCTATGGTGAGTGCTGTGAAGTGTGTAAACCTAGCGATTCACAGACCTGTACCCCTGGAGATAAAAATACATTGTAAGTTTATAAAAAAATAAATAAATATGATATTAAAAAAATGTGGAGCAAGTATCTGTTCATATCTTCTTCCCATTTTTTCATATGATTATCTGTTTTGTGTGTGTTGAGTTTGAGAAGTTCTTTATAGATCCTAGATATCAACCTTTTGTCTGTACTGTCATTTGCAAATATCTTCTCCCATTCCGTGGGTTGCCTCTTTGTTTTGTTGACTGTTTCCTTTGCTGTGCGGAAGCTATTGATCTTGATGAAGTCCCAAAAGTTCATTTTCGCTTGTGTTTCCTTTGCCTTTGGAGACGTATCTTGAAAGAAGTTGCTGGGGCTGATATCGAAGAGGTTACTGCCTATGTTCTCCTCTAGAATTCTGATGGATTCCTGTCTCACGTTGAAGCCTTTATCCATTTTGAGTTTATCCTTGTGTACGGTGTAAGAGAATGGTCGAGTTTCATTCCTCTACATATAGCCATCCAATTTTCCCAGCACCATTTATTGAAGAGACTGTCTTTTTTCCACTGTATATTTTTTCCTGCTTTGTCGAAGATTATTTGACCATAGAGTTGAGGGTCCATATCTGGGCTCTCTACTCTGTTCCACTGGTCTGTGTGTCTGTTTTTATGCCAGTACCATGCTGTCTTGGTGATCACAGCTTTGTAGTAAAGCTTGAAATCAGGTAACGTGATGCAGCCAGTTTTATTTTTGTTTTTCAACATTTCCTTAGCAATTCGGGGTCTCTTCTGATTCCATACAAATTTTAGGATTATTTGCTCCAGCTCTTTGAAAAATACCGGTGGAATTTTGATCGGAATGGCATTAAAAGTATAGATTGCTCTAGGCAGTATAGACATTTTAACAATGTTTATTCTTCCAATCCAAGAGCATGGAATGGTCTTCCATCTTTTTGTGTCTTCTTCGATTTCTTTCATGAGTGTTCTGTAGCTCCTGAGTACAGATCCTTTACCTCTTTGGTTAGGTTTATTCCCAGGTATGTTATGGTTCTTGGTGCTATAGTAAATGGAATCGATTCTTTAATTTCCCTTTCTGTATTTTCATTGTTAGTGTATAAGAAAGCCACTGATTTCTGTACATTGACTTTGTATCCTGCCACGTTACTGAATTGCTGTATGAGTTCTTGTAGTTTGGGGGTGGAATCTTTTGACATACAAATGGCTATCAGACACATGAAAAAATGTTCATCATCACTAGCCATCAGGGAGATTCAAATTAAAACGACATTGAGATACCACCTTACACCAGTTAGAATGGCCAAAATTAGCAAGACAGGAAACAACATGTGTTGGAGAGGATGTGGAGAAAGGGGAACCCTCTTACACTGTTGGTGGGAATGCAAGTTGGTGCAGCCACTTTGGAGAACAGTGTGGAGATTCCTTAAGTAATTAAAAATAGAGCTTCCCTATGACCCTGCAATTGCACTACTGGGTATTTACCCCAAAGATGCAGATGTAGTAACAAGAAGGGCCATCTGCACCCCAGTGTTTATAGCAGCAATGCCACGGTTGCCAAACTGTGGAAAGAACCAAGATGCCCTTCAGTGGACAAATGGATAAGGAAGATGTGGTCCATATACACTATGGAGTATTATGCCTCCATCAGAAACGATGAATACCCAACTTTTGTAGCAACATGGATGGGACTGAAAGAGATTATTCTGAGTGAAATAAGTCAAGCAGAGGGAGTCAATTATCATATGGTTTCACTTATTTGTCAAGCATAACAAATAACATGGAGGACATAGGGAGATGGAGAGGAGAAGGGAGTTGAGGGAAATTGGAAGGGGAGGTGAACCATGAGAGACTATGGACTCTGAAAAACAATCTGAGGGTTTTGAAGGAGCGGAGGGTGGGAGGTTGGGGGAGCCAGGTGGTGGGTATTAAGGAGGGCACGTATTACATGGAGCACTGGGTGTGGTGCAAAAACAATGAATTCTGTTACGCTGAAAAGAAATTTTAAAAATGTGGAGCAAAATGTGCGCCTTAGGAATGAGGAATCATCCATGTGATAACACTTTTCAAAAGGCTTTGGTGACATCTGTCCCCTTTCAAATACAACAACAGTGCAGTGTGGCATTAATCCCATTAAAAAAAATCAAGAATCAGAGGCTTACACAGTCATGTGACTTTCCCCAATGTTGCACCGTTCATAAGTGGCTAGAGCCCTGTGCTCTTTCTCTCTACCATAGTTGTTTGTCCACATAAATGTCAGTAGATCCAGTGAGAAGCTAAGAACTGAATCAAGGAACAATAATGGTTAAAAAAGAAAAGGCAGGAGGAAGACAGGAGAAGTGGTGAAGAAATCTAGGGAAGAGGGCAGTCCTGGACTTCGCTTAGTTTTAAGTATTCTAAGTCCTGGACTTAGGAAAAGAGGAAAATGCAGAGAACTAGGGCACTGTCATATTCCATCTTTGCCTTCTTCGAACCATCCTTGCTGCTGTCACTTTCTCCTAGTTTATAATTTACATGTTAACTGAATCAGGAGAGGGAACCCAGGTGGCCCTTGAGTCCATGGTCTCTCAGACAAACTGATCTCACTACCCCGGTTATAAATGCTTCACCCAAGTTCCTCCACCTTGTTTTTCATCTTTCTGGGGAGTTGGTTATTGGTGTTCCTGTCCAGCTTTCATATGAACATCTGTTGGAAACTTTTCATTGCAAAATCTCATTCCTTTTCATCCAAAGACACAGATTCTGAGCAACCATTAGTAGAACATGGACTTTCAGTTATTTCTCCAGGACTGGGGTTGCAAATGTCTTGAGACAGTTACACTCTTCTATCCAGCCATTCTTGTCTGCATCTGACCTTTATGAAACAATTGGCGAAGGTCAGGTTATCTCATAAGGCCATGAACTGACCAAGGCTAAGAGATCCATTTTATAATCACACCTATGATCTTACTTTGTTTGCACCATCATTGAGTCAGCTGAGTCAGCCAGCCACATGGGCTGGGAAATTTTGATTGGCAAAACTAACCAGGTTTGCTTCAACCATGATGTGACACCACCTACCATAGTCCCAGGATGGGACCCCAAAAGTAAATGAGCCCATTGTCATAAGCCTTCATTATCCCTCCTTCCCCTCTTTCAAGGAACATTCTAAATTCCATTTCAAATTGTTTGTTTTATTTGAGAGCAAAGATTCGGGCATAGATATAAAATGTCAACTTTTTTCTGTTGTCAAAAGGAGAATCACAGTTTTAAAAGTACAAAAATGAAAGGGCAGATGCCACTTATTAAATTATGAGGTTTTTTGTTTTGATTTGAAAGAGTTTGACATTTTAAGCAGCCGGTTCTTTTCCACACACTTTTATTGGCTTGTATGGATTGTCTCTTTCAAATGCCTGTCATTGACATTAAGCACAAAGTGGGAAATGACCTCAATTGAACCAGCCCCAGCTGTGTGCTCCCAGCCCTGTGTCCTCTTACTCTTTTCTTCACACAGGCTTAGAAATTCAGAGCAGAGGGGAGCCATTGAGAAAGTTGGCTTTGGGATCCCCCTTATTTCCACAGATGTGTTCTCTCCACCCCTACTTAGCCAGTAATCAGTTTTTAGGCAAGAGGTACTGAATTCTTTCTGAGAATCTTTTTAACACCTTTTTTGAAGTATAATTTATACACCATACAACTCAGCCACTTTAAATGTACACGTCAGTGATTTTAATAAGTTGTGGAGTTGTGCACCCAGCACCACAACCGTTTCAGGATATTGTTGTCTCCCCAAAAAGATGCCTTGTGCTCACCCCAGCTCCACTGAATCTGCTCTCTGTCTCTTTCTGAGAATTTTATTCTGGGAAAGAAACCTTATTTTAGATCGTTTTTTTAAAAGGAACATTTGTTCATTGGATCATCTCATTTGTAGGCACATTGTATTTCTAACCAAGAACTTGTCACACTTGCCAGGAAACAGATCTGAAGCCAGCTCTGCCACTGCCTTTCAGCCTGACCTTGGACATGAACACCTCTCTTGGGATGTTTTCAAAGTCTAAATCCCACCCACAAAGGCAGTTTTAGAAGCAGGAATGATAAGTGTGAAGGAGCAGCTTTGAGAAGACCAATTTAGAAAGTAATGCTCTTTCCCCCTCAGGTCAGACAGTCTTTTCTGACTGATTAAGGCAAGAGCAACCGTCTTTCCAAATTCCCCCACTCCGCTTCTTTCTGGAAAAAGCCTAAATCTTTAGGCACCCAGCTTTTTTGATCTGAGACAGATGGCAGATTAGAAACAAGAATCTATCTTCCCCCAATTTCCTCTCACTGGTTAAAAAGACACCTGTAATTAGATTGGATGTCTGCTGCCATTCACTTCTTCAGTTTTTCTTTAGTTCGAAAATCATTCTGCAGTGGGTAGCTTCTAGAAGGCAGTGTTTTCAGACCATTTGGCATTTTAGTTGCAGCAATTATATTTACCTGACAATTAACCATTGGTTGCAGAGAATTGTTTCCAAATATTACGCCTGATATATGTAGATGGTTTCTACTTTCCAAGATGAAAAAAAAAAAAACCCAGGAACTTGTATTTTTCAATATTATTCCTTCAAAATACATCTTCTTAGTGATTACAGAAAGTACATATCCTTACCTTTTAAGATAAATCAGTTCTTTAAAATCATGAGGAATAAAAATGTGTACATGAATCACCTATTACTGAGGTAAGCTACTTGTTTTAGTATATCTTTGTATCAAACATATCTCCTAGTGTGTCCTCCCAGTTGAGTGTTAAAAAATTATTAAAGAAAACAAGCCTGGACACTAATTGGATATCGTCATCTGTCTGAAATGGATAAAGAATTTCTTTTAACTTAGTCTCCAAAACAGGCCAATAGTTTGTCGACAAATGGTTTTACTGGGAGGGGAAGTAAATTTCCATTGATCACACTGGCATATCTCCCAGCTTGTGTTTATATCCTCTCAGTCAAGTCCTAAGAGAAATATGTATTGTGTCCCTGGTTGTTCATAAGTCTGAAAAATGGTTTCTTCTTTGAAATCAGCATAAAGCACCACCCACTGGCTTCCGAGGGGAATTTTTATTTCAAACTTATTTATAAGCTTCAAAAGAAGTTCTGAGCAAGGTAGCAGGAGGGTATGAGTTGTGCCTTTAAAAGTATGCTTAACTTGGGCACCTGGGTGGCTCAGTGGGTTAAAGCCTCTGCCTTCGGCTCAGGTCATGATCCCAGGGTCCTGGGATCAGGCCCCACATGGGACTTTCTGCTCTGCGGGGAGCCTGCTTCCTCCTCTCTCTCTGCCTGCCTCTCTGCCTAGTTGTGATTTCTCTCTGTCAAATAAATAAAATAAAATAAATTTTTAAAAGTATGCTTAACTTATTATACAGCAGACCTGGCTTTTTGGCAGAGAGCATGGTGCAGTAGGCCCCATTCAGTGGGGTTTCTTTGTTGACTGCCAAGAAAACACCCAATCCTTAGCAGGAAGTTGGCCTTCATATAAAAATGTGCGTTGTCCTAGGATCATTTGATTCTGTTCTCAAAATGAGAATGTGTGGCAGAATAAACTGGAAAGGAGGCAGCAGTAATTGATCAAGATTCCCAGGAACATAAACAAAATATTTTCAAAGCAACCTTTTGCAGAAGAATTGGTGTTAAATCATTGTTGCTAGATGGTATGCCCCGGTTCTATGTAATGGAAGGTTAAACAGATTCTTGAAACAACAAAAACACCCTTCAAAATGATCTATTTTTCCAGGGCAATACAAAAGGGGTTTGCCCATTTTTGTTTTGATTGCTTCAGCTTTAAACAGGAATGGTAATTTCAGTACACGGGCACTTTAGTACCTTGCATGAAAGCAAGACATCAATTGTTGAGATGTAATCAGAAAGTACATTGCCTTATGTTTTATTTCCTTTAATCATTCTTCTTCTTTGATGGAGTGCTGGGCTTTCTAATAGAAAAGGGGAGTTTTAGAATTGCAGGCTTAGAAGAATGGTTTAGAATAGCCATCTTTAGTTTTTAAATTGCCAGGAACCTGGTAATAACATGTCATTTTGAAGGTAATTGTTAACTATACCATTATATTGATATAAAAAAGATGGAGATTTACCTGTGAAAATAGATGTTAATAGCAAATCTGGTATTTCCAAGCTAATAATTGGACATATTTTTGAGTGCTATACCTTATAATGCATTGCTGAAATACAGACATGCTAAACAGTTGGTTTCCTTATTTGTTCAAGAACATATCATAGTCTCATTGGTAGGATATTCAGTTAGTGATCATGAGGTTTCTTTTCGATGATGTTGTTTGATGGTCATCCCAGTTCTCATTCACTTCCAATTCATTTAAACTGTAGCATTGAACGCATTGCGATTAAGTGGTTTTTTTTTTTTTTGTGAAATGAAATTCAGTCCTATTAATCTTACTTAATTAACTGTTCGAAATCTTACGAATTTTTTTACTGCCTAATAAAGTTATTAATAAAAAAGTAGTGATCCTCGAGATATCTCACAGTTCTGCTCTAAAAGACCAATTCTAAAAGACCTAGACTTGAAATCTGAAGGCTGTATGATGTATGGGACTTGTTTCTTGGAAAGCCCCTTCCAAGTACATATTTGGTGTTATGGTATTGTGCATGTTTAACCCTCTTACTTATTTTTGCCAACAAAGTTCTTATTTCAGAGTGATTAGTGGTGTCTACTGTAGGACTGTGGGACGAAAAGCTGAAAGAAAACTGAGGAAGACATTTCAGGAAATGTTTAGGGAGAGTAGCAGACAATCAGGAGATAGAGAGCAGGGGTCATGGGTGGGTGGGCAGGGGGAGAAGACTCTACAAGATTACTGTATTTATTCACTTACCATCAGTTACTTCTGTCTGACACATTGGCATGTCTTCTCACAGCATGGGTGTTTTACCTGCCTGGGATCATTGTAAGCAGACTTGAACACAGCAGTTCTTGTTCCTTGGATTTTCTGCCCAGGTTCAGCAGGTTTGCAAAATCACTGGGATTTGACGAGGAAACTACAAGAGACTCAAAGCCTATTTTGAACATTTACTGAGCTCTTACAATGACTTGGCCACAGGGATTGGCACTAAAATGCAGAAAGAGTAAGACAGAGAGTCTGCCTTTATGGATCCCATCCTCTAATGAGAAAGAGAAGTAATGAAAACTGTATCATAGGGACGCCTGGGTGGCTCAGTTGGTTGGGCGGCTGCCTTCAGCTCAGGTCATGATTCCAGTGTCCTGGGATCGAGTCCCACATCGGGCTCCTTGCTCGGCAGGGAGCCTGCTTCTCCCTCTGCCTCTGCCTGCCACTCTGTCTGCCTGTGCTCGCTCGCTCTCTCTCTCTCTCTCTCACACACAAAAAAATAAATAAAATCTTTAAAAAAATAGTTAAAAAAAACTATCAACAACATAGTTGGTGTTATAACGGAGCTATGGAAAATAAACCGTGGGCACAAAGGGGGAGTAACACATTCTGCCTGGACAGAGCACTGGGGGAAAAACTGAGCTAAGCTTTGAGGGATAGGTAAGAGTTCCCCAAGCAGACAAGATGAGGAGGGCTTTCAGGACAGAGGGAAAGGCATATACAAAAGCAGAACAGAATGGAAGAACGTGAAAGTAATTGTAAAATAGTTCATTATCACTGGAGCTCAAGATACAAACAAGAGGATGATGAGAGTAGGCAGTGGTCAAGTCATGAAGGACTTCGTATGCCTTAATAATAGGGAAGGTGCCCCTTATTCTATAGAGGAAATGGAGCTGTTGAAAGATTCTAAGCCACACACTAAAACAATCTCAGTGGAAAGAGGTGGGGGGGATGGTTGGGAGATAGGTATGTGTGGAGACTGGGAGACCAAGAATTGAAGAAATACTGAACTAAAGCAGTAATGATAGCAATGGAGGTGACAAAACTGGTTCAGCATATCATAGGAGTTAGACCCATAGTGGGTTTCATCATGAATTAGGTGTAGTGAATGAGAAAAAGAAGAGCCGTAGTCATGCCCACATTTTCAACTTGGGCGAATACACTCATGGTGATACCACTCCTAAGATGGGTAGGCAACACAGGAGGAAGAGCAGGGTTTGGTAGGGGGAGCAGAAAAATAGAGTTCCCTTTTACACCTGTTGAGTTTGGGGGGCCTGTGAGGCATCCAAGTGGGTGATTGAGCAGGAAATTGTAGGGCAGGTGCCAACTCTGGACAGGAGAAAGTTTCAGCCTATAGAGATAAGAGTTAAATCTATAAGAATGGATGAGATTGCCCAAAGAGAATGACTGCACAGTATTTTCCAGCATTTTCATAAGTCAGTATCTCTATTTCCTGCGCTGATGATAGTGAGATATGGTCCAAAAGAGTGGAAAATTCAAGCTCCTTTCTTATATCTTTGAAGTACATTCTAGCGGTATGACTTTTTTTTTCTTTTCACAGAAGTAGATTACCTTCTTGATGGTGTTTTGCTAAGATTAATATTAAAATTGACTGATATTTCCTTTTCAGGAACCAGTCAGTTGCATAGTGAGGGTAATTTAAAGTCAGACAGGTGTGTGCCGGGCATCAGGAGAAAGTCAGCCATGAGATGAAAAATTAGCCACAGATGATTCACAGAGCCCAAAGTGAACAGGTGATCATTAGAAGTTATTCATCAAATGCTTTATTGAGGCATTTAGAATCAGCACTAATGGGCCTAGATGTATTAACCCATATCACAGGTAGACAAACTGAGGCCAAGTGTTATGCTACTGTTTGTGGTGGCTATGTGGTGAAACAAAATGACAGTGCTTCACTCTCAGGTTCTTTTATGCCAGGCCAAAGTTTGATGCTGCTTTGAATGAGAGGGAGATTAAAATGTTACTGAGAATATTGTGTGGTAATTGTGGGGTTTTTATTCTTTTTTTTTTCTTCTTAAATCTAGGAATCATACATAAAGGGAATGGAGAAAATATGTTCATTTCCCAGCAGCCCCCAGTCATATCAACCATAATGGGTAATGGACACCAACGGAGTGTAGCCTGTACCAACTGCAATGGCCCAGCTCACAACAACAAACTCTTTGCTCCTGTTGCATTAGCTTCTGGCCCTGATGGTAGTGTGTATGTTGGCGACTTTAATTTTGTAAGACGAATATTTCCCTCGGGAAACTCCGTTAGTATTTTGGAATTAAGGTAAGTCTCCTCTAATCTCTGTTTGCTTAGCGGATGAGGAAAAAACAAGAATGAGATAACGTGAAGAGAAAGACATTGCCAGAAAGAGCAGAAAGTGCAGTTGCCCATATTTTAACCCTGAGCCTGAGATACAGGCATAGGGACAAAGAATATATGTCAACATGCCCACTCCTTTGGAGACCCAGGAAGTGTTGACATCCCTGTATGTGTGGCCTTCCTTGTTAGCATTGCTGTCACTGACATGGATCTCAGTACTTCCAGCTGCTCAGGTAAGTCACTCAACCTCTGTTGGTCACAACAAACACTGATCAAAAATATGTTTCATTCTAGCAGGTAGAGGTAATGCCAGATCCAAAAGGCTACATTTTCTAAGTTCTCCAGGTTCAGTCTTTTGAAGTGGTCACTTCATAAAAAAGAAGATAGAAGTCTGTGTTTGTGTACCCTGATAAGGAAGGAGGAACTCAGTTTTTTTAACACTTGAAAGCTCTATTCCATCGGAGGGAAAAAAAGATTAAAGCATTCATCGTTAGACTTTCTTAATCCATTCTAGGAATTTTCTTGGGAGTCCAAAGTATTTTGACACCTTTTGAAAGGAATTCATACCTTCTGGTATTACATGTTCTGAAGTTACACAAAGATTACAACTAAATAGACTATGGCCTAGTCAGCTTTATTTCTCCTTTTCTGAGGCTACAGGATGCAAATATATGCCCTCTGGAGTCCTAGAAAAGGGAACCACCCCTTCCCATACCAGTGAGGGTAGACAGACCTGTTTTCTTTCCCCTGGGTAAATGGATAGAGTCTTCCCTCCAGTTGGTTATGACAGCTTTATCCCTGACACATACCTTGGGAACTTTAGGCTGAAAGTTTCTCTTGTTCCAGGAGATTTTGATGCCATCCTATAAACTCATCCATAACACAGTTGTTGTCTCAGGCATCACCTCATTTTCCTGAAAGATAGTGACCAAAAATAATGCCTGGGAGAACAGAGACATTGATGGAGTAACTTCTGTATACAGGGCACCATCAAGGCCAGTCAAAACGTATGAGAAGTCTTGGGCCATTTCCACTCAACATTATGTTCACACAAACATGGAAATTTGAATATATGAGGACGTTCCTTGAAATTTTTCAGATTCTAGTGCTTGCTCTGGAATCTACCTCCTTCTCAGACTAAGTTAGTCCTTCACACCTAGCTGAGGACATCTCCCAGTCCCAAGACCCCATCCATTTTTCACAGTAATTCATTGCAATTTTAATGTTTCTTAATTATAATTATAGACATTGTCATAAAGAAGAAAGCTGTTAAGTCCCTTGACTGATTTTAAAAAAATACACTATCATTAAGATTTTATAAGGTTAAAGTGCATCTAGAGAGTCTAGAGGGGTATTAAGTCATAGCACCCTGCTCTAATCAAATGTTCATGTACCTTAGGGTGTCACACCTCATGGATACTTGTCATTTCCAGCAGTATATCTTTTTGGGCACATACTTACTGGAAAGCCAATGAGGAAGGCCAAGACGGTTGTATGCCCACATTTAGAATGATTTCTACAACATTCAACATTGTTTTCAAAATCCTAGGGATGCTCCTTTTACATGATGCTAAACACTGATGGAGCACTGAACGATTAATTCACCATCTAAATGTTTCTAGTCATGCAGATATTAGCTCTCAAGTAGACAAAGACCTCACTAATCCTATAAAGCCTATACAGCTAGACCTCTGTAGCTAACTCCTCAAAGGAAAAACCATAAGATTAGCTAGAAAAACAAATACCAAGACTAATAATATTACCATAAAGAAAACCAGCTAAGTTTAGTCCTTTCCTTTGTGATTTAAATGCAAATTTCCCTAAGGTGGAACAATTTTCATTCACTGATGAGATTCTCCTTTGCTCGGGCGGGGATCCTTAACAGTTCACAAATTTGCATTTTGGTCCAAAGTACCTTATGACCTTCAACACAAAGTCATTCAAAGAATAAAATAGCGTAACTTGGACCCCAATTGCAACGTGATTTTCTCAGTGTAAAGAAAAATCCATTTCTGGCAGTGTGAAGTATTGTCCAATCCCTCTATTCATTCTTACTCCACAGTACTGTTCTCTCATATTGCCACAGCTCTTCAAACACATCCGCAAGCACACGCCAGGAGCTCACACACCCAAGCTCTCTCACTTAACCTGAATCTAGCTAGTTTTTCTGAGCTCACATCCTTTAAAGCAGTTCTCCTCAACTTTTTTTTTTTTAATTCTCAGGCCCCTTTCAGAATCTAAGGAGGGCTGTGGGACCTCTTTCCGGGGGACGATGGAGGGGGGACATGTTCACACAAAATTGTACGTTTGTTTTCAGGGGTCCCAAATTTCCCCTTTCTGCCTACATGTCCCTGCCTGCTAGCAACCTACCCCTTTCATAGACTCATGGTTGCCATTCCCTGGATTAGGCTCAAGCAGAAAAGAAGTAGTTCTCTCTTGTGTTAGGTTCAAGGAGGAGAAAAATAGTTTTCCCTTATCTACTCTAATACTCCTGTGCTTGGCCATCAGAGAAATAAACTGATTGAATTTACATGATTTTGACCTAATTGATAAGTAACTCCCTATTTTCCTCTAGTCAAAACCATCAAACTAGTTTATGTCAGCAAACATTATCTGTTATGTTTACTCAGACACTAATAATAGTTCTTATTAGATTCACCTAAAAACAGTGTCTGGCTTGATCAGTAGTCTATACAGTATACATTGCATCTTTGACGTATGATTGGTAAATTTATTTATTTTCTTTATAGCTTCCAGATTTAAACTTCCTGTGGAGAAATAGTTGATATAATAAGTCTCTGCTATGTTAAGAACCATAATGTTCAATGGATTCCATTGCATATAGATAGAAACTTCATTTTGTACCAGTTTTTTTGTTGTTGTTAAAATTTGTTGATTTAATTGCTGCCATCACCCTCCCCCTCCCAGTGCGTATTAGTCATTTTACTTGGTTGAGTCATCTGTTTCCTTGGCAACACAGACTAATATAGTCATTATGTTATTGGTTGCACTTAAAGCTGCAACTTAAAGCTGAATGGAAGGCAATGTTGTCAATAGGTTATTACAGAAAGGAATAGAGAACATTCCAGATCTTGACCCTCTGTCAAGGTTATTCATTATATAACTTAACCATTCTGCTCTCTACTTCTCTACAAAATTGATTTCAAGTTAATATTTGAGCATCTTCTTACATGTCTTATGTGGTTTAAGTTGCTTTAAGACCCACAGATGCATAGTTCTCAGCCCAAAGTTTGATGGCATTTTGTTTGCTCTGACATAAAGCTTGCTCCTGCTGGATGCCCTTCTAGCTTTCCTTCTCTTCCATCCTCTTGTTTCATAGTGGGCCACACTGAAAACTTCCAGGTGCCCCCTGACAAAGATTGGAAGACTGTAGATTTTTCCTTCCTCAGCTCTCCTGATCCAAACTCTCCCTGATTGAATTTCTTTCATCCGACCTCAGAAATAATTTCATTTTCATTGGTCGCCAATCATTTATTTCTTTTAGCTGGCCACTCATTGGCTGAATGGGGAGAGTAAGGAAAAGTCAGTTCTGTCTTTATCATTAGCAATATAGCAAGAGCAACAATATTATTTCTTGTTATTTAAAGTATAGAGTACTCTTTTGCCCATTGACTACAGATTTCATCCACACATACACATCTTAGTCCTTCATTCCAGTGGGAAATTGAGGTAAGATAATAAAGAAGAGAAGATTAAAAGATCATTATATAAGTAATTAAACCTAAGGGAATCTTAAAAATACATTCTGTGAGGATTTTTGTAAAGACACATTCATTTCTATATGAGATAGTTTAGGCCTAGTTATCCCTGTAGATTTGCTTCTCATGTTAAAATTTCATACACACACATTTTGATAACACAAAAGGGACATCACAGATTTGTGAGCATAGTGTTAGAAAAGTCCATGGAGATACCTGGTGTAACATGGCACCCACTACATGCCTGACATTTGATCACATCTACTTTGTTTGATCCCTTTCAGTTAACAGGAAATTTAAATACCCCTCTAAACAGCCCATTGCATCTTTGGAGTGCTCTTTTAGAAAATTCTTGCCTACACTGAACTGAAATCTGCCTTCATAAAACATCCACTCAGAAACAGCAAATGTTAGCATCTGCAGCAGCTCGGCAGCCACTCCTCTCTCATACCTGACGCGTTTCCGTGTGTGTGAAGACAGACATCATAGGTTCCTGTGCTTCCTCTTCTTCAGTCTGAACATCCCCAAGTCAACTATTTCTTATCAATTATGACTTCATTTATTCTTCCTTGGATTATGCCGCAGGGCCATAGTTCGGTTTTCTGAAACTAATAGGGATAATTATATAAGTGAAAATAGGAGGCACCATATCAAGTCCTTTGTAAGAATTCATATATGAATATCCCCCTTGCTTCCCTCTCAACTTCTAATTTCACAAACCTATTAGAAAACCTATTAAGCATGAATGGAAATGATTTATTCTTTATAAAAACCTCATGCTGTTATTGTTCATGATGCTGATATTCTCCAGATATTTATTTTGTCCTTCCCTCAAAATGAAAGAAAGATGAAAATAAGAACCTGGCAAATGTTTCTTGGTACCTTGAGTAACTTGGACTCAACAAATGTCAATGTGACATAAAAATTTCTCTTGCAATTCTACTGTTTCTTTTACGGTGACTGGTTAATATTTCCTCCATCATTCTCAGGACTTGACTCCTGTCCCTGACTAGGGATCCAGTGGAACTAGAGTAGCACCCACTTAGGATCCGTTAGCATGCAGAAGGCCAGGGAAACTTGTAGAGCACCCTGCTGAAGGAACAAATGGAGTCTGGATTTTGAGAGCTTGGAAAATAACTGAGAAACGGCCAAGAACCATCCTTTTGTCAGCAACACTGGAGCAACAAATAGAGAAACACTCCATGTAGATGAAATAGGTGGTGACCTTACCAGGGTGAGCTATGTATTAGTGGTAGCACTCAACGGTTCCCTCCCCACTAACCCAGAAACATCTTTGCGGTGCCCAAATTCCTGCTCTAAGACATGTGTTCCCTTGAGTTGCCACATTGCATCTCTAAGAGTCCCCAACACATGAACCTCTCTGTTAAAATGACATGTCAAGCTAAAATCATCGTTAGTCCTTGGGCACGGATTCATTTGTTGGATTGGTTTCCAAGGAACTGCCAGCTAAAAGCAGGGCCCTAAAATGCAGGACAGGTAAAAAGTGAGAGGGGCAAGGGACAGAGCCAGAGCATGAGGGAAGATAGCCTTGGGTGAGGGTTGCTAGAGTTGGAAGCTCTAAGAAGTCAGCAAATGGCAGAAGTGGGAACTCAGTCTTCAAAGGAAGAATACCACAGAAAGATGAGTAGGGAGGGAAGACCACTTTTGGACATCAAATATTTCTGGCTAAGCATAACAGCATGTGGTCGAGTGCTGTGGCCACCATAGATCAGGCCAGGCAAACTCACGATGCCAGGTCACTAGGCAGCAACTCCACAGTAGGCATATTCTCTCTTTCTCCATCCCCCACCTCACAAAAGTAGAAAAGGAATGGGTCGAACCTGATGCTAAGTGAAAGAAGACAGTCACAAAAGGGCACATATTCTATGAGTCCATTTATATGAGCCACCCAGAATAGGCAAATCCATAGAGGCAGAAAGCAGATCATCACTGCCTGGGCCTGGGGCAGGTCGGGAATAGGGATTGACTGCTGATGGGTATGGGCTTTCTTCCTGAGGTGATGAAAATGTTCTGGATTTGGATGATGGCGATGGTGGCACAACTCTCTGAGTGGTACTAGAAACTGCTGAATTGTACTTTTTGGAAGGGTAAATTTTATGGTATGTGAATTATATCTCAATAATTTTTTAATTAAAAAAGAATAGATGGCCCTTTCAATCATCTTGATCCTGAGAAAATCCAAGATCGGCTTAAAGACCCTACCATGGGGAGCATTTCTTGCTCGAAAAAAGATTCACTGTTCCACTCCTTTCTCCTCCTAAGTGGTGGCCATCTTCAAGTCAGTGAGTTGCCAGGCGGCAGTGCCTACTGATGGGCCCAGGCACTTGTGAAGAGCTCACACTGGCACCTCAGCGTGTAGTCAATTGCTAGCTAGACAACGAACTGACTTCGGTGGTGGCTCAATCCTGAATCAATAACTATAAGTAATTCTGAGACAGAACAAGGTCACACACTGGAAATAAATTCCGTCATTTTCACTTCCTCCTTCTGAGATGTTAATGAGAGAAGCTGCTCTGCATAATACAGGACATCTTTCCAAATTCACAGCGACATTCTTGGCAGGATCAGAAGCAGCTGCAAGAAAGTCAAACCACTCTCCTCCCCACCCCTTGCCATTACCATTTCAAAACCTTTTGTAGCCACACAAATGGTTCTGTACCAAGAGAATCTTCATTTTGGATGAAACCGTGTTTTAATGAGGTCCTTCTAGTACTTCCATAACTAAACTTCCTTTGGGAAATGATTCGAGCCAGCCTGGAGCACACTCACCTGCTAATTTAGAGGCTACAAAAACAAGCAAGTGTCTACGGATAAAGAAACTCAAAGAGGTCCAAATGCCTGAGGCCAGGTTTCTAATCAGCGCTCCCAGCCTTACCTTTTGACCTTTTGTGTCAAACCAAAGGATGCCTACCCTTTTGAGGCAGGCCAGGGAAAGAGAAAAGTCAGTGGATCCTGACCTGTGGCCCAACTAGTAAAATCCCAGGAAGATTTTCTTTAAAAAGAGTTGAATCAGTAGGAGCAGATAGCTTCAGATGAAATCATTTTGTATCTTCTCTTCTTCCCTGACATTCTAAAGAATAAGAACATTTTCTAGTTTAGATAAAAAGATGTGTTACCTTCATGGTTTTTTTTTTTTTAATGACATAAAGGGCCAGATTTAAAAGGATTTTCAAATTAAAATGACTGTATTTCACAGATGATTATAGCCTTTTAATTCTGGGCAGATTTGACCCAAAGTCAGACCTGTACACAGACTGCATCCCCGAAGTGAGAAGCTTCATCTCAGGTCCCAGAGTACCATGTGCCAAGACACTTACCAATGAGGGGCCCCCAAAGTGGTCTGCTTCTTCTGACCTGATGGGTCTGTTTTGCTGACCCCAGTTGTCCCTTTAGAGCACAGAGCATTAGAAGACACAAGACCTTAGTAGTTGATGTTCGTGATGTTTTACTGAAGATAATCGGATGCAGGAGTTTTGATACCAGGGACATTTTGCCATGGTCTAAGAGAAAACATTTATACTTTTCATTTAAGTTTTTGAGTATTGCTAAGGAATGTGCTGCTGTACGCAAGAGATGTCTCTGTCTTATCTCTGAGATCATACAAGTGGCTTTGGGATAGATTTGGGATGTCTGTTGCACACAAGGCTTGATTTTACATTTTGGTGAGTGGCTTTCAAAACAGACTCTGGAATGGTCAGAATCTTTGCAGTGGCTACTTCTTCAAAGCCAGTGGTTCTTAAACCTTTTTCTGTATCAGAATTGCCCGGGCCCTACTTCCACCTCGAGGTTCTGACTGGGGAGAACCGCAGGAAATTGCGCATGGAGTGGGAACCCAGGTGGTTCTGATGAAGATGTTCCAGAGAGAAGAAACTGCCTTCGAGCTTTGCCCACCCACCAGGCAGGATAGCCAATCACCCTGACGCCATCTTAGGAGGAGAAGCCAGGAGGGGTCATGTCCACTTTGGCTTGTATATCTAATGAAATGATCCCCATGGAGTCTCTGATAGCCACAAACTGAGTTAGAACTGGGTGTGTCTGGTTGGATTTGGCTTGTTGAATGATACTGATGACTCTCTATTTGTTTTTACTTGCCACTCGTGGATAACCTTGTGCACCCTAGAAACAGAGATACCAGACATAGGTAAGCAAACCACACTGGCAGCGACCTAATGCCCCTTCTTGCCTAACAGGCCACCTCCTAATAACGGGCTAACAGGAGATTTTAGTTTTTAAATAAAGTGAAAGGAATAATGTGAAAGCACGTTTAGAAGTTAGGATTCAGGTAAGTGTCTGACAAAAAGAAGAGAGCTCCACTAAGTGGGAATTTGCTGGAGGCTCAGACTATATCAAAAAGAAAACAAGATAAGTGAGACCTGGCCGTTCAGTACTTCATGGGAAAGCAAAGTCTTAAGTCTCATTATGTTTTCCTTAGGTGATATCACTAATGAGTCTGTAAGTTCAAATAGATTCAATGTTTTCAAGCTGCAGTAGTAAGGGAGGTGATACGGTGATCTTCTCAGATCCAGAAATACAGTTGGCGAGTGTATTAAAAGACAGTGACCATGATGACCTTCTTGAATAAGATTTTTCCTCTTTCCCTTTGTGTGACCTCATGGTTTCTATTTCTTCCCACCAAAAAGAAGTAATAGAAAAACTTTAAACCAACCATTTACCGACAATGACACAGAGCTCTGAAATTAATCATAAGGAGCATTTCTATTCAATTTGTTTATGCATTACACTTGTCAAAACTGTTCTAAATTACCTGAAATTGCAAAGGAGAAAATTGAATTTGTTCACTTCCGAATGCCAATTGTCATCAAAATGGCACTGATAGGGTTTTTAATTTGGATTTCGTTTGAGAGATGCCACTTCCTAAATGCCAGTGCACAAGCTCAGCCTCGCTACTTTGGCATAACTGATTCCTTAAGCAAATTAAGTTGGTTGTCAAATTGCTTACTGGTTAAGTGTTGCACAGTATTAATTATAAGCATTAATTGCCCATTTAACAATCTATGTGATTTTTAACTAGCATGAATGAAGCGATCTTTGCTAAGTTGAAGGGCATTGCTCAAATGTAAAGCTAACCAGAAGGTGACAATAAGTCTAACACTGAAGTTATCAAAGAAATCTTCACATATCTCAAATTGCAATATGCATGTGGACACAAGGGATTAGAACAAATTGAAATGTAGTCCAGCAGTTTTCTTTCTCAGGTATGGCATGTTTTTAAAAAGTGGAAAGAAACCAATCTCCAAAGAGCTCAAGTACACTTGGGAAACGGCAAGAAATGGCAAGAAATTACATATCAATACAGGAGACCTTCCAGACTGTTAGCTGTCGAGAAAATAACATTAATCAGATTTGAATTTTGTGTGTTGGGCTATTCCATTTTCTAAAGGCCAGCACACAAAATTTTAAAACAGCCTAGCTGAGCAAAATAGGATATGCTGCTCAGTTAGAAGACAGGAACAACATTTATTTTTTGCCACCTTCAGGACTAAAGTATTCTGAAGGCACTTTGTACACACAGTCACATAGGATCTAATCTAGTCTCAGTCAGGGCATAGTCTTGTTAGTGACCCTGGGCAAGCCCTCTATGTGTCTGGGTTTCCCCAGCTGAGATCTGAGGAGAATGATAATTTTAACTTCCCTCACAGGCACATTGGGGATATTCAATAATAAATGAATGTAATGCATTCCAAAGTGCTTTTCTGCGAATAACATTTCTCTTGGAAAAACAGCCTATGGACTTTTCCTAAACAAAACGTGATTAATCTGGCTCAGCTGAAACTTCCTCCAACTGGCTACCAAAATATTGAAGGGTGTTTCAGGGAAAGGTTGTGACCCCCTTTTTATTCTAGAAAGATCTTACGGGCACTGGAGAAATTTTATTCTGAAGGCAAAAATTCAACTAAATATGTAAAAACTTTTACCCAAACCCCTATTTAAGCAGTCTTTGCTACAGAGATGCCTTGTCTGACATGACTGCCAAATCAATTCTGGAGTCTGTTGGGGCCCTTTACAGTTTATTTACAGCAGCTGCCATGGTGGTTCCAGGGTTGAAGATGTCCCTGGAATCTACTGAATTCTCTTATTTGATGAAGTGAAGGTAAGTAGAAAAAAATCAAGTATTCCAATAGGATCTGATTTTTTTCCAATTAAAACTATAAACTGGGTCTCAAATCAGTAGCTGCTAGCTTTTACTATCATTAACATACACAGATATGCTTAGAGGGCAAATTTAATTACAAATACAATCAGAAACATGCCAGTCCTTAAGAGCAACGTAATTACCCTGATGATCCTCTCTCTGCCATTTTGCTGGGGTAGGTAGCCAAGACCTGGACAGTTCTGTGTATTAGTTAGTTTAATGTCCTACAGTTTAGTTCAGGAGTAACTGAACATTAACCCTGTCAGACAGTCTGTTGGCACTGAAGACAGAGATGAATATGGTTCCTGCCCGCAAAGAGTGTACAGTGTAGTTGGACTCACATCTTGGTTTCCAATACCATTCTCCAACATAAGGAACCAGGGGTCTTTAACAAAATGATTCATTCCAGTACTTGGGCAGAGGCTATAAAAGATGAACCTTGAGCAACTTTTAATGCCAAAAAGTAGAGAAGGACTAAAACAAAAACAAAACAAAACAAACAAACAAACAAAAAAAAACTTCACACTGATGGATATATGTCAAAGTATCTCACAGGCCAACAGGAACAGTGACCAATGCCAGAGCCACTTGAACAACAAAATAAAGTAGCATTGGGTTTTAATGAAAAAACAAAATAAAACAAATATCCAAGAGTCTCTACCGATACAAATGAACACATGAATTCATAAATAAATGGAGGAGAAAAGATAAAGCTCTCATACAGAAGATTTCCAAATTTTTTATGTAGACACTCCACCCTCAAGGAGGTGGAGTATAATTCCCTACCCCTCAAGTGCTGCCTTCACAGAGTGACTTCCTTCCAAAAAGCACAATCTGGAAATTGGGAGAGAAAGAGGAACTTTACACTGGAGAAACCTGATAAATTCTACCTCAGCCAGGTGATCAAGGTCAACATCAACAGTGATTAGTCATGTTAAGTTCTGTATCTTTGATTTGATTTGATGAGAATGGCACTTTACCCCCGTGGTCTTCCCCTCCAAAACCTATAAACTCTGTCTAACCAGGAGGGAAAAAATAGACACATTCCAGTAGAGGGAATCCTATAAAATACCTGACCAATACTCCTTAAAACTGTTAAGGTCATAGAAACAAGTCTGAGAAACTGTCATAGCCCAGGGGGCCTAAGGAGACACGATGACTAAATATAGAATTTGGTGTCCTAGATGGAATCCTGGAACAGGAAATGGACATTGGGTAAAAACTAAGGAAATCTGAATAAAATATGGACTTCAGTTTATCTCTAAAAACAATGCTAATACAATATGACAGATGCTGATAAGTCACATGTCCCTCCTCTCAGCTCTTATCTTTCCTCCTCTACTTCTGTTTTCACACTTGACAATCATAGCCTGTTTGCTGAACTGACTCCCCCTTGGACCATGAATTTCATAAAGAAAGGGGCTGTATCACACAGAAGAGGTCTACAGACCACAACATAATTCTCGGCACATTAGTACACTTAGTAAATACTTCTGCATAAATTAATGAACAGTTACATGATTAATGGTACTAAGGACGGAACTCAGATGAAAGAGGAGAGGCTTAGGTAATGACCATGAAGATAAAGAGAAGTGGAAAGATTGGAGAAGAGTTTAGGAGATAAAATTTTTTAAAAAGCATGATGTTTTACTGGATATAGAGAATGATGGAAAGAAGGAATGAAGAATAGCTCCTGGCTTTGACAACCGGCATGGGCCAGGATTTGGGACTGTGAACACATCAAATATAAACAAGTTTGCTTTCCTCCAAGCTTGCATGGTCTATTACAAAAAAAATTAATATGATATGGAATCCCCCAAAATACAGGTAAATGCAGTGCAAATAACCCAGACTGGAGATTTGGGAAGGCTTTCTTCAGGAGATGATACCTGAATAGAGCCTTAAAAGGCATGTGAGGATTTACTAAGTGAAGAAAGGCTTGTCTACCCCACCAAGGAACGTTAAAAAGTTTTGGGGGTTTTTAAAGATAGGGATCCAACCTTAGGATCAAGCAAAATATCCCCCAAACCAACATTACCCCAGTCATCAAAAAAATGGAATTAGGAAGAATCAAAATGAATGAATGAGCTCAGCCATGTACACAGATAAAAATATCACAAGAAATCCCATGCAAATATGTAATTGAAGAGTTTCAGGAATATCAAAATCCAATCAAGGTAACTTTACCATCACCTTTAAAAGGTACAGTTGATTGTGATTATAACCCTCCAAAAAGGTCAAATATAATCAGTTCTACTATGTCCTGAAAGAAGACAAAATGGATTAGAAAATGTGGTGGTCAACTAAAAAAAGGAAGATTGGAGAGGAAAAGTTTGGCAATGCATTTCCAGCACAGCCCTCCATAAACAACACATCTTTCAATTTATAGCAGGAGCCTGGAGGCTGATAGGGCCCCCAGTGAGGTTGGAAGCCTGGAGAAGTAGGGTTCTGAAGAATGGAAAGGCAGGAAAGAAGAACTTCTGTGTGGGGTTTGTTGAGTTTGAGGTGACTGTGAGCCATCCAGGCAGGATTGGAGCGGTATTGATGAAAAAAAATTCTTTCACGGGATTTTCTCTCATCTACTTCTTTCTCTGCTCCCCAAATGAAAGGTTTTGAAATGTCAGCTTCATTTCAGATTAGCAGTACACACTGAGATTTTTTTAATACCCAAGCCCCTTACTAGAAAACCAAAGTAGTATCCATTCCCTTAGTACATGAGAAAGAAGATACATTTATTTTTTCATCTCTTAAGAGAATTTTCCATTTGCAACAAAAAACAGATCCCAGGGAATGCATATTGAACAAACTGCTTTGAATAACTTTACTTTTCTCTCCCTTAGCACAAGTCCTGCTCACAAATACTATCTGGCTATGGACCCTATGTCTGAATCACTTTATCTATCAGACACCAACACTCGAAAAGTCTACAGGTTGAAATCTCTTGTGGAAGTGAAAGATCTATCCAAGAATTTTGAAGTGGTGGCAGGAACAGGTGATCAGTGCCTTCCCTTTGACCAGAGTCACTGTGGAGATGGCGGAAAAGCATCGGAAGCTTCACTGAACAGCCCTCGAGGTAAAAATAAATAAATAAATAAATAAATAAATAAATAAAAATTAAATCTTTTTTTCATCTAAAGACTTCATTCGGCTTCACAAAATCCTAAGACTGTTGCCATACTGTAGTCCATCTATCTCAATATTGCTTCTGACACACATTGTCTCTGAAGTCCATCCCAGAAGATAGGCATGGTCAAGGCTAATTTCTAGGTAATATACATTCGTATAGTCATAAGTGTTATTAAAATGTCAAAATGGTTATTTTCCTTTCTGCCTAGGATAACAAATTCAAGTTTTGGGGTGCGGGGGAGATGATTTTGCCTTCTGTGGGAACGTGACCTCACTGTCATCTGTCCTAAATTTATTCCTCAATCTTCAAGAGCCAATCCTCAATTCCGTTGCCTGGAATTTGTGAATAGATCTGAGTTCTCTCCATCAGCTTCATGATTTTATAGACTTGGAATCATATTCCCATCTTAGGCCACTAAGAAGAAGGATGGTTAACTTTAAATGTTATCGTATATTGTCCACCCTATCTATCTCTTTAATTATTTAAACATTATTCTCTGTTCCTTCTCCATGATGGTGTGTGTGTGTGTGTGTGTGTGTGTGTGTGTGTGTGTGAGAGAGAGAGAGAGAGAGAGAGAGAAATGCACACACACATGCACACTTTTACATTAGTAGGTTTTATGAAGTATTCATTTGGTGGGTTTTAAGAACCAATATGGTTCTTACACAGATAAAACACATTGGTTGCAGGAAAATTAGAAAAAAGAGAGTGCAAAAAATATTTTTAATTAAAGTCACCTATAATTCTACCACATACAGAAACCAACTGTTAATATTTTGGCATATATCCTTCTAGACTTTTTCCTGTGCATATCATATATTCTATTTTCTAATAAAGGAATCATAGTATAGAATGCTATTCTATAATCTGCTTTTCACACTTAATATATTATGAACATCTTTCCATGCCAAAAAGTATAGTGAGGTCAGTGTGTTTCATTTGTTAGATGGTCACTTATTTCAAATATTAAGAGGTTACTCTTTAGCCATTTGACATTTGCCATATGGGTATTAAATTTCAACTATAATCAGAGTTTAAAGCCTTCCCTTTCTTCAAGGCCATATTCAAGTCCTATGTCTTTTGTAAATCCCCTCTGGCTAACCCCAGCCCATTAAATCTGAATTTCTCTAACAGGGTCTACACCACCCAATTACTACTAGATTATATTTTGCCTTCTTTTACTTCCTGGTTCTTTCACGAATGGGAGGTTTTTTATTACCAAGGCAAGCTACTTGAGCTGAGAAACTACATCTAATATTTCTTCCAAATCTTCCCCACCTCCCCAGCAATATCTTGTACAATATGGGATCCCCTATACATGCTTGTCATGTAATTGATCAGTTAGGTAATGCTTATGTATGTCAAATCTTCCTAAAAGGAATTTCAGTAACACTTTAAAAATATAGCCTTTCTTTCCCGAAAGGAATATAAGCCCCATAAGTATCATGGTAAAGTGTTTTAAGATGTTTCTTGTCTGGTGCCAGCTCTCATTCCTTACACATAGTAGGTTCACAATAAATATTTGATGAGTGAATGCGTAACTCAGGTGCAACATATAATCAACTCATCTTTCAAGGAAATGTATCGGACTAGGTCCCACCCTTAAACACAGGTTTAAAACTCTTGAAGGTATTATAAGGATTTCTGCATAAGAAATAGGGAGGAATCAAGCTTGTATTGTGCTGAAATTGACATCCTCCTGAGTTCCTACCCGTATGAAAACCGCTCATCTCACCTACCACATTCAACCTGCCACATAAAGGAATGAATATCTCGGCTTTTCCAAATAGAGCAAATAATTGGCTCACTGCAGCTTTTTTTCTTTTTTCTTTTGCTTGGAAAGCAGCAATAATAGACTCCTGATGAACAGGATTTACATGAACTCTTAAAGCATCAGTAATGAGAGTGCCAAAATTTATATATCTATTAAAGTTAATATTAAACTAAGTTTTTCTTCTTGTTATGGCTAGTAGTACATTTTCTTTTGGCTTGATTTACTCATCTTTCTATCCAAGAGTGGCCTTTATAATAATCCAGTACACTTTATTCATCCCAAAGCGGGCAGGAGACCTAAGAACATCTGGCCGAGGCTTCGGAGAGCTGAATGTCTAATCCAGCCAAAACAGCTTTCACATAACCTACTGAAGCTGATGTTGACAACATCTGCTCTGATCTAGAATGAACGAGGATATTTAAAGGAGGGGAATATGTGGCTCATATTCAGTATCCACCACGTCATCTTCAACCATTTTAACAGTATTTGAAGACCCTGTTAGGGATCTTCAAAATCACTCAGAAGGCAGAACCTGTGTCCAGACATCCGTTGCTCTTGAAATTGCTGGTCAGAACACTCAGATGTCTAGCTAAGGCACCTTCCTCTGTGCTGAATACAGACAGCACTCAACCTTGGCAATGAATCAGAAGTGAGAGTCTCATTATATGGAATGCTGCAGGGCAATTTCACAGACTTCTGTAGAAGAAGGAAAAATCATGCAAGAAGTCATTAAAGCACATTGTGCAAATTGAGGGAATTTGAGTATTGCTAATAGCTAATGATATCTTTGAGGTGCTCCTGCAGGTTCTTTATCTCTCAAGAAAGACCAGTTGGTTTGTTTTGTTTTGGTTTGGTTTGGTTTTTTTGCTTTACAACTACCAAGCACATCAGCTCCTTTTTCCTTCCCCCATAGAAAGACAGCAAATGTTTAACGGATTTCTTTAAGGAGAGGTTTGATTTTTCTCTCCACCAAGAAGCTAATAAGGAAAAGCTGTAGATCAGTAGAAAATGGAAATGTACATCTAGGGAGTACAATTTCTAGGTTAGGAAAGAGAGCTTGCTCTAAGACTTTAACAAGCAACATACTGCAATTATAGGCAGGCTCTCCAACATGTCCTTAATTATGCAAGGTAAGTCAAATAAATGTTAATCTGTAAGACAGCTCATTTATTTTCTGAATGTATTCTAAAAATAGGATGAAATGAAATTTGCTTTTGAGATCATTCATCCTAAAGTCGGAATAAATTATCAAATGGGATTAAAAACCAGTCAGCAAAAGGTAAAAGGTCAGAAACCACGGGATTTTTTTCTTTTCCTTTTCTTTTTTTTTTTGAGAAATGGCAGCTAATTGTGATGAATGTCAGGTTAGGGAACCTAGACTTTCTTGTACAATCCATGTAGCCAGTGTTTTTCTGGATGACCCTGTGTAAGTCACTGGACCTCTCTGTGATTTCATTTCCCAGAACACTAAAATAGACTTAATGATGCCATTGACTAGTTCTGTTACACTGGACTAGTCATTTAAACACTGGATCCTGAGATGTATCCATCAATTGTCAACTTGAGGTTGTACAATGATCTCCCTCCCAGCTCTAGTGTATTACAACTATAGCTATAACTTTGCCTGCGTTCCATGCTTTCCAATACAGTACCTCTAATCTCCACAAGAATTCACAAGGTCAGTTGCATTTCCCTCAGTTCTATAGATGAGGAAACAGAGACTCAGACAGGTTAAGAAACTTACCCAAGTTCTCACAGTGTACAGATAACATTGGAATTCAAAACTGTGATGGCGTGGGGGAAGGCCTATTATGCCTCCACTATACCTCATGGTCTGTCTTTAAGCTAAAATCCATGATCTCTGTTAGGTTTTCTGGGAGGGTAAGAAATATTGGAAAATGCTTTTTGTTTTTATTTGCAAGATATAGGACTTTTAGTCAAGTTTCCTTTTCCTATTAAAACTATTTTTCTGAGGTATCTGACCTAGCAGTATACATAGTAGAAGACACAGCCTTTACATAGTCTCTAAATGTAATTATTCAAATAAATCTTCAGGAAAACTTGTCACATCTCTTTGGAAGATTCTGCAGTTAAGAATTTCACCAACTTTTTCTTAAGGAATGCAGGCAGGAAATCTTCCCTTTATTAAATTTCTTGATTACAACTGGTAACTACACATTTTGTTTAAAGGAGAAATGGAAGACTCCCTGAATAGAATTTCATGTAAGATAGCCCCTGGGTACTTCTCCTGGGAATAAGTCTTTATCTGATCCAGTTTTACGCACTTTGAGTTGAATCCCAATAAAGAGAAACATTTGCCATTTTACTCATCAATACTTCAATGTAATGGGGCAAGGAAAAAAGTTTAGCAAAGAGGCTGATAGTGTGCTAATCCCTGGCATTGTATGTGAGTTTGAACTGACTTTGAAAGATGCTTTTAAAACATGCATGGATGATGTAGTTGAAACTTAGGTTCCATTTATTATTTTTACTGCAACTTTCCTTAATTCTACAGAGAACTCAAACTAATGAGTCATGTAATAGATGACCAAGTATTTAAGCAGAATGTGAAATGGTACTAGGTGGGAATATAAAATAAAATTTGTGACAAGCTGAATACATTTTTTTAAAGTAGATACAGAGGGTGAAGGAGTGACTGGACAAGAAGAAATTAATCAATGACTTAATTTGATTCTCTTGGACCTCACCAAGGATTATATCTCTACTTTCATGTGACTCTTTAAGCATACTGACCTCCGAACTCAGGAGGACTTGGGCAATATCCAGATGAGTGCAAACAGCTCTTGCGCCATTCCCTAGCCGGGAAATGATCCTTAAATCTTGACAGCTGCCAGAGTGTTTTTAGGGTATTCATGACACTAATCATACAGGAGTCACTTTAACTTTATTAACAGTTAAGAAACCTGGGTAAGCTAAAGTGCAGACAAAAATAATCTGGTTTTTGTCCCTACCCATATATATCTGAGTTAGATCCTGAAGCTCTCCTGACTCCCTTCACATCTACATGCTATTCTAAAAGGCTAGGTTTGGGGCTCATGGAAAGATGCTAAAACTCTATAGTGCAGTGTCTCAGGGACACCTTAGACACCTAATCAGTGTGTAAGGGAGAGAGTATAGTGCACAACAGGTACGAGAATGTTCCTTTGGTTCTCCTGTGCAATGGAGAGCAGTAAGGTTTTTCCAAAATTCTTTTAGGATCCATCACAGTGGCATAACCGTTTGGATTGACACGCGGGCCAGCACTCACCAAAATTACAGGCAAGCCACAACCTGAGTGAAATGAGTGGTACATTTAGGAAACTACAAATAAATCAGTATTGTAAAAATATCCAAGGATAATAAGAAGAGCAGGGGCAGGAACAAGAAGTTTGGGTTTTATCCTATAGGCAAAGGAGTTGAAGTGGGAGAGTGACATAATCAGGCGATGCATGCGTATTTGATAAACTGTCATGGAGAAGGGGTAGTGCCTGCACGGGAGTGAGGCTGGGGCAAAGAAATCATAGATGTACTGATATTTATAAGACAGGCAATGGAAGGGAATCTAATGAAGGAGACAGAGAAGAAACCTTCATAAAAAAAGAAAGTGAATAGAGCTTGGTATCCAGGAAGCGGAAGGAATCATTTGTTTCAAAAAGGTGTGGAAAACAGTAGGATGTGTTTCACATTTGTAACCATTGGATTAGGCAATGAGAAGTGCATTGCTGACCCTGCTATTGGTGGTTTGCATAACAATAGGGATGGAAGCCAGATTTAGGTAACTTAATGAGCCAGTAAGAAGAGAGAAAATAAATACTTCTAAATAAGATCGCTCTCCTGAGAAGTTTAGATGTGAGAGATACAACGATAAGTAGGGAGAGGACAGGGCGTTCAGGGGAGGCTTCATCTATAGGAGATACGTTATTTCTATAGGGAAATGAAAAGATACAGAAGACAGAAAATAAATGATGAAACCAGGTCTGGAGGAAACGGGGAGGGAGTACGTCTTGAAAGGGAGGGGAGATTAGAGAGACCATGCTAAGATAATGGTAGGTATAGTGATGTAGATAAGTTTATAGGTAGAAGGAACTAGAAAGTTGGTGGTACTCCATTCTGATAGCTTCAGCATTCTCCGAGAATTGGATCTATTCTTCTAAAAATGAGGAAGTAACCTTAGGCAAGATTTGGGAGAGCCAATTTGTGAAGAAGGCTTTCTGGGTGAGATCATTCTACCACCTGGTTCCAAATTCCCAGCTCAAGCTTCAAGGCATCTTCCATGAGAACTTTCCTCCCACAGCCTTGTCCTAGAATCAGAGGTGCCTTGAGAAAAATGTGTTTGACAAAGCCTTAAAATTCAGGCAAAATAATTGTTTTTTTTTATTGCTCAGTGATCCCGTGTTATGTCCACTTCTGAATATTCCTTTCCTAAACTATGTTTTTGATCTCTCAGTTTATGGTGGCTATACAAGAGGACTTTGTGCCTCTGAGACAACCAGAATGAGAGCTTAATATGTTCCCCACAGTTGTTCTAATGTATCTGCCTATGGAGGTCAAAAGATTTTGACCTTATATTATGTCAGCAGCTAGAACTTGAGAACCTTTCTGCCTATTCTGTCAGAATCCTAAAGCCATCAAACTGTTGTTGTGGAGAAGTCAGACAAAAGGAAGACACCTGCATTCAGCCATGGCTAATTGGTCCAGGAAACATCAATGGTTGGTACAGAGAAACCTGTATTAAGTTCATTTAAGTTTTATAAAGCTACAAATACATTATTGAATGACATTTTCTTCTACATTTGTTCTAATTTTCATGTATGCATAATAGTCTAGCAAACACAAAGATCATATTTTAGAGGCCAAATACCATAAGAAAGAAGTTCCCAGGTTCTGGAGCCAAACAGAACGGGATGTATATCCCAGATTTACCATTCATTAAATGTGTGACCTTGAATAAGTCACCTAAGTTCCCTGAGCTATGGCTTCCTCATCTGTGAAGTTAGAATACTAATAGTGCCTACGCAACCGTGTTCAGTAATAGATGTGAAGTGCCTTGTAAAGCTCACTGCCCATCGTGTAGTGTGGACACGTTAAATGTCACCTGCCACTATGACCAGGCTTGCTGTATTGTTGCTAATAACAGTTCTACTTATAATAGTAACCCAACCATGGAGTAAGTTACTTTGAAAGGAGGCAAGTTCCATGTCCTTGAAAGTCAGTCTGAGACTTGATCATTTCCAAGGAGGAACGGTGCCACAAAAGAACAAGTCATGGTAGAGTGGAATTCTGGTATTGCATGTGATTTGATTAGTCAATCCTTCACTGCCTTGAGATGCAGTAATTCTAGTGCTGCTTCCTTACACATGTTGCAAAGGTCATTCCTTTAGCTGCCCACCATTACACCATTAAATTCACTCCATAAGGGTTTTCTTCCCATATGAACTTCCATGTTTACTCCGGGGGGTGGGAGGTGGGTATTGCCTGGAAGAGCAAAGTCTGAATTCCTCATTAAAACACTTGATGTGGGCCTTGAGGGCATGGAGCACAGGATGGATGTGTTTGGATAAATGAGATCACCCAAGGGTGCCAAGCCAAGGTGGGAGCTACTCTAGGTAGCATGGGGAAATGTGATGCTAGGTATCTAGTGGAATGGAGGCAAAGTGGGGAGAGATGGGGGTGGGTGATAGGAATAACAGTAATATACTTCTCCTCTGCAACATTGTCCAAAATGAAGCATAGACCCCTACATATCAAGACAAAGAGTATGGAATTATGATCCTTCCCCTTTTTATTTAGATCACTAACCAAGACAACTTCCCTTATCATAGCTCCTCAGTGGCACATCTTTCTTACCTGTCCACTGAAGAATCACCTCAGCCGATAAAAAGAAGAACCCCCTCCCCACCAAACAAAAATGACAGAGATCACACACAAACAGACTGCAAATCACTGAAATCATATTTTGAGTGGTGTATTATGGTAACCTATAAATAACTAATTGCATAAAATTGCTTTAGTAGTTTCTAGATGGCAGCTTTAATTAAAAGCACCAGAGACATTTAGAAGTTTAGAAATGGATGGCATGTAATTTGCCCTTTTACCAACCATAAAATGGTAATTAAGGAATTTGATTCACTTCTTCCTATTAAAAGTTTTATGAGAATAGCAAGTTCCTTCTAAATACAGTTTCTCTTCAGCAGAAGGTGGTATGTTTGCTTTATCAGTCTTCTCCAGCAGGGTAAGATGTTTTAATGTAAAAATTCTGCAGAAGTTAATTAGGAAATTTCCTTCAATGCAAAATGTTTGTTTTTAAGGCTCTAAAACATGAAACTGTATTAGAGCTAACCCTTTGATCAGGGCCCATTAATGCTCTACCATCTATACAAGATAATCCAATAATTTGAAGTTTACCAAATGCATAGAGCTGACGATCAAATCAAAGAAAAGAGAGGTCAGTTCCTGGTGAGTCCAGCATGCTTTGCTGATTCTTGAAGGAATCTGAAACCTACAGTACATTGACTTCCCAGGGAATCCAGAATATTCCCTCCACAACAGAGAAGTCATCAGAAGATGTTTTTAGCTTCATTGATCCTCCCACAATACTGAGTGAATTAGGGGTGCCTGGGTGGCTCAGTGGGTTAAAGCCTCTGCCATCTGCTCAGGTCATGGTCCCGGGGTCCTGGGATCGAGCCAGCTATAAGGCTCTCTGCTCAGCAGGGAGCTGCTTCCCTTCCCTCTCTCTCTGTCTGCCTCTCTGCCTACTTGTGATCTCTGTCTGTCAAATAAATAAATAAAATCTTTAAAAAAAAATACTGGGTGAATTAGCAGGTGTCTAGTATAAAACTCAGACAACATGCAGCAAACCCAGATGTCTTTAGAAATCCATGATTTTAACATCACCACAAGCTAAAACACAGCTGGAAATGAAGCCAGGAAGCCCATTTTTATTTTATAATTGATCAGTTGATTGCATTTTGGAGGCCACTTCAGCCCAAATATTTTAGATGGCACCACACAGAACATTTCGACCAGAGTTTGGAAGGCACTAATGAGTTGAGTTATATGCACATAAGAAAGACAGCTGCTAGGGTTTGTTTTTTTAAGTCAAGCAGATTCTCTAAAGTTGTCTAAGCTGGATGATCTACACAGCAAACCGATAAAGTAGAACAGGTTTGACATGTTTCCTCTTCGTTCCCTCATTCAGTGATTCCCCTGGCTAACTGAGTCCTTGACCTGGCCCTCAACCTGTCACCCCTACATAGAAATGCACCCTATTCTTTTCCCACCCCCTCTTCAGAACTGGGCAGTGTTATACTAAAAGGAGATGGGACAGTGGGAGGACGATTTCATCAGTGACATTGTTTAGAATTTCTCGGGGATGGTGATAGTAAACACAGACCTGCTATTCATCTGTTTTATTATTGTTTTTACTATTTATTCTGAAAATTCACTTCCCTTACTGTCAGCACCCAGGACAGACCACTCCCGCCATCCCCAAACCTTGGCACACCCTTGCAGGTATAAGGAAAATACTCGCAAAATAGTATTCAGTGGAAAGCTCAGAATAAGAACTGTAGAAACTGAGCGCTGCCTCTCCTGTAAGGGTGCAGGGGTACTGTGTACGTCCAGAGAAAAAGTGCAAATGGAAGTTTTCCAGGGGCATCTGGGCAACTCAGTCTGTTGAGTGTTTGGCTCAGGTCATGATCTCATGGGCGTGGGGGTGAGCCAGCATCCACACTCAGTGGGGAGTCTGCAGCAGATTCTTTCTCCCTCTCCCTCTGCTCCTTCCTGCTTTTGCACTCTCTCTCTCTAAAATAAATAAATAAATACATACATAAATATTATAAAAAGGAAGTTTGTCAAAACGTTAGTGATAATTGCTGCCTATGGAATATTGAATGATTTTTATTTTCTTCTCCTTAGTTTTCTGAGCATTTATTATTTTTATAATTCAACAGAAGACAAAACATGATATTTTAAAATACACACACACACACACACACACACACACACACACTGTCCTGTCCTGTGGCCAGTCTCTGAGGACTTGGGTTTCTTTGCTTGCATAGACAACTGCTGTCCAGCAGGGGTGTCCTAGTATTGATGGATGACAGTGGGTTACTCTGATCTGAGCAGATACTGAAGACCTACTGAATGAAAGGGGCAATACCATAAGTAAGGAAAGAAACCTAAATGGAACCCTTTGAAGGCATCCTGGCAAGCCAGTAGTAAAAGATATTTTAATTACATTTACTATTTTTTAAGAAAAAGAGTATAAAAATACAAATTGAAATGGCCTCACCTTCTAGCTAAGTCCTGTTGATATTGAAACATAAAAACAGAAAAGTAATAGTGAGTATGGTTCGAAAGTTTGAACTCTAGAAAGGTACGAATAGCAGATTCCAGAACTTTTTACCACAAACACACACAACCCAGTCCCTCATTTTAAAAGTAACTAGTGTTAGGAGTTTCTTTTGATTCCCTTGAGACCTTTATATATTTTCCCCCTTATGTGAAAGGAATCATACTATATAGATTACACTTCACCCTATTTTTTCATTTAATAAAATATTTTGAAGAAATTTCCATAAAAGCATATACATACCTACCTCTTTGTTTTTAAGAACCTTATCATTTGACAATATATGGCTATACCGTAACTGAGCCACTGGCTTCTTGATGGATATGTTGTTGCTTTTTTAAAAATTTTTTGCCACTAAAGTGCTGTGATGAACAACCTAGTTCATATATACTGGAGCGCCTTTGCAAATAGGATTAATTTTTAGCGGTAGTAGATATTACCAAATTGTCCTCCCAAAAGATTGAGCACATTTACACACTGTTGTATGTAATGTGTAAATGCGCCCATTTTGGCATACCCGTAGCTGCTCTGAGTATCCTTAGACTTTTTCATGTGTGCCCATCTGATCAGTGGGAAATGAGCTCTTGTACCCTATAGCTTTAATTTGAATTTCTTTCATTGTAAATGAAGCTGAATGTCATCTCCTGTTTATTGTGACCATTTGTATTTCTTTTTCAGCAAACTCACTCCTCCAGTTTTTCTACTGAGCTGTTGATCTTTGTGTTTTGTCAGTTAGAAAGGCATGCCTTTGTCCCTCATATGTGTTGCAGATATTTTCCAAGTTTGTAATTTCTCCTTTTTTTAACCATATAGAAGTTTTCTAACTCTGTGTGGTCAGATTTAGCAGTATATTTCCTTCAGGTCTCTAAGGTTTGTGCCCTCCCGGAAAAGCCTTCCTGTAGTAAAGGTATTTTTAAGGCAGATGGACAGTCCTTTCAGTAACCCCTGAATCATACTATGTAGCTTTCTCCTTTGGGTCCCATGAAATTTGGAAAACTCAGGAAGCGTTTAGAGTAGTTTAAAACAAGAGACTTTGGAGTCAGGCAGATAAAACTGAGTTCAAAGGTATTACCAACATCTTCTAGCCACTGTTTTCTCGTCAGTAAAATGGAGATAGTGCGCCTACCTTCCTTACAGAGTTCTAGAAGATGAAATGACACACTATGGGCTCAGCCAGTTCCTGGCACAGATTAAGTACTGCATAAAGTAGGAAGAGGAGAACGAGGATAAGTAGATAAGTTTCAAAACAAATAACTGCTATTAACTGGATTGTTTTCAAGATGAGTAATAATCATTTTGGCTTCAAAATTGACCATATTCAAATTCTTTTCTGTCAGACTTCATTGATGGTACATTCACAGCCCTAACTTAAATCTGTTTGCTTGGAAAATACATTGTCCAGCTGAAGGGGGGAAATTGCAACCATGTATTTAAAATACTTGGAGAGAGGTACTGGGAAAAGCTCCACTGAAGGAAGAGCTGTGGAAAATCACAAGTGCATATGTGCATATGGAGACGTGTGCTAAGATGTCACTACAGTAAAAAAAATGGAAACAGCCTAACAGTCCATCAGCGGAGGCTTAGTCACATGACGGAATATAGTATAGCAATAAAAACAAAATTAACTACATCTACATATAAAAAACATTAATGGCCGCAAAACATAGTCGCACAAATAAAAGAAAATTGCAAAAGAAATACATGGTGTAATGCCATTAGCATATTTTAGTGGTAAAAGATATATAAAACAAAAGTTTTACCATTTTAAATATATAAAACATGAAATTTACCATTTTAGCCAGTTTCAAGTGAACAGTTCTTTTTTTTTTTTCTTAAAGATTTTATTTATTTGTTGGAGAGAGTGACAGAGAGAGTGAGCATGAGCAGGGGGAAGGGCAGAGGCAGAGGAGAAGCAGACACCCCTCTGAACAGGGAGCTGATGCCAGGCTCCATCCCAGGACCCTGAGATCATGACCTGAGCTGAAAGCTGTTGCTCAGCCACTGAGCCACCCAGATGCCCCTAAGTGAACAGTTCTGAAGCATTAAGTATATTCACATGGTTATGCAGCCATCACCATCATCCATCTCCTACATAAGTGTCTGAAACACATAAACAATACTAGATATTTGCAGACACATATGGATGCAGAGATTCTGTGAAAACATGTATGGAAGTGATACACGTACCTGCAGGATATGGTTACCTCTGGGGAGAAGGGAAAAGGGAGTGAGGATAAGGACATGGGGCTTTAGTGGTATTCATAACATTTTCTTTTGATTTTTTCCTGAGCCATGTGAAGTGATTGTTAACATCTGTTAAATTTGGGTGGTAGATGCAAAGCAGTGTGTCATGCTATTTTCTGTGTTGTCTACGATTTGAAATATTTCAAATTTTCAAAAAAAATTTAAGTCAAAAGCAGGGATTAGAAAGCAACTTGCAAATTGATACCTGACAATTCCATTTTTTTTTTGAAGATTTTATTTATTTATTTGACAGAGTGATAGAGAGCACAAGTAGGCAGACCGGCAGGCAGAGGGAGAGGGAGAAACAGGCTCCTCCCTGAGCGGTGAGCCGGATACGGGGCTCGATCCCATGACCCCAGGATTGTGATCTGAGCTGAAGGCAGACACTTAACAACTAGCCACCCAGGCACCCTCTGACAATTCCATTTTTAAAAGTGATTTGTTTGTTTGTTTGTTTGTTTGTTTGAAATAAGGCTTTCATGCCTACAGAGATGATACTCAAAATATTTAACAACCTGTCAGGCACAAGTCCCGAAGTATCAGAATACACACTGGCGTTAGCCCTGGAAGTAGGGTCTTTAAGACCTCCTACAGTGGCCAACACACAACAGTTCTTTTCAGTACTGATTGGATTTGAAGCTGTAGAGCCTTACCAACACCTCTAGTGTGTGTCTATATGTGGGATTTCCTGAATAGCTGACTGTGAATTTCCTCAATATTAAAGAGTCTAAGTAGAATGAGTCTGCTTTATCGTTCCCCAAAGAAAGTCACTGTCGCCTTGGGAGTGAGTCCTGGCCCATTTAAAGTTTCTCCCTGAGGAATCAAAGGCTTAATAACTCAAATGTAAGGTTATCTTCAAGCCCCAAATATCAAAGCCTGGCCAGGAAGCCCCAATGTTATTTGCTCTATTTTTCTTCCAGTTTCATTTACTAGCAATTCCGTTTGGTTTTTCAAAAAGCTTGTTAAACTGTGTAATAGGTTTTTGGGAAAAGTAAGGTGGGTAGGTGCCTGATTTTACCACTATTTACTTAAGAAAGAAAGCTGATTACAGCTGTAGTTACCCTTAGAGCTCAGGAATCATTCCTCATTTTGGAAGACATCTCTAACCCAAGAAAACTGAAGCAGTAGTAACAGATTGATAGGTCTGCTTTGCCCCTCCCAAAGCCAAAATCCATCAGAATGGCTTCTGCCAAGGTTATCTGCTTGGGTTTCTACAATCTTTTCCTTGTGTTCTCTTGAACAAAGTAAAATCAGAACTATAAGAAACTACTACCTGAGGCCTTCTTTAGGACTTGACTCTCAAAAGGCACCACCCCACCTTTCTCTGAGTGGTAAAATTGGGGGCATTTCTGGGGAAAGGGGCCTGAACAGGGGCTACTTTTCAGTCTCCTAATTTTAGCCTGTTAGGCTTGAAATTTTATGAGAAACCACAGATCCACACAGCACCTTCAAGACCTCTGTTGTGGTTTGCTTTGTTCTGTTTTGTTACTAACGCTAGTATTTTCTTTTCCAAGCTTTAACACATAACTTTATTCAAATTATCTACTTGAATGTTAAAAAACATTACCCATTAACAGAATACCAAAACCACTGCCTTCTGATTTGACCCTAAATTGATACCTTCCTAGTGCCTGGAAATGCTAGAGAGTTTTGAATTAAGGAAAATGAGAAAATGATATCTGGCTGTATTTTTTAATGCCTCTATTTCCTTGTGTTTTTGCTCCTTTCTTAGATTCACTGTTATTCATTTAGACTGGCTGTTATTAATTTGCTTTTTCCTAGTTGCTCAGATTGTTCCCTTTCTACCATAGATCTTAGTCATTTATTCCATAAACCTTTCTAGGTTTTTAACTTAGTGCTTTCTAGTACTCCTGTGCAGCAGGAACACGCAGCTAAATGCTGTCACTAAACACTGCAGTGATCTCTTGTGACAACAAAGAACTCCTGGTTATCAAACAGGTATCCAAAAATGCCATCATCTTAATTAATACTTTGAACATATTTAACTTGTATCGATAAGACAGTGCCATACTGACAGTGCCAGTGACCAACTATGCTACTTAGAAGACTCCCACTGGTTTTAGCTACTCTGTCAGACCCACATTATGCTCCCAGTAGATCTTGTTAGAAAAAGAACCATGTTCACTGAGCTCCACCGTTTTGTTAAGCTTTTCAAGCAGCAAATAATCTGGTCTGCCTAGGAAAATTTGGAGATTATGAGTGGACTAAAAACACATGGTCCCTGCCCATGACTGGAATATGATTTGGTTTAGGAGAAAAGAGAGGAATCCTTAGAGAAGACTATAATCTAGCATTAGGTTGTGGAATATAATCTATAAACACTCCAAGGGTTTGGAGAATGGGGAGCTGACTGGCACTTGGAGGAAAAGGAAGGGGGAAATGAGCAGAAGGAGAAAGATGTGGAAGAAAAGAAAGGAATCCAAAAAAGAGGGAAAGAGAACTGGAAACTAGATTCGAACCTCTATTCTTGATAGGTTAGGTTAGGTAAACTCAAAACAGAATAAGATCAAAGAACCAAGGCAAAGAAGAGAAAGTAGGGCAGTGGAGAGCAAAAAGCCAATGCTAAATGGGCAATGAGTAACTCAGCCCCTCCTATGAAGATGAGGATGGTCCTGAAATGAATTTGTTAAAATGACCCGTTCTCTTATCTCAAGTGTGTTCTTGAGTCCTGTCAAAACACCCTGTGCTCTCAGTTATAGGCCAGACCTTAGATTTTCAACCTAACAAAACTATGCCTGTTGTGATCCTCATTCCTATCCACTGGGACTGGTAAAAACACATGTCTTCCACTGGGCTCAGAAGATTTCTACCATCAGCAAAGAATGATGAAATTGTCTGATGTAACTGACAAGGAAAGATCTTCACCGAGGTATTTGCAAGTCTTTGGGTCAGCTTGTGGATTGTAATTATTGAGGCTAGACTTGCGCTGTGTCTTGAAAAATGAGCAGGATTGGGAGAGTAGGAGAAAGAAAGGGCCCTCCACGCACAGGGAATGTAGCACAGGCAAATAATGTAGCAATGGCGAAAGGAAAGGTATGTTTTGGAACCATTATGTAGACCACTTTGACTGGAAAAGTAACACAGTACCCTGTACAGACTCACCATCATTGTCAGCATGGTGGAGATGCTGACAGAATTCCACATCGCGTTCCTGATCTCTAAATCAATCCATGTTGAAGCAGGTACTCACGTAGCGGATAACCCCCAGCATGATTCCAGAAGGCTAAAAATTAATCAAAATCATAAATATGAACATCACTTGGGTTAACCTTTCGGAAAGATTTCACAGACAGAATAGATGTTCTTTTTTAAGCTTTTTTAAATTAACATATATTTGTTTCAGGGGTACAGGTGTGTGATTCATCAAGAATAGATATTATTTTATTTGATCTTTATAGTAATTCCCTGACTTGGGCAGCTCAGCTTTTAGTCCTACCCGTAGACAAAGGCAGACACCTGAGCACTGGAAGATTGTGGAAAGTTTTGAAAGTCAGTCAGTCTCAACCAGGTCACCCAGCTTCTAGCCCCAGACTCTTCCTCCTCCTTCCATCTCTCCCATGAACATGTCTGGGTGGTTGAATTTCAAGAAAAGAGATGGGGATGGCCATGGAGACCCCAATCTCAGCCAAGACAAGGGTAGGAAAATCACCACTCCCCCATGAACAAGGCACCCCAGTAGTTTTCAATTCTTTTAAGAAAACCTTATGCCTACAGATTGTCAAACTTGTACATGAGGATGTGGAAAAGAAAAAAGTTGTCTGTCTCCTCAGGCAAAGTGCTTTGACTATTCTTTTTCTTTTACTCATCTGTCATATTTGTATGTGTGTGTTGTAATCGAAAACTGATTGAGCCCAAATCAGCCCTCCTAAATGTCTCCTAATCTCCCATTTAAGAGGTTTAAAAACTATATTCATGCAGTATTTGTTACCCTGCCTTATCTTTTGCCAATGACTGTCTACCACTTCTGACTTTGTGAACTTCTATTCCAGTGTCAGCTTCATTAGTCAAGATGTACAGATGTTGGAAGAATTTTAAATGGGCCTTCTGTGTTGTTTTTGAATGGACACTACATGCAAATAATTATCCTACAGAAATTTTAATTCTTCTTGAGTTAGCCCAATTTTGTGAATACCAAGCACTGTCAGGCTTAATTCCTCATATCTTGCTTTTATTGAGTATTCAGGCCAAGGTATTCTACTTAGTTTGCTTTTTTATTAGAACCTCTTGGTCATTCACATACCTTGAGAGAAACTCATTTTTCCCTAGAGTGTAACAACTGCAATTAGTTTTTGCTGGTCCATGGGCAATAAATGAACTTTCCCTCCTCAGGCTAATTGTTCACATAATGTTCTTGCGAGGCAGTTTGTTTCCTTAGGATGACAGAGGCATTTCTTCAAAATGTATCTTAGTAGTCTCCCAGATACGGGTGCTTGATGTTTGAAGAATTTTTTAAGAGGGGGAGGGAATATAAAGTATTCAGCTTGCATTTGGTAAACCTCATTAATCTTAGCCCATATGTACTGAGTCCTCTTAAATCTCAGCCCACAGGCATCTTTTAAGCAAGAACTCTAGCACAAAAATAAGAGATGTGTGTTTCAGCTTGAACTAGAACCATCTATTTACCCCAGTGTATCTTACACACACACACACACACACACACACACACACCTCTTTAAAACAAGGAGAAATAATTCATATCATTACTAGTATCTGATAATGTTAAATTACTGTAAAATATTTAGACACCACCACCTCCAGCCCAGGAGCTCCCTGAGCCAACTGCATAGCATGGAACCTCATTTATTTGGTTCTCTGGATGAAAACTTTAGCCATCTCATAAAAGCTTGAAGGTTTTTATACCAACCGCTCAATAGTGCAGTATATCCCCTAAGCTAACAAAATTGTTTTCAACCACTACCTCGTCTATGGTGAATCTAACATAGGGCAACTCTGCTACTGACAAAGGTTACATGATGCTTCATGGGCTTCAATTGCATACTATGTCTGTCCAACATGGAAAAGCATAAAATGTTCAATAAGGGCCTATGTGGAAATGTTTGTCCATGATTCTAGGCTTAGACAAGTCACTTTCAGAAAAAATTATAGCAATGACTGAGCAATTGGGACACCACTTAACACCACTTCATCCTTTTCAATGTGCTTCCATTTCATTGGCTCTTGTGAGCTTCACACAATTTTACCCTTTCTAGTAGTTGGATCTGGATTAGGAATCAAGACACTAAGTAGTTTACTATCTGAGTAGTTAAATGCCTTCCTCAAAGTCCTACAGCAGATCTATAACAGAAATCAGCCTGAAACCCAGATCCCCTGATGTGACCCTGGAGCCAGCATTCTCTCTGTGTTTCCTTATGTGAAAGCAAAGAAGTGAAGCACATTAAGGCAAAATCTTGAGGTATTTCTGCTTCCTTAGTATTCCTGAGATGGTAAGATTGGAAGACATCACAAGATCATAACACAGAGCTCTTAACAGAGCAAAGCGGATTTGGGGGAGTCTGTTCTATTCACTGTAGCTAGCTACATGGATCAAATTAATTTGCAGATCATTGGATCCATGGTTCTTATTCTATTTTTGTTGGTCAAAGCAACCACTTCCACTACCAGTACTCTAATCATCACTTATTGATAGGGGACGGTACTCCTCTTAAAGGTCTTTAGAGAGAGAAAGTATCATTCCCTCCTTTCTAAACTCACTGTTAGGGAAATTCATGTGCAGCTCTTGACCTCATGGCAGGCTTTACTTGATTTAAGTTAGGTGTATTTCAATGTGCAGACAGTCCCCAAGTTACGGGGTTTTGACTTCACCATGGTGCAGAAGCCATACACATTCAGTAGAAATCACACTTTGAATTTTGATATTTTCCCAGGCTATCAAGATGCAGTACAATATCTCAGGAGGCCGGGCGGCAGCAGCCAGCCGCACCTCCCGGTCACATGATCATGAGCAAAACACAACCATTCTATTTTTCACTTTCCACACAGTATTTGATAAATTATAGGAGATATTCAACACTTATGATAAAATACGCTTTGTGTTAGATGGTTTTACTCAACAGTAGGCGAACATAATTATTCTGAGCACATTTAAGGTAGGCTACATTAAGCTATGATGTTCAATAGATAAGGTGTATTAAATGATTTCAGACTTAATGATATTTTCAACTTACAATGAGTTTATCAGGACGTAACTTTATCATAAGTTGAGGGAAATCTGTAAACGTGTGACAATAAAGTCTATAATTCAGCAAGTTTTATTGAACATCTGGTGCCCGGGTCTACTGGATTTAATGAGATATAAAAGTAAAGCATAGTAAAATCCAGTTTTTGACCTCAAGGAGTTATTGCCTGGACAGAGCACGATTGGAGAACTCACATTTTTAAAATCCTCCCAAAACAAAAACCAGCTTCTGTAGGTTAGAAAACAGAGTTAGAATGAACTGGAGTTTGTGGGTAAGGCATTCCGGAAAAGAAACATCTTGTAGAAGCCCTAAATGGTGAATAGGATTTCAGTTGGTAAATGTAATAGTCAGGCCAAGCTAACTATATGGAAAAAGGAGGGGAAAAAAAGAAAAAGAAAACAACATGCACACTCAGTGGCTTAACAAAAACAGTACATTTTTTCTTGCTCACATCGTAGTGCAAATGGGTTGCCCTGGGGAGGTGAGAGAAACCTCTGCCTCAAGTGGTAATTCAGGGAACCAAGCTCCTTCTGGCTAGTAACTCAATCCCTCTGTATCTGGGTAGGCTGCGTGGGAAGAGGGTGATCCATAGAAGAGCTCAACAGAGGTTTTGTTAGGGGCCAAGCCTAGAAGTAGCATACATCACTTCTGCCCACACCTAACTACAGAGGAAGTCGGGAAATGTAACCTAGCTCTATTCTCGAAAATAAAAATAGGGTGACCTGAATACATAGCATTGTCTCTGCCATACTAAAGGGGGAGGGTTTTCTGAAGGAAGGACAGGGAAAAGAAAGGTGGCAGACCAAAAACAGAGTTGAGTTCACCTGGGACACCTCCTTTTCTGGTTTGATTTGACTGAATTTGGTGAATTTGTCACAAATTTTGAGCTTTGATCATGGTGGGGACAAAAGAGGCTGCATTCTTAGCAAGTATTGTATTGTCAGCCATCCAGGTTATTTCATTTTCCAGTGATGAAAATCACAACTACATTTGATTATCTTTGGTTTTACAGTGCTAGTACCAGACATAATTTTTAATAGACTTTAGGTTTTAGAGCAATTTTAGACTCATAGAAAAATTGAGCAGAATCTTCATACATTGAAACTACTCTGTATGTTACTCTAATGGTAGATACATGACAGTATACATTTGTCCAGACCCATACAATGTCCAACACTAAGAGTGAACTCTAATGTAAACTGGGGACTTTGGGGTAATAATGATGTGTCAATGTAGGTTCATCAATTGTAACAAATGTACCACTCTGGTGGGGGATGTTGATAGCGGGGGAGGTTATGCATCTCTGGGGGCTGGGGATATATGGGACATCTCTGTAGCAAGACATAACTTTTAACAGCTGTGCTACACTGGTTATTAGATTCACTCCAAGTTCATGGATCTTCTCTGCCCACAGCAGCCTTTTCACTGACATTATATTCCTCCTGATTATCCTCTAGCAAGCATCATAAATTGGCAACTCGGGGAATAAATCCAGTTCAAAAAAATAATTTTTTTGGCCCATATTCTATTTATTTAAGGAAAAAAAGATTGAATGCATTTATGTGGCATGTGCTCTTTTGTGAACCTCAGTTTTCCCTAGAACCTATATAGTCTAACAGCTGGCACCAACTTGTAAATTTATGTCACCTGCCTGACCCCTGAAAACATAGGAGTCTGTAACCCTTGTTTCTAGGGACTCCTTTTTATATGGTAGGTCATACTGTAATAGTCAAGTTACCAAGATCCCCATCACATGGAAATTCTGAGTACTGCCTCAAAATCCACCAGCTTTGTGGGGGGTGAAGCCACAGAATATCTTTGAAGGAAAATTCTGAAGAGGTCCAAGAGATCCACAGGAATATAAGAACTCTTAACCATCTTTTGAGAAGGGTCATTAGTCACTCTGACAATTTAACAAAAACAATGGACCATCTCCCCATACACAAAATACTTTGCAGATAATTTCATGGAGTTTTTTGAAGCCTCTGAAACCAGTCTATACACCACTCCTGTGGTAAGGTGATAGATTGCCCCATTTAGGCTTCATGGAAGAGGGATTAAGAGAATGGGCATTGAACTCAGACAAATGAGCTAAATCTAGAATTTTCTAGGTAGGTAACCTGGAGTTATTCACTCAACCTCTGAACTTCTATTTCCGCATCTGAAAAATGACAATAATACCTACTCCACAAAGCTGCTATGAGGATTAAATGAGAAATGGTTGTAGAGAATCCAGCCCCATGCCTGGAATACCATAATAGTCCCAGCAAATGAAAATGGCTATTATTAAGTGTTATTAGATAGCCTTCATGGGTTTTCAGTGGCGCTTACCTAGATTTCACACTAGGCTCAACAGGAATTCAACACGGCCATTCAGATTTTGCTTATGTGTCACTTACTCCAAGAAATCACTTGTGACCTTCCTTTCCCCGGCCCATTCCCCAATGTTGCTCCCACGGCATCCTGGACTTGCTCTAAACTCTTGCTTATCTCAAGGTGCTGTAATTGCCTTGCCATTGATTCCTCTCCCCCACCAGCTTCTGAGTTCTGTTTTATACTACTCTGCTGTACTTCGAGTGCCTAGCACTGTACCTGACATATAATAGACACAAAATAAATCTAATAACAAATCAGGAGAAAGAACTTCCCCAGTAAGCTTTTAGAAAAATAGTGGTTGGTGGACATAGGAGAGCCCTTCATTCACTCTGCCTTGCCCTGAAGGTAAAAGCTTTGAGAGGATCAGAAGAAGATGAAGAGAAGACAAATGCTAAAAACTGGTCTTTCTTTCCCTTGGAATTCTTGGTTAACTAACCCGAACATCTATGGTTCCTTATGATACCTCTGAAGGCCTTTAGAAAGTATGTTCTGAGCCGTGAAAGAAAGGAATTTCCAGTCAGTAGAATATTCATTTGAATGCTTATCATTTTTAATTTGTATTTAAATTCTTTGGAAATTGACCTTTACTGTTTAGAATATACTGTAACTTTTTTATTAAATAATATCAGAATGAATAAGGCACACCATTCACTAGTCACGTAATATTATAGTGAGTTTTTTAGAGTCTCTTGCTGAAGAAATCCTGTTCTCATTGTTAAGGACACACTGAAATCGCTTCATCTGGTCATTAAGCTCTGCCTCCTTCCAACCCTAGTGACACACAGATATTTGTAATTCCTCCAAGTTCTAGAAGCTCCATTTAGGGGCTGCCTAGCAAGAGAACTTAATAGGCTTACTGTGCAAAAGTAACTTGACCCTTTCTGATCCCAGTGGGTAATTAAGTGGACAGTAATCAGATCAGTTGGAGAATGGACTTTTCTGCCCCTTGGAGAATTTCCATATAGACCAGCATATGATACCAATTTTCAGAGAAATGGATTGCACATAAACAAAGCAAAAATTTAAAGTGCTCTCTATGATCAACAGGTAATGTCAGTTACACAATTTAGCATTCTCAGTGTTGGAGATTGAGCTGATGCCATATCGCGTTTAGGACATTTCTGAAAGTTTATTTTAACCATTTATCTCTGTATCATAAAATTAAAGAGCACATTGTGGCAGGAAAAAAAACAGTATTTCGGTTTTCTGGTTGCTAGGGCTCTAGATGGAGAGAATTTTATGACTACTTTCCAAAGCCTATATTCTGAAAGAAGGTTCATTTTTAATATAGAAATAATACAAATGTAGGTGGCCTCAACAGCTGTAATTTTATAAATTAAATACAAAGATGCCTTCTGCCAACATTTGAAATTGGCATTCTGCACAACCAAATACTCTGATCTTCGCTGTTAACTAATTTAAGATTTGAGCCACTGTTTCCGGGCTATTAACCTCCACATCTGGACTCACAGTGACCTCACGTCAGGAAATCCCTGCCTGCTCCAGTATCGATCAGCAGTGTCCTCTTCCCCAACAAGTGATACATTTATTAGTAACTGTCCAGGCTGCCCTAGCTTTAGGCAATTGTCTTCTTCAGAATTATAGTATTTATTCATTGGAGGATAATAAGACAAGGGAAGAAGTCAAATAATTTCGCCTGTAATTTGCAGCTGTTTCATATAGAGCTATGCTTCACAGAGAAAAGAGCCTGCAGTTCAGATATTATATAATGTCCCCTACTTTGTATAAGATGTGGGGAATAATTTTTTTACAAGATGCACTTTATTTATGAGCAGGTCCTTCCATAGAAAGAGCTTGTTAGGGCTTAATGCTGATGAATGGAGACAGCACCATTCACACTTCCAGGTTATGGTCTGTCAGTGCTTTCATTATATGCACTAATTTACAAGGATTTATTTATTTTCTCACAAATGTAAAAATGTGCTCCAAGCTAAACATGCTGTCTGGGCATCTGAGCCCAGTGTTTTCTTTACTGGAGGTGGGGTGGTGTGGGGACTCAAGCTGTCTGTGTTTTTCTTACCTCCCCCCACCCCCGCCCACTGCCTAACCTTGTGGCAACATCAGAGATCTATATATTTTTGCTTGCTCTAAAAATGAATAGTGGTTAAATTTTTAAACCCTGGAAGTGGTCTTCTCAATGCAATTTAACTGCTATCTTAGCCAAAGACTGCGCCTTCCATTGTGTTTTTAAGTGACAATGAAAATGCTGTCAGCAAGCACATCAACGGATGTGGCCGTTGGAACAAATTACACCCACAGAAATAGGTACCAAATTTTGGAAATCTGGGTACGACAATATCAAAACACGAAAGTCAGTTGCATCTGCAGATCTCACTAGCCCCAGATGGCTTTATGTGCTCTGAAATCACTCACATCCCCGTCCCTGAAAGATAAAGCTTAAAATACATGGGGCATGTGCCACCTTCTCCCACTCAGCCTAACAAACAGTAATAGATCATGCTGAGTGCATCATTGACTTCCCTGGGCTACAACAATACTCATTATGGGAGGGGAGACCACTCCCTCCCAAGTAATGGCAAAAAGAATTCTTTTCCTGCCTGAGAATTTCAGTTTGGTTTTTAAACTTAGTGAAAACTAAGTACCCCTCAATCCTCACCAGTGAAGAGTTTGTAAAACTAGCTGTTTGAGGATTCTGTTTGTGTGCATATTGGTTGGTTGGTTGGTTGGTTGGTTGGGAAAGGAAAATGAAAATATGTACATATAAAACATACCTAGATGCATTAAGAAAACATCTATCACACAGTCCCTCAAAGGCCTTTCTACTATTTCCTTTTCAACTCCAAGCATAACTCCATCAAATTTAAAGAGTTTCAGGAAAAACGGACTCTTTTGTAATTTGGACCATGATCAAAGAAATTCCTACACAAATATATGAAAGGAGAATATCCTACAACCCGTCAGCCAAATAAGCCCTGAAGGCCAACAGTGAGGATTTAATAAGCCTCATCTGTGGAATTCAGCAGACGTGAACAGAGAGAGAGCAGTTCCCAGTGTTCAGAAGTAAACAAAAATTAAAAGTGGAAAAACCATGTTAAGTCCGGGATTATACTCCCTGGATCGGTACAGACTTCACCCTCTGATGGAGATGAGGAATGCAGTGGTCAAAGGAACAGAATTGTCCTTCCTGGTGTCCACACAAAGATGGAAGGAAGGACCCCCCCCCCACACACACACACACACAAAACCACTCATTTTGAGAGCAATACATTTATTTCTCTATATCTTTTGTGAACCTGTTCCAATTTTTAAGGAATACATTTATTTCTCTATACCTTTTGTGAATCTGTTCCAATTTTCAAGGGATTGGAAGCTTTAAATTTACTGCCTCCTCCTTAGAGCAACGCTTGCAGGATATTCCTCTTAGTTTCTATGCCTCTGGATTCCTTGTCCTTTGATATTCACAGAACTTGGCACAGTGACATTCAGTATGTAGTTGGTAAATACTTCATGATTTCAAACACTTCCAGTGGAGCTACTCTCAGCCTTTCTCTCTCCAGCCCTGAGTCTTGATCTTTCTGTCTATCCTCTTGTGACAAATTTAACTTTCACACTCGCTGATATTTAATACAGAGGTCATAGAAGTTAATCATAGGCATGCCACAAAACAGACTAAATAGTAGGCACTCGAGATATTGATTTTGCCAAAACAAAAAGCAGAGGTGCCCCTTGGTTCGTCCTCAGCCCCAATGACCTAGAGGTGTAAGAAATGCTTGTGTGCCACCATCCTTTGACCTACTCAATCTTAAAAGTCTTTTTAAAAATCTCCTTAACGGTCTTTCTGTATCTGCAAATGAAAAAGAGACTTATCAACATGAACTTTCCCTTGTTTGGACGTGCTGGTTTCCTTGGAGAGCCCTCCAAAACATAGACGAATTTAGAGCTATTCAAGGAAAGTTAAAATGAACCTGTAACTTTTATAGATATTAAGGATTAATACTTCATGAAGAACATCAGGGTTAATCAAAGTATACCATAAAGCCAACTCTTAATATTAACCTGCCAATGAATTAGTTCATCTAAAGGCAGTCTATTAAATTGGGTTTACAAACTGTCTTTAGGTGAGTTCACTCTTTACCACGGAGATGATTTTGTATGTGAATGTGCGCACACTCCAAAAGGACATGCTTGTTATCACAGATGTTCCTAACTTTAATATATATTCTGTGTTTCACGAGGTCCACTGGGTAAAGGAGAGGTAGGAAAAGACTAAATTGTAGACCAATTTTTAAAGTAATGCCATGTGGTTATTTTCAAGAGCACTATCAAAAGAACCAAGGGAAGCAGGAGTTGAGCCATATGTTCTTTATATGCGTCTGACACTTTTAAATGTATTATTTCATATGATATTTATAACAACCTAGGCAAAGAGTAACCAACTCATCCCAGTTTGTCCAGAACTGTCCCAGTTTTAAAACTGAACCCTGCCTCAGTCCCAAACTAAGACAGTTGGTCACCTTAGCTTAGGTAAGGAGGTAAACAGTGTTCTGAGACTTATTTCCGGCATGGGTGAGGAATCCCCCCATGCCACCAGCAAACAGTTCTCCCATGCCAGCTCTGTGCCCTACAGTTTCACTCAATTCTGACACAATTGACCCAGAGAAAAGGTCAGATCCCACAGGTTAAGGGCTCAGTCCCACAAAACTGCTCCCCACACACCTGTGCTTCTGGCCCACCAGCTATAGACTGGAGGTTCCAACAACCCCTTCTCTGGATTCAATTATTGAGCCAGAGGGGCTGACAGAACTCGGTGAAACTTTTACTTACTAGATCACTGGTTTATCATAAAAGGCTATAAGTCAGGAATAGTCAGATGAAAAGTCCGCATAGGGCAAATGTATGTGAGAGGGCCTGTGGAGTTTCTCTGCCTTCTCCAAGAGCGCTGCTCTCCACAGATCTCCATGTGTTCACCAACCTGGAAGGTCTCCAAAGCCTGTCTTTTTGGGTTTTTAGTAGAAGCTTTATTACATAGATAGGATTGATTAAATCATTAGCCATTGGTGACTGAATTCAGTTGCCAGCCCTTCTCCCCTTCACAGACATCTGGGGGCAGGACTCAAAGTTCCAACCCTCTATTCATGGATGGTTCTCTTGGCAACCAACCCATCTTTAGATCCAGTCCAAAAACCACCTCATTAGCATAACAAAAGACACCTTTATCTCTCCTGCCACTTTGGAAATTTCCAGAGTTTTAACAGCTCTGTGCTAAAAACAGGGACGAAGGCCAAATATATATTTCTTATTATAAATCACAATATCACAAGTAGATAATCTTTTCCATATTTTACAGAAGAGGAGGCTACAATTTAGGGACGAATGACTCAAAATCACACAGGAGTTGTAAATGATGTATTCAGTATTAGAACCCAAGCCTTCTAACTGCTATTATATATTTTCCAAAACACCAGGCTGTAATTAACACAATGTGTAAAATCTACTGTGAGAATTTTATTGGCTTTCATTTTTTTCTAGAAGTTTAACCATTCCCTTTGTGACACCATAATTTTGCTCTCCAAATGCCTCTGAATAGGTAACACAGAGGAAAAAACTCAGTCCAGTTTATCAGAATTATTACAAAGTCTCTGTGAGCTGAGTGTGAATTGATGACAATAAATTTAATCCTTTCCAAGTCAGTTATTTCTAATGCAACTATGAAAATAAGCGGTGGCCTGTGCATCTACAGCCTAAAAGGAATGTAACATACCCTGCCTCCTCTGTCTTTTCCCATTTATCTTAAAGAGGATTTTTTTTTCTGTTTGTGGAGCTAAGCAAGTATTGGGGGGGTGGCAATGTAAAGCTAGACAACCCAAAATGATTAGACCTTGCTTTATTTCCTCATGTTACATTTTATCATTTCTTCTCAATACACAAAGAAGTGAATGTGTGTCCGAACAAACCTCTCCCATTACTGTCCTGTCTGTGCTGAGCAAAATTGAATCCATATGTCTTTAAAATGCTTTTCCATTTCTGTGGCTTCTTTCAAAATACGGATCTTGGTGCAAATGTGGCCCACTAGATTACTAATGCTCATTTGCTCTTTCCCAACAGGCATCACAGTTGATAGGCATGGATTCATTTACTTTGTGGATGGGACCATGATTCGGAGAATTGATGAGAAAGTGGTGATCACAACTGTAATCGGCTCAAACGGTCTGACTTCCACACAGCCATTGAGCTGTGACTCAGGAATGGACATCACTCAGGTAGGCACCGCTGGTTTTCAGGCACTATCACCATTTGGCATCATGGAAATGGATAACAATTTTCTCATGCAGAAATTAGGTAGAAAGGAAGCCTGGTGTATCTGTTATAACACCAGATAGCCGAAGTTTCTCTTTCTATAAGTTACCTTTTTTCCTCCTCAGAAAAACTCACTTGGGAGTAGTGCTAGGTGGAATGTTGGCATAATAAGAATGAAGGCTTTCAAAGTTGAATCAATTGGAGGGTAAGGCCAGTCTTTTGTGGAGTATTTTCCAAGATATATAATTTTATTATTTTTAAGTAATACAGTAACTCACATTTGAAAAACAACTGATGATCGAAGTCCTTAGAAATCTTTCGTAATGTATATGTGAGCATGACTTGTTATTCATGTGTATGTAAACAGCTATCTTTAGGGCATTTGAAAGTCTTAAGCAGAAGTGACTTTCCCTCTGAGATCTAGTGTACATTTGTTTAGGAAAGCTCTTTCACAAAATAAAAAGGGAAATTCAGTGTAACGTTCACCTGAGTTGAAAATTCTGATTGTACCACAATTGTACAAAATTGGGATTTGACACATAGAGAGGTTATAGAGCATACAGCATAATCCCAGCACCCTGTGTGTGTCTTCCTTAGTCTGTGGACACGAAGAGGTTGGTATGTTGAATGAGAAAAATGGACCACACAGACTTCAAAGGGATTTTCGTGCTCTAATAGTCCATGAATCTGTGACTCTGGTGAAACAGACTATTAGATCATATTTTTAAATGAATTAGAGTAGAAGTTGAGAACTTTAGGGTTGGTTAGTGAGTGTATCAGACAGGGTGGTTTTGACTGCAAATAATGAAACATGTATCTAAAAATAGTTTCAACAATAAGTTCTCCTGATGTCACATGGTGTGATGGTCAGAGGTGAGAAAGATGCCAGCAGACTTCCTTCTTGTGACACATGGACAGGAATCGTCCTTATGTTGCATGGTTCTTGCCTCCACCAGACACTGGTGGAGTTCCCTTGAGGTCCCTTTAAAAGGGGAAATGGGAATCACCAAAATGGACTCAGACCCTCTGGAACAGGGTCACCTCCCCAAAGTCTATTACTACCTAATCCTTGAGCCAAAATCAGGCTTCTCTTGGCAAGGAATGGAGGGCTGCTGCATGGGTGGGCAACCAGTGATATCCTCCACAGTCAGGACATTACAGCTGCTTCATTCTTTGTACCACCTGGAACAAGGAAACTTAAGCGAACACATCATCTGGAAACCTTGCTTTGGTCATTAGCTCTATTCTCCCCTCCCATCTCCATCTTCCAAACATACACATGGCTATAGGATTCTAGAAATGTGCCTCTTTGGGTTTTTTTTTCTTCTCTATGTGCCCCTACCACACCCCAGAAAGGCAGAAAGTAGTCAGAGATTGTCAAGTACAAAAATAAAATGGAAATTGGAAGGCCTGGAAAACTGGCCCAATGAATGAACCATTCTTCAGAGAGAATTGAGTGGATCAGGCTGTCTAATCGTAGAGCAGCCTAACTTTCCATGATGCAAAATCCTACAGAAGGCAAGGAAAAAGAGCATTATTTATGGCAGTAAGGAAGGGTGTGAATGTGTTTCTATGGAGGAGGGGGACGAAAAAGAGAAGATGCACGTATATGATTCACTTGTGGGATATTTTTAACTTAAAATAGGACACTTAGTATTGCAATCAGTCAAGTCTAAACAACTTCTCTGTTTCTGTGTGGAAAAGTTATGCTCAAAAGAGAATTCTTTGTCTAAATAGAGCAAACATATGATCCTCATCACCATGAGAAGGGTTCTTTCTCACATGGCATTTGCTAGCCATAATTGCCACAATAAAAGCTATCTCATCCCTTTCAGGCTGGAGTGTAGCCCCTTGAAAAGGAGCCCTGGTAACCAGGAGACGGAATCACATTTTTGCTATGGCATTTCATTCCAAGCCTCAGTTTCCCCAATGCCCTACCTCCCTTTATTTTACAGAACTTCAGCTTTAGAAAAACAGTAGTTTTGGGGCTCCTAGGTGACTCAGTTAAGCATCTGACTTCTGCTCAAGTCATGATCTCAGGGTCCTGGGATTGAACCCCACATTGGGCTCTCTGCTCAATGGGGAGGCTGGTTTTCCTTCTCCCTCTGCCCCTTCCCCTGGCTCATGCTCCCTCTCTCTCTCAAATAAATAAATAAAATCTTTTAAAAAGAAAAACAGTAGCTTTGGGGGGTATAGGGGAATTTTGTGGGGCAGAATGGGAGGAGGGTATTAGAAATTAGCAAGACTGACTAGGAAAGAAAGCAGGCTTTATGTCCAAATTATTTGGCAGCTTTCTTTGCTGCTGTCCATTATTTCCTGTTCTGTGATTAAGCACCCTAAAGAATAACTAGAATTCTTCCTCTTAGGCTGGCACAAAACAATGAGCCTGTAATGATGTCTACCTCAGCGTCCAGATTATGACCCTCCACCTTTATTAGGGACTTGCTTTTCATGGTTCCGTTCCCTTAGTATGGGATTATCTCTGCTGCTTCAAATCCCATCCTCCATCCTCCTCACACCTCACCTCTTCCAGGGGATGCTTCCCTGATAGTTCTAATCCTCACTGTTGTTTTATTCTCTTACAAAAATTTAGTATCACCACATTTAATAATGTAATCTGTTCTCTTGTCATACTGTATCCAACTAGTCTACCAAGGTAGACTGTGTGTTCTTTGGGTGTGCATAATAAGTGCTCAGCAGACACAGTTAACACATAAACCAATACCAAAAGGACAACAGGGTGCAAAGAATATGGAAAAGTGGTGAGAAATGAAGCTAGAGGTACGTAGCAATGACAGGGTGAAGTTTTATCCAGTGGACAATGGGGAGCCAATAATAACATTAAGCAGAGAAGTACTGTTTAAAAAGATCATTCTAGGTATTGCATAGAGAATTATAGGAAAGGAAATGGTGTTATAGGCAGGGATTCAGAGGCCGTTGAAGTAATATATGTGTGATGGGGACACACACACACACACACACACACACACACACACACACATATATATGATAAGCACCTTGTCAAAAGACTTCTGTAAAAATTAAAACACTTTCCAGTGTTTTTTGGATGTCCAGATGATGTTTCTTTGGGATAGAACTCTGATGACACTGACCATGAAGCTGTTCAGTTTTATGAGGGTTACAGAGGCAAGCAATGATAATGACCAAACCTAGAGAATCAGCAGTATGGATCAAGAAACCTAGGCAGATTAGTGAATTATTGGTGCTAAAATCAAAAAACTTGTTGATTGGACTTAATTTCAGAATTAATGAAGTCCAGGTACGATGGTACCATTCTCTGAGATGAGGAACACAGGAAGAGGAAACGCAAGTTTGGGGGCAAGGGTTGAGTGACGGGCTCAACTCAGGGCATGTTGACTTTGAGGTGCCAAGGCAGATAAATATATCTTGCAGGCAATTGGAAACAGGTCTAAAGGTCAAGGCCTGAAATGGAGGTTAGATTTGGGATTCTCAGTCCACACATGCGTAAATAGGGTGATGGATGAGATCTTCCAGGGAGAAAACATGGCATCAGAAGAAAAAAAGAGAGGGAGAAAGAGAAGGCTTAAGACCAGACTCCCAGGACATCAATACTCAAGAGAAGTCTGAGGAGTGGGAGGCCACAAAGGAGACCAGAGGGGAACACTTGACAGGTAGGAGGAAAACCAAGAACATGGGCAGTCAAAAAGCCAAGGGAAAGAAGCTTTTCAAAAGGAAGGGAATGGTTAATATCAATTGCTTCTTTAGAGGTCACATAAAGGAAGCTGGGTTGTTTTTTTTGTTTTTTTTGTTTTTTTGTTTTTAAGAAGCCATTTGGTTTGACAGCATTCGTGACTTTGATAGGAGTGCCTGTGGTAGAGTGCTAATTAATTGGAGTAGGATTGCAGTGGTAGAGTGGGAGGTGAGGAAATGGGGAAAGTGAAAATAGATCACTTTTTTGAGATGCTTTGCTAGGAAGGGGAGGCTCTAGCATTAAAGCAGATCAGCTTCCAGGTGTGTGCAAATCAGCACCTGGGTGTGGCACAGGTGGACAAAACGTGGCGAATGCCTAGTGAACTCAGCTGGGTGAGGGCATAGAGTGTCTACCAGGAGAAAGCCAGTGTGTGGCACAGCTGCCCAGATGCTCAGCCTCAATGGCCAATGTTTCCCCCGCCTGTTTAGACAGCTATGGCAGACTGGGGCCTTATGTTTTCCAGGACTGTACTTAAGAACATGGGCTGTCTTCAGCTAGAAGGAAGGAAGCTGAGTTGAGAGCTTAGTAACACCTTCTAAGAGCAAAGCCCCCGTTGTTTCTAGTAGTACTTACGGTGATCCAGCTGAGCTTATACAGTGCTCAGTTTCATATTTCAGTAAATCAAAATATATTGATGGGTGAGTGTAGAGATAAATGTCTAAGTGAGAGCACACAGAGTCTGCTGACAGAAAAAGACAGGAGAGAAAACAGAGGCCTTGCAGCATGAAGATTTGAATCAGGCCTTATGAGGAGCTTACTGATTCTCAGACTATGTGGCAACATCATACATTATCAAAAGACCTTACAGTCTCCACTGTTTGAAACCTTTAAAGCAAATGTTGGATAGCAACAATCTATGACCGCTTGGAATACAAGCCTCTCTGGACTCAGGAAGAGGAACCAACTACTCTCTTCAGGTCTTTTCAACCCTGAAGGTTGCCTTACAGAAATGTAACTCCATTCATAATGTTTCTTGTTACTGTCTTTGCGTTTCAAAACCGAAAGGTGTCCAGCAAGGGAAGGCCCATCCATGGTAGCATAGTACCTTCTGAAGCTGATAAGTGATAATGGAGAACATTCTTCTTTCCCTTCCTTGCTTTTGTCTTTTGCACTTTTCTGAGGCAAACCTGAACCCTGGGAAGAATGAATCCTTGATAGTCTGCCTTAAACTTCAGTAGATCATGATGTCCTCTCTACAGTAATTCTAACAAGGGCAGCTACAACTTCTTGAGAGCTTACTATGTGCCAGGAACTATGCTAAGTGTCGTATTCACACTTTTCCATTTTATCTCCACAACCCAACCAGCCTTGAGAAGTAGAAATAATTATCTCCAGCTACAGAGGAGAAGACTGGTAGTCAGAAGGATTGTGTATCATGCTATGGCCACAGAGTTATGAAGGGATACAGCCAAGATTCAGGCAAAAGCTTTCTGACACCCCCCCATGTGCATTTTTCCAGCTTCTACATTTTCAGTGACAATTGGAGATGACCAAATATCATTTAGTAGTTAGTGGGTGACAAATGCTCTTTGGTTGAAGAATATGCTGTATATTCACAGAATGTGTGTTTAGTGGCACTTAGGAAATAGTTTAATAAAAACTAATCATCTCAAGAAATGAAATTTGCTTTGACAATAAAATAAGCCATTTGTTCAAAAATCAATATCTTTTTTTGATTTACTGAAATGTGAAACTGAATTCTCGGTATAAACTCTGAAGTATAACTGCCCTTTGTAAGCACTGCTATAAACAACTAAGCCCTTCACTTCAGGAGATGAGTTGATTATGAAGAGATTGGGCTCTTTATTTCCATTGCTGCTTTTGAATCATCCTGCTCTGGTAACTCACTTCCATCTCATGCCTGACTGAATGGAACTGGGAGTTAGACCAAGTCTCTTGGTGTTGATAGCAAATTTGGGAGCTGGCTTACTCCTCAGAGCCAACCTGATGCTCTCCCAAAATCAGCCCAATAGCAGATACACAAGAATATGGACCTTTTGTGTGCATAGACAATGCAGTTGACCCACTGTCCATAAGACACACTTTCAGATGTTTATCTAGAGTACCCAGTATAGAACCAGTTCTTTATAAATGCTTGTTGGATCATCTGTATACTCCCCAGTGGTTCCCAAAAGCACCCAGTTGTCAAACGGACCTAACAGGTGGAGGGAGGCATCATCCATGGTTAAGGAAGGACAGTAACTGGTTCTTTGGAGGAACAAAGTTTGCTCCATGCAATTCATCTGTTCAGCTAGTCTACTAGGAATCTTACTTCTCCTCCCAATCATTTGATGCTGAACTTTGCTCCAGAATAGTCTCAGCAACCAACCTCTCTTCAAATGCCTCTTGTGACAGAAAACTCGCTACCTCTTCCAGACAGCTCATTCCATCTTTGAATGTCTCTGACTGATAGAAAGCTCTTCTGGAAGACCTTTAATTTTAACTTTGTAGTATCCTTCTAACTTTCACCATCTAGTCTTACCACAACTCTTGAGGCCCTGTGTTATTAATCTAATTGGTTTCCTATGCAATAAATGTATTAGTGAACCAAGGACTATACTGGGCACTTTCATTTTTGTTATCTTATTTATCCTCATGACAGTCCTTCAAGATAAGTATTATATTTCCCTATTTTTAATAAATGTGAAAAACACTGTTCAAAGAGGTTGAGTAACTTGGTCAAGTTCACACAACCAATAAGTGACAGTTGAAATTTAAACCTGGTCAACCTGATGCCCAAGTCCACATTCTTTTCACCAAGCTGCTATATCAAACTGCCTCTTACACATGATAGCCTTCTCAATCTGTGTGAACAACTCCCCCAGGCCTCCTAAGTCACATGCCTGATTCATTAAACTGTCCCTCACTTAGCATGGTTTTGAGTTCTTTTGCCATTCCCCTCACTCTTCTCTGAACATGTTCCCATTTATTAATATCTCTTTGAAAGTGAGGTTTCCAGAAGTGAATCAAATAATCCAGATGTGCTCTAACTCAGGGGTAGAATGGGGACTATCACAATCCTCTTTCTATATTCTCTGTTTCAGTTCATTTTGCCTAGTGGTTTTCAAAAGGACTTCTGCCAGAGAACATTTACTTCAAATGAAATAAGTCCCCATTGATAAAACTGATGCAAACAGCAGATTCAAACAAGAAGTAATATCCCAGAACCTTCCCTATTCAGGCTCACTCTCACCCAGTGGTACTTCACATGGCAACCCCCAAGAAGGCACTTTTGCAAAATGCTAGGGAAATAAAGAGCACAGATTAAGAAACCACAGCTAAAGTTAAATTGGACTTTTGGACACTTTTGATCTATGATGTGACTACAGAGGGTTAAAAATTTACATGTCTTTCAATGCCCTCTCCTCATCTTATACTTGTACAGTTGGTTATTTTTGTCATAGTGCAGGATGTTACATTAGTCTATATTCAATTCCATCTCACTAGATTTAGTCCATATCTTGGTATTCTTCTGCCATTATCCAGTATCTTCAGTATCCTTCCCAGCCTTGTGTCACCTATTGATTTGATGAATGCTTTCTATGTCCTCATACATGATAATAATGCTGGACAGATAGGCCAAGATGAAATTGTAGCATCACTAGACTAGTTATCGGTTAAATTGTGAACCCATCTGTTTGAACTATCGCCTGTGGGTTGCAATTCATAGTGGAGCAGGAAATCAATATAATGGCTTATGATGAGCTTTAAGAAGAAATGAAATGGAACACAAAACCTTAGAGTGCGTCGTGTGTAATAAGGGTGAGTAAGAATTGTTTCATGAAACTTTTATTTCGATTGTAGATCCTGGATAATTGTGTAAAATGTAGTTCTTCTGAGGGTCACAGTCAAAACAAGTTTGAAAGTCTCTACCTTCACCTTTATTTTCTTCAGCTTATCCACAGAGAAACCTTACCAGGCTGGTAACTCTGTTTTGAAGGGAATAAAAACCCCTTGACATAATTTGTTTTCAGTCAAGGTATCCATAAACCCCACTTCCTCATCTAAAAACTAAGAAACAATGGTTTAATAACCACATTTGAGGATCTTTTCCAAACTGACATCTGGTTTCCCCCATGCAACTTGTGAAGCACATCTTCTGATTCTTCTTGAAGTTGAAACTATGTTTATTCACCTCTAATCTTCCAGCACATCTTCTACTGCCCACTATTTTTCAACAGTCACAAAAAAATTTGTTCTAAAAACCCATTTGCAAGTACTAAGAGGGCATTCTTCCTGGTCAGGAAACTTGAACTTGGTTTAAAGAAGTTAGGCGCTGTGTTGCAGTCCCTTCAACTCATCGTGGACTCCAGTAGGTTTGAGCCAATGTTCTTTGCAGTCATTCTCCTTAACAGAGAAAACAAAAATTTCCCCTCTCTTATCCCTCAGCAGCATTACACCACTTGCCCCAAGGAGCGGACCTCTGCCTTCCCTGCTTGTCTTCCGCTTTCTACATAACTGAAAAAGCCATTTTTTGGTGTCCTTAGAATTTTTTGCAAGCTTCAGATAGACTAATCTCAACTGGGGATAAGGGGAACCAGAAAGCCTCTTTCTCAAAATCTACATGTCAATTCAACTTTATACAAGTGGTTTTTAGCATTTTCTGTTGTTTTGGAAAATACATATATAATGACACCCATGCATGAAAAATTACAGCAATCAGGGATAAAAGGAGGGGAACCAAAAATAGTAGTTTTGGAACAGAAAAGGCACCTTCTTTTCCCTTCTTCAACACTTGTCTGATGTTCCTCATTGTCTCTGCCTCTCTTCCTTGCCAACCCTTTCATGTCTACAGAATGTCCTCCATCACCCCAAGTGATACAGATGATATTGAAACTCAGGTTCTTCAGGGGTTACCTGCCTTTTCTTTGTGCACTTCCATCACTCTCCCATGTGCACACTGAAAGAGAACAGAATTAGATCTTTCAAATGAAGGCCATTATAAGTAAAATTCCCCGCAGGGACAGACTTCTAAATTTTGTGAAGCTCTGTAGGGAATCAAGAAAATCTGAATTATAATAAGTTTGCTTAAATAAAGGGATCTCCCAGGGGGGAAAAAGTTTATTTTAAAAGTTCTTGCCACCAGAGATGAAAATCTCACCACCTCCACCCCCACCACACCCTCCCAATGCTTCAGTGACTATGGGACCTGTCTCCATGTCAAAGAAAAGAAGAGGTCTGTGACCACACTCCAGATAATCCAGACAGAGAGATAGGTGATAGAATTCGGAAAGGAGAGAGTTGCTGGCAAACAGCAAGACAGAGAAAATGAAAGCAACTCATCCGAGATCTCTGTAAACACCTCTATTAGGGGCCAGCAAAACTGCTAGACAACAGGCCCAGCTAAGGGGGTGTAGAAGAAAGGGGACAAAAGGGATAAGAGATTAGGAGTGGAGAATGGCTCAAACAGCAGATTAATGAGGCCCAGGAAGTAGTAAAATGAGATAAAAATATGTTTGTGGTAACCCTTGTACCATCCATTTACTTCATCCTATTTGGTCACCTTCCAATGGTGACCGCCAACTTATGGATTGAATGGCATTAAAACTCATACCAGGATGGGGCGCCTGGGTGGCTCAGTGGGTTAAAGCCTCTGCCTTTGACTCGGGTCATGATCCCAGGGTCCTGGGATCGAGCTCCACATCGGGCTCTCTGCTCAGCAGGGAGCCTGCTTCCTCCTTCTCTCTCTGCCTGCCTCTCTGCCTACTTGTGATCTCTGTCTGTCAAATAAATAAATAAAAAATCTTAAAAAAAAAAAAAACTCATACCAGGATGGACAAAATCCAGTGTGACCCTTCCATAGACTATTACACAGCCTCAAACAATGCTTATCACCTACTACAACATAGATGAACCTCGAGGACATTCTGCAAAGTGAAATAAGCCAGTGCCCAAAAGGAACTATTTCATGATTCTACTCACAGGAAGGAACCAAAGTCATCATAATCACAGAAACGGAAAGTAGAAAGGTGATTGCCAAAGGAAGTGGAGAGAGGGAATTAGTGTTTCACAGGTAGAGTTTCAGTGTTACAAGATGAAAAAATTCTAAAGATCTGTTGCGAACAATATGAATACATGTAACACTACCAAACTGTACATTTAAAAATGGTCGAGATGATAAATTTAACCTTATATGGGTTTTCCATAACAATAATAAAAAATTCATATACACCAAACCTCCAGTGGATTTTCCCATTTTCTTTCACTGTTCTCATGCCTGGACAACATGAATTGTGCAGCAATCTACCTAGTCAGCAATTGGTTCTTGCAGCAATCCAAACGTAAGCATCCTAAATCAGCAATGTTCTGCTCTATTCATTTGAGCCACATGCTCTCAGTCAATCCCCATCAGTCACAGCCAGTCCCTCCTGCTGATGTGAAGGCTCCTACTATAAATGTAGAAATGAGAATGGGGGAAGTGCTAGTCTCTGCAAGGTAAACAGGGACCTCAGTCTCCATCAACCATGGCGGGAAGGCACTGCTAACATGGCCACACACTCTTCTCAAAGACATCGATCTGTTGGTAACTCTAAATGTGAAATTGTTTAAAATAGAAAATGAAGACTACTAAAAATGAGCAAACTTCTTAACTTCCTAATACAGACATATTTAAAAGGTTGGAACATTTTCTTTTCTTCCATATCACTCGGGCATATTTTACTTAAGTTCTCTAATCACCTATTTTCCTTTGACCAAGGTAGCATGTCTAGTAGAAAGAACATAGACAATCTTGGGTATGAGTCCAGATTCTGCAGTTTATTGGCGTGTGACCTCAGGCAGGTTCCTTATGGTCTCCAAGTTTGAGCTTCCTCAACAGTATGAAGTGGGATAAAAATGCACATTGTCTCCTAAGGCTGTCGTGGGTAGGTAGACAAAAAAACAAAAATGAAAGAACTTTGGTGTTGGAAAGGTTCTTGCAACTGTAAACTGTGAGTTTTAACAGAACTGAAGAAAGTGAGGGCATATAGCATTACCTGTAATCTTGGTGTTTCCGTGTTCATCTGGTAACCATGCTGGTTACATGGGCAGCGTATGGAAAAGAAGGTGGTACAAACCTTGATATAAGTAGCGATCAAATTCTGCTGTCACAGAACTTGAGATGGCAGGTAACATTGTTCACATATGATAGTGGCACCAAGAATCATTAAAGAAAAGTCTTCTTTAAGAGTCCCTAGTGGCTTTCCATGTTACTCACCTGTAAATGAGTGATCCATAAGGGTTTATGCCTGAAATTACATAATAATGCTAAATAAACACTACTTTTTGTTTCCATTTCTTTATTCCAGAAAAAGACCATCTATTTTTGAATCACTTATTCTGCCCTCCTCTGACACATGGCAATATAGAAAAAAATAAATCATTTTTGTCTACTTGTTGACCCAAAAGAGGCTTCTCGATAATTTCAGATTCAGCACTACACTTGGAAAACAAACACTAGAATTTTAGAGCTGGTTAATTATTCCTCCTTATGAAGGCTAATTCAATAAATGACCCAATTGTTGATTAAGTGTCCTCGCTTTCTTTCATGTGAAAGCACTTGGAAAAGTATGAGCCGCTTTACAAATATAAGGGATGATGTAAGATGTTAATTGGCATCTTCAGGAAATATTTTCTGTTGATTCATCATGCAGTTGCTAAAATGGGAGGACACAAGAACAAAATAAGTCTGCAAGGTGGTAATTCTGATTTGGTAATATCTGTGGTTGTCAGTCTCTAATTTAAATGCATTCCTGGATAATGTTATTTATTGCTCATTCCATTCAGACCTACTCTCCTCGCTCTGTCAAATGCAAAATAAGACTTTCTGGAATTGCAAAGGAGAGCCAAACTTTTCTCTAAGCCTTTCATAGAGAGTGCAAGAGACCAAATCAGGTCTCTTGGGTAGACCTTCCTTCATAGTTCTACCAATAGAAAAAGTAAAACATAGTGGTCGGGAACACAGGCTAACTGGGTTTAAATCCCAGATTCACCACTTGCTAGATGTATGCCCCTGGGAAAAATTCTTTATCTGTAAATGGCAACGATGATGTTATATTCCTTGATAGGGAAGGTGTGGGGATTAAATGAGATAGTATATGTATGAATCACTTAGCAACATGCCTGGTTCATAAATGCTGTTAACGAGTGGTAGTTAGTAGCAGTAGCGTTTTGTATTTCCATCCACAGAACGGAAAATTGAACTGATCATTTACAAAGCCAAAATCAAAAGGTCCAAGAAGTTTGGAATGGCTATAGAAATTGTGTGATATTCCCTTCTGTCCTTTGTACACAGGTGCACCTTTTGCAAAGAAGCATGTGCGTACCTATAGATGAGTTTGATGGGCTATAACCACTAATGTCCTCCAGATACTGGTCTTAGCCTGCTGTAAACTTCACAGAGTGCTCCATCTGCTTAATGCTGATGTGGCACAAATCTAGGTCACTTACAGGATGTTCACTGTAGTCATTGAATGGTGCCCCCAAATCCTTCATTTTCTTTCTACTTTCAAGAAGTGTCATGCCGACTACGGAACCGAGGCTAGAATGTAGTGTGAGTTTCATATGTCTGTGATTTTGATATGTATGGATTTTAGATCATCTTCCATCTCTTTTAAATCAAAAGGTAAAAGAGCAGCTCATTCTGTAGGTGCCCTGCAGCCATCCTAGGTAGGTCAATTTCACACCCAAAAAATAAATATGACAGTAGATAAGTAAGGAGACAGAGTTTATCTAGGTCAATATGGAGAATATGACTCTCCCAAGACAAAAACAAGAGGCTCCCAGCTACGTAGGAAATCAAAAGGAAAGACATTATAAGGCTGACATATTCCTAGGAAAAAAGCAGTACTCTAGGATTTTTGAAGCAAGCTTAGTGTATGAGTGGCTTTGTCTATTCAGGAACCCTTCTGTTTTATGAGGATTTTCAGGTTCCAAGCATGTCAGTCAGTTTTTAAATATTCTAATACATTAAACCCCAAATTTAACAAAATAATCAACTGGGGGAAAAAGCATTGCAATAAGATGATCCACAGAGTTCCTTTAAATATCATTTCCTTTATCCAAATTCATTTTTTAACTGCATTTTTCAAGCTGCACCTCTAAGGAAAAATCACAATCAGGGAATAATAACCTATTATCAAAGATATTTGCATTGCTCCCTCCAAAGTGACAGCTCGGGTTGTTTATATAAGAAGTGGAGAACAGCAGGCCAACATCTTCAACTCCAGCATATCCAAATTCTGCTGAAATGTCTGCACACAAGCAAATAGCAGAGTTGTCAGGGGCCTTAAAATAAAAGTCAAGTACCGTGCTCAATGCTATATCGAAAACGTAATTTATCACATAAATAAAACTCCCTCAGCAGTGTCCTCTTTCCACACAAAGGACAATGGCACGTTAGTTCTTATTAAAACTATTAAGCACCAGAGGAAAAGCATCTTCAAAGTTCAGGGAGAGTCACAAGATGCAAAGCTTGCAAACTACTTTTGAACCACTCAGTCTTCCACACATTTCTTCAGCAGGCGCCATGACCTGAAATAAACCTGAAACTCTCTAAGATACAGAGTTATCTGGTTGGTAAATTCAGTGGCTAACATCTAGGGCTATACAGCCAATATCCTAGGCTAAGTCCTTATGTAAGCCAATTGGCCTAACTATATTTCAGACCATACCTTTGAATGTAGCCCCATTCCCTATTAACTATGGAAAGGGAAAGTGTATGAATCGGTGCCAACCCATCTTTGTTAAATGGAAACACAATTCAGAGAAATTTCTGTTAACTGTCATCAGGAGTGTCATCTTCCCATGCAAAAGTTAGTATATTCAGAAAAGTGAGCATAGGGACATATAAAACATTTACCAAGGGGCCCCAGCTGTTGAGACAGTCAACACACAGTTGGTGGAAATAGACAAACACAATAAATCAGGGCTGTTACTTCTTGTTGTTGTTTGAGTGCGGGTTGGTTTTCTGCATATAATCCAGTACCCAGGAAACGTTGGCTCCTCGAGAATTTGCGAACCTCTATTTTGCAGAAATAACAAAAAACAAATCCTAAGCTAATGCTATAGGACCAATTGAATTGGAATTTTTTCCTTTGTTGCCTGGAACTCACTCTGGACTCCATCTCTCATCAATAAAATTATTTTACAATAAAAAAAAAAAAGACTCAAGTTTATCTTGAGATACATAAGAAGAAGATTCTGAAGGAGCAATCCCAATGTCTGACAAGAAGACTAGCAAGAGGGAATATAAAAAAGATATTTAGTAATAAATGTATTTTTACTTATAAGCAAATGTTATTGTTTATAAGTAAACTCTAAGTACATGGGAAATGTTGTCAGGGGCCAACCTTCTATACCATTTAGTATAGAATTCTGCCTCCAAAAAAGGCATGTGGGAGAGTGGCATGATCTATCATGAAATCTTCCTCAAAAAAATCACAAGAGTGAAAAGTTTCTAGAGAATAATGACAGCAATATGACAGTCCCAGAGAGTCAGAGAAGCTCTGTTTTTTTTTTTCCCATTTTATTTATTTTTTCAGCGTAACAGTATTCATTCTTTTTGCACAACACCCAGTGCTCCATGCAAAACGTGCCCTCCCCATTACCCACCACCTGTTCCCCCAACCTCCCACCCCTGACCCTTCAAAACCCTCAGGTTGTTTTTCAGAGTCCATAGTCTCTTATGGTTCGCCTCCCCTCCCCAATGTCCATAGCCCGCTCCCCCTCTCCCAATCCCACCTCCCCCCAGCAACCCCCAATTTGTTTTGTGAGATTAAGAGTCATTTATGGTTTGTCTCCCTCCCAATCCCATCTTGTTTCATTTATTCTTCTCCTATCCCCCTACCCCCCCATGTTGCTTCTCCATGTCCTCATATCAGGGAGATCATATGATAGTTGTCTTTCTCCGATTGACTTATTTCACTAAGCATGATACGCTCTAGCTCCATCCACGTCGTCGCAAATGGCAAGATTTCATTTCTTTTGATGGCTGCATAGTATTCCATTGTGTATATATACCACATCTTCTTTATCCATTCATCTGTTGATGGACATCTAGGTTCTTTCCATAGTCTGGCTATTGTAGACATTGCTGCTATAAACATTCGGGTAAAGCTAATCACAACCAACTACCTAGAGTCCAAGCACAGTGGATTTACTTTTTATGCATATTTTCTGGACAGGGCAGCTTCACAGGCCAATAAGGTAATGCAGAAGATGCTAGTAGTTAATAACTTCTCTGGTTCTTCCCAGTTCTTGTTCACCTTTACTAGTTTTCTCTCACCACCAGCTTACAATGGGTATTGCTCTTCCTCTCTCCTTGTAAGGGGCTTCAGGCTGTGAATATCAGTCAAAATCCAGCCAGAAAAATATATCACATTTTTTTAACAGAGAGAATTTAATATCAGGAAAGGGCTGCACAGGTTTTAGAGGGTAAAAAAAATATATGAGGGTCGTCTGGGTGGCTCAGTCGGTGAAGCATCTGCCTCAGGTCGTGATCCCAGGGTCCCGAGATAGAGTCTCCGGAGTCAGGCTCCTTTCTCCACGGAGAGCCCACTTCTCCCTCTCCCTCTACTCCTCCCCTCTGCTCGTACTCACTCTTGCTTGCGCTCTCTCTCAAATAAATAAATAAATAAATAAACAATCTTTTGAAAAGAAAAAAGGTTGAAATAATATCTGCAGGAATCAGCCACCACCTCTAAGGCTAAGGAAACAAACGAAAGAGGTTGGAGTTGTCAGAACCCAGAAAGATGGAAGATTTGCTCTGTGGAGGTGAGACCCACTCCTCTGAGAAGGGAATGCCAGACAGCTGCTTCTGGTGCCTCTGAGGTGGCATGATGAGACTGATTCTCGGAGTTTAAAGAAGAGTCAGCTACTGCCATGGGGGTGAAGAACTACTGTTGCAGCCATGCTAACTGGGGGAGAAAGGAAGCAAGAAGGAACAAGTCCCTTCTCCTTCCTCTAGCTTTCCAGAGTCGCTTTATTTCCCCAACTGTCAGGACCTAGCAGAAATTCAGCTGGCAGTAGAGAAATGCAGTTAGCTGAGTCCCAGCCCCAGCATCACAAAACAACAACTGACGGGGTGAGTTGGGAGCTTTGAGACAGTAGCTTAATAACGAGCACACTGAGCAATGAGGTGTTAGATTTCCATGTCATTGTTGTTGCCAGAGTTACTCAGATATGCTTACAGTTTGGATGAAACATTAATTGGAATGGACTGGTTGCCACAGAGGATTTCATCATTCCTGAATCCATAAGAGTGTGTTATTGGGAAACCTCAACCAGAGTCACTCGGCATGTTTGCGAGAATGATTCTGACTCCCCTTTTGTTGAAGCTTGGATACTCAATATTCATCACCACTTTTTGCTTTTGTTCAGACTCAAGTCTGTAGCCTGCCTGCTTCCTTAAATGATTCTGTACACATGGTAAGTGGTCAGGTGGCCAGTCTCCAGAGTTCTGGAAGCATGAAGCCTGAGCTGGGCCATCTGTTGAGTGCGTGCTGTTTTGTATCACACACAGGGAAGTGGTGGGCAAAACCCAGAAGCACACTGGAGGCCTAATGAAAATAGGACCAGTTAAATCTTTCCTCTAAATGTTCATTAGGCCATCTGCTCTTATTAGTATCCTTATCATTTGGAAACATTACAGAGTTAAGATAAGAGAGACAATCTCTGGAATGCTGGTCTAACTTGAAATGAACTTTTGAGTAGAGCCATCATGAGTTGTGATATTTCTCTTCCCATTTAGAACCCTGCCCACTTATATCTTAACATCTCCATGGTACAATTTTTTAATAGTTCCTTCCTGAATATTATACCAGAAAGAAGGCTTAGCAATAGCTACAGAAATGAAAACATAATCTTGGAGTGGCTGATCAATGAAATCAGACCATTTCATAAAAGCTGTGCAGTCATACTTCTGGCCTGTAAATTGCTTTAGATGCCAAAGGGAATTGGAAGCTTGGTCTGTTCTGTCAAGCCAATACTATAATATTAACAACCTGCAACAGACAAGTTCCTGCAACTTCTCAGCAGGAAGAAACTGCAGAATGACTCCAGGAGCTTCTTCTAAGTCCTTGGCTCCTTTGCAGGCAAAGCCTTGGCTCTCAGGAGGATAAGAGCCTCATTTCTCATTGTGTGAAGACCCACGTGGTCCTCTCTTGCCTGAATTCACTCAGAATGTATGACCTCATCACCTCCCTCACATTTTATCCCATGATACCTCGGACTGTTCCCTAGTTGTCTTGTCTTCTGCATGCGTGTCTGAATATACAGTAGGTATTTCATAAATACGTGTAAAATGAAAAGGAAACAGAGACTCAAGGGAAAAATCGTAAAGCTTTCATATGTCTCTCCCTACCCGTGGAAGTGCTGAAAGGGTTAAGTTCTTTGACTTTAATGGTAAAACCCAAGATACAGAGAGATACAAATAGTAAATCGGCAAGTAGCATCATGTACAATATGTTCTTCTTACAATAACAATCAAATTTACAAACAAATTAGCTGTGCAGTCTGAAGGACATTCTGTAGTTTTCACACTGGGCCTTCATCTCCTGCTGATAGATGACTTTGACTGTAAATTGAAAACTGGAAGTGGTTAAACATTCTGTGTATTCACAAGTGCCATTTCCAAAATTGAGGCTTCAGAGAGGAGATGCAGAAAAGGGTCGACGGAAACTCAGAGCAATTATGCCTGTTATTAAGATGAGGTAGTGGCAATTACACAGCAGACTCAGAGAGAGTGTGTACGTGCTGATTGCTCGGAGGGAGCCTGTAAGAACAAACTTTTATAGCACCCATCAGGCCTTGGGTCTCTAGAGGAAGTACAGATTTTCCGCCACTCTGTCAGTGTGCTTTTGGACAGAGCTTATGGCCCCAGGAACCATCTTGGAAGGGACACATGCTTGTTTTCTTAATGAGCTTGAATGAAACTCTTATATAATAGAATGGCTTCATTCACTGTTTCTTTCCTCTAGGATAACCATTCTCAAGCTTCTGGGCATCAGGACCCCTTTGCACTCCTAAAAATTGTTGGGGATCTCAAAGAACTCCTCTATATGTGGGTTTTATCTATCAATATTTGCCTTATTAGAAATTAAAATGGTGGGGGCGCCTGGCTGGCTCACTCAGTCTGTAGAGCATGTGACTCTAGATCTCAGAGTTTTGAGTTTGAGCCCCATGTTGGGTGTAGAGATTACTTAAAAATAAAATCTTTAAAAAAAAATTAAAACTGTGAATTTTTTTTAACACAAAGATATGCTAGCCACAGATACCCTCTGTAAAACTCCACTCACTGTACACTCATGAGAAAGTATAAAAGGAAGAGTATTATTTTAAAAACAGTTTGACTTCACAGACCTTCTTGAAAGAATTCCAGGGACCCCCAAAGTGCACAGACCAAAATGCAAATGCCATATGACCTCAATTCTAAGACACCATGGATCGTAAGACATAGCATCAATTCCACAGCTTGGGATGGTAGGGGAGAAATGCTCCATTAAATGTATGTAGTGATTAATAAGACACATTCTCACTTCAGAAAACTTAAAATATGAAAGAAGTAGGAAATGCACTTCTTAAGATTGAGGAAATACGCCAATTTACACTAACCTCTGTGGGTCTTGGGAAACCCAGATTTACTGACTCAAACATGTTGATGAAAAATAGTATTTCTTACAACCTATTTGCATTTCATAATTTTTAAATGCTTTCACGAACTGAAAATATTACAGTCAGTGAGGCACTCGTGTTTTCATTCAACAAACATTTGCCAACTGTAATGCCAGATACTGGGAATACAAAAATGATTGAGATCACATCCCTGCCCTTGAGGACTCACAGACCTCACACAAGACATAGGAAGGCAAACATATATTTACAGTATAATAAAGAAGCATTGGATCTGAATGAGTCATGAAGCTGGAAGCAGCTTGAAGTACCCAAAGATGGGGCACTGGGTATTCAAGAATGCTTGAGGTTAATCACTAAGTTTAAGCAATTAGTCATCCCCCACACAAAGGGCTGCCCTGGTGGACTTTGCCATATGTGTCAGTCACTTTCAGACATTAATGTATTTCAATTTAATTTAATTTTGCAAACACCGGTGATCTACCCAGAGACATAGAACTAGAAATCTGTTAGAACCATTTGACTATAATGGTATAGTCGGTAACACTGGTCAAAAACAAAACCTAACAGAACATGTTTTTTCATTGTGATTAGATTAAACTGAGAATAACAGAAACCCAACACCCAACATAACAGTGACACAAGCACAACAGCAGCCAGACTAGAGGTATATAGTGCAGGACTAGGATGGCAGCTCCATGAGATCATCTGGGACCCAGGCTTCTGTATTTCTGTTCTGCCATCCTAACGCATAGCTTCCATTTTCATTGACTCCTCATGGTCTAAGACACTTGCCAAAAATCTCAGCCAATATATTCATATTACAGGGGCACCTGGGTGGCTCAGTGGGTTAAAGCCTCTGCTTTCGGCTCGGGTCATGGTCCCAGGGTCCTGGGATCGGGCCCTGCATCGGGCTCTCTGCTCAGCGGGGAGCCTGCTTTCTCCTCTCTCTCTGCCTGCCTCTCTGCCTACTTGTGATCTCTGTCTGTCAAATAAATAAATAAAATCTTAAAAAAAATTTTTTTTAAATATATTCATATTACAGAATGGAAGGAAGATCAAAAAGAGACCCCTTCCAATTGGGTCAGCTCTTCTTACATAGCCATTGAAAGCATCAATTTAAAAGTGGATATTTTTAAAAAGAGATGGGGCACCTGGGTGGCTCAGTCAGTTAAGCATCTAACTCTGGCTTTTGGCTCCGGTCAGAGTCATGAGATCGAGCCCCATGTCTGGCTCCACACTGGGCATGGAGCCTGCTTATGATTCTCTCTCCCCGTCTCTATGTCCCTCCTCTGCCTCTCTCTCTCTAAAAAATAATAATACAAATGAAATAAATGTGTGGATACTTCCACACTTCCTCTTACATCTTATTGACTTGAACTTTATCACATGGCTACAGAGAATTGCAAATAAGACTGGAATATCTTCTATTGTAGACCGCAGTGTGCCCAGATTTTTTTTTTTAATGGGAATTTACTACTAAGGAAGAAAGAGTAAATGGATGATAGGGTAGGCCTAGAACTAGTAGTCTCTGCCACAGGCATCATAGTAACCATAAATTTAGCATTTTGTTTTGATCCTGATACTGTCTGAGCTTCTTCAAATTTATAAAAGCCATCTAGAGAAAGTTTGGTTTTCTGCAGCTGGAAAGCAAAATGACACCTTTCAGAATGATGGCCCCTATTGATCTTGCTTTTAAAAAGTAGAAATTATTAACAGATGAAATACACCAGGACTGCCTTGAAGCTTTTTGTTGTTTGTTTTGCTTTGCTTTGTTCCCCCACTACCAAAACATTTTAAGAACACTGGAGTAGATGTAATTTTAATCTGTAGGCTTGGCAGCAGAATGATTTTAAAGATCAGTCCAATTGTACCTCTTGATTAAATTAATCCTGACTATTCATCTGTAGTGAATAATGTGACTTAAATGTCTGTTATTCTGATTGGGCAGCCATGAAGACAGACCACACTGATGTGTGTGACCAAAGGTTGAGAGGTTCCTCAAACTCTCCAGCTGCTATTCAGAGATACACAAGAGTGTGGGTCTGAGAAAATGGGAAATAATTTGCTAGTTGACAAGTCCATGTAATCCTGTGTATTTCGTCTTCTAATAATTTCCACTTTTTAAAAGCAAGATCAATAAGTGCCGTCACTCTCAAAGTCGTCATCATGCTTTCCAACTGCAGGAAACCAAACTTGGTCCAGGCAGCTTTTTCCCTCTTTTATAAATTTGAAGAAGCTCAGACAGTATCAGTGTCAAGAAATGAGAAGGCCATTTGAAAACTGACAAAAAATGATGCTAACAATCTGGAGTTGTCAGCTTTTAGAAGCATGGGGAAATCTAACATGGAGTTGGCAGAACACCTGGCAGCGAGCACTCAGTCCCGTCACTGTATCTTCCCCAGGGCTGGCATACTACAGAAGAGATAATCATACATTTCCTGGAAATTCCTACTGAAGAGGCCTCAGAGATCAAAATCAAACAGAGTCGTTTTTCAAATGAGCCATAAGGCTGAAAATGTAAAGGATGGAGATTAGAAGTGTCATGTTTAGGATGGGGAGAAGGAGCCTTTTGGGAAACAACTGGTTTCTGCAGCACAAACTTTGAGAAAAGAAGTTATGAGCACTTGGTGGCAATTGTATAGTAGCAGTCATGATATATGTTTCTGAGGCTCTTCCACAAAAGTCAATTTCTTGAAATGGATGGAATGCTACAGAAATAGTCTACTACTCTGTGTTGCTAGCAACCCCTTGTAGGTACCAGAAAATAAAGGAAAGGAAGTCAGCAAAAGACTATAAACTCTGTGAAGGTAGGACCCAGTCTGTCTTGGTTAGACTGGCTCCCTAGTGCCTAGCATAATGCCTAAAATAGATATTTATTAGTAGAAGAAAGGAAAATAATTAAAGTAGCATGCTCTGCACTTGGAATTATACCAAGAAGCCTGTTACAAATAACTGGGGACTCCAAGGAATAAGGTAAAATATTAGCCATGAAATTGGCTGCTATGTATGTGAAGTAATATACCCCTATATAAGCCAAATTTCTTGGAAGACACATAGCTTAGAAGGATTCTTAAGAAATGGAATCAATGAGCAGGGGGGAAATGGCTGGTGACATAGAAGCAAGGGAAACTTTGAAAGACCATGACTACTATATGAGTGAACTCCAAAGTTCATGAGATAACCAAGAGGGAGGATATTGCAATAGTCAGACAGGAACCAGAAGAAATTCAGACATGTTCTGTGATAAAAATAAATAAATAAATAGCAGGTGCTATGTTAAGTGCGTTATATAGATTTTTTCAATTCCTGTAATAAATGCTTGAGAGAAAATATTATTATTGTACCCAGTTTCTAGATGAGGAAACTGAGGCTCAGACAGGTTAACTGATTTGCTCCAACATTTAGCTATGTCTGGAGACATTTTTGTTGTCACAGTTTAGGGGGAGGTGCCACTGACATCTTGTGAATAAAAGCCAGAGACACTGTTAAACATCTCACGATCACAGGAGACCCTCCACAAAAAAGAATGATCTGACCCCAAATGACAATCATGCCTCAGGGTAGAAATTTAAACTCTGTCCCTGGCAAACATTTAAACATCCTTTATCACCGCTCTATACCTTACTTCAACTTTATGCCCTAGTAACCCAGACCCACGTTATTTCCCCCTCTCCCATATGCTTTCATGTTCCCGTTTTCGTTCAGTCTTTTCCCTCTGCTGAAATCACTTCTCCCACTTTGCTTCACTCATTCTCAGTACCTTAGCTTCATCCTTCAAGATGAAGCTGACGTTTCTCTTCTAGAAGTTACTGTCCCAAACTCCCTCCCCTGTGTTCCCATGTCACTCTGGGCATGCATCTGTCGTGGCACCTAACCACATTATATTGAAATGAGCTGTTTCTGGATCTGCCTCTCCCCACACCCCGCCTTGACTGTGCACTAATCAAGGGCAAGGACCTGTTTTCTTTCCCTTGATAATAGTGCCTGGCACAGAGTAGGCACCCACAATACATTGAACCGAAATATGGCAAATAACAGAGACAAAGACAAATCACTCAACTTCTAATCAGCTTTGATGTTCTCCGCCAAAGAGAACAACCCTTAGATGAATTCAAACAAGGTAAAGGGGAAGCCAGAATTGGTGAGGAGAATGTGAAGAAGTGTGTCCACTCTGCTAGCTGAAGAATCAGATGGCATAGGGGCTAAGAGCACATATCCAGAAATGGTTATATCAATTGTTTCTTTCCCAAGTGATTGCTCTAAGCATATACAGTAATAATCCATGCAAAGAGCCTGACACACGGGAAGCACTCAATAAACAGTAGTTGCTTTTATTAAAGGCTCAGATGGGTGGCCCTGGAATTGTATAGGTGTTATTGATTAGTATCCGTTCAAAGGAAGAGGAGGCACCTATTTATACTTTATTATTTTTTAAGATTTTATTTTATTTATTTGTCAGAGAGAGAGAGGGAGAGAGAGCGAGCGAACACAGGCAGACAGAGTGGTAGGCAGAGGCAGAGGGAGAAGCAGGCTCCCCGCCGAGCAAGGAGCCCGATGTGGGACTCGATCCCAGGACACTGGGATCATGACCTGAGCCGAAAGCAGCTGCTTAACTAACTGAGCCACCCAAGCGTCCCCCTATTTATACTTTAAAAGTAAGTCAATTTAAAGAAAATATTAAGTCAATAACAATGCTGGTGGTATGGGCAGGGCAAAATTCATAAAGACATTATGTCGACAACTGAAGTCTGGTAAACAGAACTGAAAGGGCACTGTGTTGAATGGTACATGGACTAGATCCCTTCTAGCTCTAAAGGTCTATGACTTTGAAACCATTATTAATGTTAATCCCATTTACCATCCCCTACTCTGTCCAGGCACTGTGCTGAGCACCTAGGATCACTATGTCATTTAATCCACCCAGTAACTCCAACAGAGAGACTGCCACGTCTGAGGAAACCAGACACTCATAGTTACCTCTGTTGCCTACAGTGGCACACAGTACAGGAAGGAACTAACCTTCGAACTGCTAGAAAGAGCCCAAGTATACAAATTATGGTCTGTGCCGACAGTGGGGGTTAAGTTTAAGTTTATGACTGAGGAATTTTCTAGTTTAGTGTAACTGAGGGTTCATATGTAAATACTGCATTTACACATGGATTTTCCCCTATAGGACTCTCCTGCTTTATGTACTGTTAGCTTTGGTCACAATTAGCTGGATCTTTAAACCACCCACAGGAATGGCTGACCTGAGAGTTAAGTCCCTTCAAGGCACATTTTCAATTAGCAGAGGAAGACATAGTGCTGTCAAGGCTTGACATCCAGACCAAGAGCTCCTTTCCGCTCAGGGTTATTTCTCAGGGCGCATTGTTGGGAGATGGTCAAATTCCCCCCAGCCGGCGGCTACACCAATGACCTTTAATGCCAGTTTAGCATAAATATATTTTGACATTTCAAACAAATTAATGTATTTTTACAAGGTGGGGCAACCACCACAAATTAGGCCAAATGGTTTGCCTGCAGGCCAGGTCACCAAGCAGAGATTCCAGAACTTGCCTGCTGTTCCATCTCTTTCTGCTACCACCCCCAAAGGAAATGTTTCTTTGTCCCCAGAAATCATGTGGACAAGTGCCAGCAACCCTCAGGGATTAACCATAGCCTTACCTTAGTAACTCAGAATTCTAGGGTGTCTGCAACTAACAGATGCTAATTCTGACTGCCAGAATCAGCTCAAGGATTCCGTTCCATATATTATGTTGTGTGTCATGGAAATGCCTTGGTAGTAAATATAGTGTTTCTATTGTGTGGCTATAAAGCACCAGTTCCTTGAAAAATTCTCTAGAAATGGGAGTATTTAACACGAGAAGGATATAAAAGGAACTGACAACCTAAGGGAGGTGAAAATGTCCAGGTTCTGAAAAGGCAGACCTTGGATTGCTAAGTAGCCACACATCTTTCATTTGAGCAGATTTCATAGACGAGCTGCCCAGCCAAATCAAATGGGAATTAAAGGGATTCTGTGTAGCTAGTACAGAAAGTATTTCAGAAGCACAAAGGCCACTTTAGTCACAGGAAACTGCCAGAGGGTGACTTATTTGATGGAAAAGAAAACAAACAGACACAATAGCTAGTGTATTTTTGAGGCAATATTAAATCTAATAAACATGACACCAACAGTATTGACTTAAATCAGGTTGGGTGAGTTGAAGAATTTAACAGCTTATCTTCCAACTACCAGCCTTTATCTCAGAGGCAGCCTTGACAGCAGAGAACAGAGTCCAAAACATGTCCTTCTCTGACTCCTGCCAGGTGTGTGCCGTCCCCGGCCTCTGCCCTGGCCTCAGCTCTCAAAATGGAGATAATTAGAACGTCATTTCTGCCAGCTTTGTTTTTTCTGGGTCACTGACTTCAGACTTGATCAAAATAGGAGTGCTGTACTGAAATAAATTCATTTCCTCTTCCTCAGCCAGCCCCAGGTTATTTCCTGGGGGACTGTGCTCCACAGGACCCGCGCACACAGACAGCTGCTGTACGGGAGAGGCAGTGTGTATGGAAGGCCAGAACAAGGGCTCATGGTGGAGGAGGCAGCACCCTCCACAGCGGCGGCTCTCCTTCTCCCTCTCCATCTTGGTGGCAGGGCGCTGACAGGCACAGGCCTCAGACAGACGCGCTGAGGAACACATCACAGCAAACTGCTCTGGGAGCTGTTAAAGCTGGTGTTTAGTGTTTATCCAATGGCCTTGGTCTGAAAGGCTCTGTAGAACATGCATAACACAGCTCAGCTTTATACTCCATTAGTATTCAAATTCCTAGCTGCCCAGAGGCATATGGTGCTGACCAGGGAAGGCCAGTCTATTTGGATGGAGGTCGAGGGCATGCAGAGACATGGGGGCAGGATGAGGTTGCTAGGTGTCTGGGAGAGACACTCAGAAACAGGAAGAGAAAGCACCAAGTGGTACAGGGGGAAGGCCAAAGACAACCTTTGTCTTCATTACAACATCACCAGTTGCCCTCCATTAAGAGGCAAAATGAAAGGGAAGGCCTGTCTCACAATGGCCTTTGTGCACTTCGTTACTAAGAGTAAGGCCTCTTCCAGCCAGGGATGGAGTGGGCCTCCCAGTGTAGTGGGAGTCCAGATCTTGTTTTCAGACTTTCAGATTCAGTGAAAAAACTGAATGTTTCCTTGGGCTTTCACTCAAGGCAAGAAAAGTAGCCAAATTCCTGTTTCTAAGCTGGCCAGGAATGGGCCAGCTTTGTCTGCCTTTGTCCAACCTAAGGGAAGAGCTGTAAAGTATAGAGTGAGTGAGTGGTGGGGCAGAGAGTGTGTGGAACACAGTTCCCTGAGAAGTGCCCAGTGATAAAATAGCTGTTGAGATGTCAAGGCAGGTACTGGGCTGACCACTACATCCAGAAAAGAACTAGAGTGAAGCTGTGTTTGCTTGGCATATGTGTCCCAAGTGCCTAGCACAACACTGGACCCAAGATACAACACACACTCACACACAGCAGTCCTTTTGATTCTAACTGCCCTTAACATGCCTTAAATCCATCTCTTCCCTCCATGCCCACTGCTACCATCCTAATTAAGGCACTCTCATACCACACCTGGACCACTGCACAAGCCTCCTAACTGCAGGCCTGCTTCTTCTCCTGCCTCCTTTACTAGTATCGTCTCAGTAGCAGCCAGCGTGATTCCTCTAGAACCCAGATATGTCACCCTCCTACTTAAAGCCCTTTAGTGGTCTCTCCCACCCATCAGAACAAAGCTGCACATTACCTGGTGTATTAGTGGGCTAGGACTTCTGTAACAAAATACTCTGACTCTTGGTTTCAACTCAGGTTGTGATCTCGGCATTGTGGGATTGGGCCCTACACTGGGCTCCCTGCTCAGCATGGAGTCTGCTTGAGATTCTCTCTCCCTCTCCCTCTGCCCCTCCCACTCCTGCTTGCTCTCTCTCTCTCTCTAAAATAAATAAATCTATTTTTAAATACCATAGACTGAATGGCTTTAAAAAGACAAATTTATTTTCTCACAGTTCTGGAGGCTATAAGTTCAAGATCAAGGTGTTGGCAGCTTTGGTTTCTCCTGTAGCCTCTTTCCTTGGCTTGCAGATGGCCATCCTCTTACTGTATCCTCACGTGGGCTTTTTCTCTATGCATACACACTCCTGGTGTCTCTTTGGTGTCTCTTCTTCTTCTTATAAGGACACCAGTCTTGCTATGTTAGAGCCCCACCCTCATGATTTCTTTTCATTTTACTTATCTCTTTAAAGGTTCTATTGCCAAATAGCAGGTTGCATGAATTTAGGGGGAACACAATTCAGCCCATAATACCTAGCCACTGACAACCTCCTTATTTTCATTGCCTACTGCTCCCATACATTCAGCGTTTATTATGCTCACTGAATTGTTTGTAATAACCTCAGTGGGCCACACCATCTCCAAACTCTGGACCTTTGCCTATGCTGTTCTCTCTCCCTGTGATTGCTTTCAATGCTGCTCCTACCCGCCCCCCCATTTTCACTCAATTTCTCTCCTACTGGTCATTTCAGGTAGTATCTTCTCTGAGAATATCCTGCCTCATGGTTTCTAATGTTCGTGAAGTGCTCTTATACCCTCTTCACTGCTTCCTTCTCATAACATGGAGAATAATTGCCTAATGGCCCTTCCGAGGGCTCCACTAGACCATGAGTCATTTGAAAGCAGAGGCTGTGTGACGGCATTCTTTTGAATGCCCATAGCCTAGCACAAGTCTTTGCCCAAAGAAGGTACTCAGCAAATATTCAATGAAAGAACAAATTCACCTGTTAGCAAGAAAAGAGAGATGTGGAGTGAGGCAGGTCAAGCCAGGTGGCCATGCATTGTGACTTAAGATTCCACTTCACCAGCTGATAAACAGTGCCTGAGTATTCCACAAAATGGATGCTAGGTCTGTGCTAATGGAAGGTTCTGTCCCAAAAGGTTGCTGTTACAGTAAAATCATCAAGTTACTCTGGCACTGTATTTTCCAGAAGCCTCTATAACTTTGCTCTTCCATGTATCTATAGGACAGTGAAAGAGATCTGTATGTCATAGTGATGCAGAAGCCTTAGAACATTGGTCCTTAAACTTGAGTGTGCATCAGAACATGTTGGAAGGCTTATTAAAACACAGATGACTGGGTCCCACCCCCAGGGTATCTGATTTAATAGGTCTAGGTTGAGGTCTGAGAATTTGCATTTCTAACAAGTTCCCCAGTGATGCTGTTGCTGGTGGTCTGGAGATCACACTCTGAAACAAACACTGCTCTAGGAGATCCTTCTGGAATTATTGAAAATGAATTTTCATTATGTTGGAAATGGTATAAATGACAAATATGTTTCCCAGAACATTTGATCAACCATCCTCCCCCAACTTTGCCAGACAACACCGACATTGCTGAAATTCATGAGACAGAGGAACCAATAAGCTGATTTTTCTTTCAAGGTAAAACTGCCCCTGGAAAGATATTGTAACCTAATGGTGTGTGTTCTGCTCTTTTTGCAGGTGCGATTAGAGTGGCCAACAGACCTTGCAGTCAATCCCATGGACAATTCATTGTATGTCTTGGATAACAACATTGTGCTGCAAATTTCTGAAAACAGGCGCGTGCGGATCATTGCAGGGCGCCCCATTCACTGCCAGGTGCCAGGCATCGATCATTTCTTGGTCAGCAAGGTGGCAATTCACTCCACTCTGGAGTCAGCCAGGGCCATCAGCGTCTCCCACAGCGGGCTGCTCTTCATAGCTGAAACAGACGAGAGGAAAGTAAACCGCATTCAGCAAGTCACCACCAACGGAGAGATCTCCATCATAGCTGGTGCCCCTACTGACTGTGACTGCAAAATTGATCCCAACTGTGACTGTTTTTCAGGTATGACCTTTTTAGCAATTCACCAGCTCCCTCTTTCTGTTTCCAAAAGAAAAACGCACAACAGAAAGGCCAAAAGGAAAACTAAAGTGTTATTTGTGAACATTAGTGTGAGTGAGTGAAAAAAGTGATGGGCTGGGGCCACATAGCCTAGTATCTGGTCATTGCTCTGCAACCAACTGACCAAGTGACTCTGGGAAAGCCACAAGACCTCCTCATGACTCGCTTACCTCATCTGTTAGAGATATCACTTGTCTCAATGATATCACCTTGCTGTACTAAGGGTAAGCTACTATAACAAAGGTTTAATACTCAAGTTAAAATCACTATATAAATATAAGATCATGACACGATTTGTACTTTGGAGAAAAGGAAACACGGTAAAACCTGCATTTACTGATTTAGCTAAGGAAAAAATTACTTCCCTTAAGTGACTGGTTTCCAAGTGAATAGTGCTTGCTATTTAAAACCCAAAGAGGGATGCCTGGGTTGCTCAGTCTGTTAAGCTTCCAACTCTCGATCTCAGCTCAGGTTTTGATATCAGGGTATTGAGTTCAATCCCTACGTTAGGCTCCACGCTAGATGTGGAGCCTACTTTAAAAAAAAATTCTGAACCCCAAAGAGACTAGAGCAGACTGCTTTGAAGATACATGGGCAAAATAAAATCCCACAGTGGAGGGTTTTCAGGACATTAGTCTACTACTTGGACTGTTTGAAAAATGCCCGGGGAGGTCTGGGTGGCTCAGTCGGTTAAGAGTCTGCCTTCAGCTCAGGTCATGATCCCGAAGTCCTGGGATTGAGTCCCGCATCAGACTCCTTGCTCAGCAGGGACCCTGCTGCTCCCTCTGCCTGCTTGTTCTCTTTCTCTCTTAACAAATAAATAAGTAAAATCTTTAAATTTAAAAATAAATAAGTAAAAATAAATAATGTCCAAAATTTTCTTCCTAGACAATGGTGCCCTTTACTTCCAACTGATATATCTATATATCTATATATATATATATAGTATATAGTATATTATATTATAATGTATTATATATTATATATAAAAGTATATTATATGTATAAATATATGTGTGTGTATGTATATATATGTGTGTGTATGTATATATATGTGTATATATATATATATATATCTTTTCCCCAAAACATGAAGTAGATATTCCAGATAACAAGCACTCCTCTAAATGTCAATAGATACATTTATTGTTGGGATGTGGAAATCCCTCCATGCTACCTGCAGTCCTATTAAACTGCTCATGTGGGTCCAAAAGATTCTCTTAACCTTTGCTTTTCTTGGGCTAGAGGAATCAAGAATGAGCAACTTGGTCAATACTACTTTTGATCAATATTTCCAATGTTTTCCTGGACAATTAGTTTTATACTTCTTTTGCTAATTTATATCTTTCATCTAAGGCAAATCTAGTGTTTATTCCAGTTATCAAATTTGATGTTCTGAATCATTGTTGCACTTACAGACTTAGTGTACTTTGACAGTGTGACAATGGGAATTAGCCAAAGAAAGTTCCTGTAAGCATAGTAGAATTAGAAAGTCCTGAGGTAGGTAGGTCCACAAGCACTGACAGGGATGAATCTCATGGATTTCCAGCCACACTCTGTGCAGCTTCCATTATTTCCTGTTTTTGTATCTTGTGATATAATAGATACTGAACTGCAGGATTGAGGATTTCACAAAACTGATATTAACTGAGATAATTTCATCTCACTGTTCATCTTCGCTCGTACTGACTCAGGAATTCTGAATAAGTTTCAAATTTGACAAGGGAGGGGAATGCAGAGAATAATGATTCACTGATTGTTCCCTTTCAAATGATTCTTTTCTTTTAGAGATCTTACTTTTAAGCCATCTCTATACCCAATGCGGGGCTTGAACCCACAACCCAAGATCAAGAGTCACATGCTCCACTAACTGAGAGAGCCAGGCACTCCTAAAATGATTTTAGATGTACAATGATTTCTGTATATGGTTATGTTCTTACAAATGCTTGTGATGACAATCATTAAAATTGTGGTCTTTCTCTCACAGGTGATGGTGGCTATGCCAAAGATGCAAAGATGAAAGCCCCGTCCTCCTTGGCAGTGTCTCCTGATGGTACCCTATATGTCGCAGACCTTGGGAATGTTCGAATTCGTACCATTAGCAGGAACCAAGCCCACCTGAATGACATGAACCTTTATGAGATTGCTTCACCTGCTGACCAGGAGCTCTACCAGTTCACTGTCAATGGAACCCACCTGCACACCTTGAACTTGATAACAAGGGACTATGTATATAATTTCACCTACAATGCCGAAGGTGACTTAGGTGCAGTTACCAGCAGCAATGGCAACTCTGTGCACATTCGCCGTGACGCAGGCGGGATGCCCCTTTGGCTTGTGGTGCCCGGTGGGCAGGTGTACTGGCTGACCATAAGCAGCAATGGAGTCCTGAAAAGAGTGTCAGCCCAAGGCTATAATCTGGCCTTGATGACCTATCCAGGAAACACGGGACTTTTGGCTACCAAAAGTAATGAAAATGGATGGACAACTGTTTACGAGTAAGTTTCTCATTCTCAACATAGGCTTTATTAGGCTTTTATTTGAAATTATATTATAGTGGGAAAATGGCTTAGTAATTGCTGGGTGTTGCATGCTATTTTCTCCTAAGAACCACAATAAAAAAAACCAAAAAGTCAAGGAGAAAATTTTACCTAACTCCTAGGGTTCAAACCCATTTCTCCAGAGCCGTTTTGCAGAACATAGTAATAAAAACATAGACTGAATGAAGGATCAGGTGTGGCACTGCAGGAGACAGGAATGAGGTAGAAGCCTAAGTACTCAAGAAATTTACAGCATAGCTGGGGAAAGAAGGTAAATTTTCATTTAAATAACAAAACTAAGAAAATAGTTCTAAAGCAACAAAGAAGCAGTGTGGCTTAACTAGTATTTATTGATCCCTGTGGGGTTTAATGAATGAATAAATGAATGTGTGCCCAGCCCAGCCCAGCCCAGCCCAACTCAGTATAAGTTGCTGTGGGAGGTAATAGAATTTAAAATATAAGAAGTGGACCCTGGCAAGGGAGTGTAAACGGGAGAGGCTGCATGCCATTGGCTGCTTCGGTGAGATGTGGAGCAAGATGCTCCTGCACAGGCTTGGGCTTCCTCGATTTCCCTGCACAAGTCAAAGAATCTGCCACAGACTGGCATTCACAGACTGGGTCTGTAATGACTTTGTTTAACTGGGAATTAACACAGGGTGTGTCTGACAGCAAGCTACTACAAAGTGTCATGACATGGAAGGAGACCATTGTCCTTGCTTTTCCAAGCATGGACGACCTTGTTTTCAGGTCAACTCATTTAGAAAGCTGGTCTGCCACCACTTGACAAGCATCTTTTCCACAAAAGGGAATTGCTGAATTTTTAACCAATGTACTGAGTGAAGATAACCTATGGAATCTGAACCCAGAATCTAAAGTGGCATTAAAGCTGAAAAGTGTGACGAGTAGAAATGTTAAGTATGAGGGGTTCCTGGTATGAGTATTCTGCGAGAGTGCAGAGAATATGAAGAGGATATGTCCAATCCCATAAAAGCCTCCTGAGGAAAGGGACAAAACAATCGATCTTCACATTTTGGATCATTTCCCAAAGAAATGCCACTCATACAATAAAGCTGGACAGCTATTTTAGTTTCACTTAGAAATATGTATTCAGTTGTTTCTGTTGCAAGTCTTACTCTATTGTTTGAAAACTTACATCTTAATAAGAGTAATAAAAGGTACTGTTCACTGAAGCTTTACTACATGACAAGTAGCAGCCTGAGTGATTTACATACAATTTTTATTAGATCCCCAAAATAACAACATGGGATAGTTGCTCCTGGTATGGCATTTTATGGATGAAGAAGCAGAGGCACAGAATGCTTAACTTGTCCTGATTCACACAGATGTCTAGGTTGCAAACTCCCAACAGTCTGACTCAAGAGCCCCACTTTTTAAATATACCACCATGAAGAAAGATAGTTTCTAATGAGAATATCTTTCAAAAATTCATGCAAGATCACATCACAGATGAAATTAGACAACTATTTTGAAGCTAATGGTTAACTTCAGTCAAGTTACAAGAAATGGCTGAAGTATTAACTAGTTTTCAAAATAGGCAGTTCAACCATTCATTCATTTAGTCATCAATTCATTACACTGTACACTTTACAAATATTCAATGTATTTGTCAACTATACTTCAATAAAGCTAGAGGAGAAAAAAAGCAAAACTAACCAATCCATTTACTTATTTAACAAATATTTACTGAGCACCTACTCTGTGCCAGGCAGTACAGCTGTGAACGAAACAGATAAAAATTCTTACCTTCAAGCCACCTGGCCAGCTCAGTCGGTAGAGCTTAAGACTCTTGACCTCAAGGTCATCAGTTCAAGTCCCACATTGGGTGTGGAGCCTACTTAAAATTTTTAAAAAATGCTTTGTTTTTTCATTTATTCTTCTCCTATCTCCTACCCCCCCATGTTGCTTCTCCATGTCCTCATATCAGGGAGATCATATGATAGTTGAGGGAGACAAACCATAAATGACTCTTAATCTCACAAAACAAACTGGGGGTTGCTGCGGGGAGGTGGGATTGGGGGAGGGGGAGCGGGCTATGGACATTGGGGAGGGGAAGCGAACCATAAGAGACTATGGACTCTGAAAAACAACCTGAGGGTTTTGAAGGGTCAGGGGTGGGAGGTTGGGGCAACCTGAGGGTTTTGAAGGGTCAGGGGTGGGAGGTTGGGGGAACAGGTGGTGGGTAATGGAGAGGGCACGTTTTGCATGGAGCACTGGGTGTTGTGCAAAAAGAATGAATACTGTTAAGCTGAAAAAAATAAAATGAGAAAAAAAAAAAAGATTTTACCATGTTAAAAAAAAAAAAATGCTTTGTTTTTAAATCTCTACCTTTATAGAGCTTACATTATACTGGAGGGAGACAAGTAAAATGTACAGAATTTCAGATGGTACTAAGTTCTGTGGAAAATAAAGCAGGGTAAAGGAGAACAATAGTGTGAGGCAGAAGGGGTTTTTCTTTTGGGTACATGGTCAAGGAAGTCCTCATTAAGAAGGTGACATTTGGGGCACCTGGGTGACTCAGTGGGTTAAAGCCTCTGCCTTCGGCTCAGGTCATGATCCCAGGGTCCTGGGATCAAGCCCCACATCGGGCTTTCTGCTCAGCATGGAGCCTGTTTCCTCCTCTCTCTCTCTCTGCCTGCCTCTCTGCCTACTTGTGATCTCTGTCTGTCAAATAAATAAATAAATCTTTAAAAAAATAAAAGAAGGTGACATTTGAGTAAATACCTATAGGAGGTGAGGGAGTAAACCATATGGATATCTATGGGGAGGGAAGAGAAAGAACATTCCGGATAGAGTGAATAGCAAGTGCAAAGGCCCTGAAGCAGGAGCCAACCTGATGTGTTGGAGGAATACTAAGGCAGCCACTATGACTGGAATGGAGTAAGAATAGTGGGGAGATAAAATCAGTGAAGTGGCCAGGGCTACTTCATGTAGGACTTTGTGGTCCTCTGTAAAGATTTTGACTTTTACTCTGAAGTAAGATGTAGAACCACTGGAGATTTTAAGTAAAGGAGTGACAGAATCCGACTTACATTTTTAAAGAATCCATCTGTATTGAAGACATCCGACTGTATGGTGGAAACAGGGGAGCCCACTGGTGGAGAGGGGAGAGGTTTGCAATACTCCAGGCAGAAGATGGTGACTTAGACCAGGGAGTAGGGGCAGTGATAAGTGGTAAAATTCTAAGTATATCTTGACAGTCAATCTATCAGGACTTAACCAATAGTTTGGATGTGGAGTGAAGAGAAAGAGGGTTAGAGATAACTCCAAATGTTTTCACCTGAGCAACTGGATGATAGACTTTCTAATTTATCCACACAAGGAAGACTGCACAAGGAGTGCATTATACTGGGTGGGAGATCAGGAGTTCAGTTCTGGATATAATCAGTCTATTTAGACTTCCAACTGAAAACCAGCAAGAGACCAAGAAGGACAATCCATGAAATAGGAAGAAAAGCAGGACAGTAGGGTGTTCTGGGAACCAAGTACAACAGGAAGGAGTGACCAGCTGTGTCAGATGTTCCAGATAAGTGAAGTAAGACAAGGACTGAGAATTGACCATTCAATCTAGCACTGTGGACATTATTGTCTACTTTGAGAAGAGCTGATGCTATGACTCCATGGGGGACAAAAGCCTGAGCAGAGATGGTTTAAAGAGAATGGATATACACATGGTCATGGCAGTGTTGCTCATAATAGGCAAGAAATTTGAAGAACCAATGTTCATCAGGACAACAAGGAGGAACCCCAGATACATTATGCTAAATGAAAGAAGCTAGTCACAAAGGACAAGTATTGTATAGGTTCATTTATTTGAAATGTTCACAAAAGGCAAATTCATAAAGGCAGAGAGTAGGCAGGTGGTTGCCTGGGACTGAAAGGGAATAGAGATTGGCTGCTAATGAAGATGGAGTTTACTTTGGGGATGTTGGAATGTTCTAGAAGTAGTAGTGATGACTGCACACATGGTGAATGCACTGAAAGCCACTGAACTGTATACTTTGAAATGGTGACTTTTATGGTACGTGAATTATATCTCAATAATAACAATAAAGGGCACCTGTGTGGCTCAGTCAGTTAAGCATCTGCCTTTGACTCAGGTCATGATTCCGGGGTCCTGAGATCGAGCCCCCCATCGGCCTCTCTGCTCAGCGGGGAGCCTGCTTCTCCCTCTGCCTGCCGCTCCCCCTGCTTGTGCTCTCTCTCTGTCTCTCTCTCTCTCTCTGTGTCAAATAAATAAATTAAAATCTTTTTTTAAAAAAAGAACCTTTAAAAAATAATAATACTATAAAAGAAAGTGACCAAGAGGAGAGAGACTGGAGACAGTGAGTAAATAATTCTTCAGAGTGCAAGCACTGTGGAAAACAGTATGGAGGTCCCTCCAAAACTTAAAATTGAACTACCCTATGATCCAGGAATTACACTACTGAGTATTTACACAAAGAATACAAAAACACTAATTCAAAGGGATATAGCAGCATTATTTACAACAGCCAAGATATGAAAACAGCCCAAGTATCAAGAATCCATCAATGGATGAATGGATAATGAAGATACACACACACACACACACATACAATGGAATATTACTCAGCCTCAAAAAGAATGAAATCTTGTCATTTGCAACAACATGTATGGAGCTAGAGAGTATAATGCTAAGCTAAAGAAGTCAATTAGAGAAAGACAAATACCATTCTCATTCATATGTGGAACTTAAGAAACAAAACAAATGAGCAAGGAAAATAAGAGAGACAAACCAAGAAGCGGACTCTTAACTCTAGAGAACACATTGATCATTCCCAGAGGTGAGGTGGGAGAGGGGATGGGTGAAATAGTGGATAGGGATTAAAGACTAGACTTATTATGATGAAAAATAAAATAAAATTACTAAAAACTAAAAAAAAAAAAAAATTCTTCAACTGTGTTGGGAGAAGCTTAAAATGAAATACCAGGTTATTTAACCAAACTTTGGGTCAAAACTATTGGCATCATTTATGGATCTGTGGTAACTTTTTAAAATTTGATTTCAAAGGTAAATGATTACCTCGACATGATTGTAATAAATTATGTGATGAATATAAGAAGAAGAGAACTCATCTGAGGAGGTTTGCTCTAAAGAGGAGCAGAGAAAATGGACGTGGGGCAGGGGGAATGGAGTAAACAGAAGGAGTGGTTTTCGTGACAGAAATAACAGTATATTTGTACACTGATGAAAATGATCCAATAGAGACAGAGTAAAGAGACGTTAGACATTATTTTACAAAAGAGGAAACTGAGGCCTAGATAGAGATATAACTTCCCTGTTCACATTGCTAGCTGGCTGGGTCTCGAGTCAGGTCTTCGAGCATCTAACTGGTGTTCTTTCCACTACTACCCCCATGGCCTTCCAGAAAAAAGAGGAGGATATGGGATTGCAAGAGTGACTGTGGGAAGTCTGGGAAGCGAGATTTTCCTGTCCAGTAGCAGGAAAGGGGATAGAAAGGGAGAGTAAACAGCCATTTCTTCCTTCTCCCTCAAGTCCAGCCAGGATGATGCTGAAACCCTCCTGACCAAAAAAGCGTCTGTAGAGAGAAAGTACCTTTTCCTCCTGAAGCACCCCATTCTGGTGCTGAGCAGCAGTCCCCAGCAAGACACTGCCCCTGTCCCTTCTTACCTGCACAGAAAAGAATGAGCAATTTCCCAACCTACATAATGTAACTAATCCTGCTTACGGCCTTCTCTGTACAAAATCGGACTTCTTTCCCTTTTATCCCCCAATGTGTTAGCCAGTCTGACCCCTCCTTCGAGTTTCCCTTTGTCCTTTCGAGGCTGAGGAACACAAAACTGGACCTACTATTCTCGTCCAGGTCAGAGTCCTGCAGTTCTCTGAGGTGAGGAGGCTGCCGCCTTCTGTGGCCAAAGGGTACAAACTGTTCCCCAAGGTGGAAATAGAAATTCTGTTCTGAGTTGAGAGACAGAGAAACAGAAACAGAAGCAAAATTTGGCAGGATGGAGGACAGCCACGTACAGGTAGCTAAGCCAGTAACCCATCCAGCTTTGATTATCTGTGACAATGGAGAGGAGAAAAGACACAGATGACCCTGAACAGCGGATCATCCAAATGGGATTTTAAAATGTTTCTTGTGCAGTGGTAGTATGTGGGCTTGTGTTGTGTAATGTGATGTTGTTTAAATAGTTCACTGATTTTCATAATTCCATTTGACTTGGACCAGGATCAATGTTGCACACCCCAAGTATTAGTACTTTATGCTTGACTGCCCCTGAGCATCCTGAATGTCACGGGCAAAGCTGACCACAGAGAAATTACTAATGGAGAGGTGATTGTCAAGGCAGGAATACTGACCAAATGAGGCCAGGGTTTCGGCCCAAGGGGGCTGGCAGGTTCCTAACTGCAATGACCCTACAGCAGTGGGGGCCCAAGTGGGGGGGGAGGCAGCAACTCACAGAGCAGGCAGGCCTTCTTAGCCAGGAGGCTCAAAGAGTAGCCAGGATGCCCTTGCTTGTTTCCCAAGCATTGCCCTGGCAAAGGCTTCTGCTCTACAAAACTGGAAAGGTCCAAGGCTGAGGCCAAAGCATCTAGTGTGTCACGGCTGCTGGTCCGGGCTGAGTGGACGGTTCTGCAGGCCCTTCCCCTTTGGACTCCTTGTCCAAAGGGAAGGAGATTTCGCATTTATGTAATTTCTTGATCCCAGGTCTTCTGTATTCTCTTTCTGGAGTTTGTTAGCACATACCACACTCCCCCAAAAAAGCCATTGACTGACAAGTTAGAAAGCCCTCCTAATAGGCTGAGCACCTCCTAGGCTATTTTATAAATGCTCCGTTTTATGGACGATGGCTAATGAAGGATTCTCCCTCCTCCCTGGTAAGATTAGTACAAGAGGTAGGGTCAAGGTAAACAAGCCATGTCTCTGGGTGAGATATTTGCCTGGGCATAGGACACAATTCCCATGTAAGAACTGGTTATATAACCCATCCAAACATATCAATATGTTTCCAGTGTTTTCTAGAATCTCAGAGTAGAGAGGGAGCTAAGGCACCATGCAGTCCAGCCCCCCACCTCCAGGCAGGCAAAGGATTTCAGTTAAGCAAGAACAGAGAATTGTCAACTGTTCCTTTGGGTCTCCAGAGACAAAGACTCTCGACACCTCTGCTCAGTCGCCTCTCCATGTGTGTGCTTTATGCCCTTGACAAAGATCAAGAATGGACAGACAGAACCACCATGGGTCATGCTGGGGACAACTGCAATCGACACAGGGAGTGAACAGAAGGAAGAGAGGCAGAAAAAGCTTCCTGGGGCTGGTAGGGAAGATTAGCTGCAGCACACAGGATATGTACGGAAGCTGAGCCTAGCCTCCCAACACCACGATCGCTGGCTCTGTCTCCCCTCTTAGCACATTGGATGTCAGATCCACCCATCTCTTCCATTTCCACAGAAATCATCTTATTTCACTCATGCAACAAGTAGGCGTAGTGAGAATCTCCTCTGTAGCAGATACCAAGAATACAGGCATGAATGAGACCTGGGGGTCCGGCCGTCCTTCTATGGGTATGAGTTACAGCCTAGTAAGGAAGACAAGTCCCAATGATAGGCAATCACAATACATTGAATAAAGGCAAGAAGCCCCCATCTTCTAACACAAATGAAGGCTGCAGCCTTCCTACAGGTCCCGCTTGTCCACATAACCCTTTCCAAGATTTGCTGCCCCCAAGGTACTGCTTTCATCGTACTGTTCTCTCCTTGCAAAATCTTCTGTACCTCTGCATTCTCCACTGCCTCCCTGCTTTCCTCCAGAGCCCAGTACCCCAGGTCCCCTATGCTCTGGTTGCAACATGCCTCTCGACTTTATCACCCACTACCCTACTAGAGGAACCTTGTGCCCCAGCAACCCCGTTCTTCTCATGGACATCCCATCCACCTGCATGCTTTTCTTTATGCCATCACCTGTCTTTGTAATGCCCTCTTCTCCACCCCCATCTTTACCTATCCAGGGACTGAGCTCTACCTACCTACTAGAATTCAAATACCACCTTTTCTCTTCCTTCTTTTCTGCTCGGCACAGTTGAAAATGACTTCTGTCCCCTCTGAGCTTTGACAGCTTGTTTATGGAAGAACATGGCAATATTCTGGCATTAGAGTGACTTGTGTGAATATCTTATCTGCCCCACTAGACTTTGCATTTCATTCGGCACTATATCTCCGGTACCTAGCACGAGACTGCTATTTATTGAATAAAGGACAAGTGGAGATAGGACGGCATTATGGACTTAGAGTCAAATCAAAGGAAGCCAAATGAAGTTATTGGTGAGGAAGGGGAATCCAGTATTTCCTACAGAATGTTTATTAGGTTGATCAGGTTTCTGTCAGGAGAGGGTAAAGAGGGTCTGTTTCCCTTTAAAAAGTAAGTAATGAATTTTCCTTCTATAATCATTAATATTTTCTTAAAAGCAAAGGTGGAGGGCTTCTAGTTTTTACTCTGCATGGTTTAGCCCTGGCTTAAATTATCCTCAAGGGAAAAGGACGGACTGTCCCTTTTGAGAAAATATCAGACCACATGTATTGTAAATAATGTGCAAATATCACCCTACCCCCAACTAAACATTATGCTCCTCAAGGACAAGAATGAATTCTGAACTTCCTATATAAATGTTTTCTTTTCTCCAGTGGGGCATGTCTGCATGTACGCATGCACACAAACACACACAGACACAAATGCACGCAGCCTTTGAGGTGCTGAGCAAAACAATAGTTATACTCAATACTTCACCGATCAGTGTCCTGTGAGACCCTCATAGTGAAATTCTGTAAAATCAGGACAGGAAGGGACAATATGACGGCAAATTTCCTCTTACCACACCTGCTTCTAATGACTATGAAGGCAAGAGTCATTGCCTGATCACACAATTCACCAGCCAGAATTTGCAGGCCTGGTTAAGCGATTGCTACTCCCAGCCTTGGAAAGGAGGGGCTTGCTACCATGTTGTGGCCTGAGGGGATCAGTTGCAGCATATTGGCTTGTACTCTGCACCAAAGGATGCAGGCACCAAAGGGAAACACACAGCATAAGAGGTTTTGATTAAACTTGTATCTTTGACATTCAGTCTGGAAACATGCATTCCCCTGTGATGGAGAGAAAAAAAATTCAAGCAAGCCATAGGAAATCAAAGGCTCCCTTTATTTCTTCGCCACATTTGAGCAATCTTTCCCAAGTTGTGGGAATTACCAATGATGAGTATTTCTGCCTGTCACTCTTCCTTTAGAAATGACACCACAAAAGAGAGGTGGGCCTATATGTTTAGACCTAGGGCCATACAAAGGACAGAGACACGACACTGAAGATACCACCAAATGTGATCACTATGACTGACTGGCAGAATTGGGGTCTGTGAGTGTATTGGGTAAAGGGCTTTAGGGATATTTGGGGGGGTTCCCTTCGTTTTTATTAAGATATAATTGACACATTACATTGTAGAAGTTTAAGGTGTACAGCCTAATTACTTATATATAAGACTGAGAAATGATGACCAAAACAAGCTTAGTTAACATCCATCATCTCATAGATACAAAAATATATAGAGAGAAATGGTTTATTCCCTCTGATGAGAATTTTAGGGTCTACTCTCTTACCAAGTCTCCTATGTATGGTAGTACATCAGTGTTAGCTATAGTCATCATGTCACACATTACCTCCCCAGTACCCATTTCTCTTATAACTAGAACTTTGTGTCTTTTGACTACCTTCCTTCAACTCCCCCAGCCACCCCCCACCCCACCTCTGGTAACCACAAATCTGATCTTTTCTGAGTTTGGTATGTGTAGGGTTTTTTTGTCTTAGATCCTACAAGTGAGATCATACACTATTTGTCATCGTCTGACATATTTCCCTTAGCGTTATGCCCTCCAGGTAGAGTGCTTTGTTTATGATAGAGTTAAAGTTAAATACACACTTTCAAAAAGGATGTATGTCCAGCCACAGAAAGGAAATCAGGCACTATAACTTTCCAACTACCCAGCAACTGGGCTGACCCCCAAAACCGTTATCTCCCTCATCAAAAAGGATCATGCAGCTACCTCCCAACTAAATCTCTCCAGGAAATTACAGTCTTATCCAGGACTATAAATCTTTCCTTTCCAAATGTACTCCTGTCAATTTGGGAAGTGGGGATGGGAACAGAATATGTAGGAACATGGCTGTGCTCTTGGGAATCAGCTTTTAAATGTGTAATTGCAGACAAACAGCACCAGCGACTGAGCTTAAAAAGTGTTTGAAGGACGGGGTTTTAGGAAACCAGATTTATCCACAGGCCACTGCTAAGTTTCATTTGAATTTTTGGCCCTGGTACCTCTGCTCATAGATGGCTCAAAAGGCATCTGATCTTGTCATCTTGCCCTGAGGAGTGGACACAACCACTGCCTTCACCTTTAGATGAAATCTTGCATTAAAACAAGAGGCTATGTGGCTGAAAAAGAAAGAAACTGCCCCCAACCTGGAAAGCCCATTGGGAACTTGCATGCCTAGCATCTTAGGCCAGATTTCCTGAGGAATGAGGATGAGTGACCTTGCCAAGTTTAAAGGAAACCCCTTAGAAATCAGGAAAGGTAATCCAATGGGGCCGAGTTGCTGTTGGTGGATGTGAAACAGAGAGGAACTGCCAGCCGAGTCTAGGCTGTTGGGACCCCAGTCTCGCTGGTGAGGAAGGCAGCTTCCTTCTATCTGCTGCCTAGAAACACCTCCCTACAGGGAAAAGCAACTTGGTATCTTGGGGAAATTAAAGGTAGACATTGTTTTCCTCTCCTGGAAGGAAGACCAGGCAGACAAGGTTGAGGCTATGCTGGGCATTCCAGCCCTTCCACGGCCTTTTCTCATCAGGGCTCTGCATTTTGCAGCCAGAGACCCAGAACAGGCCATGGGCAAAGGGAATGAGCAGGGGCCTGGATTCTGCCATTAACCCCAGGCACAAACAGCACCCTTCAGCTTTTCCTTGATAATGAGGCCTGGGCTGCATAGCAGCAACACACCAACACCCATTTTGAAGAATACCCGCTTAAACAAAGGATGCCTCCGATTAAATAATTGGGCTTGGCATATCTGTGATATCAACTGACCTATTGGATTGTTTTCATTTGCATATGTGACTGTAGCCCCAAGTTCAGTTCTATCAGATAAAATCAGGTACAGCCCCTTTGCCAACGCTTACCAAACACTGGTCTGGGTTTTAAAACTTGAGCAACTACCCAGGCTGAGTTCTTTAAAACCTAGTGAACTAACACTAAATCACTATGCCATTTTGCGTAATTGTCAGAGGAGGAAGTAGTAGAGCTAGTTTCGCCTTTGTGTCCAGGCTGTATTCTGCTCACTTTGGGTAAAAAGAATATAATTGTTTAACATTTTAAAAGCAAATAAAAGTGCTTAAATATTTTGTAATTTGCAACTTGAAAAGAAAACAGTAATGGGTTTCCAAGTGCATGTCTTTACTTTTAATGAAGTGTTTATTTTTCATGGTTCTATTGACAATAAAAGAACAGCTCCACATCAAAAGCCTTCAGGGAAGCAGTTTCCATTTGGAGGACAGTGAGATTGCCAATCATTCTGATTTTTTTTTATAAAGTAAACTCACTAGACTATATTTCCGGATATAGGTTATTGCCTATTATCCCAGGTAATTATTTTTTTTTGTCTCTTACTCATACTGGCAAATTACAACACATTATGCACTATATTATAGAAAGATTTTTTTAAAAAAATTAACTGACACTGAGATCAGAGGGCTCCAGAATGTTTTAATGAACATGTTTCCATTATCCTCTGTGCTTGTTCATTTTGTTGGAAGAATGATTCATTCATTTCAAATTTGGCAACTTAAACAGCAGCAAATATAATTTTCCTATCACAATGCAAAATCAGTTTATTGCCCTTCCAGACGTTGGGGGCAGGTTGTGCCTCCCGTTCCTTTGCAAACAGCACCCTCTGCTGGTATTTGTTATCCATCACATCTAGTGGGATCGACCCAAATTGCAAAGGGAGGCCTCCCTGCAACATTACACACAGCAGGACATGATTCATAAATCAGTTTTCCACCCTGGTGATTCATTACCAGATATATTTTTTCTGTAAAACAGCACAGCTCAAGGAAGTCATCAAGAATTCAGAAGCTGCAAGAAATACCTTCGTTTGATTAATCATCTCTCTGACCTTTTTCTTCTTATTGAACAAGGTTAATAATACTTGTTATCACTCAAAGTTAAACTGTATTAGCTGCCAAGTGATTTTTATTTGCAAAGGCCTGTTATCACTGCCAAGAGGCTTCAAAGTTGGGATTTGTTACATTCCTCAGGTATGACCCCGAGGGACAGCTGACCAATGCAACGTTTCCCACCGGAGAGGTCAGCAGCTTCCACAGTGACCTGGAGAAGCTGACAAAAGTGGAACTAGATACTTCCAACCGTGAAAATGTCCTCATGTCAACCAACTTGACAGCAACTAGTACCATATATATTTTAAAACAAGGTAAGTATACTTCCCACTTCACCTGACCGTAAAGGTACTGTTCTTAATTTCTACCATCAAACCTCTGCCCACCGTTAATAAATAGAATTCACTCTGGCTGAGAAGATGGCTTCTTCTCCTTATTTTCCAGCTATGGGGGCTGAAACCCAAATAAAATCACACCGTTCACAAAGTTTACGTAGCAACATTGGACCACATGTCTATGGGAGCCGTGAGGTTCAATCCCTGCCAAATCTGCTCTCCCTTCAAGTCATTTCCCAGCACCCAGCTGTTTGTAAAGCTCTTTTAGGCTCTGATTGGGTTATATTAAAGAAATGAAGTCTGTGCCCCGTCTGAGATGAGCATTCTAAATCAATGCTGACGTGGGTGAATAACAGGGATGAATTGGGATGCATACCGAGGAAGAATATAAGTGAAACGAGAGAATTAAAGTCTCGTTCTAGTCAGTGAGAAGAGTATGAATGGAAAAAAAATGAAGGGGGGGGATCGAGGGAAGGAGAGGGAGAGAAGAACACAGAAAGGAAGGAAGGGAGGGATGGAGGGAGCGAAGGAAGGTTGCATTTGGAAGAAATGTCTCAGAGGCTGGAAGGACATGGACACAGAGAAATTGTTTTCTCTCTGCCCAGTCATTAAGGACTCTTGTTAGGTTGTGGAGCCAGACACAGAACTGCCCAGAGTTCAGGTTCACTCTAACAGGATGAGGAGCAACATTTTTCAGTGTAACCATTTTGCAGGGTGTGGCAACCATGCCGCGTCCCCAGGCATGGCATCCCCAGGATGCCAAGCTGAACTTCGGCCTCTTCTCCTTCTAGCTCCCAGCATATCAAACTGAGGAGGCCAACCCACCAAGTCAGAGAAGGATTTCATGAGGGAGTTCTTTAAAAATGAAAAAGACAAGCCAGAAACAGCCTCCAGTATTAGACAGGAATCTTTTATCCAAGAAACAAGATAGCCCAGCTATGCAAATAACAAGACACAAACGGACCTAGAGAGCATGCGGCTGTGAGAGTGGTGGTCTAGCCCAGAAGGCATTTGGGTCCGCAGCAACCCACCTGCTCATCCTTCCCCACACTTGCCTCCGGAATCTAAACTTGTCTCTCCTCTGCCTCCTGCGCTTCCCTTTTTTCCCCTCGTCCTGCTTTGCTCCTCTGCCTACAGAAAACACCCAGAGTACCTATCGAGTGAGTCCGGACGGCTCCCTACGTGTGACCTTTGCCAGCGGGATGGAGATCAGCCTCAGCTCAGAGCCCCACATCTTGGCCGGGGCAGTCAACCCCACCCTGGGCAAATGCAACATCTCCCTGCCCGGAGAGCACAATGCAAACCTCATCGAGTGGCGGCAGCGCAAGGAGCAAAACAAAGGCAACATTTCAGCTTTTGAAAGGAGACTGAGGGTAAGGCTTGACCAGATGCAAGATACAGAACTTCTGTTTTATGTTTGAAAACCACAAAGCTGCCCTAATCCAAAGTCCCATTGCAACTAAGCTTTTCTAGGTGACTGACTAGCTTATATGATATACTAATTCAAGAGAGGGTGCTAATGGCTGATAATGGTTCAGTATCCTTAAATGAACATTCTAATAGGAGCTTTCTTTGTCATTAGCCAGCTAAAGTGCTCTAATAGTAGCAATTTCAGGCACCAAGAAAGTCTGGGTGGAGAAATGTGTTGAGTCAGGAGGCCCTCCAGAATCCCTCACAGCATGCCTGGGAGATGTTACCGGGTTCACTACCTTGACCCAGCTCCCTGCTTTGGGAGTAGTTCATTCTTCGTGTGGAAAGACCAGGCAGGCGCACATGCAAGGATGCAAGACATAAGGCAACATTTGGACAAAGGCAAATTAAAAAGGAAAAGTCAGTGAGTGAATGATATCATTCCCGTGAATACATTACTAAAGGCCAGAAGGGTAAATGACCAGTACTGAGAGTGGACTAGTGGTGCTCTGAGAGCTGCCCAGAGGAAATTAAAGGTTTTGGGGAAGAGGGGGTTCAAGTCCTCACCAAGCACAATTCACTGCAGTTAGCCAGAGATCTCTGTCAAACCTGTCTTTCTGCAGCACACAAAGCCTACAATCACCGCAGCACTGTGTCTACCTGTCCCTTATTAAGCATTAACCAATGTTCGGATGATATGACCAACTTTCCAAATATAGGAACATTCAATATCAGCCCCAGAGCAACTGCCAGCTCGAGGGAAACAATCACTCACAATTGAGGCCAGGCCAGCTTTAAGCACCTGTGTCAAGCTGAGAGACCTGGGATGCTTGCATTTTCTCACTCACGGTACAAATTTGCTCGCAGTGAAAATGTGGTAACCTTTAGGCTGTGGAAATACAACGAGAGACAACCAACCAGTCCCAGCATGAAACAGTCCAACGAGTCCAAAGGCATGATATGGACAAAATAATGCATGACAGTACTCTTTTTCAATCATTTCTGTTGGTGGCCCATAGACACAGACTTCAGTGGCCTTCATAATGCCACTAAAAGTTGTCTACCTGTGCAAGTCAATTTGCATGTTTTGATTCTATCAGCAATCTCTATCAGAACATAGATGGGCCCACTGACGGGCCACTGAACTGAGAAGTAAAACCAGTGCACATAGTCACACACACCTCTCTGTGTGGGAGGCAATGAGGGTTTCTGTCAGAATTTTAGAAATGGGATCTCCTCGGTAGAGCCCAAATGGGGAAGTTAGTTGACCTGGCTTAAGAAATGCATTTATTGGGGCACCTAGGTGGCTCAGTCTGTTAAGCATCTGACTCTTGATCTCGGCTCAGGTCTCCGTCTCAGGGTTGTGAGTTCAAGCCCTGTATTAGGCTCCATGCTGCTTGTGGAGCCTACTTAATTAAAAAGAAGGAAAAGAAATGCCTTTATTTTCTTCATCTGTGAAATGAAAATATCACACTAGAGCAAATGGCTTATCAACCTCATGGATTCACCATAGAATAATTGTATCAAATAAATGATCTCTTAGTGCCTCCCCCAGTTTATAGCCTCAATAAAACATTACTAACCATATCATATACTATGTGCCTTTGGGTTTTCCCATTCTTTAGGATAACCCATCCTGTACTACGTGACTTTGGGATTTTCTACTTTCTAAGCTAACCCACCATTTTCTCCCTTCCATGTGCACAGATAATGGAGAAATGCTAAACTATAATTTATACCTCATATCCCAAAGTGTTCTTAATGTTGAAAAACTAATGGCCATAAAACATTTGGGGGATCTTTACTATAAGGAGTGAAGTGTTATTTAGTTAATTCTATTTATAATTGACTCATTTTTGGGGAGCCTGGATGGCTCAGTTGATTGGGCAACTGCGTTCAGCCTGGGTCATGATCCTGGAGTCCTGGGATGGAGTCCCGCATCAGGCTCCCTCCTCAGTTGGGAGTCTGCGTCTCCCTCTGACCCTCTCCCCTCTCCTGCTCTCTCCCTATCTCATTCTCTCTCTCTTTCTCTCAAATAAATAAATAAATAAATAAAAATACACAAAGAGAAAACAAAATTTTAAAAAAAGAATTGACCCATTCCCCTTCCTGTGGTATAGTTGAGCAGATTTGTGAAACAGGTTATAAAGGCAACAAATTCAGGACCATCTCTTCTATGTGACTTCCAGAGTACTTCCTGAGGTCGTGCGACAGAATGGAGCCCCTTCTCAGCTGAGTGGTGTTACCATGCATGTCCCTAGAAACCTAACAGCAATCCTCAATATGTTTAGTGCCTTAGAGTTAACAAAATGCTTTCACAGTCAGGATTTTATTCGATCACCACAATCAGTGCTCGCTTCAGCAGCACATATACTAAAATTGATCACCACAACCATCAATTGTTGTTATTCCCAACTTACAGATAAGGAGACTAAGGCCCAGAGAGGTTAAGTGATTTGCCCAAAGTCAAACAGCTATTAAGGATCAGAGTCAGCCCTCAAATGCAGGTCTTCACAGAGCGCAGCACTCTTTCCACTACATGATGCTGTGCTGCCTTGTTCCTTAAAATAATTAATCTATAAATCATTGCCCCACTCAGTGGAGCCACCTTGGCAAGGCCTGACTCCTCATTTCAATGCTGACAAAAAGAGACAAATAATCGACTCTAATGTACTGGCAAGTGTGGGTGGAACAGGACAACTGGCTGGCCTCCAGGCAGAGAAGGTGGGGAAGAGCCCACAGAAGGAAAGCTGTTTAACTGGCTGATTCTTACCTTCTCTCCCCATCCTTATGCACTTTGTTTACACTGATGCCTCAGTTTCCCCAGATTAGGGAAGTCTGATTTAATGGAGGGATATGCTCCCCTGACATAGGTGTGAACCTGATTTTGACAAGGCAAAATCCTTTTTCCCCGCTGAGTTTACTATTGCAGAGACGGTGCCCCTTCATTTCTGGTAGCTTTTCAAGGGGCAAGATGTAACGTTCTCTCTTCCTGGGCCAGATAGACAGGGACCCATTTGTAAGCATATGTGTAAAGAATAAGCCTCTCCTATGCCCTCAAGTACCTCAAGGCCTCGGACTGAATCATTTATCTCTCCTGGTGGAGCAGCCATTCCAGAACAAGGGCAGGGAGGGGTACCAGGGCTCTTGAGACAGAATCCCAGGTCCAGAGACTCCCACAACATAGAAACCCCTGCTGTACCATAGGAAATAGGACTCCTCTTTGAAAAACCAAAGTGTGATTGGGATTTTTAAATGTGCTTGAGCATCAGGTCATAAAACACTAATTGTTCAGGCACAAAATGACAGATTCATTTAAAGGCCCATTGGGTAAGATGATGGGCATTGCAAAAAGCTACCTATCACATCAACCCTAGATCTTCTAGCTCAAAGAAAACGCAGAGAAGGATAGATTTCTCTTGGAGATCAAGCAACAAGCGTTGCTCTTCTCCGATGACTGGTGGCGGTTTTGCACACAGGGTCCCCTTCAAGGTGAGCAAGGCAGACTGCTGAAAAACATGATGTTCTGCTCAGCCTGGGCAGGCAAGGGATTTGTTACCTCTGGGCTGTCCTTCACCAGCTCCATTAAGTGAAATAAGTCACACTAACATCCTGAGATTTCCTTTATTTTAAAAATCCATTTCCCCCCAACCTGAGGTGTGTCTGAATCATCTTCCTTGCAAAGTACTTTTACATCCATTCCATGTATCGGTGTCTGCTGCATCAGCCTGTCCCCATAAATGCATTTCCCCGGACAATGGCGAAATTAAAGATTAGATCACAGTGGAAGCCATTGGGAAAGAATTGGACACTCACCCACACCAAACCAGTTTAGGAACTTCACCCAGCTTGCACCTTGCCACCTCCACGGATAATAAAACCATTCTAGGAGATATAACCCGGCACTGGATCCCAGAGTTTTTCACAAGATTTCACAGACTGAAATGTGAGGTTACAGCAAAAGCCCTGCCCTGCAGCCTCCTTTATGAAAAGAAAAAAAAAAATCCAGAAAGCTTAGCACTTCAAACCAAAGTCATAAAATCAAGTAAGGTGATTATGTGTTTACAAGCAAAATGAAGCAAAGACTAATCTAAAACCTCACAATTGATTTTTGTCCCCTCTCCACTCAAAGATAACTGAGAACGGGGTAGATTGGTTTTTCAGCAAACATGTTTATACGTGATCTGAGCTCTGAAAGGGCAAACAAGCCCAGATACAACAAAGAGTCCCAGGCTGACAAATGATGGGGAATTGGGGAGGCAGCCAAAAGTGTTCTAGCATCTCCCTCCATTCTCAGAAAATGCCTTTGCTGACAGAGCACTCAGCTGCAGGCTGCTGGGAGTTGGAGTTCACATCTGCTTCACGCTATTTTAACTTCTTTCTCCCCAGGTTTGGCTGGAGGATTTATTTTGTGAAAATTTAGATAAGGAGGCTGCTTGCAGATAGATGAATCTATTTAAAAAATATATCTGTGTTTCTCAGCCCCAAGTAACAGTGGGTCTACCCCTAAGGAGTCACCAGGAGACAGGAGATTTCAGGCATCCAGGCAACTGGGCAGAGTTGGTTTTTCGGGGTCAGGAGATTCTTGGAATCATAGAAGCTACTCTATTTGTTAATCTTGAATCAACTCCACTAAGATAACTAGAAACAAAGTATTATTTCACATATTATTCCACATGCATATAAACATTAATGATTTGGTATAAAAAATTTCAAGTGTCTGTTGTTACAGTTACACAAATGAATTCACCAACAGGAAAGTATTTCAACAAGAGCAAATTAATATAATGCAAAAAGCATCCAAGGTAAATGATATGGCAGAAGTCAGGTGAGTGGAATGAACAAGATTTTGAGGAAGAACTGGTATGCCTATAATCTTGCACCACTTTTCCCATCTATGAAATGAGGGACATGGGCTGTGAATCTCCATCATTAGTAGCATTTTCACAACTGATCATAATTACAGCAGCTAACATTCACTGAGCTCTTACTATGTGTAATGCCATATGTTAACTCACTTAGTACTCATAATACTTTATCAGGTGGCTTCTATTGTTATCATTCTCATTTTAAAGATTAAGAGAGAGGCATAGAGACAGGGCACCTGGGTGGCTCAGTCGGTTAAGCGCCCAATGCTTGGTTTCAGCTCAGGTCATGATCTCAGGGTTGTGAGATTGAGCCCATGTCAAGCACCACACTGGACTCAGCTCTAGGCATGAAGCCTGCTTAAGAGTCTCTCTCTCCCTCTCCCTCTGCAACCTCCTCGAAAGAAAGAAAGAAAGAGAAAGAAAGGAAAGAAGGGAGAGAGGGAGGGAGGGAGGAAGAAAGGAAGGGAGAAAGAACGGAAGGAATGAAGGAAGGAAGGATGTAAGGAAGGAAGGAAGGAGGAGGTACAGACAGGTCACACACAGCTAGTATGTGGTGATAGCAGAATTTGAACCCAGTCAGGTCAACTCAATAGCCCATGTCCCCAGATCCCTACTGGCAGTAAGATTTTGTAGGCTGCAAGGTAAGGAGAATGTCTTGGCAGTAAAAAAAGAAAAGAGGTAAAAGGAAATTCCCGATGGGGTAATAGCAGCTGATGCTAACATGAAATACACGCCCTGTTCATTTATTGGCAAATCTGTGAAATAAAGGAAGCCTAAATTGGGTTTTTTCAACCTAATAATTATCAATAAAAAATAAAACCTGTAGCATCGTACTGATTGATTTCTAAAAATCAAGTACTAATTACCTTAAAACCATTGAGTGTAGAGTAGCATGTACTAATTTAAAATCAACTGGTACTTTTCTATCCATTCTCATGAATTCATGGAAATTAAATACAGTACATCTCCCAAACTGCGAAGTGATTTTTTGGCCCATCTCACTTACTCACCTTCTGACTTGTTCAGCAAAAGTTAACAGGTTAATTCAGTTGCACTTTGAGCTGAAATGCTAGACAGCATCCTTGAAAATTCAGCCTTCTCTTCTTTGTAGAAGAAATCATGGGGCACCTGGATGGCTCAGTCAGTTAGGTGGCCAGCTCTTGATTTCAGCTCAGGTCATCATCTCAGAGTCCTGAGATGGAGCCCTGAGTCAGCCTCTATGCTCAGCAGGGAGTCTGCTTGAGGATTTTTTTCTCTCTGCACCCCCCACCAGGCTCATGCCCAAGCACTCTTTCTGTGTCTAAAATAAATAAATAAATATTTAAAAAAAAGAATCAACTGCCATAATCATACTTTACTTAGAATTCAACACATTTTGTGTATGTGTTTTTATAGATATAATTATATATTTATATGATATAAAATTAAGATATATAAATATATTCAGTTGAGCCATAGCAAATTGCCCTTTTTGTAGGCCAAAATCAGCCAAATATCAGCAAGCAACTTAATATATTTTTATCCTACTAATTGAATGAGTATTGAACTGGAAGGGTTGAAAGGACTTTCTCTTAAGCAATTAAAACACAAATTCCTAGGAAGGAGAGACAAAGGCTCTGAGTGGAGACAAAGGGCAGTTTTCTTTGGAGATTCTGCCCATACCTACTCTTTCAAAGCACTTTGATTTCTGTTAGAAACACAACCTGTGGCTCCTTAGGGCACTTGCTTCCCTCTTTCTTTTCTGGTTCAAGTATGATCAAAAAGCAAGACTTTCTCCTTACTTCTCCTTAGCAAAGCTGAAAAAAAAATAGAAGGGAAACCAAAGGATGAGTTAAAGCATAGATACTTCCTCCCCCATGAAAAATTTTTACCAAATCCAGCTTTCTGATCGCAACATACATATGGATCATCAGTTGCCAAACTCAGAGGTTTGTTCAATGTGCAACCTGTCCGAAGAGACCCCTTTTAACTTGGGGCTATTACCAAATTTCACCCCTTTCTATGGCCCCTCTTTTCCAGCATGAGAATTGGTGTAGACTGTTTGGAGGAAGAATGTGTTGGGGCAAAAAAAAAAACAGTTTCCTTCTACCCTTCTAAGTTCTTTGGCTGGTGTCATAATTAAACTGACATAAAACAGATTAAGAGGAGAAAAACAGCGTAAGTTTAACAACATGTATACCTCCTGTGTACACGAGAGACCCAGGAAAACTGAGTAGATCCCCAAATAACTAAAGCCAATACCAATCTCCAATCTCCAATTGGATCTCCAATTGGATCTCCAATTAATCTCCAATTAAAGACAAAAGATGTTGGAGATGGGGAGTCAGTTACAGGAAGTTACCAGGAAAGTGACAATAAACAAAGATGCAGCTGTTGTGCTATTTTAAATCCTCACCTCCTAGTTGCTAAAAGTTTCTACAGATTTAGTGATTCCCCACTTTCTGGTACAGAGAGACACCCTTACAAATGGAAATTCCCTTATAAATGCAAATGGGTAACTTCACAGTTTTTCAAGAGCTTCTCCTGTGGCTGTTTCTTAAAAATAATCAGCCTAGGGGTGCCTGGGTGGCTAAGTGGGTTAAAACCTCTGCTTTCAGCTCAAGTCATGATCTCAGGGTCCTGGGATCGAGCCCCACGTTGGGCTCTCTACTCAGTGGGGAGCCTGCTTCCTCCTCTCTCTCTGCCTACCTCTCTGTCTACTGGTGGTCTCTGTCTGTCAAACAAATAAATAAAAATCTTTAAAAAAATAATAATCAGCCTAAGATAATCCATATGTCAAAGAAGCATATTTGGGGGTGGCAAATTCTGCTCCCATGCAAGTGGAAATAAAGATTGATGGCCCACACTTAGGTCAAAGGAGATTATTGTCTTTCGAGCAAATGTGAGCTTTCTCAACCTTGCTTATGACCCCAACAATCACAGGCAATCAGCTTAAGTTTGGATGCCTGCCATAACGGCTGGAGCACAGAAGCACTCAAGGATGAGGATGGGAGAGCCCACCTGAACAAGCATACTCCTTCCCAGCCTTCTCACACGTAGTTTCCACAGGAGATTAAGGGGGACACTGTTGCATCTTTTACTCCTTCACTGCCTTTCAGCTCTTAGCCGAATTTTATAGTAACTTCTCTTTTGGGTTCCTTGACCCGATGCCAATGTGGGAGGTGGAGTTTCCCACACCAAAAAGCAATCCCTGGGACACCAGCTGACTGTCCTGCGAATTCAGTTCAGAGTACATTATTCAGAAAAAGAGAAGCATGGTTGCCAACGAACTGACAAGCAGAGAGAGAACATTAGGCTGTCGTCCTCTGCTCGCTTTGTACCACTTAACAGTGATCCCTGCTTGTGTAACTGTAATGACTTTATTAAGAAATGTGTTCTTGAGTAGTAAACTTAATCTATCAGACAAATAAAACCACAGATTTAGTTGAACTGGAAATCACTTGTTACTTTGGCTCTTTAACTATCATTATAACATAAATTGTAACAGTTACAACCGTCTCTGGGAGTACATGGATATTTTACAGCTGTTGTAAATGAGCGTTATTACAGTTGGAGATATGTGCCTATAAAACCACAGGAAAGGTAGTTGAAGAAAGAGCACCTGGTTACGTATAGGTTTCCAAGCCCTGCGTATCAAAAGACAGAAAATATGTGCTTCACTATCACTTTTTAGGTAATAACAGCAGGTTACTATATCTTTATGCACTACAACACTGCACACATTGGCTACAGATGGTTTAAAGAGTCATGATTCCCAATCTGTGTATGTCTCTAGTCCCTGAATTAAACCTATCCCTGAAACTGACAGCATTTCCTTTCAAATAATTTAAGTATCTAATCTGTAGTCTTCTGCATAGAATTCATGGTGTGGAACATTTGATACATCATTTTTTTTTTTTGCAGAAGATCAAAATTAGGGACAAATATTATTAGCTAGCTAATGAAGAAACTGAGCCAAAAGAGATTTTTTTTTTATATCCCACGGAATTTTTTTTTTTTAAGATTTTATTTATTTATTTGACGGAGAGAGAGATCACAAGCAGGCAGAGAGAGAGGAGGAAGCAGGCTCCCTGTGGAGCAGAGAGCCTGATGCAGGGCTCGATCCCAGGACCCTGAGATCATGACCTGAGCCGAAGGCAGCGGCTTAATCCACTGAGCCACCCAGGCGCCCCAAAAAGAGATTTTTTTTTTAAAGCAAAGTGCCATACCCCAGTAGAAAAATGAAAAAAACCTCATGAGCAGACAATTCATAGGAGACATACATGTCACCAATAGACATTAAAAAAGGTTCAACCTCGGGTGCCTGGGGGCCTCAGTGGGTTAATCCTCTGCCTTTGACTCAGGTCATGATTTCAAGGTCCTGGGATCCAGCCCAGCATCGGGCTCTCTGCTCAGCGGGGAGCCTGCTTCTCCCTCTCTCTCTGCCTGCCTCTCTGCCTATTGCAATCTCTCTCTCTGTCAAATAAATAAAATCTTTAAAAAAAAAAAACACTGCATTACAAAAAAAAGGTTCAACCTCACTAGTTATCAAACAAATGCAAATTTAAACCACAGTAGCATACCTTTTTCCCACTCTCATATTGAGAAAAGTTTACTAACAATGCTAATACTTACTTGATGCTGGTAAAGATGGAATTAGATGGATTTCCCCTCCACCCACTAGTTAAGGGGAGTATAAATTTGTAGAAGCTTCGTGCACTATAAACTAATGACTCATGTTGAATCAGGAGCCTTTGAAATGTTCTTATCACTTCACCTGGTAATTTCATTTCTTGAGTTCTCTATTAAGGAAATATTTATTTACAAATATGTTCAACAAAATATGAAATATGAAAAAATAATGGAAAATAAAAACTCTAACTTCCAACAATAGGAGAAAGAATAAATAGTTATCATGTAAGAAGATACTATGCAACCATTAAAATCCACATTTTAAGCATATTTAATAATACAAGGAATGTTCAAGATAAAACATTAGCTAAACAGGACATAGAAGTTTTAAATACAATCCTTGTATTTGGGGAATGTACGAACAGATTATGCTTAAAAGAGAGATGAATGGAAAGCAGACAAGTATTAACAGTGATTAACATTGGAGAGTGAGATTACAGGTAATTATTTTCTTTTTATATTCTTTTTTTTTCCAATTTTTCTGCGATGGGAAAACATCACTTTTATGATGGAGAGCGGTGTTTGAAGAAATTATTTTGAAAACCAATGTGAGCAAGGGTAGACTGGACTTTGAAATGAGAATGTGGGCTTTGCAGTTGTAGGAGTGGAAAACTTTTGCCATCTTCCTTTCTAGGTTCTTTGGTTGGTCTAATAAAATTTATGTGAGACAGATTAATGAGAGAAAAACAAATTTAATTTTGTACTTATGAAGGCTCCACAAAAACACAAGAGGCTCAAAGACAGTCAAGGCAATATGAGGCTTATATACCATCCTGAACTAAGGAATGGGAGAGGGGCCTGGGACTTCAAAGGGGAGGAGGATAATTCACTGGACAAGAATAAGAGCAGATGTTTGGTAATTAGATGTTTGTTCTGCCGTACAGATAGGTCATTCAAATACAAAGAAATCTCAGGTAATAGCTCTCTTCCTGACCCAGGCCCCCTATCTAAATTCTTTTAGGTGGTTAAGGAAGAGGTGAAAGTTTTTCTTGAGGCTGCTGGGTCTTGACTGACCTCAGCTCACAATAACACACATGCCAAAGTGGCATGTTATGGGTGGCATATCCTGCTCCCGTTCACAGTTGTCTGGCTACTAAGATAAAAAATTCTGTCTGGATCTTTTATGTGGAATCATTAAAAAAAAAAAACTGAATTCAGGTACAGAGAATAGGTTGGTGTTTGTGGGGCAGGGGGCGGGGGGCAATGAGGGAAATAGATGATGCTGGTCAAAAGTGTAAACTTTCAGTTATGAAATAAAGAAGTCCTGGGGGAACACCTGGATAGCTTGGTCGGTTAATGCCTTCAGCTCAGGTCATGATCCCAGGGTGCTGGGATGGAGTCCCATGTTGGGCTCCTTGCTCAGCAGAGAGCCTGCTGCTCCCTCTGCCTGCTGCTCCCCCTGCTTGTACTCTCTCCCTCTCACTCTCTGTCCTGCCCTCTGTCTCTGGCAAGTAAATAAATGAAATCTTAAAAAAAAAAAAAAAGATTATTCAGAAGCCCTGGGGATATAACGGGCAGCATGGTGACTGAAGGGCAGAGGGAGAAGCAGACTCCCCGCTGTGCAGGGAGCCGACATGGGACTCTGGGATCACGACCAGAGCTGAAGGCAGACACTTAACCAACTGAGCCACCCAGGTGCCACTGAGAGAGTAGTTCTCATCAAGAGTTAAAAGTTCTCATCACAAGAAAACAAATTGTAACGTGTGGTGAAGGATGTTAACGAGACTTAATGTGGTGATCATTTCACAATATATACAAATATTGAATCTTTGTGTTGTACACCTGAAACTAATATAAAGTTATATGTCAATTTTATCTCAGTTTAAAGAATAAAAATTTTTCAATAAAAAGTTTTTAAAAAGCTGTTTTGTACCAAGGTTTTAAAATTGAACTCTTGAGACCCCTAGAGGTTTCACGATTGGGTTTCAGAGCCCCCTGGAGATTTTATTTATAGTGTACATGTATGTGTTTATGTGCATTTTTCTGGGGACACAGTATGGAGCTTTAAGATATTTAAAAGGATCCTTGACCACAAAAATTAAAAATGAACATAAAGTTTAGCTGAGTAGCGAGTGAATCAGTTTAGTTCAACTATGATTAATGTAGTCAACACCTAATGTTGGTTTTTTTCTCCCTTCCTCATTAGCCAAATATTTAACATTCTGTTCCAGATCCTGTTGACAATTTCTACAGATATAGATCTAGTACCCCAAACTATAATCACCTCGGAATCTGACACATGGACCCACTGAAAAGCCTAACCCAAATGAGAAAAGTAATCATCATATTTTAAAAATAACAATTACCAGTATTATTTTTACATTTCACCAGGTACCTGTATATGTAATCTTATATAATTCTTAGCACAACTCTGTGGTATGAAGTGATAATATCACTCCCATTTCACAGTTAAGAAAACTAAGCCCCGGATAAAAGAAACGACTGGTGCACAGACAAGCAGCTAATGAAATGGCTCCTGACTCCCAGGTCACTGCTGTTGACCCATTTCAAAGTCTCTGGTTTTTTGTTTGAAGGAGAACAGAATTTGCCACCCTAAAATATGCCTTTTTGGCATGAAAATTATTTTAGGCTGATTTTTTTTTCCCTGAGAGTGAGTGCACATTTGTGTGCAAGCGCAGTTCCGGGGGTGGTGGGGCAGAGGTGGAGGGAGAACTCCCAACAAGCTCTATGCTCAGGGCCTGGAGCGCTCCACCAGAGCTTGATCCCACCAGCTCCAGATCATGATCGCAAGATCATGACCTGAGTCAAAGCCAAAAGTGAGCCGCTTAGCCGCCTGAGCCACGCAGGCACCCCTGGGCTGATTTTAAGAAACAGCAGACACAGAAGCTCTGAAAACTGAGTAGAAGTTTACCCTTTTGTAAGAGGCGTCTATGTTTGTAAGGGAAAACTCCATTTGCAAGGGTGTCTTCCTCTCTGCACCAGAAAAGGGAGGATGGCTCTAAGTGTCTGGAAACTCCAATCAGTGGAAAAGGCGAGGACCTAAATTTGCATAAAAGCGTACCTGGTTTACTGTGCTCTACCTGAAAAACCTGCGGTAACTGGACTTCCCTCCTCCCCACCCCCAACATCTTCTTTTGTCTTTAGCTCCAGGTGGATTTAAGTGGCCGACGTCAGGATTGTGAATGCACTTGATGAGAGGAAACAAAACAGTGCTAAAAATGTGTCTCGTATCTGTTTTGTAGGCCCATAACCGAAACCTGCTCTCCATAGATTTTGATCATATAACTCGCACGGGAAAGATCTATGATGACCACCGGAAATTCACCCTTCGAATTCTTTATGACCAGACTGGACGACCTATTCTGTGGTCTCCTGTAAGCAGATATAATGAAGTGAACATCACATATTCACCTTCGGGATTGGTGACGTTTATTCAGAGAGGGACGTGGAATGAAAAAATGGAATATGACCAGAGTGGAAAAATAATTTCGAGAACTTGGGCTGATGGCAAAATTTGGAGCTATACCTACTTGGAAAAGGTAAGTATGTCGGGAAAATAAATTAGTTTTGAGTTTCTGAATAAGAATATTGAAAATGGCCCTAAATTACCGATCATGGTAAAGAGACCTACAGGAGTCTATTCTGGCTGTTCTGCTCTGTAGAAGTAAAAACAACAACAAAATGTACCTATAAGGATAAGCAGCTTTTCTGTTAAAAACGTCCCCCAACCCCACACTCCACCAGGTACTCCTGCAAACTGAAGTCAGGATAATGGCTTAGCTTTCTCCTCATTTGAGCGTATTTGTTCATGCTCTTGAAAAGGTATCCTTATTATTATGAAAGCTCATACTGAGGTAAAATAGGTACAAAATTATAAAATTGTGTGTTAATGTATCTCAGCTCTGGAGAAGAGCCTCTTAGAGGATACGGAATTCTAATTTTGTTGGGATAATCAGTGAAGTTTTAGTAAGTATACATTTGAGGACTAATCTTCACAAGTAATCAGTCTGAGCAAATGATGGCAGTGGGGCTTCATTGGTAATAGTCCTTTGTGTGTACAGTGAGTCTCCAACAGCACCCTTAATGGGAGCCTCTGGGCTCCTGTCTGGTGGAAATAGACAAGGATTTTAATCCCATCCCTGGAACCATTTGTCAAACAGCCCCTACAGGGCAAAATCAGTAGCAGAGAACAGTAAGAGAGAATGATTTCCACCTACCATCTCAATTTCTGATGTCCTAAAATGGCATCTCTTATTTCCCAAATCTGTCCATTCAACTGAATTTACAAGTCCTGAATTAATTCCTGAGAAAACTGAAAAAATGCTTTCCCTTGAGGATTCAAGGGTAATCAGTGCACGTTAACCCCTAGAAGTTCTTTCAGAAGTCATAGGAGCTTATAGCTCACATGACAATTTCACTATTTGTACGCAATAATGTCAGGCCTTTTTGACAGACTCCCCAAAGTTTTGGGGTGGGGGAGGTGTGCCAGTGGTTGTATGTCATTATAAAACTATTAATACAACTTCCCAGAGGCAGTTGCTGGGGAACTTGCCAAGTTGGAAATGCCTAGGAGATAAAGCAGAATTTCCCTTGGAAACCAGGGTAAAGAAGAGAGTTCTCTGTTCTATCCACCCCTTGTCTGCTGAAGAAATAGATCAAATTTATAATCTATACTCTATACTAGGAACATCTGAATCTTATAGAGTGGTTCTTTCCTCTTCAATTTTGGTAATAAGAATGATCTGCAAAATCTTATGGCTCATGTCCACAAAGTACTAAACCTGGCACAATGTTCCCTGAATCCAAATATTTGGTGATATGTTTACAGGGGCAATGCATGTAATAATGACCTTCATATATATATAAAAAAAAGATACCACTGATTATTAGATTATAGGCTGATTTGTTTTTCGAGGAATGAGGATGGGTTTGCACTAACCCTTCCACAGGTCATACATGGTGGCTAGTGTAGTAGCCAACACTCCCTAGGAACGTGCATGGGTTTGAACTCATAACTTCATTAGCACCATAGTTTGGCCACTGAGCTCTATATAACTGCCTGTAGACAGTAGCATCTGAGTCTCTAAGACTTTACCTTTAGGCTGCCCATACAATAGCAAAAGAGCCTATTAAAAACTTACATTTTAGCTCTTCATACAGCCTCTTTGACACCGATGAAGAAATTATATTTTTTCTCTTTTCTGAATTAACTATTTCAACAAACTTTCCTGAGCAAAGAATCATGTGAAGGAAACTCCAGGTATGTTCTCTTTGCTCCAGAAACCGAGTTGGCAATCTCTTTAAAAACAAAGAAAACTGTGAGACTGCCGGTGTCTGCAATGGACAGAAATAAGACGTGACTGATGTATCATCTATCAAAAGAAGCCCTAGTGCCTTCCAAAGAATAGTTCACTGGCCAGTGAGACAGACTGAATCACTTGTGCCTTTTAGTTGACTTTTGTCCCTTTGTTGAGTTCACATTTAATTTGTTCTCTAATTAAAAGGTAGCCCCAGGGCTCCTGGGTGGCTCAGTCAGTGAAGCATCCAAATCTTGATCTCAGCTCAGGTCTTGATCTCAGGGTGGGGAGTTCAAGCTCTGTGTTGGGCTGGTTGCTGGATGGGTGTGGAGCCTATGTTTAAAAAAAAAATGGAGGGGTGCCTGGGTGGCTCAGTGGGTTAAGCCGCTGCCTTCGGCTCAGGTCATGATCTCAGGGTCCTGGGATCGAGTCCCGCATCGGGCTCTCTGCTCAGCAGCGAGCCTGCTTCCCTCTCTCTCTCTCTCTGCCTGCCTCTCTGTCTACTTGTGGTCTCTCTCTGTCAAATAAATAAATAAAATCTTTAAAAAAAATGGATATCCCTTGACTTAAACAATCATATTATGCAAAACTCAGAATCTGCAAAATAAACAACTATGGAATGGTTCTTTACTTTCCAAAATCATTTATCATGAGACTTGATTTTTTTTAAGATTTTATTTATTTGACAGAGATCACAAGTAGGCAGAGAGGCAGGCGAGGGGGGGGGAAGCAGGCTCCCTGTTGAGCAGAGAGCCTGATGTGGGGCTTCATCCCACGACCCCAGGACCATGACCGGAGCCGAAGGCAGAGCCTTTAACCCACTGAGCCACCCAGGCGCCCCTATCACGAGATTGATTTTATTAACATTATAATTACCAGTAATAATAACTAATCCGCTGAATAGTTATGATGATTAAATGAAATAACTGAATATAAAGCACCCAGAACATCTAATCATAAAATAAGTTAGTTTTTTCCATTTTTAAAATAAGAAAGAACAGAAGGAAGGAAAGGAGGAAGGGAATGAAGGAAGGAAAAAAGAAGAAAATTAAGGCATTTTTGAAATTGTGATTCTAGAAAATAAAAAAGGAAGGAATATTGAATTTACCAAAATCCAGTGTACATGTTACTTTTGCAGTGAGGTGGTGAGGTTCTGTGTCTTCCTGTGCTCTTTTCAGCCCTCTCTTTAACATGGTCTTTGCTGGCACATTCTTTCACTATGTCTGGGGCAGAGCAAAGACAAAGAGACTGGCTTTTGTAGTATATTTTAAAGTAAGAATTCTCAAGCTTGAAAATGTATACCTCATTTTATGCCTCAAAATACCTCTGTAAATTTGCTTGCCATCCTATACCATGATATATTTAAAAGCAACAGCAAATATTTCACCTTAATGTACAGAAATTTTGTAGAGATCGTGTGACTTCCTCTAGAGCAGTGCAAGTTATGTGTATCATTTTCATGCACAATGGTCTGCAGCCATTAGGAGAAAAATAATTATTTGGGTAATCGCTGTGGTTGCTTAAATGATCTCTTCTCTATTAAAAAATCAATTATTGTTTCTTAAATTTTCTCTATGTGGTCATTAATTCTCTATCTTGATTTATGAGACTTCTCTGAGTTAATTATATTTTGAAGACTTGTGGAGCTAAAATTTTGTATTATGGTAAATGTAAATCTTCCGGTTTCCTAAAATCGTTCCTTAGGACTTCATTTTTAAAATGCATTTAAAGATATTTTATAATCATTTAATAAGATGTTTTGTCTGATACATTTACACAAAATTGCCTCAGGGGCTGAAATTTTCAAAGGCTGCCTAAGGGATACAATGCAGGTTGCCTTGAGCTTCCAGGTGGCCCCACACTGCCATCTGGTGGTTATTCGAGTGCTTTAACTTCTCAAATTTCTACCATCGCTCATTTCTATTCTTGTTCAAATGAATATACTTGCTTGCTCTTTTTTCCTTCTTTACAATGATGTCTTTCACGATCTCACAACGCATGAAAAAAATACAAAGTCTCCCACTCTATTGTTTAGACTCAGAAGAAATGCCCTTTTATCCTGCTGTAGCCACACGGTGAGCTCTGGATGGACCCATAAGCATTGTTTTTGAACAAACTGATAATAATGCCCACCCAAAGTGAAAAAGCAGCCAAGTGAGAGCTAAATGGCATTCTGGCAACACAACAGTTACATTCACGAGATTTCTAATCACGTCATCCACATGCTTGCCATTGGCAGAAAGCTTTAAAACAGGGCAGGGAGCTTTTGAGACTACACAGCATGAGCAGCACCTAGGACAGGGTCCGGCAGCGTTTCACTGCTGAGCGATGGATGAGACAGGGGAGAGAACACAATGGCAGCGTGCTATAAAGGTTTGGCAAGGCACGCACAGCGACTGGAAAAGGCATGGCCCGAGCAGGCTGGTACTAGATAATGTGTGGGAGCCATATGGTGATTGTCCCTGGCCCGCATCACAGATGACAGATGTCATTTGTTCATGGCAAACTGACAGAAGAGACTGGAAAGGAGCTGAGAAGTCTGCCTTTGATCAGAGAGCTAATGCAAAGGCATTTTTCACCAGTTCCCCCCCAGGTTCTATTGGTTCTGCCTTGGTCAAGGAGGTAGCTCTCCCTTCATGTCCTCATGCCAAGTCTCCTGCTTCTGGTCATCAGGGGGTTTTCGGAGCTGCCGGCTGTCCCCAGGTGATGAAGTGACAGGCTTGTTGCATGCAGCTTTGTATCCTCAAGGCAGAGTACTTGGTGGGAAAAAACAGAAAGCAAGAACAAATGAGCGAATGACTGTGGACTTTGACTCACAGTACTGACATATGATTCAAAAATCAATAATTCTCAGAAGGCAGGGAGGATATGTAGTTCCAAGAAATAGATTTAATACTAGAATATAATTTCATATTTAGAAGAGGGAAGCGTACATTATATATGCATCTGTAATTTATAGTCATAAATATTTATGTAATTTATGTTTAGAAAATGAAAAGATACCTATTGTTTTCACAATACAAACTTCAGAAAATAAAGCTCAACTGAATCCTTTTGCTAGATAAGGTAATTCTCAAGAAGGGAGAGGTAAAGCTTCCTTAGAGAGTTATATCAGAGTCTTTAGGGTGAACATTTTTAATTTTTATTAAAAGATGAGATCTAGGGGCACCTGGGTGGCTCACTGGGTTAAAGCCTCTGCCTTTGGCACAGGTCATGGTCCCAGGGTCCTGGGATTGAACGCCACGTCGGGCTCTCTGCTCAGCAGGGAGCCTGCTTCCCCTCCTCTCTCTCTGGCTGCCTCTCTGCCTACCTGTGATCTCTGTCTGTCAAATAAATAAATAAAATCTTTAAAAAAAAAAAAGATGAGATCTAAATGCTTTTCAATTAGAAATAGGATTAAGTTCTCTGTAAAATAGTGCTCCTTTTATGTTTGTATTTAAAGTTCAGTAAGGTAAACCAGTATCAGTGAAATCCCTAATCATACACGAGGCATTTAACCTCAACAAATAACTACTTCTGAAATACAGATCAGTTGGGAGGAAAGGGGTTGCATATCTAGAGAATTCTTCACTTTTTAATGGCATGGTCCCCTAATATAGTTCTAAACATGAATTGCTTGTCAACTATACTCATTTTTTTTTTTTTAATATCAACTACAGGGGCTCCTGGCCGGCTCAGTTGATAGAATGTGAGACTCTCGATCTCAGGGTTTTAAGTTCGAGCTCCACATCAGGTGTGGAGATTACTTAAAAATAAAATCTTTTTCCCCAGGGGTACAGGTCTGTGAATCGCCAGGTTTACACACTTCACAGCACTCACGATAGCACTTACAAAAATGTCAACTATATTCGGGACGCCTGGGTGGCTCAATTGGTTGGGCGACTGCCTTAGGCTCGGGTTGTGGTCCTGGAGTCCCGGGATCGAGTCCTGCATGGGGCTCCCTGCTCGGCGGGGAGTCTGCTCCTTCCTCTGACCCTCCCCCTTCTCATGCTCTCTCTCTCTCTCTCTCTCAAATAAATGGACAAAATCTTAAGAAAAAATGTCAACTATGCTCAAAAAATAAAATGTGAATTGCAAAGGAATAATTATAATATTTTACATACAAAATTGCTTGGTTGCTTGTCTTTCTCCTCCATTACACTGTAAGCTCTTGAGTGCCCACTACTATATCTACTAGGGTCCACCTCAGTGCCTGGCACATAGCAAGTGTTCGATAAATCTGTGCTGAGTGGATGAATGTGTTTCTTTAATCTCCTTTAATCGCCTCAGCTTCAGTGGTACGTGTTAAGCCACTTTTGCCTTTGTCTCGTTTCAGTCTGTGATGCTTCTGTTACATAGCCAGCGGCGCTACATCTTTGAGTACGACCAGTCGGATTGTCTGCTCTCAGTCACCATGCCGAGTATGGTCCGCCACAGCCTGCAAACCATGCTTTCAGTGGGCTACTACCGAAACATCTACACCCCGCCAGACAGTAGCACTTCTTTTATCCAAGACTATAGTCGAGATGGCCGACTGCTACAGACCCTGCATCTGGGAACAGGGCGCAGAGTTTTATACAAATACACCAAGCAAGCAAGGCTGTCTGAGATTCTCTATGATACCACTCAGGTCACGTTAACATATGAAGAGTCTTCTGGAGTCATTAAGACAATACACCTGATGCACGATGGCTTCATTTGCACAATCAGATATAGGCAAACAGGTTTGTTGTGAAGGGGTGGCAATGGGTACAACTGTATCGGTCAGTATTTTCTTATGACATTTTTGCTGGCCACAGTGTGAAATAGAAGCACTGACCTATACACATCCAATCCCATAAATGTTCACTCTGGTTGCTAAATTATCTTCCTTTGAAAATTAAAAACCTATTACAGACTGAATGAAAGCCGATTCCTTAAAAGTGCACCATGCATTTCTCTGTCTCTGTCTCAGTTCTCAGAAAAGTTGAGATCTAAGAACCTCATCCAACTGTTTGCTCCTTCCTAACTCACTACCAGATCTTCCCAGAGATGCAGCTGCAAGAGTTGATCCTCCCTGAAACGATCTCAAGCCCCATGTAACCTCTATAAGCCTCAGAGGATGGCAGAATATGTTCAAAGTCAGAACTTTTGAATATATTTCATCCTTTGGGCTTAGCTCATAAAGTGCCCAGAGTCAGTTACCGTAATGCTGGATTTAGTCAACACCTGACCTGCTGACTTTGTAGCACAGGTTAAACGAATTGAAAGTACTTTCGTCGGTGTTTATAACAAGAAAACATGTTGATAGTGTCCGTTTCCTCACCCCAAGCCACTAGGTGGGCTGTTACTTATATAGTTCCTATAATTAAATTATTCTATAACTATAGCATACAGTACTTTTTTCATACTTACTGACCACAACTATGAGAGTATGTATCTATGAGATGATACACCGAGGCATGAGGCATCAAGTCAATCTCTAATATCTTACTTTGGATGTAGAAGCATCACTACTAAAGTCACTGACAGTAGATCTTTCTGATTGCTCAACATTATGCATCTAGCTCTGTTCTCACTGTTTTTATTTTGATTCCTCAGGACCTCTTATTGGACGCCAGATCTTCAGATTCAGCGAAGAAGGGCTAGTGAATGCTCGGTTTGACTACAGCTACAACAACTTCCGAGTCACCAGCATGCAAGCTGTGATCAATGAAACCCCTTTGCCCATAGATCTGTACCGATATGTTGATGTTTCCGGTAGAACAGAGCAGTTTGGAAAATTCAGTGTCATTAATTACGATTTAAATCAGGTCATAACTACTACAGTGATGAAGCACACTAAGATCTTCAGTGCCAACGGACAAGTTATTGAAGTCCAATATGAAATCCTAAAGGCCATTGCCTACTGGATGACTATTCAGTATGATAATATGGGGCGTATGGTAATATGTGATATAAGAGTGGGAGTAGATGCCAACATAACAAGATACTTCTATGAATATGATGCTGATGGGCAACTTCAAACTGTTTCTGTAAATGACAAAACCCAATGGCGTTATAGTTATGATCTGAATGGAAACATCAACCTTTTAAGCCATGGGAATAGTGCTCGTCTTACTCCTCTCCGATATGACCTCCGAGACCGTATCACCAGACTAGGAGAAATTCAGTATAAGATGGATGAAGATGGCTTTCTGAGGCAGAGGGGAAATGACATATTTGAATATAATTCTAATGGTCTGCTGCAGAAAGCCTACAATAAGGTTTCTGGCTGGACTGTGCAGTATTACTATGATGGGCTTGGGCGACGTGTTGCCAGTAAGTCCAGCCTAGGGCAGCACCTTCAGTTCTTCTATGCAGACCTTGCCAACCCCATAAGAGTTACTCATTTGTACAATCACACGAGCTCAGAGATTACATCCCTGTATTATGATCTCCAAGGTCACCTTATTGCCATGGAGCTAAGCAGTGGTGAAGAATATTATGTAGCTTGTGATAATACAGGCACCCCACTGGCTGTGTTCAGCAGTCGAGGTCAGGTGATAAAAGAGATACTGTACACACCTTATGGAGATATCTATCATGACACTTACCCTGACTTTCAGGTCATCATTGGTTTTCATGGAGGACTCTATGATTTGCTCACTAAATTAGTGCACCTGGGGCAAAGAGATTATGATGTTGTTGCTGGCAGGTGGACAACGCCTAATCATCACATATGGAAACAGTTGAACCTCCTTCCTAAACCATTCAACCTCTACTCCTTTGAAAATAACTACCCAGTTGGCAAAATTCAAGATGTTGCAAAGTATACCACAGGTATAAAACTTTATACACTAAACTTGAAATAACCCCATGGTGTTTATTATATGATCTCAGTGCCTCGGTAAATATACTTCCTCTTCCCGCCAGTTAGCCCACAAATTATTGTGCAGTAACTCTCTTCCTTAGTCTTCTAGAGTGAGCACAACTATGCAAGTGGCATAAAACATGATGCTTTTGCATCCGAGGACAAGTATTCTTTCCTTGTAAGCTTTCTGTTTGTAGATTTCACTCTTAAAACTTATACAAGGGCACCTGGGTGTCTCAGTTGGTTAAGCGTCTACCTTCAGCTCAAGTCATGACCTCGGGGTCCTTGGAATGAGCCTGTGTTGGGCTCTTGGCTCAGCAAAGAGTCTGCTTCCCCCTTCCTCTCCCTCTCCCCCTGCTTGTGCTCGCTCACTCTCAAATAAATAAATAAATAAATCATTTTTTTTTAAAAGCATATCTGAATAATTTCATAAAGGAAAAATTCAGGATTATGTTCCATCAGGTAAATCTAATATTGTGGTCTGTGTGGCCTCAGTATCATTACCATATTAAGAGTTTCAGTATTGTAAACTGAACCTATCTCTGTGATTATCCATGAATCAAAAGGCTTCCCATTTTAGAGCTGGTGATAGAAGGGGGAATTTTATCCCTAACTTTCTATTGGCTGAACATTTAGAAGGCAGGAGAGGTATCGGTCAGGCTTTCCACAAAGGTTGTAAAATATGGGCTTCATCATTTTTTTTCTTTTATATTTTGTGCCTCACAGACATTGGAAGTTGGTTGGAGCTCTTTGGTTTCCAGTTACACAATGTTCTACCTGGATTTCCCAAACCAGAATTAGAAAATCTGGAATTAACTTATGAGCTTCTACAGCTTCAGACAAAAACTCAAGAGTGGGATCCTGGAAAGGTTTGTAAAAATTTTACCATCTCTATTTATCCAAAAAAAAACAGAAGGGCCTCCAATACCATGATATAGCATTAACATATACTTTCTTACTTATTTTTGAGTTGTCTTGAATATTCACTGAAATGTCTACAGTTAATGAGGAGGTAGAAAAAAACTTCCATGAGGAAAGGATCAGGGAGTTGGAGCTTGTAGAAAAGACAAGACTAACATGGGATTTGATGACCTGCTGCGGTAGACAAACAGGAGAAAATAAACTTTTAAAATTCTGAATTAGGCTACCAAGGGCAATTTTGGATTCTGTATAGAGGAAACTGTTCACTGACAGACATAAAAGCTTCAGATTTCCAACAGTGAAATAATTTAGGGTGTAGTGCATTAAAAGCATGGGAAGAACAGAATTAAATTATTCTGACAAAGAAAAAGTATGTAAGAGCAATGAAGTAAAAATAATAAATACTATAGGGATAAAGTCTCTGGGAAAATAAGAATACAAAACTCTTCACAGTTCAGCAGATAATTTCATCAAGAATATGAAGTACAAATGAAAACAAGAGGTAACTGTTTCTTTCGATTGAAAGAAATGGAGGAGTGTCTCTTTGCAGGAAAGAAAAATTACTTCAGCAAAATAAAACTGATGTTTGGATGGGAGGGCTTGAAATTTAAATTAGGGGCGCCTGGGTGGCTTAGCTGGTTAAACATCTGCCTTCAGCTCAGGTCATGATCCTGGGGTCCTGGGGTCCAGTCGGGTCCCCTTGCCCAGCAGGGAGTTTGCTTCTCCCTCACCCTCTGTCCCTGGCCCCCCTACCCCCACACATGCTCTCTCTCTCTCTCAAATAAATAAAATCTTTTTAAAAAATTATAAGGGAAAAACAAATCTCAATAGGTACTATAGACTTACTCTGTTTTGTAAATACATATAATATGAAAAAAGTAATTTTGCAATTAAAAAGTAATTAACAGTCCTTTTTATAATTAAAAGTCCTTTTAAAAAGTTAATCAAAATTGTGAAATTGCCGAAGCTTTGTTGTGGATACTTGGAGGTTCATTATTCTCTTTATTTCCTAGTATGTTTGAAAATTCCCATAATAAAAAGGGTTTTTTTTAAGTCCACTTAAGAAGATTAGTGAATTTCTTGCTGATTTGCTGTGGTTATTTAGAAGGTCATAATCTGTTTAAAAGCAAGAATAATGCCGTAAACCGTCTCTACTCCTCACTGTGACTAATGTATCAGACCACATACAGTAACAAACAGCTAGTCAGTATTAGTTAAATTGGTGAACTTGAAATGGTCTTTTTTTTGGGAGAGCTGGACCCACTTAACTTGAAGTGACTTCTAGTTCTGAGATTCTGTGATACCAAGTTTGAACATACTTCTTTATGTTTAAGTCACCAAGACCTCAAGAAGTATATGCCAGGTGACCAAGTAACCTGTTAGTCTTGTCTTTGCCAAATCTCTGGTGAAGAGATTCCGATTTTGGCTTATTGTGAAATCACTCACCAGCACAGTAAAGCAAGAAGGTGCTGTTCACAATTACCAGGCATTTGTACTGTGCTTTCTTCTTTCCTAGACTATTCTAGGTATTCAGTGTGAGCTCCAGAAACAGCTCAGGAATTTCATTTCCTTGGACCAACTTCCTATGACTCCCCGATACAATGATGGACGGTGCCTTGAAGGAGGGAAGCAAACAAGGTTTGCTGCTGTTCCTTCTGTTTTTGGAAAAGGTATAAAATTCGCCATCAAGGATGGCATAGTAACAGCGGATATTATAGGAGTAGCAAATGAAGATAGCAGGCGGCTTGCTGCCATTCTCAATAATGCTCATTACCTGGAAAACCTACATTTTACCATAGAGGGGAGGGACACTCACTACTTCATTAAGCTTGGGTCTCTGGAAGAGGACCTGGTGCTCATTGGTAACACTGGGGGGAGGCGTATTCTAGAGAATGGTGTCAATGTCACTGTGTCCCAGATGACTTCTGTGTTGAATGGGAGGACTAGACGGTTTGCGGATATCCAGCTCCAGCACGGGGCTCTGTGCTTTAACATCCGGTATGGGACAACTGTTGAAGAGGAAAAGAATCACGTGTTGGAGATTGCCAGACAGCGCGCTGTGGCTCAGGCCTGGACTAAGGAACAGAGGAGGCTGCAAGAAGGGGAGGAGGGTATTCGAGCATGGACAGAGGGGGAAAAGCAGCAGCTTTTGAGCACCGGGAGGGTACAAGGTTATGATGGGTATTTTGTTTTGTCTGTTGAGCAGTATTTAGAACTTTCTGACAGTGCCAACAATATTCACTTTATGAGACAGAGCGAAATAGGCAGGAGGTAACAAAAAAAATCTCTGCCTTTGCGTCACCAAAGACTGCCTGTTTTTAAAACATAAAATGGTTTATTGTATTGGTTTTCTAGATCAGAACTCTGTATATGTAAATATGGAGGAAAAACATATCCAACTGCCTTTCAATGTGACGGAAGATGGTATTTTAATATTGTTTGTTTAAACTCTTTAAGAAATGACAGAGATTTTTAGTTCTTGTGTGGCAGTATTCAAAATAACACAAGTAAAACAGCTAAAAAGACGTTTTCAGAAAGCACCACTTCAAATTTGAGGAGCCGTGCATATGTTCAAATATAAAGGACCCAAGGTTCTCTATCTCTGTTGTTACGCGAAATTTCACGTTTAACTGTTGGCAGAACTTGTGGGTTATTTGAAAATGTGGTGCAATAGTATTCTGAACCTTGCATTTCGAAAGACTGCCAGCCCTTTCACATTTTCCAGATCCGTTATGGGAAACTTAACAAAGAAGTGTAAAATGTCCTCAGCCACCATCTCCCAGAGTCAGGACCCATTTGCCCTTTCTCCCTGATTATTCCTCCTTGCTTGTTAAAGTAAATGCCATGTGGTTGTGCTGTGTTTTGGCGTGCGGTGGCTGGGGTTGGCCTACCATGCTTCCCTATGGGTGTGGTAACCAGACTGAAAGGCCACTATTTGCTTGTGTGTACATGATACCAAGGCAGCTGGCCCGTGTAACTTCTCCCACAAAACCTGTTTTGACTACTTTTTTTTTTTTTTACCAAATCGTAAGCATAGCTTTTATTAACCTGGGTAGGAAGTTCTCCTTTATATATAGGGTGTGTTTTGGTTAGAGTTTCACATTAGTCATTCTGTATTGATACACTAATCCAATGGTTTTGTGCACACAAAAGGTAATTTACTATAAATGATTCTGCTAGAAAAAAATAAGAGGCTTTAGCAGGCATACATGCCTGGGATACCAGTAAATATGTTCACTACTAGCGCAGAAATTCACAAGAGCCAAAACCTTTATAAAAACAGACCTAGTACTAAGACGAAAGGAAAGTACCAAAGGGAAGACCAAACCAAACATCACAGTAGTTGTCGCCACATTGACTCATCCCACTTAGATTTATCTTCCAAATGTACAATTCTGTATTGAACATCTCCCAGCCACAGTCAAGAAATTTAATTAAGCAAACCCTTTCCGATCTAAAACATTTCAGCTCATTATAGAGAGGCAGACTGTTTTTTACTAAAATAATTTATATGGTCAGTTATTTTAGTTCTCTGTCTTTACCCATTTATTTTGATTTAATCAACTGTCCTGCCTGGGAAAATAACTATTTTTCCAGGAAGGGTTATTTTGTTCCATGATCAGTTAAACTTTGGAAAAAGATCAGGATTAGTGGTAACATCAGCTGCAGTTTCTCAATCTTTATGAATCCTATAGTAAAAAGAAGTCCCTTGGTGAGCTGTGAGATTTGTGCCCAGTGACAAAGAGACAGTTGGTAAAAACGCTGTGTAATTGTAAGTTACCACAAATGAAAATACATGACAGCACAATGCGGCCTGTTGAAAATTCCCCTGAGCCAGCTTCACCATCTTTCATCACTGAGTCTGCACATTCGCTATGTCTGAGGGAGAATTTATGATGGAATGTTGCAGTTTGTATTCTTTCCAGCTACTACTTAAATGCAGTGTGAGGTCATTGCCTTGCTTTGTGATGACAGTCTTCTCTGAAAATATGCAGTGTCAGAATTCAGGCTCCCATTAAGGTTTTAAAAGAGTCTGACTCATTACTCCACCAAGCAGAAGGAGGGAAAGGCAAGGGCCTACACACAGCAGGGAAGGGTAGATTCAAACATTTATTTCATTTTCAAACACTTCACATTGGGATTACTACATTCTTACACATGTATTCTGAGAGAAAGACAGAGAGAGATAATTCATGATAAACTCCTCTCTCTTTTTAATTGGAAGCACAGCAGCTCGGGCGATTACTGATACAGACTACAATCATATTACTGTGTTGTTTGTTTTTCCCCCAACCCCTGAATCAGGTCTGTGTTAGTGGTACAGTATTTATTCAGGACGGGATTCTAAAATTATGAACAAACTTGTTGAAAATTTGAATACCTCCACACCAGCCTAAAAATGGACCTTAAGTTCCTAGAACCTCTGATGTTCTTTTAAATCAATGGAAAAATAATTTGCGAACTGTATATAGAGAGTGCATTCATAAATGTGATGATGTATTTTATCACTAATCTAAGATGTCAATATTAGAGTCCATTTTGCTTATATTTTAAGCAATTATTATACTTTTTTGCAATTCACTGATGATGTATCACTTTCAAACTGCTTTAAATATCCATTAGAAACAAATATTTGAAGCTTTTACTTAATAGTAATTACCTTGAACTGTGCATTTCTAGTTTGTAATACATATTTATTTAGTTTGTGCCTTTAGTTTCTTAAAGTTATATTTGTATTATATTCAGGAAATGCACTTTTTATCACTTACAGTTGTGGTTTTAATACTGCCTTGAACTACTGTTATTCTCTTTACACTTCCAAAGTTTTTGGGAGGAAAGAGAAAAAAACCCAAAAGGTTAGCACCAATGAACAGTAAATCTAAGAGAAGCATTTTGGCATTTCTTAATAAGAACATGGAGATACTGGGTACATCGTTCAGCTGAGTACAAAGAATGCCTTCATCGTTTTGCAATTCTGAAGTCTAACTTAATGAAAGAACAATTCGTTTGCATTTCCTGGTGAAAGTAAATGCATCTTAAAGAGAAATAGTTGAATTTCTCATACCCAGAGCACAGGCAGCTGACACTGCACAACCAGACACCATTCGAGTACGTTCGAATGAGAGCACCCTAGTTGGGGCTCTCGTGAAGAACATTCTGGGTTGGAGGCAGGGAATACTCTGTGGTGGTTTCTTTTTCCTAGTTAGGCCCATTTTATTTGTGCTGTTTTGTTTTGTTTCATTTTGTTTTTCTCTTGCACTATGGTCTAGAGATCCAAATGAACTGCAAAGTTCGCAATTTAACATTTAAATCCATTTTTTAGTTGTCATTATAATCATTATTGATTAGAAGCATGACTCCTGAAGGAAAGGGAAATAAAGCCCAGTTCATCCCAATTTCTAGCAAAACACTCACCATATAAATAGGCATATGTTTTATTTTTAACCCAGCAAAATATTGTATAAAATAAGTGTGTCCTTTACTGTCAATTTATCTAGGAGATCTATAATATATAGACTATATATATATAATATAATATATATACAACATAGCCAAATGTATTAAAAACTTGACAATGTATAATTTGGAATTCACATGCTAACTACATAGAGAGGTATAAAATTGAATGATAATTTTTCTAAGACTTTTCTTTTCCATAACTGTTAACACAGCTTCAAGCACTCTATCATGTTGTTCCTACTCTTTCTTTTCTTTCCTTTTTTTTAAATCTATTTTTAACCAGACCAAGCCCCACTGTAATATCACCTGAGAGAGTCAGGGTGAAGTTTTTGCATTTATAAAGATACATTCCTGTAAGGGCAATTGCAATGGAAGCCAAAGTACAGTAATCAAGTATTGAAAGACACTTTGGCAGAGACTGGAGTGCATTCTAGCTTGTGGAAAGACAGAAGGCTACAGATTGGATGCAACATTCTTGTTTTCTTGGAGGAACTCACATACACATAGCTGACCTGACTAGTACTTCAGATCTCAGACTGCTCTTCCACAGCCTTCTGTAAGGTTCTTTATTCTGCAAAAGAAAAACAAAAAAACAAAAAACAAAAAACATAAAAAAAATTTAAAAAAACACAAAAAAATACAAAAAAGCAAAAACAAAAAAAACAGAAAACAACAAACAACAAAAAAGAATTCAACCACAAAATAGTGACTGTTATTTCAGTGTGTCCTTCACGTGAAAGCTATTAAGGACCAAACCTACTACTGTGTGTAAGAAGAAATTACTTCCTAAACAGTAACTGAAAATAGTTCAACTTGCTGTGGATTTTGTCTTGGCAGTTGTCATCTTACATTATTTGTCAAAGGAAATGTGTTTGGCAGTTAAAAATCTTTCCTTAGATTTAGTGGTGGACTTTAACCTCTTAAATAAATGTTAGTATATCAGATTGTGTCCTTGAAAAATATTTTACTTGTATGAATCATGACAATGTCTAAATCTTTACTCTTCTTCTGGCAAAAGCATCGGTAAGAAAGAGGGTGAAAAGAGAAGTATAGCCTTTATGTCAGAAAAATATTCTTTTTAGCTGCTTACTTTCTTATGAACAGTAAAGATGTTTACAGTGTATGCCAAGATTTTCAGTTTCTATATAACAACAGTTAGAGGTTCTAATCATACTGAAAATTGTGTTATAATGGCCTGAGCCATGTTGCTAGGAAACAATAGGTTCCAATTTTGTATTCCTGCTCTCACTCCTGTGCTGAAAAGTGACTGGATACTGTACAGGTTCATGTTCTCTGGCTGCGGTTAAATGATCTTTTGCATTTTGCTCTGGCTTTCAGGCCAGAAGCATGCATTTTTCTACAAGAGCATCACAACAACATGCTGTAAATATTTAAAGTTCAACATTACGTGTCGATATTTGAAAGAAAAAAGTACTTTGAATATTTCATTTTTAAAAAATAAAATTGCAAATGAACACTGTGTCCCGTTTTATTCATGCGCCAAACTGCATTCTGGAGTCTGTCTGGTCACCTGAGAATTGAAAAGTAGCTCCCTAACAGGGACAATAAAACCGCATCATCTTGAAAATGAAGGTGCAGAAATCCAAAGGCACTAATCCTAAGCAGATGTCTCTTCATTTTTATTTTTCATACAAATAGGATCTCTGACACAAATGACCATTTAATTAAAAAAAAGAAGAGTAGCTGTTCCAAGTTTAAATGCCTCTAAGCTATTACTTTAAAAAAAAAAAAAGGTTTCTTTCTCGTGTGGGTGCCTTTCTAAGCAATGGAAAGAAAACGAAGAATTGCAAAATGGGTGGAGAGAACAAAGCACGCAGGTGCATTGGCATAAAAGCCAATGGGGGAGAGAGGCAGTCAGGAAACACTAAAAAACAACAGCTCGCGGGTCCTGGGAGATCCCAATGGCCCTTTGGCACTTATTTTTCACAAGAAGGTATTTATGAGTGACACTGGGAAAGCAGGCCAATAGATCTTGCAAAATTCAACGTGATAGTAATGAGGCACCCGTAGACCAAACAACCTGTTCGTTTCTGAAACTTGCTTGGAATCCTGGAATTTACATCACTCTTAAAAGCCCTGCTGCCTTTTTATTCAGTGATATACGCAGTAGTCTCCCCTTATCTGCAGTTTCACTTTTCAGGGTTTCAGCTACTCACAGTCCTGAAGTCAGCCACAGTCCAGAGGCAAGTGTCCTCCTCCTGACGTTGTCAGAAGGCTAAGAGTGGCTTAATCCTGTCACAGTGCGAGCGCCATTCCCCTCACTTCCTCTCATCACACAGGCATTTTGTCACCTCCCATCATTGCAAGAAGGGTGAGTGCAGTACAGTAAGCTTTTTTAAAAAAGACTGAGACTGGGGCACCTGGGTGGCTCAGTGGGTTAAAGCCTCTCCCTTTGGCTCAGGTCATGATCCCAGGGTCCTGGGATCGAGCCCCACATTGGGCTCTCTGCTCCACAGGGAGCCTGCTTCCTCCTCTCTCTCTGCCTGCCTCTCTGCCTAGTTGTGATTTCTCTCTGTCAAATAAATAAAATATTAAAAAAAAAGACTGAGACCACATTTGTGTACCTTTATTTCAGTATATTGTTTAAATTGTTGTATATTCTTATTAGTTATTGATGTTAATCTTTTGCTATGCCTAATTTAGAAATTAAATTTTCTCACAGATATAAGAAAAAGCATCGTATATGTAAGATGTGGTACTATCCACATAGTGGGCCTACTGGGACAGAGTGAAAAGATTCATGAAGCGGAAGACAATCCCAATTGCTCCAACACAACCAATCAGCAAAATGCCATGGGGTCCTCAGGGGAGGTGGGTGGAAGTGTTAGTATCAACTGGTAATTTTTTAAAAAAAAATACCCATCCCACCCACCCTCAGTGTGCAGAAAGAAAGAGGCAAGAACTCCTACACTGAGAGAATTATTAAACAAGAGAAGAGATTTCTCCATATTTCTTCTCTATTCACCCTCACTATTAGAGGTCTTTGAATTTAAATTTTTAGCAATACTACTCCCTTAAATTTATATAATTCTAGCACCTCAGTAATCCTGGGAGGTGAGCAAGACTTCATTGTTCCCACTTGGCAAATGCAATAATAGTAATAGACTGACTTACCTAAGGTCACACAGATAATCTGACAAAGCTGAAAAAATTCAAATCTCAAATGTTATGTTGATGGGCTCTCTCTAGTCAATCGCTTTTGTTATATCTTTGTACATTAAAATATTCATTTAAGAGGCCAACGACCTAATGATGACAATTCTGCCTCTTTCCACAATTTTGGCCAATGATCCCAGACTATGAAAGTTCCCAAACTAGGTAGTTTAACTTTATCCCTAGCAGCAAACTCTAAAATAATGTATCCCATTGACTGCGAGGACAAACATAGGCAACATTGTTGAATTTATAGCTCTCTAACAGGAACACTAGGCATCTTTAACCTTGAAATGCTCAAGGGCAAATCTGGATTTTATTATTAATAGATTTTGGATTCTGAACTCAATAAAGTGACTCAAATGAAACACGAGCTGATGTCTAAAACTTCTTAACAAATTTTAAAACTATTTCTCACATTTTTAAATCTCTATCCGTTCTACCACAAATAATATCTTCAATTCAGCCCTCCATTTATACTAGGAAGCTTAATCAGAGGCATCCTCTGTAGACGTTTTCTCCCCGTGTACCACCACAAAGCTTACTTGCTTGTAATAGCCAAACTGACAATTACCTAAGCTTGTCTCACCTTATCTCTTAAGAACAAACTCAGAGTAAATGAATGAGTGTTTGATAAACTGTCATGTTCTTTGTGGGCTTGCTGACACACTTTTTTTTCTGAAGAAAGGTGTACACTTGGAAATATATGTGCATTTTTCTATCTTGACTCAGCATCTTACGGGTATATGTTAGCATGGCAATATTTTAGATATGGCAAGGATATGACCTTTCTGTAAAGCCGCAAGCTATTATGTACTGGAAAATAACAAGAATGCTTATGTGGGGAGAGAAAAAGTGAAAAAAACTTTATGAGTAAAAGGCCAGCAGAAGAAGACAGTGGATAGGCATATCAACTGGAAAGTTTGACAGTAGCAGACTCAGAAAAGAACCTACCTTTTTCAAGGAACCTATCCAATAAGATAAAATGGCTTTCACCAATGCTTTGTTTAATATATTAATAGCACTTATCTCTGAATATTTTTTTAAAATATTTTAAGACAAATTAGGTAAATAAAGCTTTCAAACACTTTATTGAAATATGAAAGATCATTAACGATTCAAAAAAGCTTTGTCAAAAAAGACTCTGGTAAAGAAACATGCAAACATAATTCATATATTTGGGACTATTACAGAATGAACAAGTTAGAAAGAGTGAAAATTATTTACACCTATTAAAATTTAAACCCAAGATACAAAAAAGGAAAAATTATCTAAACATAAGCATTTTGTTTTGAAAGTTGGCTTTCTGAATTCCTTTACAAGTTAAAGTGATGCCTTTATTTCTAGAAATGGTAAAAGGCCCATAATACATTATTATAGCCCAACTCCATCTCTGCACTCCCACTGCAACCATCTTAAATACTCAGACACCAGATCTTGCCAGTGCACGGAGAGTAGCTCTGTCCTCGGCAGTTCATCAAGCTCACCCCCACTCGTGTACAACCCAGAATGCCAATGTTTTAGTTTACAAGAGAACTCTGCATTTTCCTCTAGACCACCGACCAGAGTATTTGTGTTGACTCATTCTGCCTCTAACAACAGATCCACCTTCCCAGTGAGAACCACATTTAGCATGTGCTTATCCCCTTTAATGGACATCTTTCGCTCTTTTTGTGTTACATTTTTTTTTTAATTGTTACTGTTTTCTTGTCCAACTAGAGAGCAAGCTGCCTGAGCCCAGGGGGCTGGGTGTTTTTACTTCTCTACCCCAGTGCCTATTGTGTTTGTTGACTTCTAGGAGCCCTGAAACAACTTGATGTATAATCAAATCACAAAAGTCATAAGAATATACATGTGAGAAAAAATTTAGAAATATCTGTCACTGTGTAAAATCTTGGCTCTCACTTAGGTTGCCATCACTTGGAACTAACTGTTAATAAACAACACAACCGTAAGGTTTTCAGGGCTCCCATAAAACTACCTCATCGGGAGATCACTTGTAAATCAGCTACTCGTGAGCACAGCTGCTGAAGTTTCCTTTCAAAATAAGGTTTTACACGGAGTACCAACAAGTGGGGTAGAGATAGATGAAAAATCCTGTAATATCAAATGTAATCAACGTTTAGAGCATATTTTAAATTACGGGATTTTTAAACTCCAGACTGGTCTGTGGATTCTGCTATCCAACATCAGAACACGAGGCAAAAAAAGTTGCTTTTAGAATTAAACAGAAATTCTTCCTTCTTTATCCAGTACTTTTTTTTTTAACACACGGCACACAACTTCCTAACTCCTCAAACACCCTACAACATCATAGCCAGTGGAGAGCGTGATACCTAATTAGAACCACACATGACAAAGACGAGGGATGAGAAACCAGCTTCCTGCCATCTAATCAAGAAAGACATTTTAAAATCAGTAGCTGTCAAATAATATTTCACCAAAAAATGTTGTTTTTGAGAAAAAACAGGATTATTTTTATTTCTATTTGGCGAGGATTGATATTAATCTTTTATAAAGTATCAGTATGCTTTAAATCATTTCCTATTTGTAAATAATACTGAAAATAACCTTATTTCAAAGCTCCACGTTATCGCAAAGTCCATTTCAGCTTTTACATCACACTAGATACTTGCATTACAGGACTATGATGGTTTTAGAAATACATTTGTAGCTCACTGAACTGTATTATCTACAATATATAAGACTTAGCATATATTTAAATTATAGAAAATAAAGTACAAGGTATTTGATTTTTCTTCACGGTGCTTTCAGGAAGACATCAGGATCTTCTCTTCTCCCTAAAGAAAAATAATAATGAAAATCAAGAAAAAAATAAACTTAAAAGCTATTAAAATTACAGGTTAACTGGAATTTATAATCATAAAATTTCCAATGGCATAAAGCTCACAAAGATATAACCCAGTGATATAGCTCAAGCAACCAGTACTTAAAACTGAATTGTAAAGAATGGAATACCGAGCAGAAAAGAACAGTTCGTAATTGTGATGTGTAATTTGTAAACTGGAGATCTATTTACATCTCTATTATAAAGGCTAACTACTTATTAATTTAATTCAGCACTTAAGTCTAATTGTCAGTTTATGCCTGAGCCTGGGTCCCTGTCAAAAAAGGACATACCATCTCATTTTTCTAATCATAAATATTTATTGTTTCAATCTAGGCATATCCTCTTACTCCAACCAAGTGATTAACCCCTTTCAGGAGCTGAATAGACAATCATATATCTGCAGACGTTGACCAGTTATCTGTCGTCCCTTTGATACATACACTAACATAGCTTTGCTCAGGAGATGTTAACAGTGCGTGCCTGTAGCATGACAATGTGTACGGATTTAGTTTCTTTCGTTACAATAAAATGTCATTAATTCGAGCACCACAAATTCAGAAATGACGATCACGTGGGCCACTCTAACATTAGCCTTTCCATCCCTGAAAGGAAAATACAGTTTACTAAGCAAAGGTGAAGGACGGCCCAGGTGTTTTCGGAACTGTCCCATCTTTCAAGCATTTTGTGTCTGAGTTAGTGAAGTGAAATGGTACTTCTGTTTTGGCAAAAGGGACAGTGGAGACCAAGATGGGAAAAGAAGGGTTTAAATGTTGTGGGCTCATCGAATTCTTTATATTTTCCCGGAGTTTTATTAAAAGTTTACAATAGAGCGGATTGAAATCATAGTGCATGAATAATTCCCTCTCGCTCCATTGGCTGGTAACACCTACTTCCCCACTGCATGTTTCTTACAGAATTTCCCATAAACATATATTTATGAACAGGCTGACTCGTAACCCTGAGCTGCCAAGCCCTGTAGAAAAGTAACAGTAAACCATACCTGTAGCACCTTGTGCACTTCTAAGTGAACACTTTTTCTCAACTGGATACTGCAGAGGTATTACAATACCTTGATCTGGCTTCTGAAATGCTGAAATGAGATTTTTTATTTTCCGGAAAAATCTTTTATGAACCCCAGGTGCTGTCTGGAAAATAAAAGGCCAAGCAAATTATTCACCTACCTCCTAATGATACAAATAGGCCTACAAAATGTGGGGGGGGGGGCTTAGAGAGGTAACGTGTGTAACTTGTTCAAATATTTGAAAACATAAGGAAGAAGGAAAAACAACATTTCTAGAAGAGCTTACTTTGGTTGGCTGAATTTCCCTGCAAGAGGAGCTAATGAGCTGTCATTTCAGTTCTCCCAAGGGTGGTATTAGTTTGTACAAGCTCTTGCTCCTCACCCAGCCCTTCCTGCCTCACACATCCCGAGCCTCTAAGGGTATACAGGCCATTACCCACAATGAATGCACCAACAGAGACGATGCAGTTAAACACAGAAAAAAACACAGATCATATAGGTCATTAATAAAAAGCCTGAAAAACCAAACCAACAACAACAACCCAGCCTTGCAGTCATCATTCCACAGTAAAAATGCTACACAGGAAATTAAAAATTGACCGTTACGATACACACAACGCATAGCTAGGTAGTCCCCCGACTCTCACCTCACGATGCATCCTACCTCATCCTTCATGTTAAATTTTTTCCTCCTCAGGGAAACTTCCCTATCCTCCCTAAAATTGCTCTCTGCCAACTCCTCACCATGACAAGCTTTTCTCTATGACGTGAAAATGAAAGACCATATAAGGTCACCTTTATTTATTTGTTTGCTTTTGAAGAGATCATTATTTGCAAGTGACTATTAAAATGTGTCCCTTTCCTGACATCAATTCTCTTGCGAAGGCACTGCTAAAAACAACAATTTCCTGCAAAAGCTTATGCGCCCAGCTTTAGGCATCAGCTCAAAACTGTCATTTTACATAAAATAAAATAGTATTGCTATAAGCAATTGAACAATGACTAGTTTTGTTGTTGTTGTTGTTGTTGTTGTTGAAAGCTGTTTTTCAGCTATTCCATCTGGAAGATTTTTGAGGAGGAAGCTGTTAGCATTTAATGAGAAAACATGAAGGCTGGCATACAAACCTCAGCCAACTAGACTTAAAGCTAAAGACGGCACGCTGTCCATAGTATCTCGCAGTCATTTCCTATGCTGGGGCAAGTAATTTTTTTTTTGAAAGCACTGAAAAAGCTCTTTTTAGCTTTAAATTAGTGTCCTCTCAGAGACTCACCCAGCTCAGAGCCTCTTTAGATGTAGAACACTCTCCCTCTCAGCTCCACCCCTATGGTCAACACACCTTCCCAGAACTGGGGGCACCTGGTGGCTCAGTCAGTTGAATGGCCAGCTCTTGGTTTCGGCTCAGGTCACAGTCTCAGGGCCCTGGGATCAAGCCCTGCATAGCGCCCTGCATTGGACTCCGTGCTCGGCAGGAAATCTGCTTGAGATTCTCTCTTTCCCTCTCCCTCTCCCCTTCCCCACACCCTTCTAAAAGAAGTAAACAAAGCAAAACAAAACCAAAAAAAAAAAAAAAAAAAAAAACCTTCCCAGAACTCGACTTGAGACCTCATCCAAAATACCATGGCTGTTCTTACAAAGCTCCAAACAGTTCTTTGGCTCCAAGACAGAATCTCTAAATTGCACAGTAGATCAGAAACACAAAATACCTCCTTACATCTTCCTCACAGCACTTTTTCAGTTCCAGGCACTTTCCCATCATTTGCCTCCACTATTTCCTCACAAATTGGCAGTGATTGACTGATTTGCTTGTTCTCATTTGACAGATAAGAAAAGGAAAATACAAGGGTGCCTGGGTGGCTCAGTTTGTTGAGCGACCGACCCTTGATCTCAGCTCAGGTCTTGATCTCAGAGCTGTGAGTTCAAGCTCTGTGCTGGGGTCATGCTGAGCATGGATCCTACTAGAAAGAAAGGAAGGAAGGAAGGAAGGAAAGAAAAAAGGAAGGAAGGAAGGAAGGAAGGAAGGAAGGAAGGAAGGAAGGAAGGAAGGGAAATACAAAGGGATAATTCAGCTTGCCCGAGGTCACACAGATAACCAGAAGCAGAACTGGCTCTAGATCCCAGCACCCAGTCTTCTGTCTTTCAGGCCAATACCCACAATGAGTTCACCAACAGAGAGGGTAAGACCAAATAGTTTCTAGAGAAGTTAGAGTCACCAACCAGAAAAGAAACTGTACACTCCCCCAGTGTGGAAAGATTTCAAACCACACATCTTTTTAGCTGTTCTTGTGGCTTGTAAAACCATTTATCAACAGAAGCATCTTTTTATGGGGACTTACATGAAGTTAACACTTGATTATCCACACTAACAGAAAGGAATAAAAGCACTGGATGTACAGTTTGAACATGGGATGCAATGTGTCGCTGGCAAGTGACTTTCCTAAATGATAGTGTTTTGCTTAGGTTAATAAGTAAAATTATTTCGCATCTACTGATCTACTGATGATCAAATATCCAGAAAAGCCCAAAGGCACTGAAGTCCACAGGGAGAGGTTAGATATTTTTTTTTACAAGATACTGATGATAATGCATGTATTAATAAATCATAGTTGACTATGTGTAGAATTCTCTAAATCAACAGTTTAGCAAAATTTCAGCCTGAGTCTCATGAGATAAGTTAATACACTAGACAATGATAAAACCTAAAAGTCTGTCTAAAAGTAGAAATTCACGTAATATTTGTCTTTCATAATTTGGGGGATCCAGAGTTCAAATTTTATTCCACTCTTTGAAACAAATCTCAATTTCTAGTACAATCCCTGCACAGAAAATGGAGTGTTACTGCCATGATTTTTCCTGCATTGTGGCAAACTAAAGCATTGTTCCAAAAAGCAGTATAAATATCCGTCATTTAACCAATTTTGAAAACATTTACCACAAGAATTGTACCACTGACAACTCCCATTCTGTCACTGAACTCAGCTATTGTTCAAATTTGCACATATCCCATTCTGCCACCTCTTCGTTATCCATGGAAACATGTTTTGGATCACAGCTGGTCTTCAATATGCTCTGGAGAAATTTCTTCCAGTCAGGTGATATGAGCTCTGAGCACACACACTAGTTTAATATTCCCTTTGCAAAAACATAACTAAGAAAGCCAATTTAGTAGATAGAAAAAATGCAATATGCATTTCAAAAATAAATCTAAAGCATTTTTTTAAAAAAACTGTTTTCCCTTTGGAGAAAACATGCCAATCTTCTGCTCTCTTGGTGCAGATAATTACAATATTATTGTATAAACGGGGTCAGACCGACAACAGGATGAAAGGACATTTACGTTCAATAAGCCCTTTCTTCCTTAACATGATCACAAGCATGTAAGAATCCACATATAATGTTATACTTAGAAGAAAACAAATTTAACGGCAAGATTAGCTAAACCCTAATAATTTAAGAACCTTTCCATAAAGAATATTCTTCAGCAGCCAAAGGCTACTTCTCTAGGGAGAAGGGCTATTTCTAATCAAAGTTTATGCAAATATATATGTATATATCACACACAACTATTCTTCATGATAAATGAAATTTAATTTCTTATTCAATCCTCTCTGCAGTGCTGCAGAGAATTTTAAAATATAAATGGGTATAAATCATTTTGATTAGAAATGTTACTGCTTTGCCTCTAATTAGTATTACAGTATTAATTATCACAGATAATTATAAATTAATTATTAATTATCATTAATTATTATTAATGAATTATTTATTTATGATATAAAGCAATAACATGTTTCAAAACTTGCCCTAATTCTTCTCTGTAGTTCAAAACATTTGTAGTCTGCAACTTGGGCTTTCTAGTTTACTGATGAATTTGTAAAGTTTAGAGCTATTTTAATTTTTTTTAAGTCTAGGCTTTAGAATTTCTTAAGCGTATAGATTGAGTTATTAACAGAGGTTGATATTCATATTTATGCTTTCAAACAGCTCATAATAAAGTGCTTTCATCGTAAAGACAGGCTGTTTTTAAAGACTCAGAAATCCGAGAAAGCATTTGAGGTCAAAGGTTTCAGTTGTACCAATCTACATTGGTAAGATGTGATATCCTAGCCTGGTACATGGACATAAATTCACTCTGCAGGCATTACGTGCAATGGTATAGTGACTTTCAGATGTTTTCAAAGCCATCAGAGTCCATTTTTCTAATGAATTCTTATTCGAGCCCCAGTTGATAAGCGAAACAAAAGCAAACCATTCAGATCAAAGATGAATCGGGCACCCAAAAGCATACTCACATTTGTCCTCCTCTCCCTCTGCCCCCCAACCCCCGCCACCCCATGGTACCCAGGTAGAAGAACCTTAGAATTTTGCAGAGCATACCTTTAAAACCACTACGATGTTCCCTCTAATTTTATTCTGCCTGCCTGTGTCCTTTCCACATGGCCCAGCTGGGAGTCTTACCTCCACACAAAGAGCAATCTTGATGACTAATCCTTGGAAAATCCTCCCTTCTTTGAACTCCTATGCTAGATAATATAGCAATTGACCATATACAATCATATTGTCCAGCAGTTTGGGTGAGTTCACATTTTTGAGGGCTTTCTATGTACCAGGTCCCATGGCTAAGCTTTCTTTTTATATTTATATTTATATTTATATTTAAGCTTTCTTTTATATGCATTATCCCATTTAATCTTCAAAATGAGACCTATGAGTAAGGCACTATTTTTAGGCTCATTTTACAGATGAAGAAATTTGTTCAAAGAAGAGCTTAAGTAACCTGCTCAAGGTCATAGGTGAGGAGGAGGGGGGACCAGACCTGGAACCCAGATCTACCTGACGACAAACTCTGAGCTCTCACATCACTCTTTAATTTGTATCGTATCTCCCCAAGTGTATTAGAGGCTCTTAGAAAACAAGAGTCATGTTTTTTAATCCACCATAGAACCAGTGTTCATATTGGTACCATTCGGTAAATAATTGTTTATTTAACCATTTTACACATTTTGTATATGCTTTTCAAAATTTTGCATAGGCACTAAAAGTTTGACACAATGCTTCAACTTTTTTATGTTTTCTCCAAAGTGAGATCATTCTATACAATGGTGGCTGAACAGAACTGGGACAAAAATTCTCTAAAGCCTTCTTAATGATCCATGAACAATTCTGGGTTGGAGCTTTAGTGATTTGAATCTGATGAATATTGGGGGAACATAGGAATTGACAACTCTTTTGAAAAACAGGCTAAATTTAAAACACCTCTCTGATACCCCCAGAAGCAAAAAATAAATAAAAGAGCTATACCTCAGCACTCCAAGAACCTGTTTCTGTCTGGGACACTCGGTATGTATAAATGTAACCTTGATACCTGTGAAAGAATAAACTTCAATTACTGAAACATTCCGAAAGATCAACAGATGCTCTAAATTTGAGCTTGACTATTCCACATAAATGTTACATATACAGGGACACACATATATGGCGCCATTGCATTCATAGGAAGAAAAGCATGGGGGATCGAACTTGCTTGCATATTATATCTGGCTAATCACAGTTTTTAGAGAGCCTTCTTTATCTTTTCCCTTTTTTAAAATATGGGAGTTCACACTCTTAAGGATTTGTCTAATTAAGAGACTGGACAGAAAGAAACTAGAGACCTGCTGTAATTAGTAAAAACCATGGATTATTAAATAGATTGAAGGAAGTATAGTCTTATTTTTTAAAGATTTTATTTGAGAGAGAGTGCACATGCAGGCAGAGTGGCAGGCAGAGGGAGATCAGGCTTCCCGCCGAGGAGAGAGCCTGACATGGGGCTCTGTTCTGAGACCCTGGGATCATGACCTGACCATAAGGCAGACGCTTAACCGATGAGCTGCCCAGGTGTCCTCAAAGTGTAGTCAGACTACTTTAAGTACATATAGAGCCTTAAGGTGAAAAATATTTCACTGGGATAATGTACCATCAGGTCCACTTAAGAGTAATAATAATATTAATTATAAATATAATAAATATAATCCTATATTTCTATAGTATTACTACTGTGGTTACTCTACAATATAATATAGTAATAACAGAAATTTGAATTAGAAAAGACTCCTGGGGCACCTCGGTGGTTCAGTCGGTTAAGCATTCAACTCTTGGATTCAGTTCAGGTCATGATCTTGGGGTGATGGGATCAAGTCTCCGCACAGCTCCCCGCTCAACAAGGAATGTGTTTGTTTCTCTCCCTCTGTTCTTTCCTCCGCTTGCTCTCTTTCTCTCTTACTCTCTCAAAAATTAATAAATAAAACTTTTAAAAAGACTCTCGCTAAGCTTTGCGCAGTGGCAGTATTGTAGCCAATGAGGTTTATCTGAGGCGCGATTATTGCTAATTGAAAAAGACTCCCACTGAAGTACTTGAAAGCAGCTTGTCCTTTGGGGTAAATGTTCTCCACCATCATGCAGTGTATAAGCGTATTGTACAACTGTAATTGATGCCGCGAGTTTTAGATGCTGTATTAGTTTGCTTTGGCTGCCACAGCAAAATACCATAGGCTGGGTGGCTTAAACAAAGAAATTTATCTTCTCACAGTTCTGGAGGCTGGAGGTCCAAGATCAAGGTGCTAGCAACATAGCTTTCACTCTTGGCTCATAGACAGCTGCTTTCTTGCTGTGTGCTCACGTGACTTTTCCTTGTGTGTGCATGTACAGAGACATGTCTCTCTTCTTATAAGGCCACCAATCCTAGGATTAGAGCCCCAAACTTATGGCTTCATTTAACCTAAATATATTCCAAAGGCTTGTCTCTAAATGCAGCCACAGTGTGGGTTAGAGCTTCAACACATGAATTTGATGGGTACCAATTCAGTCCACAGCACATGCATTATCACTTTCGGACCCCACAATAATCCTATGAGCTTTATATTGTGAAATTAATCTTATAGATGAGGACAGTAAGACTTTGAGAATCTAAGTAACGAAAACCACATTATTGATCCAGCAACAAAGATGGGATTTGAATCAGGCCTATTTAACTCTAGAGCCCTAGCTCTTGGTCCCCATACTGTAATGGATATAGATTAAAATCTGTCTAACAAATTTTACTTCATAGAAAAGTAGGGTAGGGGCTCCTGGGTGGCTCAGTGGGTTAAAGCCTCTGCCTTCGGCTCAGGTCATGATCCCAGGGTCCTGGAATCGAGCCCCGCATCGGGCTCTCTGTTCAGCAGGGAGTCTGCTTCCCTTCCTCTCTCTCTGGCTGCCTATCTGCCTACCTGTGGTCTCTGTCTGTCAAATAAATAAATAAAATCTTAAAAAAAAAAAGAAAAAGAAAAGCAGGGTAAACTTTGTTCTGAATTATTTCAAATTATGAGTAGGAATATGGATATGATTCTCTGGATCAAGAGTTTTATTTTAAACATTTTCTGATTGTTATTCATAGGCACAGGTTTAAGTCAATATAGATCTCTGGTTAGAATACATGCTAGCCATCAAAAGAAATGAAATCTTGCCATTTGCGACGATGTGGATGGGACTAGAGGGTGTATGCTTAGCGAAATAAGTCGATCAGAGAAAGACAACTATCATATGATCTCCCTGATATGAGGAAGTGGAGATGCAACATGGGGGTTTGGGGGGTAGGAAAAGAAAAAATGAAAGAAGATGGGATTGGGAGGGAGACAAACCATAAAAGACCCAATCTCAGAGAACAGACTGAGGGTTGCTGGGGGAAGGGGGTAGGGACAGGGAGGTGGGGATATGGACATTGGGGAGGGTATGTGCTATGGTGAGTGCTGTGAAGTGTGCAAACCTGGCGGTTCACAGACCTGTACCCCTGGGGCTAATAATACATTATATGTTTATTAAAAAATTTTAAAATGTATTAAAAAATACATGCAAAACTCTGGTAAAAATAAATGTATTCAAACTTTGAAGAACAGATGATTCTAAAGCATTCTAAACAGAGGGTCATCCTCAAGTAATCGACTTCACTTACCATCAATTCCCTTTAGAACTAAAAGTCTTTAAGGGGCACCTAGGTGGTTCAGTCATTTGGGTGTCCACCTCTCAGTTTCAACTCATGTCATGATCTTGGGGTCCTGGGATTGAGCCCTGTGTTTGGCTCTGTGCTCAGTGGGGAGTCGGCTGGAGATTTTCTCTCTCTCTCTCTCCCTCTGCCCCTGCTTGCTCTCTCTCACGAATGAATAAATAAATCTTTTTTAAAATGTGGATTAAATTACTATAATTTTAATCAATATACATCAGTAGTGATTACCTAAAGAGCAAAAAAAAAAAAATACATCTAAAATACTGTAATCAGGTTCATTCAATTTGTGAAACCAAAAATATTCAATTTAATTGCTGGTATGATTATAGGAAATATTTCATTTTTGTTATGAGAGTTTGCCAGCATATTTAGATCATACATAAAACAGCTTGATATATGCATATATATAATATGTTAAATAAATATATTTAACGTTGTTACGTTACGTTGTTAAAGTCTTTTTTTTTTTTTAAGCAATAAAATCTACCTCAAAACCCACTGGTTACAGTAAGTACTCTACAGGGAACAAGGTGAGGGCTTTGATTTCCATTTTTCACCATGGGAACTTGAAACATAAGGCTTTAAGTGATTTTCTTAGTCACATAGCAAGATTGAGATAGAAGCAGAGAAATAGCATAGGTCCTTGGTTCCAATTTCCTGATGGGAAGCGATTAATGACAGTAATTCAGTATCATTAGAGGTGATGTGGAAATGCATTATTTAAAATCTCAGCGACGAGGCAAGCAAAATCATAAGCAACCAGTTTTCACTTTCTGAAACAGCGAATCTCTAAAAAATACAAAGAATCTCTCACCCTACTATCATTCAGCCTCATTTAGTCAAAATAAATGAGTCTGTTTTGAAAATTGTTTCCTAACGAATCTGATCTTATCTCACTTTCAGTTAAGCAGCAGGAACCTGAGTACCACTTCAAAAGCCCTTACCTCCTTCAGTCTCTGAACAACCTGGTGTCAGTGGCAACTAAAATTTCTCGTGATTAACCCATCTAATATTAACAATTTCCTACTCCCCCGCCCCTCAGATTTCTGAATGAGCAGAATTGCTTCACTCCACAAATAAGCCAGTAGTTTATCTCTTCCACTTTCAAGTCACAAAGTAACTGACCGAGAATTCCCTGTACTCAACTCTCATTACCCTATGGTCATGGATGGAGGAGATCTAAAACGCAGCCATCCAAATTACATTGCCAGGGTAATAACATCAGCATCACCTGGGAACTTGTTAGAAATGCAGGGTCTCGGGCCTTGCCCCAGAATTGCTGAATCAGAATCTGTATTTTAACAAGATCTCCAGATGATTTGTAAGAACGTTGAAGTTACAGGTAAATTGATTAAAATGCAGAGAGAATGCCCACACCTTGTTGGGATTCTTGATGGCAATTTCTGCAAAGTCAAGCTGGCTTCTTGCACTCACCTAGGGCACTTCTGTACCACCTCCTCCTTAGTCACTCAGTCTCTGCTTTCGGAATTAAGAGTACACTTATCACTTATCATAAGGAGCACTGAGTCATGTGGAGAACTGTTGAATCATTATACTGTACACCTGAAACTGATATAACCCTGTATCTTAACTATACTTTAGTAAAAATGTTTTAAATTTCAAAATAAAAGTTTTTAAAAAAATAAATAAATACAAGCTGAAGCTTTTCAGTTGTTTCTGTCTTCATTGAGTAGTGTTTCTGTACCATGCACTTCCTCTTCTCCAACAAAATTTCATGGTTTTGTTTTCTGTAGCTTGAGTTATGAAATAATAATTTTAAAATATAAAATTAAGCTAAAATATTGATAATGTTTTTTCAAACTACATATACTCTCTCCTCATCCACTGAAAAACCAGTTCTAGGAAATAAATTGGAAATAAATTTATAAAAAGAGCTATAATACCGTGCATATTTTTGACTTAATGAATGACCTTGCTTATCTTCTTACACTCCAAGGAATCAAAGGACAAATTAATTTCATAAAGATTTTCATAGTAGTTCTATTTTAAGGGTGGGAGAAAAAAAGAGAATCAACCTAAGTACCCCTATATAAGGAATGTTATGCAAAATAAGAAAATGGTAACAGAAAGAACCATTCAAAATTATACTGAAGTGCAAAGGTATTAGAGTTCTCTTACATTTTTCAAAAAATGTTAACCTCATGGGTTATGTTAATATAAAATTATGGCACATGAAAGAAAGAAGTGGAGACACGGAGACACCTCCTGATTACAACTATTCAGAACCATACCTATATATATATTAACTAGAAGCAAATTTAAACTAATATAAATTAATCCTTGCATATTAATTTTTCTTATAAAAGTATATAAGTTATAGTTATATAAGTATATATATAATTTATATGTGTATATATATACATTTTTTAAATTTTTTTTAAGATTTTATTTATTTATTTGACAGAGAGAGAGATCACAAGTAGGCAGAGAGGCAGGCAGAGAGAGAGGCAGAGAGAGAGGAGGAAGCAGGCTCCCCGCGGAGCAGAGAGCCCGATGCGGGGCTCGATCCCAGGACCCTGAGATCATGACCCGAGCTGAAGGCAGCGGCTTAATCCACTGAGCCACCCAGGCGCCCCATATATACATTTTTTAAAGAAAAAGAAACAAAATTATAATTTGGTGCTTTACAAATCTAGTCTAAGGCACAAACCAGAAAAATATAATTTATGATTAAAATATGTTACATCCCTTTTAGGTTTATCTTTTCTCTGACTCCTTCCAGTAATACAGACAAACCAAGAATGCTCTGTATTTTAAATTCCTTCCTCCACCAAATCCTTTGTCAGATTTGTTGATTAGCCTGGAATTTAAAATTTATCATGAAAAAAAATCTAGAAAATGAACAATTAGTCGAAAACAGTAGGGGCTTTTTGTTGCTGTTGTTGTTATTGTTGTTGACACTATTTTTAACTAATATTAAAATTTGCCTTCAGTTTTTCAAAAGCTGTCCCAACCCTTAAAAATGTGCTCTGGTTAGAAATGAATGAGAAGAAAGCAACCTGACTTATTTCTTATTTTCTCAAGGGGTCAGTGTTAGGGACAGACCTTGGTTTAGAACTAACAAAACCACATCAATTCCTTCTTCATACCACTTCAAGGACTACACAAAAGAAAAAGTTTAGTTACATCTGATTCTTCATGACATTGCAAATAAAGCATGCCAGTGCCCATTCGGTCTATGTCTATACAAACTATATACGCGTAAAAGTCAAGGCACAATCAAAATGTGACTGATTTTTTAAGAAATATTTCAGAACTTTCATACCCAGAAGAATGGTATCTTATACAAAGCCATCATTATTGAGACTATACTCTGAATCAAGAGATTTCTGAATTTCCTCTCGACAATCTTTCTTTTTTTCAGACTGAACTCGAATTTACAGAGCCATCAAGTCATTCAGCTTCAAGTCTGATGGGAAAACTACGTAAAACCAGTTTCAGTGAGTCATGACAATAAATATAATCTTTTCTTTCCCTGAACTGCCAGAGCACATTTTATTTATATACTCCTAGGATGCTCTGACTTTGTATTGCAATTATTTGTAGATCTCTTATTTATATTAATACCTACTACATATTAACTTTATAAATATTAACTCATGTAATAATCATCTGAGGATTATTAACCCTCTGAGGGAAGTACTATTCTTATCATTTCCCTTTTGACAGATAAGGAACCTGAGATACAGAAATTTTAACTTGCCCGAGATGAAATAGCTAGTATATGGTCAAGTTGGGATGCAACCAGAGAGTCTGGATGAAAGATCTGAGCTCTTAACCATGTTTCTACGCTGCCTTTCTCTTATATCAGAGGAAATGAATTAATAAATTGGTCTTAAAGTGAGTGGAAAAGCACAGTTCTCAAAAAGGGAGGGAGTCTGTTTGGCTTCATGGCTGGAAGTGTCCACCGAGGGGAAGAGGAAAAGAAGGGGCTGAAGGAAAGAGGCCAGTTGAGGAGAGCCCAAAAAAGATTAACCCAGACTTTCCCTTCACTTAAGCAAATGACATCCTCAGACTAATCTTGCAACTTTAATTTCACATTGTCAACTAGAATCAGCACTTGTTTTACTGGCCTGTGAACTGTCTGTTTGGTGGTTTATGTAATGCAACTTTAATCGTAGGTTGGGTTTCAAGCTTGCTCTGCCATTAATGGATTGTACTCAGAAAATCCAAACTAATTCTGATGACCTAAATTATCATGAAGATAAATGCGGTACCAACACACATATCCAATTGTAATAAAAAACTAACTGTAAATTAAGTCATAATTTCTCATTCTTTTGAGTTCTTTGCCACAACGTTCCCCTCTATTACAACTGATAAACTGGGATTTTATTTCGTCACTGTTCCTTCCCGCATATCTCCAGTTCAATGGTTTGATAGACACTTTAATCCCAGTTATCACTTAAATCTCAAAGGACAAAAAGATAACTGTCCTTTCATCTAAAGACGTATATGTCCAATGACTTCATTATGTGTCCTTGCAGCTAAAGAATATAACTGCATTTCAGCTTCCAAATCTTCCATTAGATAGGTAGCAAACAAAGTCAGAGATGTACAGAGGATGCTAATTATGGAAATAAACTATTTATGCAAACTAATTATTTTAAATATTATAAGTTGGTTTTCTACCTATCACAATCAAACTACCCCAGTGGGCAGCTTGGACTTTCCTGATGGCTGTCTACATTGAGAGTGAGAAAGGAAAAAAATGTCAGAGTTCAAGTGTACCTTAGTGAGAAGAAAATATACATAGAAAATCAAAAAGGATAAACTAAACTACACTAAAACAGAATAAAATAAAAATATTTGCATTAATAAGAGCATTTAGTACACAGGATGAATACAAGAAAAAATATGCTAAGTCAGTAGTTTTCTTAAGCAACAGAAAAATATGGTAGAAAAAGAAAATTACATTTACAATAGAAACAAAAAAATTGATATGGACATCCATACATACAATGACTAGAAATAAACTTAATAAAAGTGTGCAAGACCTATAGGAAGAAAACTACCAAATTTACTGATGGATATAAATTTTAAAAATTAACAAATGGAGAAATGTATCAGGTTTTTTGATGGGAAGACTACATTCTTTAAAGATGACAATTATTCCTTAATTTATTAATGAGTTTAATATAGTCCCAATGGCACTTTTTTTTAAGCTAACAAGATTATTCCACATTTCATCTCTAAGAACAGTAAGAATAGCAAATAATTCGGGTTCCTGGCTTGTTCAGTTGGTGGAGCATGCGACTCTTGATCTCGAGGTTCTGCGTTCAAGCCTTACATTGGATGTGGAGATTACTTAAAAATAAAATTTGGGCAGGAAAAATAAAAGCAAATAATTATTTAAGTGTATTAAACATTACCATACTATAGTGCTAGTAATATAAGAATAAATAGACCACTTGAGCCAAATAGATGGGAAATAATAACTGCTATATGTTAGAGTTTAATATGTGGTAAAATGGGCTAGGAATTGATGGGGAATGGAAGTTCTATTTATAAATTCTATTAGGACAATCGTTAGCTACTTTGAAACAAAATCAAATTAGATCTTTTCTCATCAAAATGGAATTCCAAATGGAATTAAAGAAAATGTAAACTAACCAAACCATAAATTGAAAATGAAAACTGAAGTGAAGCGGTATAGCATCTCTGGAAGAGAAAGAACTTTCTAAGCAAAGGAAGCAAAGGAAGAAATTAAGCACAAAGAAAATGAGCGACAGATTTGACTATTAAAAATGTTAGTTTCTTGTGTATCAGAGAAGAGTAATGGCAAACATCAGACTGAGAAAAGATACTTGCAACAGATGAAGGACTAGTATATAAAAAATCATAATGTGTTAGGAAAAATAGTAAGATCCAAATGGTTAAATGGCAAAGCACACAAAGAGCCAACTTATGAAAAAGGAAGTTCAACAGCTTACCAACCATATAAAAGACATTCACTCACTAATCAAAGAAATATGAAATAGTGAGGCACCAAACTTCAAGAATTTTTGTTAACAATATACCCATTTCTAGGGAGGGCATAGTGCAATGGACACTCTCGTGCATTACTGATGAACATATATGTAAACTGGCATAAAAATTTAGGAAAAATATTTAGTGATCATGTATATGTCAGGAATCCTAAGCTGTTAATGTTCTCTGACCTGGAAATTGCACATCTTCAAATTCATTATAAGGAAGTAATCACAAATACAAGGAAGTCTTTATGGACTAAAATATGAATCATGATGACATTTGTAAGAGCAAAGAAAAATGGAATGATTCAAATGTCTAAAAATGATGCCTGGTTAAGGAAAGTATAGTACGATCACTGGCCGAACTATCATGCAGCCATTAAAAATGATGTCTTAAAACATAAATGAATAGGTTTTTTCACGTTAAGTGGAAAATGCAATAGAACACAATATTGTAAGAGCACTTATGTATTTAGAAAGCAAATTATTTTATTAAAATATGGAAGAAAATGCCCTTAATTTTCAACAGTAATTGTGTTTAGGTTATAAAACTATAGATGATTTCCCTCATTTTCATTACTTACATTATTCTGGCTTTCTATAAGAAGAATAGGTATTGGGAACTATTTTTAATAGACTCATTATATAAAAATCTGCATTTATGTGTTGAAAATGCCTGAAAGGAAAACTCACTTTAAAGGAAGGTGAGCAATTCTGTAAATGAAAAACTTCTTTAGTAGTTTATGAGATTGAATTTTCCAGAACAGAACAAAGGAAAAGGCCATATCTAAAGGTCATGATTGGGGGCTCAGAACCAGGGAAAGGAGCAAGCACAGTTTGAAAATAGCGTTTAAAATAACCTTTGAAAGGCACACATAATGTCTTATTTCTGCAGTGAAAATACAGAAACGAAAGCTCAACCAAACCTTGGATAATGGGAGAAAATGGAAGATGGAATGAGAAAATATTCTGAGCTATATCTTGTTCGTGTGTATATGACACCATTTACATTGTTATTTCTACTGCATATCATAAGCACACAAGTTTTAGTTTCAAATGAGTACGTGGTTTATTTCAAAATCTGGCAATCATGATCTAAGACTTTGAGGCCCCAGTGTGCCCATCAAAAGACTGGCTAGGAGACTCCCAGTTGGCCTACCAAATTCTGCTACTTCATAAGGGGGTTTGTGTGGAGAGCTTAGAGTCATAAAAATTGCATTTATGCAAGATTCACTTGGGGTAAAAACTTACATGTTTGAGAATTTCCCATTCTGCCTAAGTTAATTCCTTATGTGGTCCTGGCCTACATAGGCAAAAGGATAAAAGTAGTCTTCTCTTTTGCATATTTTTCCAACAGCGATCTTATACAAAAGGTAGGCACACATTATGATTCCTATTTAACAGGTATGGAAATCAAGACCCAAAGAAGCTGAGTGACCTCCCCAGAGTCCACAACCTGGCCTGATTATCGGTCCAAAGCTTTTTGCAGTAAAGAAGGGTATTTGCCTTGGCAATCCATTTGTTAATTCAAAAGTATTTATTGAGTGTCTATTATGTACTTTGTAATGTGCCTCATAATGGCTATTATGTGCTAGGTTGTGTTCCTGGTGCAGGAGAGTTTCCATTTTTGCTGAAGGACACAGCAATACATAAGTAAACAAGCAAATGTCAGCAAGTTTAAAGCTCCTTGAAGAAAAATAAAGTCATAGAGTGTAGCAGGCACAGGGAGAAGCTACTTTAGATAGGATGGTCAAGGAAGTGGTCTCTGAGGCAAGACGCAGAAGTAACAAAGTGTAAAGATCCTAGGAGGAGAACACAGTTGGCAGCTTTGAGAAACAACAAAGGGACCAATGTGGCTGAGTCTTTAGGTGCATTCTTGCCATACACTGTCTCAACTTACTCTCCTGCCCAGGCTTCTTTTTTTTTTAAAGGTTTTATTTATTTATTTGATAGACAGAAATTACAAGTAGGCAGAGAGGCAGGCAGAGAGAGAGGAGGAAGCAGGCTCCCTGCTGAGCAGAGAGCCTGATGCGGGGCTGGATCCCAGGACCCTGGGATCATGACCTGAGCTGAAGGCAGAGGCTTTAACCCACTGAGCCACCCAGGCGCCCCCCAGGCTTCTTTTTTATCTCTAGGGTAAGGGGCTCATTACCTTCTTTCTTAGCTTCTCTAAAGAAGCCCTTTTCACTTGTCCACTCATTCCTCCACACTCTTTTGATAAGAAAAGAGCCGCAGTATACTAGATGGCTTTCACTGCCCTTCCCCAGTTTCCACTTGGGAAAAACAATTATGTAAACAAATCATAAGGATCTGAGCCCAAGACTAGTATCAAAAAGACAATAAATAACAAGTGTCCATGAGGATGTGGAGAAAAGTGAACCCAAGACTAGTATAAAAAGACAATAAATAACAAGTGTCCATGAGGATCTGGAGAAAAGTGAACCCTTCCACACTTCTGATAGGAATGTAAATTGGTGTAACTACTATGGAAAACAGTACAGAGGTTCCTCAAAAAAAAAAAATGGGAAAAAAAAAACCAATAATTCCATTATGGGATATTTACCCAAAGAAAACAAAAACATTAATTCAAAAAAACATATGCACCCCTATTTTATTGCAACATTATTTACAATAGCCAAGATATAGAAGCAACAAGTGTCCATCACCAGATGAATGGATAAAGAAGATGTGGTATAATATATATAATGGAATATTACTCAGCCATAAAGAGAATGAAATCTTGCCACTTGCAATGACACGGATGGAGCTAAAGAGTATAATGCTAAGTGAAACAAGTCAGGGAAAGACAAATACCATATGATTTCACTTACATGTGGAATCTAAAAAACAAAACAAAACACTCTTAAATACAGAAAACAAACTGATGGTCGCTAGAGGGGAGAGGGACGGGAGGGGATGGACAAAATAAGTGAAGGGGATTAAGAGGTACAAATTTCTAGTTATAAAATAAATAGGTCATGAGATGAAAACTACAGCATAGAGGATATAGTCAACAATACTGTAATAACTTTGCATGGTGACAGATAACGACCACACTTATCATGGTGAGCATTTTGTAATGCATAGAATTGTCACATCACTATGCTGTACACCTGAAACTAATACAACATTGTATGTCAACTGTACTTCAAGAAGAAAAAAGATCTGAACCCAAGAGATTCACCTGCTTCCACGTATTTCTCTTGAAGTCTTTATAATAAATGTGTTTAGCATGGCCTGAGAGTTGCCACCAACATGGCTTGACCATGTTAAAAAAAAAATAATAGACAACAAAAATCATCTAATAATGGCCTCAGTGTGATCTTTCTTCACTGACCCGGAAAGTATTTCACAGTATTGCAGTGTATCATTAGGGATCAAAATTACTACCGAGAATTTTCCTTCATTTTGTTTCTGACTAGAACTACTACGCAGTGCAGGTGTTTCTCGTGTGACAAAAAGTGATCGAGCTAGTTCCTTCCTTAGAAATGCCCCGTGAGTACTGAAAGAGCTCGACCGAAGACAGATACAATAATAATAACAACAGTTTATGTTTACTGAGCATTTATTATGCATCCAGTCCAGTGTTAAATTCTATACCTGCATTATCACACTCTCCTATGAGGTAGTTCGTATTATTATACCCATTTTATGGACAAGAAAACTGGAAGGCCGAGAGGTTAACTTGCCAAGGTCACAAGTCTACCATCAGACTGGCACAGGATTAGGTCTCAGATCTCCCTGATTCTGGAGCCCTGGAGCTAAGATGAAAGTGCATCTGATTCAAAATGGGCGTTAGACTCAGGCATGCCTAGGTAAAGGGCAAAGCTGAATCATAACAACGGTGTTTTTTCTCCATGTCCTTTACCACTACTGTCAGTCCTAGCTTTTTATCAAGAAGGGTCCCACTTCTGAAACTCCCGGCCTCCACACACAGCTCTTCTAAAAGAAGCGAAGTAAGCAGATCCAGAGAGGCAGTTTGACTTCCAAATATCCCCCTCTGAGCACCCCGACCTAACGGGCATTGCATTCTTAAAGTAATGGATTCCGTTTCTCGGTCCCATCCTCTCCCAGAATGTGATGGTTTCCTTTGGGAGTACACCTCAAATTCCATGTAAAGAGATCTGCAGAAAGGCCTTTCCTTTTCTCAGGAGCCGGTGGCCCCAGTTCCGGCCTGTCCACCATCCCAGGGCTCCACCTCCCTGGCCTCCACTCGTCGGGAGCCTAGATCTTTCTCAGAGCAAGGGTAGATTCTAGGCTGTGTCTCCCCACCCCAAAGGGCATTCTCTGCCGCTGCCACAAAAGACCCGGGGAGGCCTTTCTAGAGAGTGAAGTCCCTGGGAGTGAAACCTCCATGAAGGGCCTAACCCGAAGCCCGGTCCGCGACCACCCTGGGCTGGACCTGAGGAAGACTGTCTCATGAGCAGGGGAGGAGGCCTCAACGTCGCCTGCTGCCGCCCGCACCCCCAGCCAGAGCCCTCAGTGGGTCTGGTGCCCATGGCCACCAAGACGTACTCACAGCACACACAGGCAGTACACGCCCGGGACGGTCTCACTGTCTCTCAGCAAATAGCTGCCATCCAGACCCGTGGCAAGTAGGAGCTTCTCCCCCGTCTCCCGGCTGATTTTGCCATGGTACACAGCCACTGTGTCCATGACCTGGTGGACTCGTGGGCCGCTGAGGTGTGGGACAGTGGAAGGCAGATGCCACTGCTGCTGCAACCGGGCCCCAAGTCAGCCACCTGACTCCCAGTTCAGCCAGATGTGCAGAAAAAGAGAGAGGAGTGCCGGAACAACAGGATGTTGTCTATCTGCCTTAAAACCTCCTTTCACACTTCAATTAAAACCAGCTCAGCAATTCGGAGGCTTGGTTATTGCCACAAGGTTCAATCCCCCTCCCCGCCCTTACCCTCCCTACCCCTACAACACAACACAGGGTTCAGAATGAGAGGGGAGCCCAATTGGAAGAAGGTCCTTGCAAGATCTGGGTTGTACGACGGTGGCAGCCCCTGGCCCACAGACAGGAATGCTTGCTAATGCTTCCGTTCTTGCAGTTGTCCCAGGGGCCACCAGGGATGACTTAGCTTACTTAACTAGTCCTCAGAGGTGTTGATGATAGAGGCAAGGTGTACATGGCCCTCATGTGGGCCAGAAACGTGCTGACAGAGAATGAAAGAACCAAAAGCTCTGAGACCAAAGCACAGAAACTACCAGTACTATCAGCAGGTAGTCACTCCTGAGCACAGCCGGGAAGGTCCTTCACAATCAAAAGTAGTTGGTGAAAAACCTGCATGGGCCAAGTCTTTTCTATTCTTCCTAGTCCTCTTGAGTAGTCCCGATCCTGAGCAAATGCTGATTTTTCCTACTTTCTTGGCCAAGATCCCAGGGTGCTGATTGAGGGACAAAAATCAATCTACGTGCAAGTTGCCTGGATGGCTCAGTCAGTTAGCATCTGCCTTCCACTAGGGTCATGATCCCAAAGTCCTGGGATTTCCGGCTCCCTGCTCAGCGGGGAGTCCCCCCCCCCCCCCCCCCGCTCCATGCTCACTCTCACTCGCCCCCCCTCAAATATAGAAATAAAACTTTACAAAATTAGTCTGTGTCCAAAGATGTTGCAAATTTTTTTCTGTGATGAGCTTTAGATGAGAGAATGAATCATTTCATTGGTGCTTTTGTCTTTATGCCCTTTGATGTACAGGGTTTGCCTTTCCACATTTGGGGCCTAAAACTTGTTTTAAATCATATCGCAAGTGTTGATAATTATATCCTCTGTTGTTAACAGAGTATATTTCTTCTTCAGTTGATGCTAAACTATCATTAATTTTTTAAAGCCTTTCAACTTTCATTTCCTTCTCTGAAATGAAGCATTGCTTCTATTTTAAAATATGCAGTTAAGTAATATTCTCCTCAAACTTCCCCTTTTTTACTGGAATAAGACTTTGTTAATGCTTGAAGCTGGATGGCCTTCTACATTGTTCCTTTTGATTATGTAAAATACGTGTAAAACAGGAATTTAAATAACTGAAGTCCTGTGTTTGTTATATCTCTTCCACGACTTCAGCACCTAATTTCGTGAAAGCATGGCAAGGCTGAGACCTCAAGGCTGGGAGAACAAGTTTAAATCCTCAAATGCCCTACTAATGGATCAGGTGCACAGAGTTGCCTTGCATCAGAGCCAGAAATGTTTTTGCCACCTGCTAGAGTTGAGAACAATCCTCTCAGATTTCAATGGCAGCTAGTAGTGACTCACTTTTTTTTTTCTTTAAGTAAACTCTACCCCTGACATGGGGCTCAAACCCACAACCCGAGATCAAGGGTCGCATGCTCTACCGACTGAACTGGCCAGGTGTCCCGTGACTCTACTTGATTGAAGCATGATCAGCCTTAGACTCTATTAACCTTAGTAGATGAAGTGTAAGCATAAGCTTCTTACAACACCAAGAATAAACAAAGAAAATAAAATAGTATTCAAGAGGATATTTGGGGATAGCTCTGGGGAATTGAGCCAAGATTATCTCATCATCTTTCTACCTCACTTGTTTATGGTCAAGTCCACCTTTCACCCTCCCTCGTGCATTGGGTCAAGGAAGAAATCAATCTAATAAGTGAACGCATACATCAATGTTAAGGATTCAAGAAGTCCGTCCTGAAATATCTATATTTTGAGTGGGCAAATGATTAGCCCAAAGAAGTTCATCACAATGGTGAAATTTCAGACATGAAAAGGGAAGATAGGGTAGGGGGTCCAGGCCCTCATTCAGTCCATTCGGACAACAGCGCACCTGTGAGGTGAACTGTGAGAACATTGTGTCACGTAGGTAAAAATGAAACCTAAATTTTGTTTGGTTTAATGTTTTGGTTTGGGGGTGGGTGTTTGTTTTTGGTTTTTGGTTTTTTGTTTTTGGTTTTTGTGTTTTCTTTGGTCTCTGAACAACCCTGTACAAATCATCCACAAATTTAGGAACAGCACAACCTGGATCTGACAGCAAAAGTGTACCATGCATTCTTCTTTTCGTTCCGTGTTTGGTTCTGCGTTGCTAAAATAGCACACCTGTCAAAGCAGCCAGGTACGATGGGGTTCAGCACAACTAAACTCGTATAAAAAAAGAACAGATAAATTATAAGGTAATAGTCCAACTCTCACATCCAGCATGTCGTTGTCATCTCACAAGCAAGTTGACAGCTGGGCCAGCCCTCTATTGCGGTGTTGATGAAAAATACCGACATCATCACTCTAGTGCTCCACCAGTACTGAACCTGACTTTTTAGCAAATTCAGAACTTTGTGCCAAGCTTGAAATATAGAGAAAGAGGGTTCAAAATGGCTCTCTTCTTTCTTTCTCTTGCTATGCCCACAAGAGAGGAAAAGGGAAAATGAAGAGAGGGGAGCAATAGACCTAGTGGAGGTACCAGTAGAGAAAGAGAAAGAATGGGCCCCAAATGCAAGTATAATCCACTTAGAAGCAGAATTATCCGATGAATCTCCTATTGCCTATCTCCTGCACTAGAATGCAGGGTCCTTGATGGCAGGAATTTGTGTACTTTACTCACCACCACAGTATTCTCCATGTGGCACATTTTATTTCTTTATTTTTTTCATCTGTTTTTATTTATTTTTAATTAAATTCTACACCCAACATGGGTCTTGAACTCCCAACCCCAAGATCAAGAGTCTCACGCTCTGTGGACTGAGCCAGCTATGCATGCCCATCTACCATATATTAGATGCTTAAATATATTTGTTGAGTGAGTGAATGAATGAAATTAGTGCTCAAAAGAAAATAAGAGAAAAAATGCATACACACACACACTTGGTTGTACATGCCTCTGGCCCACCTTTGGAATGGCAAAATAAATTGGAAGAAGGATTAATCCAGTAATAATGAGGGCCAAATTGTACTCCATGTTTTACCATGAAATTACTTTCTCTTCTGAGGCTCTTTCTCCATCTGTCAAATGGACTTGAACCAGATGACCCTTAAAGCCACTTTCAACTTTAACATTAATTTTGTGCTTTAAACAAAAACCAAGAGTACTTTCCAGAGAAACAGAGGGGAAATGGACTGAGCTCATTTGTGTGCAAGAAGCAAGAGCAGTTTCCTCAAATCTCACCCAATAAAGGAAAGATTTTTGTTCTTGTTGTTTTTTAAACGACCTAAGAAATAAAAATCATGAGGTGGAGGAAGAGAGCTTCACAGTTTAAAGCAAACTACAACCTTTTAAAATATAAATGCCATTTAAGTCAAATATAAAAGCATTGACAAACTGTCAGCCAAGGTTGAAAGTGTCCTCTTATCTAGACTTGTCACCTCCTGAGGTCTCTGAGAGGTGACAGAATTTTGCATGGGATGCCCTGTCTGAGGTGCTAATTGTCCTCATTTCAAATGCCCTAGGCTTTTCTCCAACCCGGGTAGATTAAAAGGATGATGCCAAGGGTGGTCAGTTTTATAGAGTGGATCTGACATTTCGAAATCTTTTTCTCTAACCTTTCAAAACTAACTTTGTTCTTCAACTAGCTCATCTATAGGTGTGAATTCTCCTGTGACAGTGTTATGATTTGGCACCTATGGTGACTTTACACATTCTCTCGGCACTTACTAAAATTCACTTCCTTTACAAAAATGAGAAAAAGGAAAAAATGTCTTGAAAAGAGCACCTCCTTTTGAAAATATCTGGGTTTATCTATGAGGCTAATTTTTCTAATGCCCCTTTGTTTTGTAAGCAAGAAGCCAGAGAGAGGGTTGTGTGTGCTTAAGGCTATTTTAAATACGTTTATTCTTTCAGCCAACATCATGGGCACCTACTGTCTGATGGACACTTTAGCAGGTATTTAGGTTAGAGAGAAGAGCTGTGACTGAGGAAAGGATGGGCTTCTGGGGGAACAGTAGCGGGGCATCTAACTCAGCTTATATTCTAAACCTGCACAACCTCACTGAGACAGCAAGTTCTTGATCTTTCTGTCTGCCCCGTATGGTTCCTTGTACTTGTCCTAGTTTTACCTCCTTTGTGACTTAGAGGACACTTCCTAATTCAAGCTAAAAAACTCTTGCCTGCTTCTGAAGTTTTGTTCTTGGAATCATAGCTAAGCTTTGCTAACCACGTCTTACATTCTAGGCATTTCTCCTAAACATTTTACATGTATTATCTCATTTATTTTTATCAACAGCCTTATGAAGCAAATTATTACTATTATTATTACTATTACTATTTACCTACATTTTACGAATGGGGAAGCCAAAAGTCAGAGAGTCTCGGTAGCCTGCTCAATGCAACACAATTGGTCAGCATCCCACCTGGGAATTGAAGACAGGCTGCTGACTTCAGAGTCTGTGTGTTTCACTAATACCCTTTTCTGTCTCCCAACCTTAATTCTGAGGTCACTGTACTGAATTAGTTGGGCTTCAATCTCTTATCTAGCAGGTGTAATTTTGACTTCTGGAATATTCTTCATATACTCCTCAAGTGTCAACTGTTCTCATGACCTGACTTGTAGCATGTCTCTGCCTATCTATGTGCTTTATGAGATTGGGTACTCTGCTTTAGCCTGGGCCTCATTGATTAGCCTGTCTTGGAGTCTCTTACAGAGTCAAGGTCTGTTCACTCAGGCTTACAGGCCTGGAATCTGGATCATCAGCTTATTCATCTAAAGTAATAGAACACTGAATCACTGTATTGTACACCGGAAACTAACACAGCACTGTATGCTAACACTACTGGAGTTAAAATAAAAACTTAGAAAAAAAATAAGAGTGAATTAACAGAACACCACGTGGTCTGGGTGTCTTCTGTCCTGGGTTGGCCTGGATGCACATACGAGATCTTATTAAGGAGTTTTTCTCCTTCTCCTTTTACTCAACCAAATGAAGGCCACTCTTGCCCAGTTTTTCCTTATCTTTTCCCATAAAGATAAAATGAAATAACATACATGATGTAACTGGAACCTACGATGAATTCCTCTTGGCACATCGATCTTAGCACACAGTACCTGACCTAGTTAGCACCTTTGTTCCCCCTCTCTCTACCTCCACAGAGAGTGTGGCTTCTATTTACTTCAAGGAGTCTATCATTTCTGACGCTGCCTTCTTTCACATTCATTGTTTACCAACGTCTGTCCTGTGGTCTCCCTCATTTTGGTTTATAGAAACAAGTCTTCTCATCCCACATCTTGGCACCTGACAACATGTCACCCTTCTGATTTCATCAACCCAGTTGCCTTTGGATCATTACTGAACCTTCCCTCTATTTCCTTTCATCCTGGGTGGGGGCACTCTGGGTCTGAGAGCAGTCCAAGAAAATACCATTTCATTGTAAAGGAGGCTCCAGCTTTCTTTCTAAAAATCTGTTCTCTTTCTTGGAAGTTCAAAAATAGAGAGCTTAAACTACAAGATTAAAGTCCAAGAGACTGTTATTTTGTCTATACATTTTTTTGACTGAACATTGTTTTAAGAAACCTCTGATGTTTTGAAACAGGGAAGGCCACTTTGATCTATATCCTATGAATACCAAAATTTGGCAAAAGAACAGGATGAAATGGACTATATAAACGCATCCCTGAGCAGTTTTGTAGATACAAAGGAAATATTATAACCCAGGAAACAAAACAGCTAATGGTGGATTTCTGAATGCATTTTGTAGTTACAGATGTGACATTGGCATCATTTTTCTTTTCCTTCTCAGTAATCAATATTTTATGAAAAATGCTAGAAACATTGATCAGTGTGGAGTTTAGTGGTATGAGTCTTTTACAAAGCAGGTCCTATATGTTCTGAAGTTTCAAAACTGTCTAGACAATATCAGGAATTATAGTGGTAAAGGTATGAACTTTTCAGTCCTTGCTCAGTCCTTTTCTTTCCTGAAACCGATATGGTCACTGAAATTATCAAAGTAAATATATATCAAACAAAAAATAAATGAGATTAAATATCCTAAAACTTTTACTTAGAGATGAAACCCTCAGAGAGCTCTTTGTCATCACTTTATAAACACTGGCGTAAGGTTAAATGCTGCCTACCACAAAAATAATCACAGGTTTCTACCTTGTGTGCAATTATTTTTGTAAGGTAGTATATAGAATGAAGAATCAAACCTAAAATAGTAGATATAAACATAAAAAGCAAAGAACTGGAGAATGTCACAAGTAAAGCTGTAATACTGCATATTATTTCAAAGTAAAACAAAGTTAACTTTCTCAGCAACTTTTTCTGTTGACTAGGGGCACAATCTGAAACCATCTGACTACCGTGGAAGCTTTGCAACCCCGAATACATACTGAACATGTATTTTTTTAATCCTTTAACACTTACTCGTATTTATCATGTTTTAAAACTACTAGCTTTCGGGGCACCTGGGTGCCTCAGTGGATTAAAGCCTCTGCCTTCAGCTTGGGCCATGATCCCAGGGTCCTGGAATCGAGCCCCTCATCGGGCTCTCTGCTCAGCAGGAAGCCTGCTTCCTCCTCTCTCTCTGCCTGCCTCTCTGCCTGCTTGTAGTCTCTGTCAAATAAATAAAATCTTTAAAAAAAAAAAAACTACTAGCTTTCTACAGAATTGTTCCTAATTTGCATCCTCAAAGTTCATAGAAGTTTAAGAAGGTAGTAATGATGGGTTCTAAGGTATTGTCACTATCACAAAGAGCCTAAGAAAATGGTCCATTTGCCTGTGATTAGGCTGCATGTAATAATAATAGTGATTATAATATTCACTGAATCCCCACAAAAATCCTAAACTTATATGACAAATGACTGCTTTTAGGTGGAAGTATATCAAGTTTGTGTGAGGGAACCTTAGAGATATACATGCTTTCTCAATTTTAAATGAGAGAATAATCACATATTAAATAATGCTGTTTGAGACACAGAATCTTTTGAAAACTGACATCTCCAGGCCAGAAAATATGATTGAATAATTGATGAAAAGGCTGATAACTACTGTTTGGTGTATATTTGTCATATTTCTTCTAACCAAACAGGAGATTATAGAGGGCGATAGTAATGACTTCCATGTTGTCTAACACAGTGTCCAGCACATCCAAAGACTTCTCTACATGCATGATCTTTGTTTGATCTATAAAGTAATAAAAACCTAGGGATTCCTACAGGCATTTCTTCCCTCTAAAACTGACACCAGGAAGAGTATATGATCCTTTTTTACAATTGCTTTATGGCCCAAGGAAGTTGGGCTAGATGGGCCAGGATCTGACCTACTGGAGGGATTCTTAGGCTCATTGAATAGAGTGCTTCCAGCATGAACCCAATAGGAAGCTGTACTCAAGGAACTGTACTAGGTCCCTTGGGGGTACAGATACTCAGTGTGCCAGCGTTTCTGATGCCTGTGTCATTGTGGTCTTGAACACTTCTCTTAAGTGCCCGAGAACAAGCACTGTCAATGAGAAAAATCTGTTCAACCGCAACTTCCTAAGGTCCCAGGCCAGGATTGTTTCAGGATCCCTAATTTTATGTGAGGCTTAGTTCCAGTGGACGCCCTCACTCTATCATGTGCTAGAAGTGAGAAAAACACTCACAGGCGCTATGCACAATGCCTGCACCACATAATAAGAATCTGCTACTCTTCGGTGCTGAGACTTTACAAAGCATGTGATAAGGAAATTATGTATTTCTTTGCCATTCTGTCATAGATTTAGTACCATGATTTTAAAAAAACGTCGATTCTAGTCCCCATTTTGCAACACCAATCGGGAAGCTTTTGCAGTCTCCTTTCCCCCCTGCTTCCTCACTGAACAGTATACGTGCATATATATTAGGCTGTTACAGCTGGCCCCTTATCCACTTAAAACAAAAACTGAGTGATTCAGACAGACTTCAGATAAGCAGTCAAGATGGGCTCTATCTTAACAGTACTGAACTCGGCTATTTATAAACATTTCATGAGGCCAGTCTGCTGAATGGAATACAAATCGCCTCTACTGCCTAAATTACCGCCAGCACCTCTTGGTTCCACAGTCTGGAGACAGTAAGTGGTCATACTCACTGGCAGCCAAGCTGGGCGCATGTCACAAAGCTTGAGAAATTCTAAAAGAGCAGCATGACCATGACCACCAGACTGTTACTATGCCTCCAGGTCTCTCCATTACAATCCTGTCACTGGATTTAGGCATTGATGACCCATGTGACATGCAAACATATTACTCAGTAAGGGTAAAAGTTTAAGGTATGGGAATATAATGGAAAGAGCAGAGGAATTAGAGCTGGTACAATTTCATTTTGAAGTCAGGCTTCACCAGTTCCCAAGTTTGGGCATTGAGTTACCCTACCTGTAAAATGGTATGGGTACCTATTCATACCTTAGAGTCACCAAAAAAGATAATGTGCTTAGAGCACCTGGCATATAATAAGCACTCAATGGTAGTAGCTCTTGTCATCATTAACAATGCCTTGTATTCATTACCACAGCACCCAGAGAAGAACCCTGAGGGTAGGGAAAGGAGCAACCCACTTTTGTGGGGCTCAGAGAAGTTCAGTAACTTGTTGAGGGTCACACAGCTAGTGAATAGCATCACAAGTATCTGAACTCAGGTCTCTCTAATCCCAAAGCCCAGGTTCTTGCCTTAGAAACTGCTACTGTTTCTTGTGTATATGTGGCTCAGAAAAAAGTAGTGATTTGACAACCTTAATGATTCAGGTTGTTTTGGAAAATGTCAACCTGGAAAGCCTGTAATAATATTAAACTATATAAAAGCTACTCACAGGGTGAGTCTGCTTTCATGCAGCCCTAAAGGCATGCCAACAAACAGAAGAGTCTTTTCAAAACCATAAATAAAGCAACCATAGTGAGATCTAGTGACCGGCTAGTACAAAGTGGATTATACTGGAAAATTCCCAAGTCCCATCTATGTATCATCTTCCCAAAATTCCAGGGAGCTATCAGCATACACAAGAGCATCACAAAACCAACCCCTAGCTCAGAAAACCTAGCTTTAGGTTGATGTCCCTGATGGTCCTCTTCCCCCGCAATGCTCCCCTCTAGTAAGCAAGTCCTCCCAGTTACCTGGACTGAGGAGAGAGAGAAAGCTGGTGGGGTAGGGTCAGTTCTCTGCCCCATCCCTGTCCCTACATCAAGCAGGCAGCCAGGTTCCACACACACACACCCCCACCCTGCCCTTTACCTCAGAGAACATTTGTCTTATTAACAGGCCATCTAAACCTGGATGATTTCCAGAATCCTGAGCACCTTGATGGGATTGTGCATAGGAGGGGACAGCGCCTTGCCATGCAGAAATGTAGGAGGGAGATTCGTGCTCACTGGACCTCTAGGAGACAGGGCCTAAGGAAAATAGTTTCATGGCACACATAGGGAGCCTGGATACCAGGCATCCGGGCTCCCAGCTTAGACAGAAGCCCCCTCCCCACCTCACCTCTCATGACCCTTGGGCCCAGGAGCAGCAGGGACCATGTGGACTCAGACAGTGAGGGGAACAGGGACAGTCACAATGGACTGAAGGCCCCATAGACGCTCCCTCACTCCCAGCCTTGGGTAACTCACTGGAAGAGGAGAGGCCCTCTAACAGTGAATAAGATCGAAATTCCTTCGCTTCTGTGGGACGGTAGGAAGATGTGGGTTTAAACTGCCGCCCCGGAGCAAACCTGCCCCGAGATGCACACCACACAGAAGACCCAGCAGGCAAGTGCACACTCTTTATTACCAGAACCAGGAAGCCTCTGACAGAGGCTGAGCTTGGCGAGCTGGGAATTCATGGGGGAATCTCAAGAACACCTTTCGTTCAGACTGGAGACCATCTAACTTCCCACCCCCTGGGCTCTACCCCCCTCGCGGGAGCAGAGAGCCTGCAGGGAACGCACCAAATGGAAGAGAAGTGCTTGCCCCAGTCCAGTTCTTTTTTAATCCAATCAGTCTTCCAAGAGGAGCACCATTCAAAGCACAATGTCTGCCCTTGGAATCCATTTTGTTCTTCATCCATCTTGACTGGAAAGGAGCTTGAGATGATGGTGGTCCAAAGCTGAGGGATCGAGTGTGTAGCCAACACTCCCTCAAGTACTGTCTTTCTTTAAGTCACCCAGCAGTCTTTCAGGCAACTAGAAAGAGAGCTGTCCCTCTAAAAGGAAGAAATCAAAAGAGTATCAGAAAGTCCCACCTGCACTTTCATGAAGCCACTTTCCTGATCTCTGCCACTGCTCATTTGTCTCACTTGTGAACAGTGAGATGAGCAATTCAGTGACACAAGTCCTTTCATGAAAGTCCCTGATGTTACTCCTGGAACTGCAAAAATATCTGGATGTAGGTGCCTGGGTGGCTTAGTGGGTCAAGTACCTGCCTTCAGCTCAGGTCATGATCCCAGGTTCCTGGGATCTAGCCCTACATCTGGCTCCCTCCTCAGTGGGGAGTTTTCTTCTCCCCTGGCCCCACCTTGAGATCTCGCTCTCTCAAAAATAAATAAATAAAATCTTTAAATACACACACACACACACACACACACACAATCTGGATGTCATTTCAATTGGGTTTACCGGAAAATCGTGCTGTATGCAAGGCAAAGACATCTTCCTGATACACTCTGTATCCCAAATTAGGCTCTCTCCTGTTATCTAACCGAACTCACCAAATCAAGTTATAATGTGTGCACCAGGTATTAACATATAAGTCCAGTTCCTAACACATACTAGACAGTAACTATTTGTTTAATGAATTAAATGTAATCAAATTTGCTATCATCTATAGAATTTACTACAGCAATACCCCCTTTAACTCTTTCAAATTAATCCTAACAGAGAAATTATACTCTAATAAAATTGTTTTGCTCTCCTTTCCCCCCTTATGAGTGCCAGAGCATCTCTTCTTCCCTGACTTCCTCTCATTCTTCTCAGTTTCAGCCAACGGGGGTCTCAGTGAGGTGTGGGTCAGCTGGAGTCAAGGTGTGATTTCTTTAGACTCTTGGGAGATCTTCTAATGGGATGGGTTCAGCTTCTTCAACAACAAACAAGTTCTGCTGGCTCAGAGACACAGAAACAGGCCCTCACCTATAAAACTTAAAAACAAGAAGCAAACATGAACACAGTGGGTTACAAAGGAATAATAGCATTTTGAAGGAAGAGCAGCGCTCCTAAAAATTCAATATAGTTATAAGTCAAAAAACACATGGCTGTTCCCAGCCAAAGACATGGCATTTTCAGGAAAAAAGATGCTAATAAGAAACCAGAAAGGAGTATGTATTTACATATGTAGTACCCACGATGATAAAAAAAAAAAAGTTGTTAGTTTCAGTATTGGAATAATGGATTGTTTTATTTTATTTTCTCTACAATAATTTTGGTTTTCACATTTTCTGTGACGTAAATAAGTTACTTTTTGATCAGAAGAAGGTCTTGGGAAATTAGTTTTTCTTTGGAGTGTTTTCATTCTTACCTTCTTGAAATCAGTGAATTTGTCCTGGGTCCAGGCCTCTACTTTCACCTGCCACACAGACTTTCTTGCATTTATAGCAGGCCTTACGCCATGAAAAATTCATGGCCTTACACCATGGGCAGTCCCAATTCACTGGACTGCATCCTGAGACAGACTTCTCCTGGTGCTCGAAATCCAAAGCTTTTTTCCCTTTGGGTTGCTTGGCCTTCTGCCCCTGAGGCTGCTGTTTCTTTGGGCTTTCCCTCATACCTTCGCTCCAGCCATCCCCTAGGGAGATCTCCTGGGGCCTCTGTGGACCTTCCTGGCTAGTCCCCTGGGGCCTCTCCAGATCTTCTTCCTGGCTTTGGCTACTGTTGTCCCCCAGAGAGGCCATCCCTTGGGGTCTTTCTGGATCTTCTTCCTTGCTGTGGCTCCCACTAGCCCCCAGGGGTACCAACTCCTGGGGCCCCTCTGGATCTTCTTCCTGGCTGTTGCTCCTACTGGCACCAAGGGGGGCCATCCCTTGGGGTTTTTTTAGATCTTCTTCCTGGTTGTGGCTCCCGCTGGCCCCCAGGGGTACCATCTCCTGGGGCCCCTTTGGATCTTCTTCCTGACCATTGTTGCTGGTGGCACCAAAGGGGGCCATCCCTTGGAGTCTTTCTGGACTTTCTTCCTGGCTGTGGCTCTCACTGGCCCCCAGATGTACCATCTCCAGGGAAGTCTCTGGATCTTCGTCCTGGCTGGCACCAAGGGTAACCACCTCCTGGGATTTCTCCAGATCTTCCTGGCTGAGTTTCCAACTATCCCCAAGGGGAATCATACCCTGGGGACTCTCTAGACCTTCTTCCTGACTCTGGCCCCAGGTATCCCTGGAGGGGACCATCTCCTGGGCCTTCTCTGGACCTTCTTTCTGGATCTGGCTCCAGCTGTTCACAGAGGGGACCACCTCCTGGGCCTTCTCTGGACCTTCTTTCTGACTCTGGCTCCAGCTGTCTCCAAGGGGGACCATCTTCTGGACTTTCTCTGGACCTTCTTTCTGGCTCTGGTTCCAGTTATCCCCAGAGGGGACCATCCCCTGGGCCTTCTCTGGACCTTCTTTCTGGCTCTGGCTCCAACTATCTCCAAGGGGGGCCATCCCATGGGCCTTCTTTGGACCTTCCTTTTGGCTCTGGCTCCAGCTATCCCCAGAGGGGAACACCTCTTGGACCTTTTCTGGACCTTCTTTCTGGCTGTGGCTCCAGTTATCTCCAGGGTGGACCATCCCCTGAGTTCTCTCTAGACCTTCCTGGCTAAGATTTCTGATGTTCCCCACAGGAACTGTATTCTGGAGGATCTCAGGACCTCCCTCCTGGCTAGAACTCTTTTGGTCCCATGGTGGGGCCACCTCGTCCTGGGAGCCCACTGCAGCATTTGGACCAGATGAATAAATCCCCACAGGAGGCATCTGAAGTGGGACTACTGCAGCTTCTGCATCCACGACTACTGTTGTTGACAGAGGTGGCAAGAAAGGGATTCCCACTGGGAGTGGTGCACGGATTGGAAGGGGGTATGGCACCGGCATTGGCACAGGGGGTTGTATGGCCTGAGGCCAGGGACCTGGCAGTCCTGGCATGTAAAGAACAGTTGCTGGGGTTGGCACCTGAGCCTCAAAATACAGCCTACTAGGAAACCCCATGGCAACCACATCTCTCTGCTGCTCAGCATTCAGGGGCCAGGCTGCAGTCCCAAACTGCTCAGCTCGAGGCCCAGGCAGTATTTCATGGGCCAGCGGGGTGACCTGGGCTGACCTCTCCACGTGGTGCAGCCGCCCACGAAGCACATCACATTCCATCAGCGCCTGTTGCAGGGAGGTCCGTGTGAAGCGCAACTGTGTGGCTGCTTCCTCTCGGTCCTCACGCAGCCGCTGCAGCTCGGAAGCCAGGGCCCAGGTAGCGGTCTCTCGCTCCTCTACTTGCTCCTGCAGCCAATGGACCCGGTGCATCTGCTGCTCCCGCTGCCTTGCAACCACACGCACGCTCAAGGCTAGCGCGCTCCAGGCGCAGGCCCTTTTGATGGCGTGCGGCACCTGAGGGTCCGCCACCACGGCCAGAAGCCGGTCCTCTACTTCATTCCAGGGCCGTGAGCGGAAGGCCACGTAGAAATCTGGGCCGCCACCGTTCAGGAGGACTTCATTGTTGATGAACCTGATCACCTCGGTATGGCGGAACCCGCTGGCGTGGTCCCCAAAGTCAACCGCCATGGCTGCTGCGGCCTAGTTAACCGACTGACTGCTGCGGCCTGGTTAACTACCCGCCTCACAGGCGATGCCACCCTTGCTGCCGCCAGTAAAGGTCCACCCCTCACCTCCCCAGTCAGTCCTACTAAAGTCCCTTTCCAGTCCTTCTCAGCCTCTTTCCTCTCTACCTCGTTTTCCCCACAAAGAGTAAAGCAGATTTCCTCACCACACCAACCTCTACCAGGCGAGGGTGTTACACGTCACAGAGACGATCGGAGTCACCCCGCAAGGCCTGCTGGGATCCACTTCCCTCTTCCGAGCGCCCCCTACAGGGCGAATAGGCTAGATGACTGCACTGGGTACTACAGCGAGCCTATGGAAGAATTTGTTTCTAAGAACTTCAGAAGGACAATCAATACCCAGCATGGTGGAATGAAGTCCTAATTGGGTGGTAGAGTTGCATAGGTGGGTGCAGTTCTGCTCTTATCTCAGTTCTGTCTCCCATAATTCTTGGGTACTACTTCAGTCCTTCAATATAGTCAGTCAGAGACGCATGGGTGGCTCAGTGGGTTAAAGCCTCTGCCTTCAGCTCAGGTCATGATCTCAGGGTCCCGGAATCGATTCCCGCATTGGGCTCTCTGCTCAGTGGGAAGCCTGCTTCCCTCTCTCTCTCTCTCTCTCTCTCTCTCTCTCTACCTGCTTCTCTGCCTGCTTGTGATCTCTGTCAAATAAATAAAATCTTAAAATATTTGTATATAGTCAGTCATACTGTCTATACACTTCCCTTGCCAGCCTGAACAGATGAACTTGGAGTCCCCGTCGTCAAGAAAATCCAGTGACTGAGCTCTGAATGCCCTGAAATCTCCTTATAAATTCACTCTCATGTTTACTTGATCAGCTATTCTCAGAGGGTGTCTCTCTTCTTCTTTTAGAGTAAATGTTCTTCTCATAATCAGGGTTTTCCCTATAAGAAATGCTGAAAAAGTGCTTTAAGCTTCATTAAATAGTAACTGGAATCTACATGAAGAAATAAAGCACATGCTAAAGGTAACCACATAAATGAATACAAAAAATAGTATTCATGCATTTTGTAATTCCTCTTTTTTCAAAATGTCATTTACAGAATGACTACATAAAATCATTGAAGCCTGTCTTCAGGGGCATACAATGTATAAAGATGTGATTTGTGGCAATAACAGTGTAAACTGTACAGAATGAAAGATTTTTTATACCAATTGAGATTTGGTTTATATTAATCTAAAATAGAATGTTATACATTAGCATATTAATTAAAATCCCCCCAAAACACTAAGAAAATAACTAAAAAATGCTGAGAAGGAAATAAAAATTATTACCAAAAAAGGAGTCAATGAAACATAAAAGAAGGCAGTAGTGGAGGAATTGGGGTGGAGGCAAATATGAGACCTTTTTTAAAGATTTACTTGCTTATTTGAGAAAGAGAGTGAGTGGGGAGGCAGCAAGGGAGAGAAAGAGAGAATATCAAGCAGAATCCCCACTGAGCACAGAGTTGGCCACAGAGCTCTATCTCTTGAACCTGAGATCATGACCTCAGCTCAAATCAAGAGTCAGATGCTTAACTGAGTGAGCCACCCAGGCATCCCTGATATAAGACATTTTAGAAAGCAAATGGCAAGATGCAAGTCCTTCCTTATCAGTAATTATATTAAATGTAAAAAGTTTATAATTAACAGGCAGAAATGGACAGAATAGATAATTTTTTTAAAAACATGACCCAAATATATGTTGTCCCTAAGAAATTCATTTTCGATTCAAAGATGCACACTGGTTGAAAGTAAAAAGATGGAAAAGGCTATTCCATACCAACAGTAATCAACTGAGAGCTAAAGTTGCTTTCCAAATATCAAAGGTTTAAGACCAAAATTGTTAAAATATTAAAAAGGATAAATCATATAATGTTTTAAAAAGTTTAATCTCCTAGATGGGATTTTTTTCCTCAGGAAACAATAGTGGCTCAATAAATCAAAATCAATTAATATAATACACCACATTACTAGAATGAAGGAAAAAACCCATGTGGTCATCTAACAGATGCAAAAAAAAAAAAAAATCCAAAATAATGCAACACAATCTCATGAGAAAAATATGTCAAAAAGCAAAATAGAAAGGAACTTCCTCAACCTGAAAACAGGCATTTATGAAAACCCAGCGCTGACATACTCAAGGGTGAAAGACTCAAAGATCTCCACTAAGATCAGGAGCAGACAAGAATGCTATTTTCATCACGGCTGTTCAACATGTCCTGGAACTTCTAGCCAGAACAATTAGTCAAGAAAAGGAATTAAAAAAAAAAAGGATGCCTGGGTGGCTCAGTGGGTTAAGCTGCTGCCTTCAGCTCAGGTCATGATTCCAGGGTCCTGGGATCGAGTCCCACATCGGAATCCTTGCTCAGTGGGGAGCCTGCTTCTCTCTCTGCCTCTGCCTGCCACTTTGCCTGCTTGTGCTCTCTCTCTCTGACAAATAAATAAATAAAATATTTTTTAAAAATTAAAAAAAAATTTTTTAAAGGAATAAAAGACAAAATTGGACAGGAATGAGTAAAACTCTCTTTCTTTATAGAGAACATGATCCTATATATAAAAATTCCCAAAGAATACATAAAAAAGTTACTAAATCTAATAAATTCAGCAAAGTAGGAACATACAGGATTCAACATGTAAAAATTAGTGGTATTTCTATTTACTAGCAATTCCGTTTCCAGAAAAATTAAGAAAATAAGTTTATTTTCAATAACATCAAAAAACGAAAACACTTAAAAATACATTTAACCAAAGAGGTACAAGATTTACACTAAAAACTACAAAAAATTATTGAAAATAGTTCAAGGAAACCTAATAAGTAGAAAGACATCTTGTGCTTATAAATTGGAAGATATTATTAAGATGACAACACTCTACAAAGTGATCCACAGATTGTATGAAATCCCCATTAAAACCCCAGTAGCAGGGCACATGGGTGGCTCAGTCTGTTAAGCATCTGCCTACAGCACAGGTCATGATCCCAGGGTCAAGAGACTGAGTCCCACATCAGGCTCCCTGCTCAGTGGAAAGTCTGCTTCTCCCTCTCCCTCTGCCTGCTGCTCCCCTGCTTGTTCTCTGTGTGTGTGTGTGTGTGTGTGTGTGTGTGTGTGTGTGTGTGTGAAATAAGTAAATAAAATCTTTAATTTAAAAAAAAACTATCCTTTTTTTTTTTTGCAGAAATGTTAAGGCTGATCCCAAAATAACATGGGCAACGGACCCTAATAGCCAAGATAACCTTTAAAATGAAAAATAAAGTTGAAGAATTCACCCTTCCTGATTTCAAAGCTTACTATACAAGGTTAGAGGATCAAAATAGAGTGGTACTATCATAGAGACAAGCAGATCAATGCAATAGAATTGAGAGTCCAGAAATAAACCCATGCATCTATGCAATCGATTTTCCACAAGGTGCCAAAACCATTCAGTGGGGAGGCAATAGTCTCCAGCAAACTGTTCTGATATAACAGGATATCCACATTGAAAAGAATGAAAGTAGACTATTACCTCAGTCCATATACATAAATTGACTCAATTTTTGTTTGTTGTGTTTGATGTTGCTGCTTGTTTGAGATTGTTGCTTTAGTTACTTTTCTAAATGATTTTTGTGAAGTATCTAATTTTTACTTTTCATGTATGGCCACTGAAGTCTGTGTTCCATTAGCTCAGTGGTCAGCTAGTATATTGACAGAGTATCTATAAACACCTGAAGCTCCCAGATATTTTTTTTAGAAGTTTAAAAGCTCCCGACTCTTGGAAATTTGCCTCTGGGTTGGGACACTCCTTCAGTGCTTAGTTAGGCTGATTACAACACTGCTTTCACCTTTACTCTTGCTTGTGCAGAGCGTGAAGGTCAGCTGGAGGTGAAAGTTTGGGATCTTCATTGAGGATTAGGCCTTTTCTGAGCACGTATCCAATCTTGGGCCCATGCTCTTAAAAGCCCTCACTTCCAGGGTGCCTGGGTAGCTCAGTTGGTTAAGTACTGGACTCTTGATTGCAGCTCAGGTCACGATCTCAGGGTCATGAAATGGAGTTCTGTATTGGGTTCTCTGCTCAGTGTGGAGTCCGCTTATCCCTCTCTCTCAGCTCCTCTTCCCCACTCCCGCATCAAATTAATTAATTAATTAAATCTTCAAAAAATAAAGAAAAAACCCTCATTTCCCCACATATCTCCTTTCCCACTCTCTTCCCAGCCTTTTTGATCTGTTAGCCCTTTGTCCTGTTAGCCCTTTCCCCAGGCTCATATGGCCAATTCTTTTAAGTGCTTTTTGGCAAATGCCATCTGGAAAGCTACCCCAGACCTGGAAACACTCTGCTTTGGGCAAAACAAAGGCAAACCCTTGTACACCAGTCCTTCAGGGATCCACCAGACAGGTGGAAATACACAACTACGGTTCTTTGAGAATAAGGTTTGTATTGGTCCCTCAGGTACTTGGCAACCTTCACTAGTTGCTCAGGCTGCTTTCTTTCTTTTTTTTTTTAATATTTTTTATTTATTTACTTGACAGAGATCACAAGTAGGCAGAGAAGCAGGCAGAGAGAGAGGCGGAAGCAGGCTCCCTGCAGAGCAAAGAGCCCGATGTGGGGCTCGATCCCAGGACCCTGTGATCAAGACCTGAGCCAAAGGCAGAGGCTTTAATCCACTAAGCCACCCAGGCACCCCTCAGTCTGCTTTCTTCATGGCCACCTCCAATCTGGTATGTGGAGAAGGACAAGTAGATCATTTAAAACATCAGAAAACAAAATTTTAAAAAAATCAGAAAACTCTTTTGCTGCAATGTACCTGCTTCTGTTACTAAGCTTTGCCCTGGTTGTTGTAAATTTTCAACTAGACTCCAGAGCTCTGTCAAAGATGATTCTGACAGTTTTTGCTAGCTCATTGATGGAGGGGTAGAAATCTGGGGTTTCCTATTCTGCCATTTTTTGTATAAAGAAAGGTATCATTGCCCCCCAAAATTAGTATTCCAAATGAGAGTAATCTCCTTGTCATCTCTCACTCATCCTTGCAACTCAGCTATCACCTCCTCCAAGAAGACTTTCCTGACCACTCCACGACCAATACCGTAATTAGTGTTTTTTATTCCTCTTTCTCATCAACTAGTCCCTTGAGAACAAAGACTGTAAACTTTCATTTCTGGATCCCTAGGACTTAACACAGTTCCAGATACATGCTAGTGCTTATAAGTGCCAAAGGGAGGGGACAATGGCATAATGAAAGGGGAAAAGGAAAGCAAGGGAGAAAAACACAAACTATTCCATGATTCTTATAATCCTGGTTAAAATTCACACTGAAACCTCTAAGGCAATATCCTTGTCACGGTTTCAATCCAAAGAAAAGCAATTTTTTTAAGAGACACACACATCCCAAAAGGAAAGAAATTCACCATATCCACACTGATGCATCTATCTTTTGGAGAAGGGCTTTCATACAATGTTAAACTTCGTAACAACTTCAAACTATTCCTAAATTAATGCAACAACATTTCATAAATACCAAGATGTTTTAAAATTATTATTATGAAATTTGAGATACTTTTGTCCTTCAAGACCTTTGTGGAATCAATTTCCATTGTATTAAAACAGGAAGGTGATGTATAATGGCCTATAAAGTGAGATTTTACAAGTAACCTGAATGAGTTATCATTCTTGATGAAACAATGATAATATCACAAATACCACCACCCTTTACTTTGCAGGTGTGCAAGTTTGCAAAGTGTGAATATATGTTTACAAGAGAGCAGAACAATTCAATTGCATAAATTAATCAATCTGAGAAACCACATTAAAAACATAGCTAATTTTTACATGATTTTCAGTAAGTTCATATACTTTCAATTTTAGTATAACCTCTGTCACAAAGGCTTCATAACAACTTTAAATGATAATCATTGATGATAAAGGAAGGAAAATAACATTTTAAAATTCATCATTTTAGTATGTATCTACGCTTGTGCAGATTTAATCTCCCAAGAATCAAAGGTGGTAAATAGACTAGAGAAAAAGCATATACAGTAAATATAAGCTATATATGCTGAGTACTGAGGAATAATTTTATACTGTTTTAGGAAAATTTACATCTTTTATTACATTTGCTTTCTTCTCTAATACTTTGCACCCACAGTGACCTCTACAGTATAGCTGCCCAACAGATGCCAAAAGAAAAAAGAGGAGGCACCTGGGCAGTTAATCTCAGAAATACTGGTCACATTCCCTGAATTTTTTTCCCCCACGTGAGCAGAATACGCCAGTAGGAAACCATAGTAGATAATCAACACAGTGTGAGCATATTGCTGAACGCAATGTCACATTGTAAGTAAATATAACTTACAATCAATTTCATCTAACCCATATCGACAACACACATAGTTATTATTGTGCATATGGTAAAATTAGCCATGAAGAGTAAGTAGATCTCATAAATTCATTTCATGCAGACAAACTGGATTTTTGTATTTCCTTTCTCCTTGTTAGTTCTCAAGTATCTGTAAGTAACATCACAACTGAATATTTTCGCTGGAGTCATTCACAACTTTAAGTCTTTCCACCCCCACTTCCACACTCATACACACAATCTCTTACATCTGCTCACATTCCAGGGTTCCCTGGAGAACTCAAGGAAGTGGAGACTCCGGGACATTGAGCTCCAGCAGACTAACTAGCTGGCAAGTCATGCTTGAATCACCACACTGGGAGGGGAGGGCAAGGACAGATGAGTCATCAGCCAAGTGTGTTGGTGTGAAACAAAGAGGAATGGACTCTTAATCCACTAGGACCTGAGAGTCTGAAAGTTGGGCCAGAAGGTAAAGGCTAAAGTAGAAGGGGAGGAACCAACTCGGTCGCAGATCTGTGAACAGCTGTCTCTTTCAGGCCAAGCATAGACTGACCAGTACAGAAAAACTGGGGACACAGCCATTGAGAAAAATCACTGGGCTAGACTTGAAGGAAATGTATAGATCCTTTTGCCCCAGCTGTTCTTAGAAATAGCTTACCAATAGGATCACCTCCAAAATATATTTATATCATTAATATTAATGCATGTAAACTATAGTGCAAAATGACTACTGTTCTGGTTTTGATCTGATGGCAAGGAGGATACTTTTGAGGGTACTGAGTACCTCAAGGTCAACAAGTAATAGATAATGATTGAATAAACAGGAAGAGGTAAGGTCATCTTCTGTTTTTCACCAGTGACGGTGGTATGGATGAGCCCAACCCCACACCATCCCTCAGCCTCTTTTGAAATGCCACTTCAGGTATTTCTTTTCCACAACTTTGTTAGCCTTGCTCAGTGGACTACATTTTGCTACTAGAAAGGAATGGGCAACAGGAGACCTAGTAGGGCTTTATCCAAATCTTCCTAATTTGAAAAGGACAGGCCTATAAAGCCATTGATAAAAGAAATCAGTTATCTTTCCAGACTTGCAAATCATGCTTGGATCACCACACTTGGAGGTGATCCTCTCACCACACTGAGAGGAGAGGGTGGTGACTTCTTCACAAACTCTTCCAATGCCTGGGTTCCACACTCCACTGCTGTCCTGTTTTCCACAAGGCAATGACAAGGAAGAGAACTGACCACTCTCTGGAGGTGCCGCCCCAGTTTCTGGAAATTTGGGACTAGAGTTTAGAAGAACCCAAATCATACAATGCCTTGTGCCAGGTAAGGGCATTCATTACCCATAACCCTAATAAGTACAAACTCACACAAACCCTGCAGGAGAGACAGACCCTGAACCCATCAGAGCAGCAACTGAGAAGACAACATTTTCGCCCTATTCTCTCTGCCCAAGGGTGCACTCAGCACTGTGCCCTCGTCAGAGATGTGAGAAGAGGAGGAAGAAAATTTCCTCTGACCCCTCTGTCCAAAGTTCTTCTGGCTGGACTAAGAATTAAATTGACATGAGACAGATTAACAGGAGAAAAAAACCAGAGTTTCATTACCTGTTTATGGAGGTCCAATAATGAAATTGAGCCCCAAAGAAATGACCAAGACAGGCAGGTTTTATACATTTTATACAAAGAGGCAATAAATTTGTGGGGAATTGACAGGACAAAGAAAACTTTTATTTGGGAGCTTCAATTAGTAATGAATTTTAAATAGAATTTGGGCCAAGATAGTAAATTAGTAAAAAGTAATAAGGTTTCTGGGGTGCCTGGGGAGCTCAGTCATTAAGCATCTGCCTTCAGCTCAGGTGGGGACCCCAGGGTCCTGAGATCAAGCCCCACCTCAGGCTCCCTGTTCAGCAGGGGGCCTGCTTCTCCCTCTCCCACTCCCCTTTCTTGTGTTCCTTCCCTCACTGTGTATCTGTTAAAGAAATAAATAAGTAAAATCTTTCAAAAAAATGTCTCTCTACCTCCTGGTGTAGGGAGGGGCTCTTTCCCATGAGAGATTTATTTCCCACTTTCAGGATGACAGAAGAGGCTCTGAATGTGCTTCTTGAATAGGCTATTTTTTTGAGTAAACTTAATTCAAAATAATCAATGTCACTGCGGTACATTTTGGGGCAGCCTGCCCTGGGTCCCTACAGGTGCTTTTGCTCTGAAGTGCCAGATGTAATCTCTCTGGAATGCACCTGTTTCCATCTGCCCTTACTCACCCACAGCTGAATGAATGCTTTTGATACTTTCTTGCATAACATAACATAACTTTCTTTATGTTTCTTGCATAACATAACTTTCTTACATAACAACAACTATGATTTAAGGAGTGCCTACATGCAAAAAAAATTGTATGTGTTACCTCATTTTATCCTCAAAACCATCCCATGTGTTATAGGTACAATTATTATATCCTTTTACAGATGAAGAAACTGGGGCTCATAAAGTTTAAGTAATTTACCCGAGCTCACACAACTAAGAAGTGGTAGATTTAAAATTTTTGTGAACACTTTGCAAACTTGCTTTCGATCCTTTTAAGAAATTTAATGTTAGTAATACTCCTTTTAAGAAATTTAATGTTAGTAATACAACTAAATCTCTCTTCTATCACATTTTCTCCCTCTTTGCTTCCTCCTTCTCTTTCCAAGTTTGATATACATGTTCTTGTGTATGCTTTCATAGATACGTATTTATTCATAAATTATATAGTATTATCTCTGCAGTAAATAATATCAACTTTTTTCAAACTTGCATTTTCCACTTTCCATGGTATTTTCTAGATCTTCCCATGTTAATAACTGTAAACTAGTTCATTCATTTTAGCGGTTTAAGAGTCTCCTGTTATACATCTGTGAGTATGTTCTTTGAAGTAGAATTTTCCCCATGCATGCATCTCCAGCCTTATTATATATTGCTAAATTGTTCTCCAGAATGGTTTTACTTACCAGTTTACATTTCAGTCTCATTACAAGTACAGAATTTCTGCATTCCAGAACTTACTGAACAGAGTCATCTTAAATATAACAGCACAGTTGAAACAATCGATGTTTAAGAGACAGGACAAGGTAGCAGTTTCCAAGCCTAAGTATCTGTCAGAATCACCCAATAGACTTATAGAATGCATATTTCCAGGACTGGCCCCAGATCAAATGCTCTTTGGGTGATCCTGATGAAGTTGATCTGTGAACAAGAATTTGTAGACGACTAGTCTCAGCTACATTCTGACCATATACTCTTCCAAATTTTCATTTTTAACTTACATGTTAGACTACTAGAAAACAACTACATGGCTGCACTGACTGCTCCCCTTTATACATTACCATAAAATATGTGCTTGGCTTTTATAAGGGCTATCACAGAAGAACCATATAAGATTGGGAGTGAGGACTTAATCTCACAAAACAAACTGAGGGTTGCCGGGGGGAGAGGGGTAAGGAGAGGATGGCTGAGTTATAGACATTGGGGAGGGTATGTGCTATGATGAGTGCTGTGAAGTGTGTAAACCTGGTGATTCACACACCTGTACCCCAGGGGCAAATAATACATTATATGTTAATAAAAAAATAAAAAGAATTAAAAAAAAAAGATTGGGAGTGAGGAGGTGTGCCTGGCTGGCTCAGTTGGAGGAGCATGCAACTCTTGATCTCAGGTCATGAGTTTGAGCCCGACGTTGGGGGTAGAGATTGCTTAAATAAATAAACCTTAAATAAAAGAATTGGGAGGAAAGAGGGTTGAAATTATATAATTCTGTTTCATACTGCTGTATTCTGTGCTGAAGTCCCTAATTAAGAAATACTAGTCTTGGGATGCCTGAGTTGGCTCAGTTGGTTAAGCGTCTGACTTCGGCTCAGATCATGATCCCGGGGTCCTGGGTTGGAGTCCTGCATTCAGGATCCTTGCTCACCGGGGAGCCCACTTCTTCTTCTTCGTCTTGCCTGCCTCCCCCTTGCTCGAGTGTTCGCATGTTCTTTCTCTCTCTGAAAGATAAATAAAATCTGTTTAAAAAAATACTCTTGTTTTAGCTGCCCCAAATTTACCAACAGCAGCCAGACAACAAAAGGGGAACAACCTTACACTGTAAACTTTTAAAAGAGAGAACCAAGGGAAACAATTCTGGTGCTCCCAAACCCACCTCCCTTCTTATAGTTAGGACTGAAGAAAGGGGAGTACTTACAAAAACCGTACAACTTCCACCAATTTTCTTCAATTTATGAAGACATGACCTACAAGGGTAAATAGGAATAAAATTGCTTAATTTTTCTTGAGTCAGTTTTAATAAGTCATATTTTTCTAGGAATTTCCCAACTTGACCTGAAGTTGCCCATTTGGTTATTTATAATACACTCTATCTCTTTAATGTCTGCAGCATATGTAGTGATGCATCATTTTTCATTTCTGACATTGATTATTTAGATCTTTTCTTATTTCCTTGATCAGTCTTGCTAGAGATTTGCCAATTTTATCCATCTTTTTGAAGGAGCAACTTTGGTGTTGTTGGCCCACTTTTGTATTACTGTTTTTTATTCTATTTCATTAATTTCTATTCTCATTGATAATGTTAAACATCTGAATCCTGTAGTCCCACCCATTTGTGGACCACTCTGCCTTCACATATACCAAAAGTAGACCAACATACCCTTCCTCAGTGCCTAGGATAAGATCTGTTTCCATCCTTCCTCATGACTTCCATAAGATTTACCCACAATTCCCTTGTTTACCTGCCTCTATAAAACCTCAGACCCACTTCCTTTTCTTAGAGATATTCCTCATTAAGGGGCTTACCTGATTGCAATAGCATGAATAAAATCATCTCCTTAATTGTCCAGTATATTTTGTTCTTCACATCACCTTTACTGTTTTCTTCCTTTTACAATCTTTGGACTAATTTTTTTAATGTAATGAACTCTTTAAATTTCAATCTTTCTTTTTAATATAGATATTTATGACTACTTTTTCCTTCAGAAAAAAAGACTAACTTTCCTTCCAGGTACCAATTTAGCCAAATCTCTTAAGTTTTGATAGGATATATCTACCTATCTAGAAATAGAGATTTGTATTATATATATAGTTGTGAGATATATATAAGTTGTGAAGTTCAAAGTATCTCCTAATTTCCATCATGATATTATTTTTAATCCAAAGATTATTTCAAAATCTATTTCTTAATTTCCCAAATATGGGGATTTTCTGGATATATTTTTATTATTGATATCTAATTTAGTTGCATCAAGGTTAGAAACTACATTCTTTATGATTTATTTATTTGAAATGTGTTAGGAACATCATTATGGCCCAGTTCATGAATATATTTGATAAATGTTTCCGTGTATACTTGAAAACAGTTTTTTCTGCAGTTTTTGATATAGTACTCCCAATATTTCATTAAGTTTGTTCATTGTACTGTGAATAAAATAATATAACATTAGATTATAACTCAGAATAAAATAAATATGTATGAGTCTATACTGATAGAAACAAATGATTGAGGGGTGCCTGGGTGGCTCAGTTAGTTAAGCATCTGCCTTCAGCTCAGATCATGATCTCAGAGTCCTGGGATGGAGTTCCACATCAGGCTCCCTGCTCAGCAGGGCCTCTGTTTCTCACTCCTTCTGCCCTTCCCCCCACTCATACATTCTCTCTCACTCACACATAAACAAAAATCTGAAAAAAAATGATTGAATAAATATATAAATGGGAGAGAAGGGACAAATCTCCCATTTAAAAGGTTTTGAAATAAATTATATAGATATTTCACCCTAAAGGAGAGGGAGCATAATTTCCTACCCCTTGAGTGTGGGTTTTAACTAAATGGCTCAATCCAAAGAATAGAGTGTTGGAAGGGGGAAATAATAACATCACAGTGGAAAAACCTGGCAGACACTAACTCAAACAAGCAATCAGAATTAATATCATCAGAGATAAGACATATTGAAATCACATACTCTTTGATATGATACAATGAGATGGGTACTCAACTTCTATGGTATTCTTTCCAAAAACCCATAACCCCAGGGAAATCAAGATTTCAATAATGAAAAAACAACACATTGAACAAACCTGAATTGAGGGACATCTACAAAATATCTGACCATTTAAAATTAGCAAGGTTATGAAATACAAAGACTCACAAATTGTTACATATTGGAGGAGACTAAGGGGTTATGACAAATAAATCCCATGTATTATTCAGGATTGTATACTGCAAACAAAAGAGGACATTCATGGATTTGGTGAAATCTGAATAAGTTCTGCACATTAATTAATAGTAAATGTACCAGTGTTAATTTCTTACTTTTTAAAAATGTGCTATGGTTACTTAAGATGTTCATATTAGAGGTACCTTGGTGAAGAGGATGTGAGAACTCTCTATCCTATCTTTGCAACTTTTTATATATTTAAAGTTATTCCAGTATTAAAATTTTACTAAAAACACATTTATTCATTGTGTTGTCTAAATTATATTTATGCATATACATACACATGCACAGAAATACAGAAAGAGTTTTTATTCTGCCTGTGTTGTCAATTATTATGAGAAGTATATTGAAATTTACCACTATGATTGTGAGTTTGATTCTCCTCGTAGTATTCTCAATATTTGCTTTAAAATTTTGAGGTTATGTTATTGGAAACATAAACATTCTTAATCGTTATATCTCTTGGTGAACTGAAATACTTATTTGTACGACAATTCCCTTTCCCTCTCTAATAATGATTTTTACCTTAAATTCTATATTGTCTCTAAATAATAGTAAGCTTTCATGCTCTTTACTATTTTCCCCTCATTTTTGATGTGCTAATTCCTTACCAGGTTGCCAGTCCTCAGTGCTTGTGGGTATGTAAATTAGTGCAATTCTTTCAGAATAATATTTGGAAATATCTTCTAAAGCTTAATACTAGCCTACCCTCTGACTCAGGAATTCTATTCCTAGATACATACCCAAAATAATTGAGTACATATGTTCTTCAAAAGACATGCACAAGAAGAGAAGCTTTATTTATAATAGCCAAAAACTAGAAAAAAGTCAAATATTGATCAATAGTAGAATGAATAAATAAATAAATGGTGGTATGTTCCACCAACAGTGTAGGAGGGCTCTGCTTTCTCTGCAACCTCACTAACATCTGTTGTTTCCTGACTTGTTGATTTTAGCCATTCTAACTGATGTGATGTGGTATCTCATTGTGGTTTTGATTTGTACTTCCCTGATCCTGAGTGATGTGGAACATTTTTTCATGTATCTGCTATCCATTTGTATGTCTTCTTTGGAGAAATGCCTGTTCATGTCATCTGCCCATTTCTTAACCAGATTATTTGGGCTTTGAGTGTTGAGTTTGATAAGTTCTTTACAGATTTTGGATACTAGCCCTTTATTTGATATGTCATTGCAAATATCTTCTCCCATTCCACAAGTTGCCTTTTAGTTTTGTCTATGTTTCTTTTGTTGTGCAAAAGCTTTTTATCCTGATGAAGTCCCAATAGTTCCTTTTTGCTTTTGTTTCCCTTGCCTTTGAAGATGTGTCTAGCAAAAACTAGTTGCAACCAAGATCAAAGAGGGTGCTGCCTGTGTCCTCCTCCAGGATTTTGATGTTTTCCTGCCTTACATTTAGGTCTTTCATCCATTTTGACTTTATTTTTGTGTATGGTGTAAGAAAGTGGTCCAGTTTCATTCTTCTGCATGTGGCTGTCCAATTTTTCCAGCACCATTTGTTGAAGACACTGTCCTTTTTTCCATTGGATATTTTTTCCTGCTTTGTCAAAGATTAGTTGACCATAGAGTTGAGGGTCCATTTCTGGGTTCTCTATTCTGTTCCATTGATCTATGTGTCTGTTTTGTGCCAGTACCATACTGTCTTCATGATTTCAGCTTTATAATACAGCTTGAAGTGTAGAATTGTGATGCCTCCAGCTTTTCTTTTCTTTTTTGACTTTGCTTTGGCTATTCAGGGTCTTTTCTGGTTCCATGCAAATTTTAGGATTGTTTGTTCCAGCTCTGTGAGAAATGCTGGTGGTACTTTGATAGGGATTTCACTGAGTGTGTAGATTGCTTTGGGTAGCATAGATATTTTAACAATATTTGTTCCTCCAATCCATGAGCATGGAATGTTCTTCCATTTCTCTGTGTCTTCCTCAATTTTTGTCATAAGTGTTTCATAGTTTTCTGGTGCAGCCACTCTAGAATCAGTGTGGAGGTTCTTCAAAAAGTTAAAAATAGGGGCACCTGGGTGGCTCAGTGGGTTAAGCCAGTGCCTTCGGTTCAGGTCATGATCTCAGGGTCCTGGGATCGAGTCCCACATTGGGCTCTCTGCTCAGCGGGGAGCCTGCTTCCCCCTCTCTCTCTCTGCCTGCCTCTCTGCCTACTTGTGATCTCTGTCTGTCAAATAAATAAATAAAATCTTTAAAAAAAAAAGTTAAAAATAGAACTACCCTACAACCCTATAATTGCTATACTAGGTATTTATCTAAAAGATGCAAAAACAGTGACTCAAAGGACACATGCATCCCAATGTTTATAGCAGCAATATCCACAATAGCTACACTATGGAAAGAGCCCAGATGTCCTTCGACAGAGGAATGGATAAAGAAGATGTGGTGTATATATATATATATAGAGAGAGAGAGAGAGAGATACAATGTAATATTACTCAGCCATCAAAAAGAATGAAATCTTGTCATTTGAAATGACGTGGGTGGAACTAGAGGGTATTATGCTAAGTGAAATAAGTCAGAAAAAGATAGACAGATAAGATATGATTTCACTCATATGGAATTTAAGAAACAAAACAGATGAACATAGGGAAAGGGAAGAAAAAATAAAATAAGATAAAAACAGAGAGGGAGGCAAACTATAAGAGACTATTAACTATGGAGAAGAAACTGAGGGTTGGTGGAAGGGAGGTGGGTGGGGAGACGGGGTAATTGGATGATGAGTATTAAGGAGGGCACTTGTTGTAATGAGCACTGGGTGTTATATGTACTAAATTCTACCCTGGAAACTAAAAATACACTATATCCTAACTAAATTGAATTTAAATAGGGGCTCCTGGGTGGCTCAGTTGGTTAAGTGTCTGCTTTGGGCTCAGGTCATGATCCCGAAGCCCTAGGATCAACCCTCACCTGGGCTCCCTGCTAAGCAGGGGAGCTTCTCCTTCTCCTTCTGCCCCTCCCCCTGCTGTGCTCTCTCTTACTCTTGCTCACTCTCTCTCTCAAATGTAAATAAATACACTCTTTTTAAAAATTGCATTTAAATAATTTTTAATTGCAGTATGTTCATGCAATGGAATATGAGCAGCAGCAATAACAAAGAACAATCTGTTGCCACGAAAACATGGTTGGAGGCACCTCAGTGTTTCAGTCAGTTAAGCATCCAGCTCTTGCTTTTAGCTCAGGTCATGATCTCCGAGTCCTGGGATCAAGCCTGACATCAGGCTCCATGCTCAGTGGGGAGTCTGCTTGAGGATTCTCTCCCTCTTCCTTGGCCTCTTCCCCACTGTCTCTCTGTCTCTCTAAAATAAATAAATAAATCTTTTAAAGAAAATAGTTGACTTCCACATACACAATGTTGAACAAAAGAAGCCAGAAATAAGAGTACTTTCATATAATGATTCCATTCATATGAAGTTCAAGAACCGGCAAAATTCACTTACAGTAATGCGGTGAAAAAATGTCCACAAGCTTTTTTGCAGCTCCTGTAGTCAAGAGGTAGAGTTTATTTCTCCACCCCTGGAATCTGGAATGACCTGCTTTGACCCAAAGAATCCAGTGGAGGTGACACTATACAATTTCTGGGCAATTTGCTGTTGCCTTCTTGGTGCCCTAAGATGTCCATGATATGCAGTCCAGTCTAACCTCTTAGAGGATTAAATATCCATAGGGGGAAAGAGGGGCCCAGCTGACAGCCAGCACCAACCACCAGAAATGTATATGAAACCATTTTGGACCATCTAGCCCAGTCAAGCTGCCAAATGACTGTAATCACATGAGTGACCACAGGTGAACTAGCAGTATTGTCCAGCGGAGCTCAACCTAAATTCCTAAATTCCTGACCCACAAAATTATGAGCAAACAAAATGGTGGTTATTTTAAGCCCCTAAGTTTTAGAGTGGTTTGTGATAAATAAAACTGATACAGTGTTGGAAATCAGATTACTGGTTATCTCTGGTGGGTGGATATTGACTGAGAAAGAGCGTTCATCACGTCCATCAAAGAAGTCTTAATTCTTGGAACCTAATATGGAATATGATAGGTTACCTGGAAAGGGGCAATTAATGTTACAGATGAAATTAAGGTACTTAATCAGCAGATGGGGAAATTATCCTGATCATCCAGGTAGGTCCCACATCCTTAAAAATGGAGGCAAGAGGCAGAGCACTGGAGTCAGAGGGAGAGGTGACTACAGAAGAGATCAGAAAAAATGCAACGTCTCTGGCACTGAAGATGGACAGAGGGAACCACAAGGTAAGGAAGGCAGGCAACCTCTAGAAACTGGGAAAGGCAAGGAAATGGATTCTCCCCTACAGACTTTGGATGGAACTAACTCAGCCCATACCTTGATTTTAGCTCTGTGAGACCCATTTCAAACTCCTGATAATAAATTTGTGTTGTTTTAAGCCACTAAATTTGTAGTAATTTGTTATAGCCGCCATGGAAAATGAAGAAACTGATCTGGATGGATCTCCTTATACCTCTTAGGAACCAACAATTTCATTCCACACCCAATTACTTCCTCAGGTGGTAAAACATCCCTAGAAGAGCTAGGGTAAGAACAGTTCTCTTGTGCACAGCCTCCAAAGACCAAGACCACCACTGAGGGCTGGCTTCATGGGTGTAAAACCTGAGCAGTTGCACAGGGGCACATACTTAGGAGGACCCCACCCTTGGTTTAATGGTGTGCTGTTGCTCTTTAAATCCTTAATAATTTTTGAACAAGGGGTCCTGCATGCCCATTTTACACTGGGTGCTACAAACTACATCGTCAGTCCTGCCAGCATCCAGTTCATTCTTCTTTACATACCACCAGGACCGGACCAACAGACCAGCCTCTCTTTAAGTTATTGGTGACTTTATTTCATGAGTCCAGTGATCCTTTCCTGGCATAGGCCTTAAAGAGGGCTACTCTCCTCTACCTTGATAAATCCTCCCAACTCCAAGTCTCAGGACAGAGGGGTTGGACATATAAATCTGTTCCCTCACTGGACTTCTGCTCTAGACTTCTATACATCTATCATGAAGATCTTCGTTACTGACGTGGCCTCTTGAAGACCTCCTGCAGGGTACTCTTCTGATTGCCTGCACAGAGTGACTGACAAGTCATTTCTCTGAAAAGGAAAAAAATGTAATTATCTCAGACACCCTACTACATATAGAACACTAGTGCCTGGAGATATTAATAAGTATTACATGAAAGAGGAGTGATGTAGCCAAGGATCTTTGTCAAACTGAGTTTAAAAATTGAATTGCTTTTTTTTTCTGAGGGATTTCTTAGCTTACCTGATGTGCTAAAGCACATTATGACTCTCCAAGGTGAAGGCTGAAAAAGAGCTGAAGTATACAGTACTTCACGAACCTATTTGACCTCTTTTCTCCTAGGGCTCTTGCAGGACTAATTTTCCATGGAGAGTCTTGAGAACTGTTCTCCTAAACCAGTGAAGCCCATACCACGCTGAACCTTTAGTTTATCCATTGAAATGTAACCATACAAGCAACCACAGAGCTAGGCGAGAAGACTTCCTTTGCTAATTCTTCCCTTCCTCCGCCCCTCTGCTCATACACATACTCTATACAGAAGGATGGGAGCCTGGAAAGTACCATTCAAATCCATGCTTATTGGGTGGGACAATGATGGTGATGACGATGATGATAGCTAACATTTATTAAGCACTTGCTCTGTGCCAATAAGCACTGTTCTAAGCACTTGTCACATCATTTTATTTAATCCCATGGCTTCTTTAAAGGCTACCTGGCATTTGACACAAAGATTCTCAATTTACAGTTTATAAATGTCAGTGGACACAGCTGATGGTGAAGTTGGCATTTTTTGTCACAAGCACATCTCCACCCAAGAGATTATAGGATTACTTTTATATGCATAAAACAAACAAACCAAAAAAAAAAAAAAAAAACCTTTCTAAACCAACAGTGTGAACTATTGACAGTCGATTATAAACCTGTTGGGGATGAAGTTGAAACACCTGGCACTTTTTCCGTTCAAATATACATCAGCAAGTGACTGATGATATTGCTGTTCAAGAAAACTTAAGATTTGTTCTAATGATTACTCAAGTGAGCTCTAAAGCAAATGCTGGGGGAAATATGCTCTCAGCCTTTGAAGTTATTCTCAGGTCATAAAATATTTCTGTAAACACATGTAGAGGATGTTAAGTTAATGAAATACTAAACACAAAAAGTAAGTTCACTTGGTTTTTGATCTTTTATATTAAAAAAGGATAATAAAAAGCCAATATGATGGCTCTCACTCCCTCAACAAATTGCTTTGGAAACCAAATTTCTTCAGGCTTATTTAGCCTATGGATACTAGAATTCCTATTAAACATACTCACCAAATTTTCCTGGTTCTTCCATTCAGTGCACCTAACACCTCAGTTTCTTTGATTTAAGGGCCCTCCAGAGTGTTTCTAGATATTCCTATGGAGTGAATATCACCTGTGAGCCCAAATGACTGTCTAATCAGCTACCAAGTGCTTTCTGCTACTCTGTTTCCACCTTCCCTGCCTGCTCTCTCTGCTGGGCACCGTGGCATCATGGTGCCTCTGTCCTCCACCAGGCATCTTCTGCCATTACCTACTGAAAGAGGACTTCAACTATCTCCATTTTGACCTCAAACTTTCTAATTGATTAAGTTCTTTCCAGCTTATTTCTTAACTCAAGCAAAAGTCCCTGTGGGCAAATCATCCTGGGATGGGAACTGAAACTACCCCCTCAAGCATTATGAACTGCCCTGAGCCAGCAAGACCCTGCATGACTGACCTCAGGACAGTGATCAGCCTGACCTTTCCTGCCCACCTGCATGTACCCACTGACTTTTGTCCCACATTTTCCTTATATGAACCTGGAAGGATTTTCAGCACTGTGGAGACAGTCTCTGAGATGTTAGTCCACTGTCTGCCCGGTGATGGCCTCTCTGAAATAAATCCTTACCTTGTTTCACCACACTTGTTTCTCTGCCTTTGGATTTTGCAATGGCCAAGCATGGTTTGTTTGGAACCCCTGGAGCCAAGGGCTCTCGCACCACTGAGCCCCAGTTACACCACCAGGGTCCTCCGATGTCTCACTGAAGCCAAAGCCCTGGAATCCAGAGATGTCAGCTCTGCAGGGTGCTCTGAGGACAAATGGGGAAGGATGCTGCTTGCGCTTTAGAATTTTTTTCGGTGAAAGGAGGAAGAGTGGGTAGTATAAGTAAACTAAAGCCTCATCATTCTTATTGGGAGCACGCAGATATCACTTTCATCATAACTATTGAAGGGGAGCAGAATTTGCCACTCCAAAATTTGCCTCTTTGGCATAAGGATTATTTTCGCCTGGTTATTTTTAAGAAAAAGCAGACACGTTAGAAGCTCAGCAAATGCAGTAGAAGTTATCCTTTGTGAGGGAAATTTACATTTATAAAGGAAATCTTTCTTTGTAAGAATGTCTCCCTGTCTGTACAAGGAAGAGGGGGGTTACTCAATCTCTAGAAACTCTTAACAGTGGAGAAGGCAAGGACTTAAATCTGTATAACAATCCTACCATCATTTTCTGTGATTTTTCCTGGTAACTTCCCAAAACTGGTCTCTCCAACAACCCTCAACATCTACTTTTGTTTTTGGTTGGTGATGGTTTGTGTGTGTGTGTGTGTGTGTGTGTGTGTGTGTGTGTGTGTGTTTTAAAAGATTTTATTTATTTATTTGACAGAGAGAGATATCACAAGTAGGCAGAGAGGCAGGCAGAGAGAGAGAGGAGGAAGCAGGCTCCCTGCTGAGCAGAGAGCCCGATGCAGGGCTCGATCCCATGACCCTGGGATCATGACCTGAGCCGAAGGCAGAGGTTTAACCCACTGAGCCACCCAGGCGCCCCTTGGTTGGTGATGGTTTTTAAAATGTCGGCTTGGGCCATCTCAAGGAATTACTCAATATTCCTGGGTGTGTACTATGTATACAAGAGGTATACATATTATTAAACTTATGTTTGTTTTTCCTCCTGTTTATTACAGTGGGGCGTTTGCCAGGAACCTAGAAAGGTTATTTTTCCTTACCTACACTACTCAATCTCACATGTAAATGGACAGGGACACAAATTTGAGTGATTCTTTTTTCCTTAAACAGGAGTTCCTAACCTTTCTGTGTGCCATGCACACCTTTGGCGGTCTGTTGAACTCCATGAACCCTTTCTCAGAATAAGGTTCTTGAATGTATCAAATAAAATGCATCAGATTACAAAGGAAACCAATTGCATTGAAATAGTTATCAAACTATTTTTAGCACAAATTTTATATGGTAATGCAGCTGCTTTTTATTAACACATTAAATAAATGATCTAGCAGCAAGTCTAACAGCACAATTATTCAAAGGTGTGCATGAGTAAATAATATTTTAAGACATGTGAATAAAATTGCAATGTGATATAAAAATATCTGTGATACTGTTACTATGATTGGGGTTTGTTGCCTATGTTCATAATTGGGAGAAATGCTAAATTTCAAAGCTGTAATTATTTTCCCTTCCAAATTCATAGATCCCATGAATTCTATTGGTGAACCCTAGGGTAAGAATCACCGCCTTGAGGCACCTAGCTTGTTCAGTCCATAGAGCATGACACTCTTGATCTGGTCATGAGTTCAAACTCCACGTTGGGCATAGAACTTACTAAAAGAAAAAAAAATCACTGCCTTAGAATAAGTTCTCTTTAAAGAGTCTGAAGGGAAGGAAAAATTCTTTTCTACCCTCAAGGTCTTCCAACTGGAATATGGATTCAATTAACATGAGACAGATTAATAGGAGAAAAAACCCAGAGTTTTATTATATGTGCACGGAGGCCAAATTATGAAATTAAGACCTAAAGAAATGACCAAGGCAGACAGTTTCTATCCTTTCTAGACAAAGAAATCATACATCTGTGAGGAATTGACCGGACGAAGAAAACTGTGGAAGCTTCAATTAGTAAGGAATTCTAAACAGAATTTGGGCTGGAGTAGTAAATTAGTTAAAAGTAATAAGGGTTCTTTATACAGCCCTCTTGGCTCTAAATTTCCCATTTCTGGTGATAAGGATGTCTCTACCTCCTGGTACAGGAAGGGTACCTTTCACATGAGAGATTTCCTGCTTTCAGGGGGACAGAGGAAGATCTGAGTGTCCTTCTTGCACAGGTTATCTCTGAATGTTGCCAGGCAACATTCTGAATATCTCTGAATGTTGAACTGGCGAAACCTGGAGCCTCTCCACCCAGCCCATCCTAAAGATGTCACAGAAGGTTTTGTCATGAGAAAGAATTCAAGGATGGACAAAGTGGACAAGCAACACGAGTTGCAACGTTTATTAAAGCAAAAGTACATTCTTGAAATGGGAAAGCAGCCAAGCTCAGGAGAGAGCTGTGATCCCTGGGGTTTGGGTTTCTTTTACTGACAGGTGAAATATTCATTATGGGGGCAGGGATTTCTTGGAAGCAGGGTTTCACGCCTTTTCTTCCTTATTTGGCCAGGGGTTTCTTGTCATGGCACCTGCCATCTTCTGCCTGACTGGTTTGATCTGGCTTCTTGCAGAGTGCTACCAGGACAGGCCTTTCTCCATACCTGGCCATGACTTCCTCTTGGCTGGCCTCCAGGTATCCTGTTAGAACCTAACTAACTGTCTCTAACATTAACTTTTTTTTTCTAACGTTAACTTTTATTTAAAATAATCAGTATGCCAAAGTGGTCCATCTTGGGGCTGCCTGCCTTGTCCCTGCAAGTCCTTACAGGGCTCCATACTAAAAGACTTATAGTTGTCCATCCCCTGCAGCTCATTGCATTACCCCAGACAAATTCAAATCCCAGCCAAGACTCAAGGTGGGAACACTACTGTATTTAGACAAAATGTTTTTTTTAAATACCTGAGTCTATTATTAGGATATTTCTAGATAATCAAAAGATCTCATTGACTCAGTTTTAACCAGGCATTGCTTCCCAGTCCCCACAATTCCCATCAATCCACCCACCACACTGTGACAAGAGTGATCTTTTATTTATTTATTTTTTTATTATTTGACAGCGAGAGAGAGAGAGATCACAAGCAGGCAGAGAGGCAGGCAGGGAGAGAGGGGGAAGCAGGCTCCCCGCTGAGCAGAGAGACCAATGCGGGGCTCCATCCAAGACCCTGAGATCATGACCTGATCCTAAGGCAGAGGCTTAACCCACAGAGCCACCCATGCACCCCAAGAGTGATCTTTTAAAATGTAAATACGATCCTATGACTCCCCTGCTTAAAACATTAGGTTCTTCTGGCCCTGTCACTTTCAGGGGAAAAAAAGACATTTTATAAGCTAATTCCTAAATGTTACCCCATCCCTCTCCCTTATCCAGCCATGGTTTATGCTGCTGTGATTCAGAATCACTGAACTACAAGCACTCACCCATATACACCTACTTTTGTACACATTCTTCCCTTTTCCTGGAATGTCCCCCCACCCCATCCTTACCTGGCAAATTCCTTCTTGGTGTTTAAAATCCAACTCAGGGGCGCCTGGGTGGCTCAGTGGTTTAAGCCGCTGCCTTCAGCTCAGGTCATGATCTCAGGGTCCTGGGATTGAGTCCTGCATCGGGCTCTCTGCTCGGCAGGGAGCCTGCTTCCCTCTCACTCTCTCTGCCTGCCTCTCTGCCTACTTGTGATCTCTCTCTGTCCAATAAATAAATAAAATCTGGAGGACATGGGGAGATGGAGAGGAGAGGGAGTTGAGGGAAACTGGAAGGGGAGATGAACCATGAGAGACTATGGACTCTGAAAAACAACCAGAGGGTTATGAAAGGGCAGCAGGGGGGTGGGGGGGGGTGGGAGGTTGAGGAACCAGTGGTGGGTAATAGGGAGGGCACGTACTGCATGGAGCACTGGGTGTGATGCCAAAACAATGAACACTGTTATGCTGTAAATAAACAAATAAAAATTTAAAAAAAAAATTAAATAAAAATAAAATCCAGCTCAAACACTAACTCCTCCTAGAGAAGGTGTCAGGCCTTTCCTGGCCTCCCTAGGAAGAGTTTATTACTTTCTCCTATGTTCTACCACTCACTGAACCTTAACTATACATATAGTGTGGCACTTATATAAACTAGTTTATTGAATGAGCTAGACACAGTAGGGCGTAAGCAGAAAGCAATATAATTCTTTCACACCACTGCTTCACACCACAAGCTCTGTGGAATCATTTTTCCCCACCCCTGCATGAAATTTCAGACAGAACTCATACCTTTTTCAGTCACTCTCAGATATTAAAGAATAGTTTTGTTTTGGGGCATTAAAAATTCCAGTCCAATTTCATACATCACAGCTTTAATCCATCACTGATTTTCAAGTTTCTCCCCTCCCTCAGTTCCGTCAGGAAACTTGTAGTGGGGAAAGGGTAGGGATTGTGGTTGTCCTCCTCCCTCATCTACTTTCTCTTCTATCCCTCCTCCCCCAGTCACTGTGCTGTCTCAAACCCTGCCTCTAGGGTTGAAGGAGAGGGAAGGACGAGAAGGAAGAGCCAAAACAAGCTTTCATTACTGGTTCTGTTCAGCTGGCATTGGAAATTGCCACAGATGTCCAAAGCTGATAATTTCTCTGGAGAGTTACTTGGAACTCCCCTGTCACTGGGCTTCTCTGCAGTTTCCTTGACTTGGGCAACACTTATTCTGGCTGGCCTCTTTCACCAACTCTGTCCCTGGTTTCTATGAGTCCCTTCTTCTGCTAGGAACAATTCATACCTCTGAGATAACTTCCTAGAGGATATCCCTTATAAGATGACCCAACCATAAATTCCTAACTTGGTGACTCCTTCTGGTCCCTGGGAAACAGACAGCTTTGCCCATATGTTGGTAGATGTACAGCTCCCTGCAAATGCAATGTTCTCTTTCCTCTGTTGTCACAGGTTGTTTTAGACATGGTCTCTCTCACCTTAAGACTTCGTTTTCAGATATAATTCAATTGCCAATCGCTGCAAACCTCATTCTCCAGGGGATATATGTCAAGCCCTTGGAGTAGTTCTCTTGCAGACCCATTTTCACTTAAGTGAATGGGAAGTGTCTCTTTCACTCTCCCATGAGCTAAAGAAACTCTAAGACGTTCTCACATTCTTCAAAACCATCTTCTCTACCACCTTCTTCTCAATCAATCCCCAAACTTCTCTTTATATACCTTCAGGGTAAGTAATAGGAGTAAGAGATTATAGTTTGGAAGTCTTGCTTTAGCAAATTCTATAAAGATGGTGTGTCTCCTCTCTTTAGAATATGTGACTCCTTTGTTTTCAGCTTTGGATTCTCATCCAAACTGAAACAGGAAAAGTCCCATTTTAATATCTGTTGCATAGGGTGGCATCCATTACTACACTACAAGTTTTTTGACACCAGGAAATAAGTTTCACTAATTTTTCCATCATTAGCCCCTAGCATAGTACCTAGGGCCAGAAAAGTGCTCAAAACTATTTGTTGACTCTAGTTCAAGATGTTGGACTTGGTACATCTTCACAATTCCTCCTAGAGTCCATTAAAATAAAAGTATAGCAGAACATAAGAGAATAAACCTCTAACAGGAAAAAGAATGAGATGAAGGTGAAGGTATTACCAATAAAAGAGATCCCATTTCTGGGAGAAGGAAAGTAGATGTGAGCAACTTGGCAGGTGAAACAGATGGATGAAACCACAGTCTAGAATATATTATGAGGAAGCTACAGAGGAAATGGAAGCCAGCCTGCCTGGCAGAACCCTGGAGATACCCTGGGCTCTGAGTCAGTAAGTACAGAAGGGAGCAAAAATGAGAAGTGGGGATTTAAACTGGGGAATTAATTGAGGATTTGTAAGACAGAACAGCTGCATCAGTCTTCACTACCATATTCCTCCCTAAATCCTTTGCCCAGAGTAATTGTTACTGGCATTTGCCAATAAGCAAAAACTAAACTTTTTTAAAAATTAGAGGGCTTTTAACTGAAAAAAAATTAAATGCCATTGAAAAAGTTAAGACTTCTAGTCTGGATATTGGCTTCTCAGAGAAATACCCTTTCTCAGTGGGCATTTAGAAGGCCCATTGCCAGACAGCCAATTCCCAACCTACCCGCTTTAAAACAAACCTTGACAAGCAACCAGTCCCTCCTTCCCTGCATCATAAAGATGTCCCTGTGAGAATTCCCAGTCAGCCATTCGAGGAAAGAGCTCCCTGGAAAACAGACTGCCTTCATACAGAAAACAGATCTGTTTTCCAAAACAGCAAGAGGAAAACTCACATCAGCTACGCAGTAATTTTTCTTTAAAAACAAATGGACAGGATAGTGACGTCCCCAAAAATGGCACAATAGGGAACTATAGTGTTCCATCCCTCCACAAAAGCAACTAATGAGCTGGCAAAAACAGAATCAACTTTTGCAGAACTCTGGAATCTACTCAAAAACATAAAACATCCAGGGAAGTCTTGGCAAAGAAAGAAGTGGCTGCTATGTGGTAAGAGATAGATGTAGCATTGTAAATTGCCTGCCTATCATCCCCCAATCTCCAGATTGTCGGTGGCTCTGCGGATGGCAGCCCACACTACTGGAGCAGACTGTTAGTAACAGAAGGAGCAACAGAACTTACTCTCCAAGACTTGAGTTTATCCATTTCTACCTGTCTGGTGGCCCCCTGAAGAACAGACACAAGGACTTGCCTTTGTTTCATGTGACTCAGTGCATTCTCAGGACTGGAACAACTGTTTAGGCAGCATTTACCAAAAACATTTAAAGGCACAAGTATTGTCACAGCAGAATGTGGCAAGGGACAACAATTAAGACAAGTAATAGGCCAAGACATATGGAAAGGAAGGGGTTATAAAAGGAGATATGTGTGGGTATAGTGGATTTTTTTAAAAGATTTCATTCATCCATTTGAGAGAGAGAGAGAGAGAGAGAGCACAAGCAGGGGGAGAGGGAGAGGAAGAAACACACTCCCTGCTGAGCTGAGAGCCTGACATGGGGCTCAATCCCAGGACCTGGAGGTCATGACCTGAGCTGAAAGCAGACAGTTAACCATCTGAGCCTCCTAGTCATCCCGGGTATTAAGGATTTTTTAAAGTTCCCATATATTCCAAGGAATTGAGAAAGCCACACACATACCCAGTCCCAAGTGCATGCACAGAAAATATTATTGAAGACCTTAGCTTTCACTTCTGACTCACCTTCAGGCTCTGCATAAGTGTGAAGTGAAGACTGAAACAGAATTGTAAACAATGTGGCCAAGCATTACAGGAGTACCTAAGACAAATTTAATGTATCAAGAATGGCAAAGATTTTTTTTTTAATTTCTGTGGCCTCAGGCACTTAAACTCTGTCAGAACACTAGGTGACCCATAGATGTCATTGGCCACACACAACAAAGAATATAGTTCTTACAAAAATTGTTCAGAAAAATCACTTAACAACTATAACTCAAAATAAGTAGTAACAAAAACTTGGGTTGGGGAGGGAAGGGAGGATCTGATCTCCACAAATGGCATGTTAATATTCAAAATGTTTTCAACAAAAAATTTCAAGGCATGAAAAGAAATAAGAAAGTATGGCTCATTCCCAGGAAAAGATAAAATCAATAGAAATTGTCCTGAGGATCCCCAGATTTGGGCTTACTAAACAAAGATTTTATATCAAGTATCTTAAATGTTCTCAAAGTGCTGAAGAAAACCATGGAAAGAGAACTAAAGGAAACCAAGAGAACACTGTATCATCAAACAGAGAATATCCAATAAAGCAAAAAAATTATGAAAAAGAAACAAAATAGAAATTCTGGAACTTAAAGTTACAATCAGTAAAACAAAACTTCACTAGCGCAGTTTAACAGTAGATTTCAACAGATAGAAGAACAATGAGAAATTTTTTTAAAAAAGATTTTACTTATTTGATAGAGAGAAAGAGAGAGTGTGCACAAGCAGGGAGGAGGGGCAAAGAGTGATTGAGAAGCAAACTCCCCACTGAGCAGGGAGCCCAAAGTGGGGCTCCATCCCAGGACCCTGGGGTCATGACCTGAGCCAAAGGCAGACACTTAAACAACTGAGCCACCCAGGCACCCCCAAATGAGAGAAGTTGAAGATAAATGAATTGAAATGATCCAGTCTGAGGAGCAGAAAGAAACAGAATGAAGAAAAATGAATACAGCCTAAGGAACATGTAAGATACCATCAAATATGCCAATATAGGAATAAGGAGTCCCAGAAAAAGAGAAGAGAGGTAAATGACCTGAAAGGATATCTGAAGAATTAATGGCTCCCAAATTCCCAAATTGGGGATGCCTAGCTGGCTTAGTCAGTGAAACAGGCAACTCTAGATCTCAGGGTCATGGGTTCAATCCTCATGTTCAGTTTAGAGCTTACTTAAAAAAAAATTTTTAAACTCCCAAATTAGATGAAATACTTGAATCTAAATATCCAAGAAACTCAACAAACACTAAGTAAGATAAACTCAAAGGAGACCCACATTAAAACATAATCATATTTTTTAAAGATTTTATTTATTTATTTATCTGACAGATCACAAGTAAGTAGAGAAGCAGGCAGAGAGAGGCAGAGGGAAGCAGGCCCCCTGCTGAGCAGAGAGCCCCATGCAGGGCTCAATCCCAGAACCCTGGGATCACAACCCAAGCCAAAGGCAGACGCTTCAACCCACTGAGCCACCCAGGCGCTCCAAAACATATAATCATATTATTGAAAGACACAGAAAAGAGAATCGTGAATCAGAAAGATAGAAGTGACTCATCATGTACAGGGTAAGATCAACAACCAATTTCTTTTCAGAAACTATGGAGTCCAGAAGGCAGGGCTTTAAAATATTTAAAGTGCTGAAAGAGGAAAATCTTGTCAGTCAAGAATTCTGTATTTGTCAGAACTATCCTTCAGAAATGAAGTCAAGGGGCGCCTGGGTGGCTCAGTGGGTTAAAGCCTCTGCCTTGGGCTCAGGTCATGATCTTGGGGTCCTGGGATTGAGTCCCGCATCGGGCTCTCTGCTCAGCAGGAAGCCTGCTTCCTCCTCTCTCTCTGCCTGCCTCTCTGTTTACTTGTGATTTCTCTCTGTCAAATAAATAAATAAAATCTTCAAAAAAAATGAAGTCAAAACTAAGATATTCACAGATAAACAAAAGCTGAAGGAGTTCATTGGTAGTACATCTGCCTTACAAGAAATACTAAAGTCTCCTGCCGGCTGAAATGAAAGCACACTAGACAGTAAGTTGAAGCCCTATAAAGAAATAAAGAACACCAGTAAATATTCTTTACATATACAGATAAATATAAAATCTAATATTTTGAGTGTTCAACTCCTCTTTTTTTCTATATGATTTAAAAAGTAAAAACTACTAGAACTCATAAATGAATTCCGTAAAGTCATAGGATACCAAACCAATGTACAGAAATCTGTTGCATTCCTATGCATGAATAATGAAGCAATAGAAAGTGAAATTAAGAAAACAATCCCACTTACAATGACACCAAAACAAATAAAATATTTAGGAATAAATTTAACCAAAGAGGTAAAAGACTTGTACTCTGAAAACTATAAAACATTGATGAAAGAAATTGAAGATGATATAAAATTGAAGAGGAAATGGAAAGACATTCCATGCTCATGTGTTAGGAGAACAAAATTGTTAAAATGCCTATACTATCCAAAGCAACCTACCCATTTGATGTAATCCTTATCAAAATACCAACAGCATTTTTCACAGAACTAGAACAAACAATCCTAAAACTTATATGGCCACAAAAGACCTAGAATAACCAAAGCAATCTGGAAAACCAGAAACAAAACTGCAGGTATCACAATTCCAGATAGTGCAATAGTAATTAAAACAATATGGTACTAGCATGAAAGTAGAATAGTGGAATAGAACAGAAAACCCAGAAATAAACCCACAGTTACACGGCCAATTAATCTTTGACAAAGTAGGAAAGGATATCCAATGGGAAAAAGACAGCCTCTTCAACAACAAATGGTGTTGGGAACACTGGACAGCAAAGTGCAGAAGAAAGAAACTGGACAACTTTATTATATCATACATAAAAACAAACTCAAAATGGATGAGACCTAAATGTGAGACTTGAAACCATAAAAGTCCTTGAAGAGAGCACAGGCAGTACAGCTGTAGCAACATATTCCTAGATAAATCTCCTGAGGCAAGGGAAATAACAGCCAAAATAAACTACTCAGACTACAGCAAAATAAAAAGTTTCTGCACACTGAAGGAAACAATCAACAAAACTAAAAGGCATCCTACTGAACGGGAGGAGATAGTTGCAAATGACATATCCCAAAAGGGTTAGTATCTCAACTACATAAAGAACTGATACAACTCAACCCCCCAAAACAAATAATCCCATTTAAAAATGGGCAGAAGATATTAACAGACATTTCTACAAAGAAAACATCCAGATGGCCAAAAGAACCATGCAAAGATGCTCAACATCACTGATCATCAAGGAAATGCAAATCAAAACTTCAATGAGATAATTATCTTAAATCTGTCAGAATGGCTAAAATCAGCAACACAAGAAACAACAGGTGTTGGTGAGGATGTGGAGAAAAAGGAATTCTTTCGCACTGCTGGTGAGAAGGAAAACTGGTGCAGCCGTTTTGGAAAACCATACAGAGATTCCTTAAAAAATTAAAAATACCCTATAATCCAGGGATTTCACTACATGGTATTTACCCCAAAAATATGAAAACACTAATTCAAGGAGATACGTGCACACCTATGTTTATGGCTGCATTATTTACAATAGCCAAGATATGGGAGCAGCCCATATGTCCACTGATAGATGAAAGGATATAAAAGGAGTGGTATATATATATATTGTTCGGCCATAAAAAATGATTGAACTCTTGCCATTTGCAGCAACATGGATGGAGTTAGAGAGTGTAATGCTAAGCAAAATAAGTCAAAAACAAATGCCACATGATTTCATTCATATGTGGAATCTAATAAATAAAACAAATGAGCAATGGGAAAATATATATAGAGAGAGGGATACCTGGGTGGCTCAGTCAGTTAAGTGTCCTCCTTCAGCTCAGGTCATGGTCCTGAGGTCCTGGATTGAGTCCTGCATTGGGTTCCCTGCTTAGAGAGGAGCCCACTTCTTCTTCTGCCTGCCACTTTCCCCTGCTTGTGCTCTCTCTCTCTGACAAAGAAATAAAATATTTTTTAAAAAATAAGAAAGAAAGAATGAGAGAAGACAAACCAGGGACTAGACTCTTAACTATAGAGAACAAACTCATGGTTACTAGAGGAGGTAGATGGGAAGATGCAGGAAATAAGAGATGGAAATTGAAGAGTATACACATGATGATGAAATAATAAAATAAAAAATAATAAAAGATTAAATATATAAACAGTAATTATAAATATATGTTAATGTGCACACAATGTATAAGATGTAATTTGTTATAATACCAACATAAAGGGAGGACAGAAATTTATAAGATTAGTTTTATATACAATTTTTGTATTATTTTTAGAGAGTGTGCACATGCATGTGTGGTGGGGAGAAGCAGAGGAGGAGGGAGAGAGAGAGAATCTTAAGCAGTCTCCACATTTAGCACAGAGCCTGATGTAGGGCTCAATCTCATGACCCTGAGATCATGACCTGAGCTGAAATTAAGAGTCAGACATTTAATGGACTGAGCCACCAAGGTATCCCATATATACAGTTTTTGTATACAATTGAACCCAAGTTAGTAGTAATTCACACTGGCTTTGTTAAGCATTTAACATGTAACCACTAAGAAAATATCTTAAAAATAAACAGAAAAAAATGAGAAAGGAATCAAAATGATAGACTAAAAAAAATCAATTAAACACAAAAGAAAGCAGTAATGGAGGAACTAGGGAACAGAAGATATAAGACATATAAAAAGCAAGAATTAAAATGGCAAAAGTCCTTCCTATTCAATAATTGCGTTAAACACAAAAGATTTAAACTCAACAATTAAAAGAGATCAGCAGAATGGATAAAAACATTGTCCAGTGATATGCAGTCTATAAAAGACTTAATTTAGACCCCAAAACACAACCGATTTGAAATTGAAAGGTTGGGAAACGATACCCTACGCAAATAAGAGCTAAGAGAGCTGGGGTGGCTATACAAATATCAGATAAAATAGTCTTTAAGTCAAAATTTTTTATGAGACAAAGAAGTACTCTATACATTGATAAGAGAGTCAACCCATCAAGAAGATATGCAATTATAAACATTGACACATCTAACATCTGAGCCCCAAAGTGTGTGAAACATTGACAGGAATTGATTGGAATGAAGTGAGAACTAGTGCTACAATGATAGTTGAAATTTTCAATACCCCTTTCAATTATGGACAGACAAAGTAGAAAAAAGATCAATAAGGAAATGGAGAGCAACACTATAAACCAATTATACCTAATAGAAGCATACAGAACATTCCATGCAAAAAAGAGCAGAATATATAGTCTCCTCAGGTACACATGGAATATTCTCCCAGATAAGCCATACATTAGGCCACAAAATTAGTCACAATAAATTTGAAAACATTTAAATCATACAAAATGTCTTCTCTGACTACAATGAAATGAATCTAGAAATTAGTAACAGAAAGAACATAGGAAAATGTATACAGATGTGGAAATTAAACAACATACCCTCAAATAATTCACATATCGGAGGAGAAATTTAAAGAAAAATTAGAAAATACTTTAAGATGAAGATGAAAAACAACATACCACAACTCATGAAATGCAGTGAAAGGAGTGTTCAGTGGAAAATGTATATATGTAAACATCTACATTAAATAAGAAGGAAGATCTCGGGATGCCTGTGTGGCTCAGTTAGTTGTCTGCCTTTGGTTCAGGTTATGATCTCAGGGTGCTGGGATCGAGTTCCCTATCAGGCTCCTTGCTCAGTGGAGAGCCTGTTTCTCCCTCTGCCTGCAGCTCCTCTTGCTTATGCTCTCTCTCTCTTGCAAACAAATAAATAAAATCTTTTTTTAAAAAAAAGGAAGATCTCAAATTAATAACCAAGCTTCCCACCTTAAGGAATAAGGAGAAAAAAGAACATACTAACCCTAAAGAGAATATAAAGACAATGGGGTAAATCGGTGACATCAAAAGTTGGTTCTTGGAAAAGATCAATAAAATGGATAAATTTGGAGTCCTGGGTGGCACAGTTGGTTGGGTGTCTGACTCGTATTTTCAGCTTGGGTCATGATCTCATCCTCATGGGATCAAGCTCTCCATGTACTCAGCATGGAGTCCTCTTGGGATTCTCTTTCCTTCTCCCTCCGCCCCACTTCTGTCTCTCTCTCTCTCTCGCAAATAAATAAATCGTTTTTTAAAAAATGGATAAAACTTTAGCTAGACTAAGGAAAAAGAAGTGAAAGAGAAAGAGAGGAAAAGAGAGAAAGGAAAAAAGAGAAGTGAAAAATCCTTTCTCTAAGGAAAAGAGAGAAGTGAAAAATCAGAAGTGAAAGTAGGAACATTGCTTCCAACCATACACAATGGTCATTAAGGAAATGCAAATCAAAACCATGAGATTACCACTTCACACCCACTAGGATGGTTACAACCAAAAAAGAGAAAATAGTAAGTTGTAGCAAAGATGTACAGAGATTAGCAGCCTCACACATTTCTGATGGGAATGAAAATTGTGTAGCCAGTATAGAAAACAGTTTGATAATTCCTCAGTGATGTTAAACATAGAATTACTCTATGACCCAGCAATTCCCCTCCTAGGAATATACCCCCCCAAAACCTGAAACATACGTTCACACAGAAACTTATAACAAATCTTCATAACAGCCTTATTCATAGTAGACAAAAGTGGAAACAACTTAAATGTCTACCTACTGATCAATGGATAAACAAGATGTGGAATAACCATACAATGGAATATTGTTCAACCATAAATGGAAAGGAAGTCATGATACACACAACAACATAGATGAACTTTGGAATCAAATCCTGAAAGAAAGAAGCCAGATACATAAGGCCCCATATTATATGATTCCAGTTATATGAAATATCTGGAATAGGCAAATCCACAGAGACAGAAAAGAGATTAGTATTTGCCTGGGGCTTGGGGGAGGGGGAATAGTTACTGGTTAATAGCATGAGTTTTCCTTTTGGATAACAAAAATGTTCTAAGACTAGACAGAAGTTATCATTACACAACATTGTAAATGTACTAAAATATCAATGTCTTATATGATCATATGGTAAATTTTATGTCAAGTGTATTCTTATCATAATTTTTAAAATGGGCAATATAACCAACCAATCAAAACTAATATTACCATGAATACACTATAGAAATGAAAATAAACTACAGCTATCCACAACCATTTGATGAACTACATAAACATAAGTTTGAATAAAAACCAGACACCAAAGGATACATTCTGTATGGTTTCATTTATATAAAGCCCAAGAAGAAGCAAAATAACTTCAGTGATAGAAGTCAAAATAGTGCTTATTTTGGAAGATGAGGAGTGGGAATTAGGAAGAGATATGATAGAACAATTTGAAATGGTAGTAATGTTTTATTTTTTGATTTGGTGGTAGTTGTTTTAGTATGTTAATTTTGTGATAAATGTATAATCATTTTACTTCTTTTCTGCATGCTATATTTTAATGTTTTTCATTTAAAAAAACTAACATTACTACTAATAATAATACTAATTACTAACATTACTAATATTACTAATAACAATTATTAATAATTACTAATAAGTTTTTTTAAAACTAACATTACTAATACTAATAATAATTACTAATTACTACTACTAATAATAATAACACCACTTGCCCCCTGATATAATGCACTGAGGACACATCATTTCTATGTTATTTCCACCAAAAATGCATAATGAATTTAATCATAAGGAAATGTCATACAAACCAAAATTAAGAGAAACTTTGTAAAATACCTGGCTGATACTCTTTAAAAATGTCAGGTCATCCTCAAAAAATTAAAAATATAACTATCATATGATCCAACAATACCATTTCTGGATATTTATCTGAAGGAAATTAAAACACTAACTTGAGAGGCATTGGGGTAGCTCAGTCAGTTAAGCATCTGACTCTTTGTTTTGGCTCAGGTCATGATCTCATGGGTTGTGGGATCCAGTCCTGCATAGGACTCTGCTCAGTGGGGAGTCTGCTTGAAAATTATCTCCCGCTGTCCCTCCCCTCCTCCCACTCACTTTCTCTCATCTCTCTAAAATATATAAATCTTCTTAAAAAACCACTAACTTGAAAAGATATATGTACTGTATGTTTATTGAAGCATTATTTACACCAGGTAAGATATGGAAGCAGCCTAAGTGTCCATCAATGAATGGGTAAAAATGTGGTATGTGTACACACACACACACACACACACACACACACACACACACATACACATACTGGAATATTACTCAGGCATACAAAAGAAAGAAATCTTACCATTTGGGACAACAAAGATGGACCTTGAGAGTATTAGGTTAAGTGAAATAACTCAGAGAAAGACAATACCATATGATCTCATTTATATGAGGAATCAACAACAACAACAACAAAACCCAAACTCATAGACAACAGAAAATAAATTGGTAGTTGCCAGAGGCAAGGTATGGGGGAGGGGGGTAGGTGAAATAGGTGAAGGAGTCAAAAGATACAAATTTCCAGTTTTAAATAAGTCATATGTGCACTAGATAAGCTTCATTCAGGCATGAGTTATATTACTGTTGGCTATGATTTCAATGTTAATGAATCAATAATATATATTAAAGTGTCTCTAAAGAGAGACTCACATAAAACAAGGTTATACATCGATCAGCTGATGAAAATATTGTGATGCAAGTCTCACAGGAACTTAAACCTCTATTTCCCAGAAACAATGGTTCAGGATTCACTAATTCAGTGTTGGCACTGACTTTATAGAGTGTAACTACTGCAAATAATAGAAATCAACAATTCCATCATAGTGTTGATCAGAGGTTTTAAGTATATGCTCATTTGTGTAAGTTTTAAATGCCTGTTTTTTTATAGAATCTAGCTGATATTTATCCTTAATAGCTTTTTAAAAATTACGTATGTTAGTCACCATTCAGTATATCATTAGTTTTTGATGTAGTGTTCCATAACTTTTTGTGTATAACACCCAGTGCTCCATACAATACATGCCTTCCTTAAGTGTCTATTTTCTAAAAAATTCATAGGATGTAATTTACAGCATGGTAACTATAGTTAGTAATACTGCATTATGTATTTGAAAGTTGCTGAAAATAAATCTTACATGTTCTCATCACAAGAAAAAAAATCTGTAGCTATGTGTGATAGGTATTAATTAGACTTATTGCAGTGATCATTGCACAATATATACCAAATCATTATGTTGTACACCTGAAACTCGTGTAATGTTTTATGTCAATTATATCTCAATTTTAAAAAGTATCAGATCATAAAAGGCACAAAAAGACTGAGGAACCGCCACGGATTAAAGGACACTAAGGAGACTTGACAACTAAATACTTCATGTGCTCCTGAATTGTATCCTGGAGCTGGAAAATGACATTAGTGAGCAATTGATGAAATTTGAATGAGTTGTATTGATGAGATAATTTTATCAATATTAATTTCCTGATTTTGATGATTGTATTATTGGTATGCAAGACATTTACATGTATACAAGAATTCTTTGTACTATTGTTACATTTTTTAAGTCAGAAATTGTTTCAAAAAGAAGAGGTTTAAAATTTTTAAATTAAACAATATGCAGAAGCAACCAAGAATCATAGTCAGGAATCTAAGCTTCTTTTATCTTGTTGCTTCATCCCCTGGGTGCTTATTTCATGCCTGTTCCAAGTTGGTGCACCATTGCGTGCATCCATGTTCCAGGTAACGGGATGGAGGGGGTAAGGATAAAGGACAAAAGGTAGGATAAGAAGGGTACAATCTGGAACTTCCAAGTACCACTTGCACTTAAATCCCATTGGTCAGAACTGATATAGTCACAGCTACCTGCAAGGAGGGCCATGGAATATCTTTATTTGCCCATCTAAAAATTAGGGCGCTTATTACTGTTTTAGAAGGGGAGACTAGAAATTGAAGGGCAACTGGCAGTCCTGGTTGGGGCCTGATCCAGAAAATAGTGGATTCATCTCAGGAGGGCAGGAGAGGAAACTTTAGTATTATGGCCATGCAGCAGGCCTTGAGAACAACCAGTCCAGACCCAAGCAGAAAAACAGACATGGCAAAAAAGAATGTGGCCTCAATTTAATAAATGGCAGAATGAAAAATTTGGGAAAAAATTCAGTTATTACACAGTTAAATAGAATTAAAATAAAGTTGCAAGGCTAGTTTCTCGGTGTGACGGAAGGTGACTTTTATGCAAAAAAAGCTATTATTAAATGGGTTTAATTTCAATTGATTAAAGCTAGAAAATTAAATCAGGTTTCTCTTGATTTTTTTCATTTCAATTTACAAAGTTATTCTATTTATTAATCAGTCCAATTTTAACTTAATCAACAAAATTCCCTTAAACAATTAAACTGCATTTTCTTTTTTTTTTTTAATGTATTTATTTGACAGACAGAGATCACAAGTAGGCGGAGAGGCAGGCAGAGAGAGAGAGAGAGGAGGAAGCAGGCTCCCCGCGGAGCAGAGAGCCCAATGTGGGGCTCGATCCCAGGACCCTGAGACCATGACCTGAGCCGAAGGCAGAGGCTTTAACCCACTGAGCCACCCAGGCGCCCCTTAAACTGCATTTTCAAATATATTTTTAAATACTTTAAGTGCTCCTAGCCAGGACTAAATAATTAAGTTAATTGAACCATACTTAAACAATTCTAATAAACATAATAAATGAAATGTATAAATATAGACAAATCTGAAGTCTACATAAGTTCTAATACATAATTTCCTCAATTTACAATGGGGTATGGGTCTTGATAAACCAGTTGTAAGTTGAAAGTATTTTAAGCTGAAATACACATAATATATATAACATACCAGACATCAAAATTTAGCCTAGCCTACCTTAAATGTACTCAGAACATTTACAGTAGCTTATAGTTGGGCAAAATCATCTAACACAAAACTTATAACAAGGTATTGAATATCGTGTAATTCACCAAATACTGTACCACAAGTGAAAAACAGAATGATGGTTTGGATGCAGAATGGTTGTCAGTGTATCAGTTGTTGACCTTCATGATCACGTGACTGACTGGCAGTTGCAGCTTGCTGCCACTGCCCAACATCAAGAGAGTGTAATACTGGGGTGCCTGCGTGGAAAGCATCTGCCTTCAGCTCAGATCATGATCCCAAGTTCCTGGGATCGAGCCCCACATTGGGCTCTCTGCTCAGCGGGGAGCCTGTTTCCTCCCCTCTCTCTGACTACTTGTGATCTCTGTCAGTCAAATAAATGAATAAAATCTTTTTTTAAAAAAAAAGAGAGAGTGTGTAATACTGCACATTACTAGTCCAGGAAAAGATCAAAATTCAAATCCTGAAGTACAGTTACTACTGAATGTGTATCACTTTTGTACCATCATAAAGTTGAAAAATCTTGAATAAATTCTAAGAAAAAGTAAAGTTAGCATTGTGAATGAGCTATTAAAGCATTTGACAGGGTGGAGAGGAAGGAGCATAACCTGCAACCTAGAGATACCATTTTCAGTTAAAAAACCCTAGAGAATCTCTTAAATATGCACATAAGGAGACCAGTATAAGAATGTTCATTGCTGGGGCACCTGGGTGGCTCAGTTGGTTAAGCATCTGTCTTTCGCTCAAGTTATGATCACAGGGCATGGAATCAAATCCCTCTTTGGGCAGGGAGTCTGTTTCTCCCTCTTCCTCTGCTCCTCTCCCCTCATGTTCTCTCTCTCTCTCTCTCTCTCTCTCTCTCTCTGTTTCTTGCTTGCTCTCGCTCTTGCTCTCACTCTCCATCTCAAATAAATAAATAAAATCTTCAAAAAACAAACCAATGTTCAGGGGCACCTGGGTGACTCAGTCTTTAAGCATCTGCCTTTAGATGCTTAGGTTGTGATCCCAGGGTCCTGGGATGGAGCCCTGCCTTGTTGGGCTCCCTGCTCACTGGGAAGGCTGCTTCTCCCTCTTCCACTCCCCCTGCTTGTGTTCCCTCTCACTGTGCCTCTCTCTGTCAAATAAATAAATAAAATCTTTAAAAAAAATAGTGCTCATTGCTATACTTCTTATAATAATAAAATTTTAGAGCCACCTAAATGACCATCTGCAGGAGAATGGGTGAATAAATTGTGATACAGTCATTCAATTGAATACTGCAGAGAAGTTAATGTGAAAAGACTAGAGCTACATGTATCAACATGGAAAATTTCACAAACAACATTGAGCAAAACAAGCAAGTTGCAAAATTATAAATACAAGATACTGCTGCTTGTGTAGTTTTAAAAAGGAAAAGCAATACTAAATATCATTTATAGATATATGTAAATTAAAAGTATATATATAGGACACCTGGGTGGCACAGTCAGTTAAGCATCCAACTCTTGGTTTTGGCTCAGGTCATGATCTCAGGTTCATGAGATCGAACCCCATATATGCCCAGCATGAAGTCTGCTTAAGATCTTAAGATTCTCTCTCTCCCTCCCTCTGCCCTTCCCCCCTTCTAAAATAAATAAATTTTTAAATATATAGATATAGATATAGATATGGGGAAATGTTAAATATCAAGTTCAGAATAGTAGTTATCACTTGGGAGAGAAGGAGGGAGGGCAGTGAGACCTTGGAAGGGTATAGGAGATATTTCAACTGTATTTATTTATTTATTAAATTTTTTTTAAAGATTTTATTTACTTATTTGACAGAGAGAGAGGTCACAAGTAGGCAGAGAGGCAGGCAGAGAGAGGAGGAAGCAGGCTCCCTGCTGAGCAGAGAGCCAGATGGATGTGGGGCTCCATCCCAGGACCCTGGGATCATGACCTGAGCTGAAGGCAGAGGCTTTAACCCACTGAGCCACCCAGGCACTCCTTTTTTTTTTTAATCACCCAGGTGCCCCTTATTTATTTTTTTTAATCAAAACAAACAAAATTAAATGTTTGTTGAATAAATTCGTAAATGTGCACATCAAATACCTGATATTTGGTATATTTTCAGTTTTATCTTGGGGTTTAAATTCACAAGGATTTCATGGCCAATTATTCAAGGCTAGCTAACATAAGAGCAGTAATAAATTCAGTCACTGTCATATTTACACATTGAAGTTTCTAGCCTGAATAACCAGGAATGGCAAATAGTCATTTCTCCTACTAGTAAGGTTTCCAAACACAATTAATTAATTAGGATATATGATTTGCATCATATAGACCTATAGAAGCTAAAACCAAATAATGAGCACTGTCATCAAGAGCTAGTACCTTAAATGAGGAAGCAGTTATTGCTAGGGAAGCATCTGTTCTGCATGCATTGCACGCTGGTGGTTTGTTTATGGTGACAATGGATGATGAATGACAACGGTGATAGGGATATAGAAGAAATCCAAGCCAAAGACAATGGAAGTGAGTGGAATAGAAAGGCAACTTATTCCTAAACAAAGCTAACTATAATCGAAAGCTGGATTGGCTCAGTGGTGTCTAGGTTTTATCACTAAACATTTATCATTTTTTTTAAACTCTACTTTTACTTAAAATTCCTGTAGAAAACAACCCAGAAACATCCAGGAAAATAAGTACACAATAGGAAAATGGATAAATAAATTGCTGTATATTTACAAAATGAAATATTACATATCAATAAAAAGAATAAACTATTGATATGCAAAAGAACATGAATGAATCCCAAAAACATTGTGCCCAGTGAAAGAATCCAGACATAAAAGAGTACATACTGTTTGATTCCATTTAAATGAAGTTCTATAACAGGCAAAACTAAACTATGGTAGCATAAATTAGAGCAGCAGCTGTGGGCCAGGAAAAATTTGCTAGAAGGTGCAAGGAAATGTTACTCATTTTTATTGAGGTAGTGGTTACACCAGTGCATAGATTTGTTAAAAACAACAACAACAAAACCACCTCACTGACCTATACATTTAAACCGGATGCATTTAATTGTATGGAAATTATACTTCAATAAAGCTGATTATTAAAAATCCCTACAGGAAAAATAACATTGTAATTACGAGTCAGAAAACTCTCTAGTGCAGAGATCACAAACTGGCTGCCCACAGATATGTTTTGTTTGGACTCAATTATTTTTTAACTGAATTAGTCGCCAACATTTGGAAATTGACATTGAAGGGTTTTTTTTTAAGATTTTATTTATTTATTTGACGGAGAGAGATCACAAGCAGGCAGAGAGGCAGGCAGAGAGAGAAGGGGAAGCAGGCTCCCCACTGAGCAGAGAGCCCGATGACAGGCTTGATCCCAGGACCCTGAGATCATGACCTGAGCCGAAGGCAGAGGCTTTAACCCACTGAGCCACCCAGGCACACTGAAGTTTTTTTTTTTTAATATTTTTATTTTATTATTTATTTGACAGACACAGATCACAAGTAGGCAGAGAGACAGGCAGAGAGAGAGGAAGGGAAGCAGGCTCCCCACTGAGCAGAGAGCCGGATACAGGGCTCCATCCCAGGACCCTGATATCATGACCTGAGCCGAAGGCAGAGGCTTTAAACGACTGAGCCAACCAGGCGCCCCAAAGTTTTTTTTGTTTTGTTTTGTTTTTAATGTCCAGCTTCTCCTGAAAAACCATGACATCTTGCAATATTAGGCCAACATTTTTTCAAGACCATAATTTGCTGGTGTACTGTCCACATTATACAAAGCATGTATTCATTCTCCACCACTCTTACCAGTGGACATTTTCTTACATCAGGCCAATTTCGTTCAACCTATATTACCCTCTTAGTGCCTGTGGACATTTAAGTTAGGTACCTCCACTCTAGTCCCACTCTACTTCCATTTTCCCATTGGAAAACTTGTTTTGTACAATGAGACTTTTTTTTAATAACATGAGGTTTCTCAGGAATGGAACTATTAAGTTATGGCCAAACAAATTATTACAAGAAATAAAAATAAGAAAATTGAAGACAAGGAAATAAGAGTAGGGAAATTGGTGAGTTTATTTGTGTACATAGTGAATTTGAAGTGTTGAAAGGATGCCCCACTGAAAAGATTTAATAGCCAGCTGGAAACTCAATACTGGGGTTCAGGATGGTCAAGCCTATACATAAGGATTTGAAGTCTAAATTGGAGTAAAATTTCTTGAGCACCTACCATGTAATAGTTACTGTGCCAGGAACTTTAACAGATGTCATCTGCGTAGTTCAAGACACAGAAATGAATTCTATTACTAAGGTTGTACACAGAAAAGAGCAAAGGCTGAAGACAGAATCTGGTGGAAGGAATCTTCAAATGTAAAGGGTTTTAGAAAAGATGAGAACTGAGGGAACATTAGAAGTGGTTAGAGATGGAAGAACAAGAAAAAGTAGTGCATGGTGCCAGATGCCAAAAGAAGAGAGAACGTAAAGATATCAACAGTGTCCATTATTACAGAGAGAGCAAGGAAAATAAGGAAACAAGGAAAGATCATTTGGGCAATTAAAAATTCTCTAGTAAGAACAGACTGGAATGGTTTCAACAGAGTACTGGGAATAAAGGTAAGATTCAAGAGATTTAAGATTCAAGAGTAAAGGGGTAGTTAATAAATGGGAGAAGCAAGTGAGAGGGGATAATGGAACATAAAGGAAGAAACAATGCTAATATTTAAAGCCCATCACCAAAGTTCTCTGGGTTATAGACTAGGTCATTTCCACATCCATCTTCTTACATCTCTGCTCCAAGGAGCTGGGACAGAATGAAGAGAAAATATAGACCATGTCCCTACCCTCTTAGAGCTCATGGTCAAGTGAAATGGTACCAGGAAAGAGTTACTTTGAAGGCGGGATAAAACAGAAATGCAAAGCAAAAGGTTATGAAAAGAAAAAGAAGAAAAAAGAAGTCAAAAGGACAGTTAGAAAATTAAAAAACAAAGATAAAAATAGAAACCCTCCCAATTATTTTTTTTAAGTAACCATAAGCAGGGTGTCTGGGTGGCTCAGTCCTTCAGCATCTACCTTGGGCTCAGGTCATGATCCCAGGGTCCTGGATCCAGCCCCGCACTGGGCTCCCTGCTAGGCAGGAAGCCTGCTTCTCCCTCTTCCACTGCCCCTGCTTATGTTTCCTCCCTTGCTGGGTCTCTGTCAAATAAACAAATAAAATCTTTTTAAAAATAATAATAAAGTAACCATAATCCTTATTCCAAGCTGATAAAGATATCATGTATGCACACACATACACACACACAAACATAAGACCAATTTTATTTATGAGTATATGTTCAAAACTTGCATATAAAGTACAGTGAAGTGAATCCAACACCATATAAAAATAATAATGCAAATAATATGAATACAGTTCATTTCAGGAATATAAAGATAGTTCAATATAATTAAACTAACCACATTATTCATCAGAGCAGCAAAGGAAGAAAATATTGTGTTTGTAAACACAAATGGCAAAAATACTTTGATTAAATTCAATTTTTAATAAAAGAATGGAAAAGTCTCTTAATAAACTTGAAATAGAAGGATATTTCTTCATTAAGATAATTGTTACTTAATCCTGGGAAATTTATGGCAAAACAGGCCTACCTCAAGAAGAAAGAAAAAGATCTCAAATAAACAACCTAACCTTATACCTAAAGGAGTTAGAAAAAGAACAACAAACCAAACTTAAAACCAGCAGAAGGGAGGAAATAATAAAGACTAGAGCAGAAATAAATGATATAGAAACTAAAAAACAAAACAAAACAGATCAACGAAACCAGGAACTGGATCTCTGAAAATAATCAAGAAAATTAAAAAGCCTTTAGCCGGACTTACCAAGAAAAAAAGAGAAAGGATTCAAGTAAATAAAATCACAAATGAGAAAGGAGAAAGAACAGCCAACACCACAGAAATACAAACAATTATAAGAGAATACTATGAAAAACTATATGCCAACAAATTGGAAAACCTAGAAGTGAATAAATTCCTAAAAACATATAGCCTCCACAAACTGAATCAGGTAGAAATAGAAAACTTGAGCAGACTGATTAGGAGCAAAGAAATTATATCAGTAATCAAAAACTTCCAACACACAAATGTCCAGGACCAGATGGCTTCACAGATGAATTTTACTAAACATTTAAAGAAGAGATAATACCTATTCTTCTCAAACTATTCCAAAAAACACAAGACGAAGGAAAACTTCCAAATTCACTCTATGAGTCCAGGATTACCCTGATACCAATCCAGATAAAAACAGCACAAAAAAAGAGAACTACAAGCCAATATCTCTGATGAATATAAATGCAAAAATCCTGAACAAAATATTGGCCAACCAAATCCAACAATATGTTAAAAAGTCATTCGCCATGATCAAGTGGTATTTATTCCTGAGTTGCAAGTGGATACAATATTCACAATATTCACAAAGATAGCATGTGTGCACACAAACACACAAACATAAACCAATTTTATTTATGACATGATACATCACGTCAATAAGAGAAAGGATAAGAACCATATGATCATTTCAATAGATGTGAGAAAAGCATTTGATAAAGTACAACATCCATTCTTGATAAAAACTCTCAACAAAGCAGGTTTAGAGGGAACATACCTCAACATAATAAAGGCCATGTATGAAAAATCCATAGTTAACATCATACTCAATGGGGAAAACCTGAGAGCTTTTCCCCTAAGGTCAGGAACAAGACAAGAATATCCACTCTCACCACTTTTATTCAAATTAGTACTGAAAGTACTAGCTGTAGCAATAAAACAACAAAAAGAAATAAAAGGCATCCAAATCAGTAAGGAAGAAGTAAAATTTTTCCTATTTGCAGATGACATGATCCTATATATAGAAAACCCTAAAGACTCCATCAAGAAACTACTAGAACTGAAAAACAAATTCAATAAACTCACAGGATACAAAATCAATTTACAGAAATCTGTTACATTTCTATACACCAATAATGGAGCATCAGAACGTGAAATTAAGAAAACAATCCCATTTATGATTTATAATTGATATTCCCCAAATAATAAGATACCTAAGAATAAATCTAACAAAAGAGGTGAAAGACCTGTACTCTGAAAACTATAAAACATTGATGAAAGAAATTAAAGAAGACACAAAGAAATGCAAAGACATTCCATGCTCATGGACTGGAGGAACAAATACTGTTTAAAATGTTTATACTACCCAAAACAATCACACATTTAGTGCAATCCTTTTCAAAATACCAACAGCATTTTTCACAGAACAAGAAAAAACAATTGTAAAATTTGTATGGAACCACAAAATACGGCAAATAGCCAAAGCAATCTTGAAAACCAAAAGCAAAGCTGGAGGCATCACAATTCCAGGCCTCAAGTTATATTACAAAGTCGTAATAATCAAAACAGTATGGTACTGACACAAAAATAGACACATAGATCAATAGAACAGAATGGAAAACACAGAAATAAATTCACTATTATATGCTCAATCTTTGACAAATCAGGAAAGAATATCCAATGGGAAAAAGTCTCTTCAACAAATGGTGTTGGGAATCCTGGACAGTCACATGCAAAAGAATGAAACTGGACCACTTTCTTACATCACACACAAAAATAAATTCAAAATGGATAAAAGACCTAAATGTGAGACCTGAAACTGTAACAATTCTTAAAGAGAGCACAGGCAACAATCTGACATTGGCCATAGCAACTTTTTCTAGATAGGTTCCCTGAGGCAAGGGAAACAAAAGCAAAAATAAACTATGAGAACTACCTCAAAATAAAAACCTTCTGCACATTGAAGGACACAACAAAACTAAAAGGCAACCTACTGAATGAGAAGATATCTGCAAATGACATATCTGATAAAAAAAATTACTATCCAAAATGTATAAAGAACTGATACAACTCAGGGCATCTGGGTGGCTCAGTCAGTTAAGCGTCTGCCTTCAGCTCAGGTCATGATCTCTGCTCAGTGGGGTGCCTGCTTCTCCCTCTCCCTCTGCCCTCCCACATGCTTGTGTATACTCTCTCCCTTGCTCTCCCCCAAATAAATGAAATCTTAAAAAAAAGAAAAATTACAAAAAAGAACTGATACAACTCAACACCCAAAATACAAATAATCCAATTAGAAAATGGACAGAAGATATTAACAGACATTTCTCTAAAGAAAACATCCAGATGGCCAAAAGACCCATAAAAAGATGCTCAACATCACTGATCATCAGGGAAATGCAAATCAAAACTACAATGAGGTATCACTTCACACCTATGGCTTAAACTAAAAACAAGAGAAACAACAAGTGTTGGTGAGGATGTGAAGAAAAAGGAACCCTCTTACACTGTTGGTGGGAATGCAAACTGCTGCAGCCACTCTGAAAAACAGTACCAGGATTCCTCAAAACATTAAAAATATAACTTCCCTACAATCCAATAATCTCACCACTGAGTATTTACCCCCAAAATACAAAACCATGAATTCAAAAGGATATATGAATCCCCATGTTTACAGTGGCATTATTTACAATAACCAAATTATGGAAGCGACCCAGTGTTCATCAATGGGTGAATGGATAAAGATGTGGATATATACACAATGGAATATTACTCAGCCATTAAAAAAAGAATGAAATCTTGCCATTTATAATAACATGGATGGAGCTGGAAAGTATTATGCTAAGCAAAATAAGTCAGTCAGAGAAAGACAATTATAACATGATTTCACTCATATGTAGAATTTAAGAAAAAAACAAAGGAGCAAAGGGGAAAAGAGAGAGACAAACCAAGAAACAGAATCTTTTTTTAATCTTTAATGTAGTTTTATTTTTTTCTTCCAAGTTTTTTTTTAATATTTTATTTATTTATTTGACAGAGAGAGAGGTCACAAGTAGGCAAAGAAGCAGGCAGAGAGAGAGGGAGAAACAGGCTCCCCACTGAGCAGAGAGCCCGATGCGGGGCTCGATCCCAGGACCCTGAGATCATGACCTGAGCCGAAGGCAGAGGCTTAAACCACTGAGCCACCCAGGCGCCCCTTCTTCCAAGTTTTTATTTAAATTCCAGTTAGTTAGCATAGAGTGTAATACTAGTTTCATGTGTAGGATTTAGTGATTCATCACTTACATATAACACCCAGTGCTCATCACAGGTGTCCTGCTTAATACCCAACACCTATTTAACTCATCCCTCTGCCCACCTCCTCTCCAACAACCCTCAGTTTCTTCTCTATAGCTAAGAGTCTCTCTTATGATTTGCCTTCTCTCTTTTCTTTTCATTCCCCTATGTTCATCTGTTTTGTTTCTTAAATTCCACATATGAGTGAAATCATATGGTATTTGTCTTTCTCCAACTGATTTGTTTCATTTAGCATAATACTGTCTAGCTCTATCCACATGATGGTAAATGGCAAGATTTCATTCTTTTTATGAGTGAATAATACTCATAAGATGTATAGATAGATAGATCTTTATATCTATATTTTAAATATATATATACACAAAATATTCCATTATAGGTAGATAGATATAGATATAGCACAAATGGGTATATATGTGCCACATCTTTTTTTTCTTTTTTCTATTATGTTATGTCACCATGCAGCACATCATTAATTTTTGATGTACTGTTCCATGATTCATTGAAGAAACAGACTCTTTTTTCCTTTTTAAAGATTTTATTTATTTATTTGACAGACAGATCACAAGTAGGCAGAGAGGCAGGCAGAGAGAGAGGAGGAAGCAGGCTCCCCGCTGAGCAGAGAGCCCGATACAGGGCTCGATCCCAGGACCCTGGGACCATGACCTGAGCCGAAGGCAGCGGCTTTAACCCACTGAGCCACCCAGACAGCCCTGAAGAAACAGACTCTTAACCATAGAGAACAAACTGATGGTTACCAGAGGGGAGCTGAGTGGTAAAATGGGTGAAATAGGTGATGAAGATTAAGGACTGCACTTGTCACGATAAGCACCAGCTGACTAAAATAAAAATGTTCAATAAATAAACTTTCAATAAATAAGTAAATAATTAATCAAAATACCCAAAAAAGTTTCTTACTCCAAATGCTAATATCTTACTTAAGGATAAAACACTGGAAGCATTTCCTCTAAAATGAGAGCTAAAACAAGGATTCCCCCTACAATCATCATTATGAACATTTTCTAGAAATGCTTTCAATAAAATATGAAAAAATAATCAGAAATATAACTATTAGAAAGGATACACAATTATAATTCTTTTTAATTATATGTTTGTCTTCCTAGGAATGCCAACATCATCAATTAACTGAAAATCTAAGGGAGTAAATGGCTGTATATAAAAAATAATTATACAAAATCAACAGCCTTCCCAGATAACAGCAATAACTTATGAGAAAATATATTATATGAAATAGAAATATTCTCACTAAGAAGCCCATAAGACCTATTCAAAGAAAATTCCATGAATAAACTGAGAGATTAAAAAAAGATTAGAATACATGGAGAGATGTATAAAGTGCCTGGAACATAAGCATAGGCTCATCATCATAAAGATGTTGGTTCTTCCCCAAGTTATATCTCTAAGACAATTTCAATCAAATTGATAGAAGAGAGATTATTTTATTGGAAAAACAAAGAACTTTTTTCCCCAAACTTTTTCCCCAAAGTTTATACTGAAATGAATTCTAAATGTATTCAAGAGTTAATTTCCTTTAAAATAAACCTATAAGAATATTTAAGGTAGATGATATATATATATACATATGTGTATATATATATATCAATCTGCTATCAGAATGATAAAAGCAATGGGGAAAAAACATAAAAACAATGGGGAGAAGGAAAGTATTGATAGTTAAATACATAGTTAAAGCCTGTAATTTCATTAAAAAGATAACAAAATGCAGACAGGAAAAATTTCAACAAATATGATGGATAAAGTATTCATATACAAAGGACTCTTAATGAGCAAAGGATATAAACAGATAAACCACAAAATAAGATATACAAATGGTCACTCAGTGTGTGAACATAATATTCAGGCTTGGGACGCTTGGGCGGCTCAATCAATGAAGTCTGCGTTCGGCTTAGGTCACAATCCCAGTACTCTGGGATTGAGTGCCGCATTGGGCTCCTTGCTCAATGGAGAGCCTACTTCTCCCTATGCCTAATCAGCTCCCCCTGCTTATGCACTCTTTCTAACAAATAAATAAACTCTTTAAAAATAATAATAAATATTCAGGCTTATCATAGTCAAAGAACTAATCAGATTATTTTTTTTCTTCTACCAAACTGGCAAATGTGAAAAAAAGGTAATATTAAATACTGACAAGAGTTGTACAAGATAGTCTATCTCATGCACGGCTGGCTGGAGTATAACATGGTATAACTTCTGTAAAATAACTTATCAATATGTATCAAGAAACTTTAAAACTGTTTCTGTTCTTTCACCCAAAAATTCCTTTTCCAAGAATCTCTCTTAAGGAAATGATCAGGTAAATGGACAGATAATAGATATTAATGTTTAAATTAAGAGGACATTATGATTTTTCCTCTGAACTAGGCTATTCTTGAGAGTTAAATAAGGCATTGTTGATAATTATTCCAGGACAACAGACATTAACAGGAATAGTCCCAGGCAAATTGGGTCATATGGTCATAGTTTAAAGCCAGTGATTGCTGCATTAGAAGCTTAAAATGTATAAAGAAAGGGCAAAGGTTAAGTAATAGTGCATCCATACGATAGACTAGTATGTAACTAATTAAAATGATGTTTCCAAATGCATTTAAATATAATGTTGTATGTATGTTAATAAAAATAATTTTAAAATATATAATGTAGATATTTTTATTTTTTTAAGATTTTATCCATTTATTTGACAGACAGAGATCACAAGTAGGCAGAGAAGCAGGCAGAGAGAGAGAGAGGAGGAAGCAGGCTCCCTGCCAAGCAGAGAGCCCGATGCGGGGCTCGATTCCAGGACGCCGGGATCATGACCTGAGCAGAAGGCAGAGGCTTTAACCCACTGAGCCACCCAGGCGCCCCTATAATGTATATATTTTTAGATTAGGATAATAAACCATATCTAATATGATTCAAAGTGGCCAGGGGCGCCTAGTTGGCTCAGTGGGTAGAGCATGCGACTCTTGATTTTGGGATTATGAGTTCTAGACATTGGATGTAGAAATGACTTAAAAATAAAATCTAAAAAAAAAAAAGTGGTTGAGTTCCTTGGGGTGCCTGGTTGGCTCAGTCTGAAGCATTTTGGTGGCTTGGGGTCTCAGGGTCTTGAGTTCAAGCCCCACACTGGGTGTAGAGATTACTTAAATAAATAAAAACTTATTTTTAAAAAAGTGGCTAAACACCTTTATGGTGTAGAGTGTAAACATTCCTTGACTGCCTGTCTAACATCTAACCCCCCCTTGTCTCCTTCCTAAAAGTATCCCCATTTCCCTCCCTTCTTTTGGCGGTGTCTGTCCCTGGATGGGCAGGTATTAAGTGGAAGGCAAGAGCCACAGCTGTCATCTGGCCACCGTTATTAGTTTCTATTTGTCCAGTGAGTGGAGAACTTAGGACTTTTATTCAAAGCTTGCTGTGAGTCCCCAGAAGCATTCCTCCCTTTCCCTCAAGATCTAAACCGTGGTGAAAGTCAGCATCTTAAAGAGAGAAGCTAAGAGACTCTCAGAGAGATTTAGCTGGAATCTCATCACACAATGCTAGAAGCCTTCATTACGTCTAGATGTTTCAATTAACAGGAACCAAAATATTTATTCTTTAAGCCAGTTTTCAGTGGCGTTCCTGTTACTTGCAATCCAAAAATCTGAAATGATATAGACACATTACAGTAGTCTTCAATCTGAACTGTACATTAAACCCACCTAGGGAGCTTCTAAAAATGCCTATCTGTAGGTCGTGTACCCAGAGACTGATTCAAATGTTCCAGGTGTGGGATTTGGGCACTGGTGTTCTTTTAAAACCTTCCCCTGGTGATTTAATATGCAGTGAAGGTCAAAGACTAGGAATATATTATACAATATATATGTTAGGTACATATAAAAGGTTGGAAGAAAAGTACATCAAAAAGTTAAGAAGAGGGGGCGCCTGGGTGGCTCAGTGGGTTAAAGCCTCTGCCTTCGGCTCAGGTCATGATGCCAGGGTCCTGGAATCGAGCCCCGCATCGGGCTCTCTGCTCAGCAGGGAGCCTGCTCCGCACCCCCTCCCCCACCCCGTGCTCTCTCTCTGCCTACTTGTGATCTCTGTCTGTCATATAAATAAAATCTTTTTTTTTTTTTTTTAAAGATTTTATTTATTTATTTGACAGAGAGAGAGATCACAAGTAGGTAGAGAGGCAGGAAGAGAGAGAGAGAGGAGGAAGCAGGCTCCCTGCGGAACAGAGAGCCCGATGCGGGGCTCGATCCCAGGACCCCGAGATCATGACCTGAGCCGAAGGCAGCGGCTTAATCCACTGAGCCACCCAGGCGCCCTAAATAAAATCTTTTAAAAAAAAAGTTAAGAAGGATAATTCCTGGGTATTGAGAGTGCAGATCCCCGGATCCTGGGATTGAGTCCCACCTTGGGGTCTGTGCTCGGCAGGGATTCTGCTTCTCCTTCTCCCTCTGCTCTTGCTCGTGTGTACTCTCACTCATTCTATCTTTCAAATAAATAAATAAATAAAATCTTTTAAAAAGAGAGAAAAAAAGAATATACAATCTATGTGTGGCACCTCTGTGTGCAGATTTTACAAATTTTACAGATTTTACAAATGGTATTTGTATACATCAGTGTTTACTATAATAGGATTTTTATTATATGCAGTTATTATAGCAAGTAATAATTCTCTTTATATCTAACTCCAAAACACAAATGTTTTTATTAATATCTAATTTATTCCAGTGTTTATTTGCAAAATAGAAATTTATTTAGAGAATATAGAAAATTCCTACGCATATTACAGATTTATAACTTATAATATATATATTTCATAAATCTAGATTATCCATAATTTTATAAATTTCTAATTTGTATATATGATTTATATTATAAACAGAATTTGTTTAGAAAGTATTAATTTTGTAAAGATAAATACATTTCACAATATAGATATCATATAGCTTACTTAGAGAATAAATTTCTGGATACGATTTCTAAAATAAATTATTTCACAAATGGTTACTAGAAGAGGGAGAAAGGAGGCATTTTGAGGCACTTCTTTCTGGATCTTTGTTTCCTGTTTCGATCTCCTGAAATCAAAGGAAAGATTCGATCACTAAGGAAAGAAGAGCTTCCTCACTGTGTATGCTTCACTGAAGGGCATGCCTGATAAGCTCACAACTGTTTAAAAGACATCCGAACTAGGTTCACTAAAGGGACTCACTAAATAGCAGATGAGCGCAGAACTGAGGCACCTGTTACTGCATTGAACTGCTCTGTTTCTTCCACGCTAACAGTTGAGCCTCTTTGAATTTGCAGCAACAGAAAGCAGTAGCAGCACATAGAAAGCAGGATCGCATATTATCACTTCTCTATGATTTTGAAGCTCATTAAAAAATATACTGTCCAAATGATCTAGCAATTATTTTTGTGGTGCATCCATGGAATGAGACATATTCTGATAGGGTGTCAACAAAGTGTCAGGCCCTGCGAGGGGTACTCAGGAATTATTTAAACCATTCTGTTCAGTTGGCTGTGTTTTCTTTATTACAAGTTGTTGTTTTTTTTTTTTAATTTGGCCGTCAACATTTGCTATTTCTGCAGGCTCCTCCTGGTTCATCAGACCATGTCATCAGCACAGGTGACTTACTGTGTATTTATCCAAAATAGTCAACAATTAAGTCATTTCAATGGGAGGTATGGGGAAGGACACCTAGGATGATGCCTTGCTTCACTCCGCTGCCAATTATAATTTAAACAGGCAGGTATTTTTACCAGCTCTGATTCTTACAGAATTGTATCTTTTCTTTTTCCAGAAATTTATAATATCCATAAAACTTCAGAAGATAATATAACAAATACATATGTTTTCATCATCCAGAACTGAGGATTGCTAACATGGTCAGCAGTGCTTCGAGTTTTTACACACACACGAACAGAATGCTGCACTGAAGACAGTTCACGATTGTCCTCAAAAGCTGTTTGTTAAATTTTTTGTAATTTTGAGAGCTGATTGCTAAACCTTTAGTAGCTTGAAACTGGCCAGGGTGGGAATATCATTCCATGGAAATCCACCAGTGTTGTAAATCAGGGTTTTTTCAATTCCTGGAGAACTAGTTGTTAAGCATTTATCAGCACACTACTTCTCATGTACAAAAGAGAGAACAGCTTACAGGTAAACTGAGCTCATCTTGAACCCACACTTGCAATCCCATCCATTCTCCTTCCCCCTCCTCAGAGGCAGTCACTATCATGAATTTGGTGTGTGTTATTCTAGAATATAGTCTATACTTTAAATGTATTCCTCGCATGCATCCATGAAAAACAGCATAATTTGGGTGTATTTTAAAATGTGCTGGGGTGCCTGCATGACTCAGTCAGTTAAGCAACTGCATTCAGCTCAGGTTGTGATTCCAAGGTCCTGGGAGGAAACCCTGCATCAGGCTCATTGCTCAAAGTGGAGTCTGCTTCTCTCTCTGCCTGCTGTTTCCCCTACTTGTGCATGCTTGCTTTCTCTCACACTCTCTCGCAAATAGTCTTTTTTAAAATGTGCATATACTGCAACTTACATTTTTCACTTGACATTTTGTTGCAAATGGCTATAGATCATTCTTTTTATCGACTATTGAGAAGTCTATCATCTGAACATATGTTATCCAGACATGCTACTCCTAGTGGACACCTTGGTTGTTTCCAATGTTTTGCCATGAGAAACAACGCTAAAATGAATGGTCCTTGTCTATACATACACCAGTTTTTCTGGGTTTATACGCAGATGTATATACTTGCTGGGTCGGATGCATGTTGTCAAGTTTACTAGATATTGCCAATTTCCTCTCTCAAGTGTATAAAGTCAGTTTATAACCCTAAACCTAACCCTATTTAACAGGAGTGAATGAGAATTCTCTTTGCTCTACATTCTAGCCAACATTTGGTACTGGCAGACTTTTTTTAATTTTTGTCGGTCTGATGGGTGTAAAATGACATCTCATCGTGATGAATTTTTGTTTCCTTGGTTACTAGTGCCGTTACACATTTTTTTCTCCTATTTATTGGCCATTTGAGTTTCCTATTCTATAAATTCCCTTTCCTTTGCTCATTTTTCCTTTGGGTTGCTTGCCTTTTTCTTCTTGATTTATAGGAGTTTTCAATACATTCTGGATACTAATACTTGTCATTGCACTTTGTTTATGCTAAGTTTTTTGAGGTTTTTTGTTTGTTTTTTGGTATTGGACTGGGTGAGAGTCAGGTACATTTCGTCTCTGTGGGCTTTTTCAGGATGTAGTCTGTGGCCCCGGCGGTCAGAGGACGTGTTACACTTGTCCAGGGTGATAGCTAACCCAAAAGATATAACCCGAAAGATACAGTTTCTAAGGCCACGAGTTCTGGTTGGCAGATCTGCAAACTAGAGGCTTACTACCTGCTCCAGCCAAACTGAAGGGTTTGGTTTGGTTTGGTTTTTTTCAATTCCTCCTTACTCTCTTCCCTCTAGGCATTTTCACATGCTGTGGAATGGTCCCCTGTGTGTGCCCGCGAAGCACCTTCTACTTTTTCTCAATCAGCACTTACCACAGTGCACTGCAGTAACCCGTCTGCTTCTCTGTGTCTCCCACTAGACAGTAAACGCTGTGTGAGAAGAGAGGGTTTTTTTCTGCCTTTGTAGCCCCAGCGCCTAGCAGAAGGCTACCAAATCATTGATAAAGTTTGTTGATTAAATGAGTGAATGAGTGAGTCCAGGGAAGATAGGGGCTGCTACATGGAGGGTCAGAGAATATTTCATTTATTCACCCAACACCAAACCACTAGCACTTGCCAGGGACCAGCTAGTGATATGGGCGCTCCCCTCACTCGTGCCTGCCAAGCACAGACCACTGACCTGGGTGTCTTGATGGAGAGAAGCAGAGTGGTGTGAACATGCCCAGGAGACAGGCATATTCCAGCCAGCGAGTGGGAAGGAGTTTGGAAAAATCTCTACCTTGAAGATGGAGATAAGCCAAGAAGAGATGACTATTTAATAATCAGCCTCTTAATTAGAGTGTAAATGAAATCCTCCTCAGCAATCCTCAGAGGCTGCTATTTGGCTTTCTTAGAGTAAATGAGTTTGATCACGTGTTCTTTTTCCTGGGGTCAAGTTACAGCAGTGCGTATCAGTGAATCCCCAGTATAGGTGCCCAGTCACGCACCTCAGCTTTGCCCCTTGGATAACAGAAGAACAAAAGGGTCACTCACTTCCCATCCCCTTCTTACTCTACATTCACTCCTTCTAGCTACAAAATGCTTCCCATCTCCACCTTTATTCTCATTTTCACCCCCAAACCTGGATTCTCCACCAACCCTCTGCAGCCCCTTCATGCCACCAGGCTGATTGCCCCACTACAATCTGTTCCCCTTTGGTGTCATGCACGTACTAGGCACTGGCTATGCCCTGAGAACTGAAGAATGGGTAGGAGCCAGCCATCAAGAATCTCAGGGAAGAGCTTTCCAAGCAGAGAAAAGAGCTAGTGCCAAATCCTCAAGGTGAGATAAAGTCTGGAATACTCTAGAAGCTGATAAAAAGCCAGAAAGACAAGAGCTTTGTAAGTGAAGGTAGAATAGTACAAGATGAGGCTATAGAGATGGGCAAGGGAAAGCCACTGGAAGATTTAAAGTAAGGAAATGATAAGTTTTCTACTAGTTTTTTTTTTTCCCACCTCTATGGCATCTGCCAGTTCTCACCGTAAAGGTGGGGTTGAATAAAGTGTGTAGTCCAGCTCTTAGGGAGAATTTATACCCTTAGGAAGGGTCTGTGCACAGTCAGGGATTTCCAGGAGAAGGTCACAGAGAATAAAGTTCTGGGGTATTGCCAAAGGGGGACTGCAGTCCGAGGAAAGCAGTGTAAGAAAGCACAAGCCTGGGAGAGTGAGTAACAAGCTGTGCAGGCTTTATCAGTACCCCCTCTCTGGCCCTGGTTCATCAGCTCTTCCTGAATCACATTGCAAAGCTTTTTCCAGTCTCTATCCCCAGAGTAATCAGCACCCAGGCATTAAGGGCCAGACTGGGCCAAAATGACGTACAAAGATTGGAGCAAGCACAGATTTATTTGTGAGTTGCTGTCTGGGACTCAGGAATGTGCACCTGCATGGGAACACTCTTCACTCCCAGGGCAAGGGACAGCCTGCACATCTCTAGTTAGGAAGCATTTCAATGGAGTATTACATCATTGACACAACATAATAGCCTCCTGGGTCCTTTTTCTATTGTTCAAACATCTGTTTCCTCTCTTCTCCCTTTGCCTCCTTCTGGGGTTCAGGAGCCCTCTTTTGCACATAGTTCCTTTCCTGAAAAATCATCCTTACTTATTTTCCTGGAACTAGAGAAGAATTAGAAGGTCTGACCCTTTCCCTTCTGGACTCTGCTCTCAACTGTTAAGGCCTAAAAACAAAGGTGTTGGAAACAGAAAGAGCTTCCCTTCTCTCAGGGACAAGAAACCCTGTCAGAATTTGGCTTATGGTTCTACTGTGCTCACAAAGCCTGCTGTTTGCTTGAACACAGGTTCCCTGCTCAGGGCCTGATTTCCTGATCTCTGGTTTATTTAAAGATACAGGAGCATATGTCATTGGTGGCCATGTTTTATAGCCAGTTGCACTCTCCAGTAGACCAGGATGGGCCCAGCAGCAAGGTGGTGTGCCCCAGATTGAACAACCCAAAGAACCGACCCTCTTCTCAAAAGGAGCCAATGTACGGGCACCTGGGTGGCTCAGTGAGTTAAGCATCTGCCTTCCGGTCAGGTCATGATCCCAGGCTCCTGGGATCATGTCCCACATCAAGCTCCCTGCTCAGTGGGGAGGCTGCTTCTCCCTCTCCTCCTACTTGTGCTCTCTCTTGCTAGCTATCTCTGTCTCTTTCTCTCAAATAAAATCTTAATTTAAAAAAAAAAGGAGCCTGTGCTTTGTTGTAAAGAAATGTGCCAGAAACTTCTCTGAGACCTCCTCCTCAGAAATGAAAAAAAAAAGCAAAACCAGTCTCTGGGGGTTTATTCCTAGCAGATTTCCATCACTGGAATAATAAAGCTCATGCTACTTACCAATGAAATGTGATGTTCAACTCAAACAACAAAAGATGTTTATCTATTTTCAAATTTAGATCTCCTTACATAGATGGAATTATTTCATCAGGTGATTTTTTTTAAGTCTGTACAAAGCTCCCTCCAACTCTGGATCTGATATGAAGCCAGTACTTTTCAATACTGCTTGGGAAAAACAAAGAGGAAGCCTGAGGGACAGCAGTGGGTCAAGTATGCATTTGTGTGTGATTCTATATACCTACAATTCTACTCACCTCTCCCTCTAACCACTCAATCTGCTGGGAAGACAGATGGCACCAGAAAGAGAAAAATATAACTCCATCATGAAAGCATAAAACACCCATCTGCCTTTCTCTCTTACTTAGACAAAATAACTGGTCTAATACTAATTGAAATGCTACCTGTGCCCCAAAGCCTTCTTTTTTCCATAAAGAGCTGAAAAGCCACCTAAATTCCCAGCCTAAAATTTGAGATCATGCAAAACAGGTTTCATTTCAAAGCCCCTTCAATGTGGAAAACAAAGGCAAAAGAAAGAATTAAATTTCCTTACTATTTACAGTCCGTTGACAAGTCCCTGAAACAGGTAGAATGACCTTCGTCTGGGAGATAAGCTGCCTCTATGTTGACATTTTGCTAAAGGCAAAAGGCAATCTTAACACAACCCACCAGGATCCTGTGAGTCTTCCTTAACATATAAAAATCTGTATGGTGCCTGGGTGGCTCAGTCAGTTAAGTATCGCACTTTGGCTCAGGTCATAATCTCAGGGTCCTGGGATTGAGCCCCATATTGAGCTCCCACTCAGCAGGGAGTTTGCTTCTCCCTCTGCCCCTCCCCCAGCTCATGCGCTCTGCTCTCTTTCTCTCTCTCTCTCTCTCTCTCTCTCAAATAAATAAATAAAATCTTTTAAAAAACAGAAACATTCCTTTGGAAGCTCCCTTTATCTCTACCCCCCCCCCAACAAGATATATGTTAAGAATCATCCTCCAAGCATATGGCCCACTGATAAACATCTGAAGGGTCTTATGATTAAGTTTTTACTAAACAGTAATAAACGACATTTTCCTAACAATAGCTACCTCCTCAGGATCCTGGAAGCCTTGTTTCCAAAATTACTTAAAGATTTACACTCTCCCTACCCACCTCCCAACTTGAAAGTATGTAATAGGCCACTCTTCATGACCCCAGTGCAGTTCTTTCTGCCTATGCCTCCTGTCCCTGTGCTTCAAAATAAAACCACCTTTTTGCACAAAAGACATTTCAAGAATTCTTTCTTGGGGACACCTGGGTGGCTCAGTGGGTTAAAGCCTCTGCCTTCGCCTCAGGTCATGATCCTGGGGTCCTGAGATCGAGTCCCGCCTCAGGCTCTCTGCTCGGTTGTGGGGAGCCTCCTTCCTTCCTCTCTCTCTCTGCCTGTGTCTCTGCCTACTTGTGATCTCTGTCAAATAAAAAAAAAAACGTAAAAAAAGAGAATTCTTTCTTGACCCTCAGCTCTGAACCCCAACATTTTTCTACATCACTCTCAACTCATTTTTCTCTTCACAGGCACATTTCTTCTACACACCCACACATTCTCATAGTTCCCTCTATGAAATGTGTCATGAAAGAGAAAAGTTACCAAGATTGTGTCTTTTTTCAGCTTTAGTGAGGTATAATTGACAAAACTGTAAGATATTTAATGTATATACACAAACATTATACCTATATAAACATTTAATTTCTACTCTCAGCAAATTTCACATATACTATACAATGTTATCAACTATAGTAAGCAGGGTATACACTAGATTCTCAGACCTTATTCATCCTATAGCTGAAAGTTTGTCCCCTTTCCCAACCTCTCCCTATTTCCCCAAGTCCCCAGTCCCTGGCTACCAACCACTTTTCTACTCTGTTCCTATAAATTTGGCATTTTTTTTAGATTCCACATATAAGTGATACATGCAGTATTTGTCATAATTCCCTCTAAGAAACATATCCTGAAAGAGAAAAATTGTCAAGATTATATTATAAAGGAATGGAGAGGCAAAACTAAGTTCTAACCTTGGGTCTTTCACTTGCTTCTGGGTCCCTTCCAAATCCTCACTAAAAGAGGAACAACTCAAAAAAAAAAAAAAAGACAAAGAAAAAAAAAAGAGTCAGATGCTTAACCGACTGAGCCAACCAGGTGCCCCTCTGTGTCATATCTTGATAAATCTCACTGAATTTCAAACTTTCAAAAACAAAAATAGTGACAATGTATTTCATGATGTATGCTTATGAAAATATCTTTGTACATGTACACATACATATGTGTGTGTGTGTATAGTATGATTTTGTGCTTATATATAAGTGAAATGAATGACAGCAATGACACAAGGGATAAGAAGGAGGAATGAGGATTAGATCGTTTTGTAAGGTATTCACACCACCTCTGAAGTGATATAATGTATGAAAGTGGACTTGGATTACTTGAAAATATACACTGCAAACTCTCGAGTAACCACTAAAAAATTTTTCAGAAGTATTTAGGGGTATCTGTGTGGCTCAAGCAGTTAAGTATCTGCCTTCAGCCCAGGTCACGATCCCAGGGAGCCTGCTTCTCCCTCTCCCTCTGCCTCCCACTGATACTTTCTCTCTCACTCTCTCTCTATCCCAAATAAATAAATAAAATATTTTTAATAAAGCATTTTTACAAAGTATAATTGTGACATCTGGGTGGCTCAGTTGGTTAAGCATCTGACTCTTAATTTTGTCTCAGGTCCTGATCTCATGCAGCATGAGGTGGTGTGCCACCCAGGGCTCCATGCTTACTGGGGAGTCTGCTAGAGATTCTCTCCCTCTCCCTCTGGCCTCCCCCCTCTAAAATAAATAAATCAATCTTTAAATTAAAAAAAATAGGAACAACTCATTTCTTTGAACACCCCTCCTGGGCCCAGGGCACTGAAGCACTTCTTCATTTGACTAGTCACCAAAAGTCCAAAAGTCCTCAATGGTCACTAGTTACAGCTAACTTTGATGAATGCAGGAGAAGATGGGAGACTAGGGCTCCATCTCTTTTCCTTCCATTCTCCTGTGGCCCTGACAAAGCTCCTCAGAGCCCTCAGGACTCCATGAAACACAGTGTTGGGTTTTTTTTAAGACTTTATTTATTTGTTTCAGAGAGAGAGAGAGAGAGCGCATGAGCAGGAGTGGGTAGGGTCAGAGGGAGTAGCAGGCTCCCTGCTGAGCCTGAAGCCCAATATGGGGCTCAATCCCATAACCCTGAGATCATGACCTGAGCCAAAAGCAGATAGTTACCTAACTGAGCCACCCAGGTGCCCTGAAACACAGTTTTGAAAAACTGGATAATTCTACTTCCCCCATTCTGCTCCCTTCTCCCTTGGTTGAGCCCTGTTGGGTCTGTTTAGCCTCTCTTCTTTTTTATTTATTAAGTTGAAATTCATATAACATGAAACATTTAACATATAACATAAAAACATATAACATAAACATTTCAAAGTGAACAATTCAGTGTGAATTGAGTACATTCACAGTGTTGTGCAACTGTACAGATACATTCTGTATCTCGTTCCAACAACATTTCCATCACTCCAAAAGGAAACCCCATACCCATTAAGCAGTTCCCTATCTTCTCAGCCCCTGGCAACCACCAAGCTGCACTCTGTCTCTATGGATTTATCTATTCTGGATATTTCATATAAATGGAATATATAATACGTGACTTTGTGTCTGGCTTGTTTTCACATAGTATGTTTTTGAGATTTATCCACATTCTAATATGAATTACTACTTCATTCCTTTTTAAGGATAAATACTACTTCATCATGTGGATGTATCGCATTTTGTTTACCCATTCATCCATTAATGGACTTTCGGATTGGCCTCCCTTCTTCAGGCTCCTCTTGTTGCAGTCATAAAAGTCTCTGGATCCCATCTGTCAAAGCAAGTGTAGCAGAATCATGCAATCTGTAAAAAACTAGAGTCAATTTATGGGAACTCTGAACCTGAGCCTGTACCATCTTTTAAACCAGTGGTTTCTCAAGTGGGGGCAATTTCACTACACACCCTCTGCCACCCTGGGGTCATTTGGCAATGTCTGGAAGTATTTTTGGTTGGCACAACTGGGTATATGTTAGTATATAATGGGTAGAGGCCAGAAATGTGTTTAAACATTCTATAGTTCAAAGGACAAAACCCACAGTAAAGAATTGTCTGGACCAAAGGGGGAAAAGAAAGAATGAATTTAAAAGATTTTAAAAAAAGATTTACTGGCCCAAGATGTTAATAGTGACAAGGTTGAGAAACTCTGTCAATTTAATGTGAGATCAGCTGACTTGCCAGATGTTCCAGAGAGATTTGATAGAATGCACAACTGTTCATAGATCTGATCACTTTGACTCTCTTGAAATGGTAGTTATGTATAAAACATTCATGGATTTGATATACATGTACTGAGCACCTATTCATTGGACAGACTCTGGCTTGTCTCAAAGTATTCACAACCCAAATTTCGTATAAAACCATTCATTTATATATCTTCTACATGAGATGTCATAAAGCTAAAAAATCTCCTTCCTAGGGGTATGAGATTTTTTATGCTAATTTTTTAAATTGTGGAAACACTAAGAAACTAGTTACTATAGTATATTGTGCTAGTACCATCAACACAATAGACCAGCTTATTTGACATCTCTCAACTTACACATTCATACTTCTATGGCTTAGTGACCCAGGCCTCAGCTAATTTGCAGGTTTCACAACAGGCTTTATAAAACTTGAATCTCATCTTTTTAGACTGATTCTTTCATTTCTTTAAAAAAATAGAAAAATTGTGTTCTTCCTTGCCCTCTCTTATTCTTGGTGGCTGAAGTGTGTTTTGAGTTTTTGCTTATTTGCTTGTTTAATGACAAAAGGGAGAAATTCAATGGCAAGGAAGAAGGCATCATACGAAAACCTACACTGTAGGAGCACTTGGCTGGCTCAGTCAATAGAATATGTGACTCTTGACCTCGGGTTGTGAGTTCAAGCCCCACATAGCAGGGTTAGATTAGTTAAAAATAAAATCTTTAAAAAAAAAAAAGAAACGTAAACTGTTGATATAAGACGTGTCAAAACTGCCTCCCCACTCTCCTCCCACTGTGCAAAACAGTTGCGTAAATGGGTCCCTAGGAAATGCTAAATGTCAACATCTACTACCCTCCTTTTGCCTAGCCTATACACGTTTGTTTATGATTAAGAGGAAATCTTGATTGCCTAGGCTATACTCTAAGCATTATGGTGAAGCAGGAAGTTGGTCCTATTGAGATTTATTTTACTGCTGCCAAGGGATATTAAAAATTAAATCATAATATTAAATATTTTCATAAAGGTTAGGTAGGCATGTTTGATTTCTTTATTGCTCTATTGAATGTCAGAGGCTAGAGCATTCACAAAGAACTGACAGTGAAGAATGATGGTATTTATGAAACAAATGTCATTAGGTTTACATTTGAAGAAGATGCATTCTTGAGACTTTACTTAGAAAACTATACACAAAGTAATTCCTATGATAAACTAGTTCCCCCCCCCCCCACTAAGATTGTTAGTATCAACTAACAGATTCTAGATTGTCTACTTGAAAAACCATCACAACAAAATATATCTGAAACAATGAATGAGTCCTATTATGGTGTTCTTCTTAGCTGGGCATATACATAGGCAGGGACACATAAACTCAGGAGGCTCTTGAAGAGCACTGGCTGGCTCACACAGCTGAGGAAAGCAGCGAGGCCCTCAGCAAGACAATGAAATTGTTCTTCGGGGCCCAAATCTCAAGTTTCTGTCTTCCTTTCTCCCCCCACCCAGAGAGAAAGGTAAAAATCAGCCAGTACAGAACCCAGTCGAGTAGTGATAGAGCCAAACCATTCAGCAAGACTGGTCACATGAGATGAAGGTGGACATTCTAAGAAGAGGTCATTCAACTAGAGAGTATGGAACCTCAAAATGAAAGCAAATTAGAGAGAGAGTATGTGTGTGCATGTCTTTATTATAGTATTTCTCAGCATCTTTAATATCCTAAGATGCAATATAACAGTGTAAGAAAGAAGATAGTTTATTCTGCAAACATTATTTGACCATTTTTCAAACAATATTCATGTCCTGTGGGACCCTGTAGTTTCATGGAACATAGTTTAGGAAATGTTGCCACAGGTACATATATTCAGAAGTCAGCAAGGCATCTGATAAAGCTCCTATAATATCCTTGTGAATAATACAGAGTAATGAGAACTGGATTAAAAACCCGTAGGACTGCCAGATAAAATCCAGGATACCAAATATTGCAGGGACATACATAGTTTAAAAAATTATTCATTTCTTATATAAAATTCAAACTTCAAATTTAACTAGGCATCCTGGGATTTTTGTCTGTTTGTTTCAGTTAAATCTAGCAACCATATACTCCTAATAAGGTTCATGAGCTTCCTGACAAATGTTTTTTTCTGTCTTCACAAGATACATTTCATTATTTTTTTTAAGTAGGCACCATGCCCAGCATGGAGACCAGTGTGGGGCTTGAACCCACAACCCTGATATCAAGACCTGAGCTGAGATCAAGAGTCGTACATTTAACCAACTGAGCCACCTGGATGCCCTGGTGCATTTCATTCTTAACCAACAACCCAATGTTCTACCAGCATGAGTCACAATCCAGATCCTTCTCAGCATTATGAATGTGGTCAACTGTTAATTTCCATTCTCTGCCCAAGTCATCCTTTTCCATATGAAAAAATAAAATAAAATAAAATGTAACCTGTACTCCAAGCCCTTCAAGTTATACAACCAACTTTAGAATCACTAAAGAGCCAGTTCAGTCTCTTTTGATGATGTCGTTTATTTCCACAGGAAGCAGCAGATGTGGATAGGGGTCAATGAGCTCAACAAATCTTGTCTGAATATGTTCTGTGGCTGTACACACCAAGGAACATTGCAGCAGTTCTGCATTGCTCTCTGTCCTCCTTATTCATTCACTGAGCACAGAGTTCCCAACCACCTAGAATGCACCAGGCCCTGTGCTAAGCATTGGGTATATACAAAAGCTGAAAAAGACATAGTCCCTGCCTGCGTAGAGGTTACATTCTAGTGAGGAGAGAAGAGGCGGAAAAATAAACAAGTGAATAAACTACATTATCTCACATAGTGGTGAGTTGCTATGAAAGACATCAGAGGAATGGGACACAGTGAGTAGGCTGGAGGAATGCTGGCTACATTAGGTGGGATGGTCAAGGTGGGCTTTTCTGAAGAAATACTATATAAGCTGAAGAATGAAGAACTATTAAGTTCAACATGCCAAGAGCCAAGGGAGGAGAAATCCAGGCAGCACATGAGCCACAAACAGGCCTAGAATCAGTAACAGGACCAATGCTGGCACAGTGCTTGCTCTCTTTCTACTGAGGGACAGCAACCTCAAAGGCTGAAGTGAAGGAAACAGAACAAAAAATAAGTCCTGAAGAAACAGAAAAGCAAATGGCATTTGACCTCTACTGCCATTTAATACAAAGAGAGAAAACACAGAGGCAATGGCTGGAGAACAGTACTTTTATCACATACAGCCTTTATTTTCAAGGAAGTTCTGGAAGTTCTCACCTCAAACCTACTGTGATCTTTCAGATTGCCTCTCTCTGGCTTGCTCCTTGGGGAAAATATGCAGCAGTGTTTTTTGGACTCAGTACTCAAACCAGATGATTTGGCTCTGAAGAGTGGAATAAAAATGATTCTCAAATCATTTGGGGGAACTTTCCCTCCTACTCCTACTGGGTAGCAAAAACAGCAAAAGCAATTAGTCCTCAGCTTCCTTTTAAGCTCATCTTGGGTTTGAGCTTTTCACATTTATTTTTAAAAGACTCCCAAATTACCTGCTTTCTGAGGTAACAGAATGATCAACTGTTTTCTCATAGTTTGGTGTGGTTTACTATGAAGTTGCTAAAAGTGAAGGCGGCGGCCAACTGAAAACTTGAGTGTCAAATACCACAAGTAAGAGATGCAGACTGACTAATGTAGGTTGTTTCAGAGTGGTATTTACAAAATGTAACACTGTGAATATAGGCCAGATATGGAAAAGATAAACTAAGATTCTGCATGTTAATTATGTATGAAAATGCATAAAGTTACTTTAGCTTTCAGATAAGAGGAAAAGGTGTTGTGACTGCCAAAAGGTGCTTTTAGGGAAGTTTTGAATAGAAAAGGACAGATTGGGGGCTCCTCAGAAGCCTGGCTGGGTGTTTTCCAAAATCCCTTTTGGGGCAACAGCAACTTAGTGAATTTCCCATTGTCTGACCTTCAGCCTTATGATCCCAGCAGCCTTAGTTTGTCAACATACCCAGAGTAAACTCAATTTCCAAAAGTCTCCCCATTGTTCATTCTACAGTGTTCAATAAGAGCCTTCTATGTGCCAGACTCTGTGTTCTAGACACTAAGATGTAATGGTGAGCAATAAGATACTGTGAGCAACAAAGTCCTTCTAATGGGTGCACTCTTTCTTCAATTAAGTCAGTACCCTTACAACCTAAATGCCTCTAGTTTCACTGGTCCATGAGGTCACACAACATTTTAGGGACCAAATCTGAACATTCGTCCTCCTTAACTGCAGAAGATCTAGTCTTTTACCAAATTCCCCTCCCTGGGAATTTTTGAGGGTCTCCAAAGGATACTTACACATTCTTTAGTCCCATCCTAGTTATCCAGTACAGCAGGTATTCAGTAAATGATTATTATAGGAATGAATGAATTAGGATAATCCCTTACATTTAGGTTTACAAAGCACTTCATGGTTCTTTCACCTTAATTAATCACTCAATAGGCATACCATAGAATATGTGACACTCTGGGGGATAACTCTCCCTGACTTCAAGTGGCTCAGATTTCATCTATGGAAAACAAATATATACATATGACAGCTAAGAATCCAAATGAGCAATATGGCTAGTGAGAATTGCAGAAGAACTGAACAGAGCATTTGGTAGCTAGGCAATGGTAATACGAAATCCTAACATAGCAAAAGGAAAAGATGAGTTGGGAGCTGTTCATTGTGGTTAGAGCCCAGTGGTAAGACCCATCTGGCTGGAGCAGAAGGCATGGAAGGAAACAGATTTGGATAGGTCAGATGGAGCCACGGTAAATGACAGGACTTCAGTGCCAGGTTCAGAATGGGATTAAGGAATACACTTGTCACGATGAGCACTGGGTGATGTATGGAAGTGTTGAATCACTCCATTGTACACCTGAAGATAAAATTATAACACTGTATGTTAACTATACTGAAATTAAATTAAAAAAGAAGTTTTGGCTTTTTTGGCAAACAGGGAGGTCATTTTTGATTGGTGCTTATGCAGAGAGAAGCATAATGATATTGCTAGCATGGTCCTGTTGGGGGATGAAGGGAAAGGACCATCAACATTTCAAACTTCACTGATAAGGAGAAAAGTGAGATCACTGATGGAAATGGGAAGTGGAAACATTTCAACATATGAGAAGAGTTATTGCAACAAGATTCGACATTAGAAAAAAATCAGAATGTCTTTCCAAAATATGTTAGTTAGCTGGGAGAAAGAAATAAACTGGTTGAAAGTATCTAATGTCAGGTTTTAACTAGATTCCTAATAACCCTGTCTTGATAGATCTTTCCCATTAATTATATTCAGTTAAACAAATACTAACTGATCATCTAGTATATACTTATGTGTCAGGCACTGTGGTTATAGGAAAGAAGCACAGAACACCTTGTACAGTCCCAGTCATCAGGAGGTAACAACCTGGTAGATAATGTTATCATTATTGAGAACCTGCCAAATACTAGATTCCTTGCTAAATGCTTTCCATGAATTTACATGAATTTAATCCTCCCAACCACGCTGAGAGGTAGGTATTAGTGTCTTCATTTTATGGATGAAGAAACTAAGATTCAAAAAAGATTAACAACAACAACAAAAATCTAAAATTACTTGCCCTGGGTTACAGAGTCAGCAATCAGTAGACCAGGATTCAAATTAAGGTCTGTGTGATGTCTGCTTTTAACTACTACCCCATTATCCGGGGCTTACATGCATAAAACAATTAAGGAACAATACCAGATCAAACCACTCAGCACTTCTCATTCCTCTTTGTGGTCTTTTATGCTTTGTGTGACTGAAGGCAGGTTCATAAGGGAAATGAAATGGGCTGCAGAGTATTATCTTTTTTTTTTTAAGTGTTTTTTTTTCCCATTTTATTTATTTTTTCAGCATAACAGTATTCATTCTTTTTGCACAACACCCAGTGCTCCATGTGCAGAGTATTATCTTGAGATAATTGTTTTGAGAACTAAAGGTGGGTCAAGCTGGAAAGAGAGAATATACAAAATTTCAGTCCCTCAATACTGTGATTCATTTCTCCCTCTCTGATTATTGATCTACATTCTCCAGTGACTTTCCAGCTCTACTCCTTCACCTTGACCTATCTCTAGACCTCCTAGATATGTAGCCTTTCAGTGGCCTACTTTGAGCCAAGCATAGAACATATAATAGTCATAGAAGTGAGGCACAAGGGTAGCATGGACCTTACCCAAATATCCCTCTCTCAGCTAGGCTCTTGATAAGACTTGGGGCAGATAATTCAAGGTCGTATTCACTATCAAGCATCAAAAGCAAGTCGGTGGTCTACTCCAATTTTTTTAAAGGTTTATTTATCTTAGAGAGAGTGCAAGCAGGCAGAGGGGTAGAGGGAGAGAACCTCAAGCCGAGTCCCCACTGAGCAAGGCGCCCAACAATATGGGGCTCCTCCCCACAACCCTGAGATTTTGACCTGAGCCGAAACCAAGAGTCGGACCCTTACCCAACTGAGCCACCCAGGTGGTCCATCTTCCAAATTTTTTTTAAAGATTTTATTTATTTGTTTGAGATAGAGAGAGAGAGAGAGAGAACATGAGAGGGGATAAGGTCAGAGGGGAAAGCAGACTCCCCGTGGAGCCAGGAGCCTGAAGCAGGACTCAATCCTGGGACTCTGGGATCATGACCTGAGCCGAAGGCAGTGGCTTAACCAACTGAGCCACCCAGGCACCCCCATCTTCCAAAATTTTAACCCAATCAGTTAAAGCACAGAAAAGCACATACTCCAAATAAAAGTAAATGTAGATTTATTTTAAAATTATACATGCATACAACTATACTAATATATTGCTTACATTGTGATATAAACATACGAAAACATGAATTTTAGAACATGAGAGAAGATGAAATCAACAGGATTTAAAATAAGACTTTTTTTATTAGTGGCACAAAAATAGTTTTGAACTAACTCAAAAGAATTATTCAGCATAATTTTCTAATGAGAATAATATGACTTAACATGGTTCCTTAATTTTTTAAATCTTATGATACTTCCATTTGAAGAACTAGTTTTAAATGCAGGTGATTTTGATACCAGGTTTTAATGGATATCTTGGCTGAAAAAGAGGTGACAAAGACACATAGATCCAGAGGACGTTTATCATTGTCTGTTCTTAACATATCATCAAGAATGTGTTTTTTAAAATTTCATACTCCAATCACTCAAAGGTTTTGTTGTAATTTATCTGATAAATCCTTTATATTTCCCAGTGTCAACCAGTTATGCCTACAAACTAATCAGCAGGTGGATAGCTTAATAGTTTGAACAAATGGGTTCAAATTTAGTAAAAGTCTTCATTTGAAAAAGTGTTAAAGAGGTTAGAGATATTTTTTCCAATTTTTAAAAATTATGCAGCTAGCAGAAGTTTTTAAGTAACGAAGCAACAAAAATCACATTAAAGAGAAACATTTTTCAGTATCCATTTTATTATTTTTAACTCATTGAAAATTTTTATTCTAATTCTAGCTAGTTAACATACAGTACCCATTTTTAAAGTATATTTTTTAAACAGTAGTTTTCACTCATTAAAATTCACCTTGAAGGGATAGATTAAGTCTTTTTTTTTTTAAACTAATCTTCTGGGTATCATACTATCGCCAATTACTTAACAAGTGAAAGTCAGCAAATTTGAAATACTCAATCTTCGTTTAAAAGAAAAGAGGTATCTTTAAGTTCAACAACTTTTAAAATATTTCCCTCAAGATAACTAGTGAACCCTCGGGTGGTACAAGAGATTTCCATGGTCACTCTCCTTCCAGAGTATTCAAAAAAGTTCTGTTATTTGAGATACAAGACAATACCTTCTCCCTGCACAGGTAAACCACAGTATGCTACAATATACTAAAAGCAAAACAAGTGAGGCCACTACTGAGAACCACTAGGAATTGTGACATATGTGTCACATCTAACCCAGAGATCCAAATGAGTAGGCAGTGTCTATTGACAGATTAAACATTAGTAAGGCTTAATTTCTTTCTTTTTTTAGATTTTTGTGTTATTTCTTTGTTTTAAAGATTTTATTTATGTATGTATTTGTCAGAGAGAGAGAGCGCGCACAAGCAGAGGGAGTGGCAACCAGAGGGAGAGGGAGAAGCAGTTTCCCCAGTGAACAAGGAGTCCAATGTAGGACTCGATCCAGACCCTGGGATCATGACCTGAGCCGAAGGCAGATGCTTAACCAACTGAGCCACCCAGGCATCCTTCTTTCTTTTTTGGATAAAAAATAAATGTAAATTATAATGTTTTCCCCACATCCAAATAGACTATCTCGCACACCCCCTGTGGGTCTATAAATCTTTGAGACCACTGGCCTGGGTTAACTGATTAAGTACAAGCTGTGAACTCCAAAGCCAAATGAGTAGGTGTACGGTCGGGAGAGCATTTCATTAAGGGTTCAGAAGCTTTCACAATGTGTCAACCAGGGGAAGGCCATCCTAGGTCTGCTCAGAAGTGGGCTGAAGGAGTAGCTAAAACAAAATAGAATCAGTGGCTAAACATAACACTATTAAGTGCTTAAAACAATATTATCAGTTCCATACTAAGAGACATACTTGGGAAAGTAATGGACTTATTTCTGAAAAAAAGTTAATAAGGAAAAAAATTTCATATAGAAAACAACACACCTAAAACATATCAGTAATAGCTAGCACTTCTAATGCTTTCTGTAGACTTAAAGCAATCCCCCTCTTCCTATAGGCTTAACCTGTTTACCTATGAGATAAATATAGTCTCATCTTCTATATGAGGAAATGGAGGCCAAGGGGAAGACTTCACTTGCCGAAGGGTGCACACCCACAGAGTGGCAAAGCCAGGCTTAGGACACAGGCGTTGCTGCTCTTCTTTTAGCCCCTGGCCCAACATGGCACACACAGTGCTGTCCTGAAACCAGCAGCTCAATTCGGACACAAAACTATTGAATCCCACCTTCAGGAACTCCATTCCTCATCCTTGGGTTCTGACATCGAATCATGTCTCTGAGATGGGATCATGACATGGGACCAAATGCCCTATCCTTGCTCCCTGACTTCCCAGATACTAATAAATCCCCTGAAAATGTGCACTTTGCTGTCTGCAATCCTCAATCTTCCAAGGACAAGGAGCAACTCTGGAAATGTACTTAGTGCAATGTGGCTTGTTTTCAGCTACAGCATATGCTTATGCTTATTCCTCCTACCAGACCATAACCCATAACCCATGCATCGGGGTTATGCAATGGTTCTTCTTAGTTACCCCCTGCAACAGCCCCTAGCACAGGGGATGCAATGAACAGAGTAGGAACTACCACAAAATTTTATCAACTATGACATATGTGGATAGAATAAAGGTGAAAATATTAAAATTCCTTTGGCTTTAGCACTTTGAAACTTAATGTAGCATCCTTCATAGAACTAATTTGTTCTTCAAGGCAGCTTATTAATGGGAAAGAGAAATGGAATATTCCTAAGGGAATAATTTCAGTACAGATGAAGGTCAGCTAGTCTTTCCTTTAGAAATTGTTAATATCTCAGCATGGCACAAAGTAGCATGGCACACATCTAGCATAGTTACCCATATCATTTTCATATCTACATATGTACATATACATATATGTCAATTATATATGCATGTGTATGTATATGTAGGTATATATGTCTATGCATATAAATATGTGTGTATATGTATATACATACACATAAATATATATACTGGAAAAATAACACATGAAAACAAGAGTAATTATAATGATTAGAGAAGCTACAGAGTGTCACAGAAAAATATGGGTTAAACTAACAGTGCAAACCTGGGAAAATTAACTCTTTGTGTTAGTTTCCCAGTCTTTAAAATGGCAAAATAGGGGCACCTGGTTGGCTCAGTGGGTTAAGCCTCTGCCTTTGGCTCAGGTCCTGATCTCAGGGTCCTGGAATCGAGTCCCAAGTCGGGCTCTCTGCTCAGCAGAGAGCCTGCGTCCCCCCACCTCCTCCTGCCTCTCTGCCTACTTGTGATCTCTGTGTGTCAAATAAATAAATAAAATCTTTTTAAAATGTCAAAATAAATGGGGCGCCTGGGTGGCTCAGTGGGTTAAAGACTCTGCCTTCGGCTCAGGTCATGATCCCAGGGTCCTGGGATCAAGCCCCACATCGGGCTCTCTGCTGAGCAGAGAGCCTGCTTCCCCCTCTCTCTCTGCCTGTCTCTCTGCCTATTTGTGATCTGTCTGTCAAATAAATAAATAAAATCTTTTTAAAAAAATAAAAAATAAATAAAATGTCAAAATAATAATTTCTACCCCATTGGATTATCAGGAGGATGAAATAACTAATATTTGTAAAATCCTCAACACACTGCCTGGCAATTAATAAGCACTCAATAAATGATGGCTTTTTAACAATGATGATAAGCTATTATTATTATTCTAAGAGCAAGAAGCCTAAAAACTTGAGGCACCTGGGTGGCTCAGTCGATTAAATGTTAAAAGTGGCTCAGATCATGATTCCAGGGTCCTGGGATAGAGCCCCACATTGGGCTTCCTGCTCAGCAGAGAGTCTGCTTCTCCCTCTCCCTCTGTCCCCTATCCCACTCGTGCTTGCTATCTCTCTCAAATAAATAAAATCTTAGAAAAGAAGTTTAAATACTCATTTCTTTTGGAGTGAACTGACAAAAGCCCACATTATCACTACAAAAAGCTATTTCACCAGGAGAAGACTTGAAGAATGTGGTCCAATAGTCTATGAAGGGATTTGATGAGTACAATGCTGGAAAGTTCTTTTCAGTGTAAGTGAAACACCGACCAAGGGGAAATGGGTAAAATTCAAGTAGGAGGGACACAATTGGAAATAAAGTTTCTTGAATTCCTAGGAAATGGAACAGGCTACTGAGAAAGCTGGTGGGGCCCCATGCCTAGATATTGACCAAAACTTACAAAATACCCATTTGCCCAGCAGAAAGCAGGTCTCAGGTCCTAACTATTCTGTTTATGACTCTCTAGTACATCATATGCCCACCAGCTGTAATGGGAAAATTCCATTCTCAATCTGTAGGTAAACCATACCAGAACCCTGGCTTCCACCTTTGACAAAGTTAATTCACACGGCCACAATGGCAGCACTCTGCCCCGGCACCAAAAAGATGATGATCCCCAGGTATACCTTCCCAGCACCACTATCACTTTCACCTTTAAATGTCATCTGAAAAGATTAATGGGCACATTAAATTTTCCACCTACAAATGAGCAAATCCAATTTTTTTCAGATGACTCAAGCTGAGAAATAATCTGAATTTTCCATCCAACACTGAACTCAGAAAAGCCAACACCGACACCCACATGGGGTTTTGTTAATTTTCTTTACCCCAAACTAATCTGAAAGTACATTTCTTTCTGAACACAAAAGGCTCAGTTGTAGAATTATCAAAGTGAGATGGGATCATGACATAAAATTAACTATTTTATGTCAAAGAGGTATCTATGAGCATGCCATTAGTTCTGGCCCTAGATTTTGAGTTCTGTGATACTACTTCTCTGTAGGTCCAATGATCCTTCTGTATTCTGGGGGTTAGATAAACCTCTGGACTTCTACATTTTAAATAGTGGAATCCAACATTTGTCAAGACCCTACCCATCTTCACAGCTTCTTAGAGTACATTTCCCTCAATTTCAAAAGAAAAAAGAGCTGTATGTGTTTTCCCATCTTAGTAAAAGATTGGGCAGATTACTAAAAATAGCTTGGAAAAGGGACCCAAGAGGCAATTCTGCTTTTTGAGAAGGTTAGTTTTCAAGGTGCAACGCAGGACCATACCTAGGGTGCAGAGTACAGAGAACACAAGCAGGAAGCTTCGCTTTTCATTTCACTTTATTTGCTTGCAGAGGGTGGTACTTTGGCTCTCCTCACACACACTAGACAGTTCTGCTTCTAACCTACAAACTAGGTTATTTCTAGAGAAGTGACAACTTCTGTAACGGCTAATCTCTCCATTCACGTCATGGGCTTCACACTCCTGACTTTGCTGGAAACTAGCTACAGGGTGTTTAAGAAAGCCCTCTGAGATATTCAGGCCAAGAATGCCTCAGAGGATCATATTCTTGATTGATTCTTAGTAATCTCTGTGGTCAACCTGCACATTGAGTGATATGAGAGAGAAGCTTAACACCTGGGAGAATAAACCACGGCAGACACCAAACATACAACCAATGAACTGAAATGCCTATGTGCACTAAATACTGCCATTCTAATCTATATGGGGCCAGCTTTGCACAAACACATGACTCCCAGCATGCACACACAGATGAATGGATACACACACACACACACAGACTCACAACCCTACCCTATTCCATGGGTCCTACGCTTCCCTGCAGTTCTACTAGGCTAATTAGATAAACTGCTTCACAGCAAGGCTCTGATAACTATTTCCAGCTTAATGTGTTGGTGTCCATCCCCACCTAGCTCCCTATATTTTAAATATGGTCTCCAGAACACATAATATTTTATTTCTTTTTCTAAGGAAAGTTCAGGCCTTGGGGCCTGCCTGTAGGGGAAGAATTTGGCAAAGGAAGATCCTTTCCCCACACCCTACAAATCACGAGTCTTGGGCAAATGCCTACTCCCTCGACATAAAGCTGGCTCCAAGTCTAAACACACACATATGGTGTCCAGCTGCCTCTCACTTCAGAGTCAGAGACTTGGCCTTCCTCTTGTCTTCCCCAACCTACATTCCATCACCTTCTCATAGATCACTGATGGGAGCCATATGTTCAGAATTTACATGTAGTGTATTCACAACGGAAAAATCTAGTCAGACTTCTGCAATAGATATCTGGATGTCAACTTCGTTACATTTCTCTGGACATAGAGCAAAGCCATTTGGCAGTCATATGTCTCTCCACATGTTATAAAAAGTAAAAATAATAATTTTTTGTACTTAGGTAGGCTTCCTTGATTGTAGATTTTGAAGACTTTTGTAAATATTCTCATAAGCATGTGATTTCCTTTCATCTGTTTGTGCTAATACATCACTTTTAGAGGTGAAACTTAACTCTTTACATTTCTAAATACATTCCAATCTGTCCTCACACAGAAAAATAAATACACTTATAAGCAGTGTGTCATTCAGTTGCAGAAGCCTATATTCTAGCCCAGACAGATGCTTTCCCATCTCCTGCTCTGTGCCAATTTAGCACTTGGCTTGTACAGTGTCTTATACGGTCTTCTAATTGCTTCCGATGTATTAAGCCAATCTTGCCAACCATATTGTAAAATCCTTGAAGCCCCTCCTTACATAGCCCACAGAACCTACCACAGTAGGGAGCATACGGTAGGACCATTAAAGTGAACGGGTGAATCAAATTAATCTTCTTAATCTATTCTCTAACTATTGGGGAGGACATTTTAAAATAAAATCAAGGCATATGGGTGGGAGGAGAGTGTGATAGCGTGAGGGAGTTTTCTGGGGAGATGCTTACATGAATCTATAAATGTGTTAAAATTCATAGAACTATACACTTTCCCAAAAGACAATTTTACTATAATTTCAAAACTTAAAAAAATTAATCAGAGAAGTGAACGAATTTCTTTACCTACTATTTTTTCACTAATCTTAAAACTTACTCTAACCCTTGTTTCCTATCCAGAATTGAGTAAAATGTTTCTTTCTAATCACCCTGAATTTCATAGAGTCAAGTTCCCCAAAACACAGTTTAGAAATCTGGGACAATCATCACATAGGTTTCAGATACCTCTGCTCTTGCATAAAGGGTATCTTCTGAATCATGCTAGATGTTACAATATCCAAGCAGATCTAAGAAAACTTGAGGTCTAAGAAGTTTATTAAAATGACAGAGCATGGACTAGAAGCTATTTCAAACCCAGTGCTTTTTCACTGTACCATGGAGGTCAACTAATCTAGGATTCTTCTATGTATATGTTTATAGCTTTCCTCATACCACCAAGGATTTGAGACAACTTGTAATAGTATATATAATAAATTACATATAGAAATAATATTATCTACAAATCACGACCAGGAAAAAAAAAAAGCAACAAAGTCAGAGGGAAGAGTAAGACAAATATATTCAAGCCAGAGAATCCTACATGGTTAATAATGTTGGAGCTACCAATCTGGAACTGAACATCCTGGCAGCCAAAGCAAATGATCATGTAGAAACATGATTATTGACCAGATTTGTATTGTCCATGAGGCATAAAATCATACCGGTTCCTCAGGATAAACAAAGTTTTTCCTAGTACTTAGTTCTAACATTTTTCACGGAGTGGGTGGAGGGGTGTCATATAGAGGACACTGAACAACAAAATATATGAAGTCTTCAACAACAGCCTTACAATATATTTAATTAGTTCTGCAGGATTCTAAAAAACAACCTGTAAAAACTGTTCCTCGGTCAAACAAATTGTGACTTCAGCAAATTAACTGCCCTACTCTGAGACTGTTTCCCCATCTGTGAAATTTGGGTGATGGAGTAGTTGACCTTTTAATTCCCTACCAGCACCAACAATCTTTGTCCCTGTGACTTCATAAATTTTGTTTTTCCACCAACTATGTGATCCTTTCCAATCTATTTTCATGGTGTGTATGTATGCTGGATATATCTTCAGTGGTCTAGGGCATTCAGTTTCTCTTCTGCATCCTCAAACGAAGCCAACCTCAAATGTAGACATAACCAACAGTTTGCAAACAGTTATAGTGATTTATGAAGGAAAAAAAAAAGCTCTTCACAGCTTCCTAACAACCTCCTCAAAAAATCAAAAAACAATAAAACCTTCTCTACAGTTCTTGATGCCAGAAAGTGTGCTATTCCTTGGTCAAACAGTAGGAGAAAGGAAGAAAAAAAACGTATTGACTATCCACTATGTGCTAGATACTCTTACATAGATTTTATCTCATGTATTATTTTTTTTAAAGATTTTATTTATTTATTTGACAGAGAGAGAGAGATCACAAGCAGGCCGAGAGGCAGGCAGAGAGAGTGGGGGAAGCAGGCTCTCCGCTGAACAGAGAGCCCGACGCGGGGCTCGATCCCAGGACCTTGGGATCATGACCTGAGCCGAAGGCAGAGGCTTTAACCCACTGAGCCACACAGGTGCCCCTATCTCATGTATTATTTACAAGAATTCTGCGTTAGGTATTATTATCCCCATTAAGAAACAGGCTTGCGGTGGATTTGTCTTGTCACTTTAGCTAAGCTGGAACTAGGGTCTCTAGAATCCTCTTCTCTATTCCAAGTAATTCAGATTTAGCACGGACCATGAGAGAGATTTTTTCATGAAATGTGAGATAGAAGTGAAGTAATGGCCATCATTTTCTTATACCCGGATGGTAGGCACAGGGCACCAGGTGCTACTACAACTTAGGCATGCTGCCTGTGAAACATCCTGGCTCTTGTTTTTGGCCTTTCAGCAGTATCTGAGCCCCCAGCAACCACTAAGATTCTTCCTTCAGCTGCTGTGAATTTGGGGGCAACACACATAGGCAACAACTCCTCTCCTCCCCTCCTATCAGAGCTCCTCCTCCAGCTGCTCTGACTCAGGGGCCAGGTGTATGTTTAGCTCCATAAGGAAGTATACCATCTTCTCCTGCAGGACTCTCCCATCTTTGAAACCAGAGGTTTAGAGGTTGAGAGAGATTGACATGGAGTCCAGCTTGTTCTCATGCCTTCCAGCTGGTCCTCATAAGTTCTAGTGTGGCCTTACTCTCTCCTACTTCACATTCATCTCTCCTGACTATATGTCCTGTTGACTTCAAGTCCAGCTTCAAATGCAGAAGCGGCAGTCTGATGTGAATTGTTTCATCAACTCCCACGATTGTATAAGATCAAATCCCCAAAATAAATCCTTTGTTTTATATACTCTGAATGGTTCTGCTCCCCTAATTCAACACTAATATGAGGCTCAATGAAGTAAAATCGTGTGCCCAAGGTCACAAAGCTGGGAGCAGAGTTATAAATAGGTTTATCTGGGGTGCCTGGGTGGCTTAGTGGGTTAAGACCTCTGCCTTCAGCTCAGGTCATGGTCCCAGGGTCTTGGGATTGAGCCCCTCATCAGGCTCTCTGCTCAGCGGGGAGCCTGCTTCTCCTCTCTCTCTGCCTACTTCTCTGCCTACTTGTGATCTCTGTCTGTCAAAAAAAAAATAGGTTTATCTGACTCCAAAGGCCTTTCTTAATAGCTTAGGTAAGGAATTTGCTGTTACCTAAGCTCTGATGAGAACTAGCACTAATGTTCCCAGGGAGATAGTAAGCAATTGTACTCACAACTCCAAGCCCCCTTCTTCTTTTTTTTTAAATTAACATACAATGTATTACTTGCCCCAGGGGTACAGGTCTGTGACTCATCAGGCTTACACATTTCATATCACTTACCATAGCACGTACCCTCCCCAACGTCCATCACGCAGATACCCTATCCCTACCACCCCACCCCCCAGCAACCCTCAGTTTGTTTCATGAGATTAAGAGTATCTTATGGTTTGTCTCCCTCCCAATCCCAGCTTGTTTCATTTTTTCCTTCCCTACCCCCACAACCGCCACCCTGCCTCTTAAATTCCTCATATCAGAGTGATCATATGATAATTGTCTTTCTCTGATTGACTTATTTTGCTCAGCGTAATACCTTCTAGTTCCAAGCCCCCTTCTTGCTTTATTTCCTGCCATAGAATTTATCATCATTTAACACACTATGTATGCATTGAACTAGTAGGTTTTTTTCACTGTCAGTCCACTAAAATATGAGTTCCATGAGGGCAGAAATGGATGTTTCTTTGGTTCATTGATATATCTCCCATACCTTGAAAAGATTTTGCATATAGCAGATGCTCAACAAATATGTGTGGTAGGATAAATGGAACTGTCATACTAGCCAACAGGGACAGCACTTTGAGGTAATAAGAAACACTAAAAGAACCCAAACTTAATTAAGAAAAAATTGTTATAAATTTTCTGAGTATCAATCTCTCTTAAAACAAAAGTTAATGGTGAGGACAAAGTGTGTTAATACTGTCCAGAACTTATTTACATAATGAGAAGCCATCACTAATAATGACACAAAAACCTAAACAAATGTACTGTCCATGATAACCTGCTGTCCCTGACACTAGCTCACCTGTAAACTACATTTATGTAGTTACAAATGTAAAACTACATTGTAAGTAGCCCTACTTTTAAGTCAATCATTGTTGACTTCTGACCTGCATCTCCTTAGGAAATAACACCTAGAGGACAGTAGGAAGATGCACAAATACCAAAGTATAGACTGTCAGAGCTAGAAGTACTTCAAAAATAATCTTTTATTTTATAGGTGAGGAAACAGAAGCCCAGAGAGAAATGATTTATCTAAGGTCACACAGCTAGATCTGGATCTGGTCTCCTGCTATCTAGAATCAAATCTCTACTGTGACTTCTCTAAGCAGTAAAAGGAGAATAGTATCTACCTCATAACTGACATGAAAATTAGATGAAATAACCCATGAAAAACATTTAACACAGTTCCTGGCACATAGTAAACACATTAGTGACCTCTCTGTGCCAGACACACACACACATATACACTACACCCCCCCACAAACACATACGCTATAACCCATCAATATAAATCTTCCCTCTTTTCTCCTCCTTTGTCTATATATACACACCACTCACACCATCTAAATAAGCTTTTCTATTTACTTTAACTATCCTTTATAATGATGATTCTGGAACCACTTTAAGAATCTAAGGAACCCCAATAAAAATGCAAACTTCTGAAACAAGGACACTTATTTGCTGAGCAAACAGATTTATAGCTGGGTTTCTTTAGCTAGCATACTCCACTGACACATTTAAAATTGGAATTGTTTACCAAAAGTTATCGACTACCACTTCAGGATGAGGAGCAATGGCAGAGTTCCAGGCACACCTGCATTCATTTCAAACCATCTGGAAAATTCCTGACATCCTCATTTCCCCCAGTGTAAGTTTGATGGTCCCCATGCTGTTGTCTGCCCTCCAAAAGTTGATGAAAAGGAAGTCACTTTTCAGAGGGGAGTTCTATTCTGAATAAACGTTAGTAGTAGAATCTCTACCGAATCTCTACAGCATTTTGCTAGGAGATTCCTGAAGGCACAAATAAATTAATTGAAGAATGAAGCAATGACTGGAAGTAGAATTTGGTGGGGGATGGTAGTGGAATACACTGCCCACTGTTTCCTCAAATATCATTCTGTAGATAACTACATCTTCTGCCACTTTTTAAAGCTAATTCTGTTGGGGTTACCTTGAAGATGTTGCTAGAAAGCTAAATGTGCTCTCCACAGTCAGTGAAGTCTGTCCAGAAAACCATGGTGAGAGCACATACCTATCTTACACTTTAAGGTCAAGACTGAATTAATTTTCTAACTATTTCCAGTCATTAGTCACTAGTAGTCTGTCCTAAAAGACCGTCCTTCTCCACAGGTATCAAATGTAAGTGCTTGTATTTACTCCTAGGGTCTCGACAGGCAATGGAAACTCAAATTCTGAGCAGGTCCTGCTGCACTCCAGTGGCAGGGCAGAAGGAAAAAAGAAAGTGAGGCTCAAGTCCAATTCCTGGCCCATCCCCTGATCATATAAGCACTAAAGCCATCACTAGATCCTTCCAGATACCCCCAAAAGAGACCACTGCTGCTGTTTTCCATAATTCTCTTTGGACTCAAGACTTGCTATGTGACAAGCATCTAAGAGAAAGAAAGGCAGGCAATCAAGCCCACCAACCACATTCTACCTATGGACCAGCCTCCAATCATTAAGAACAGTTGGTGTTCAGAAATTTCTTTTTTTAAAGATTTTATTTATTTATTTGACAGAGAAAGAGAGATCACAAGTAGACAGAGAGGCAGACAGAGAGAGAGAGGGAAGCAGGCTCCCTGCTGAGCAGAGAGCCCAATGCAGGGCTCAATCCCAGAACCCCAAGATCATGACCGGAGCTGAAGGCAGAGGCCTAACACACTGAGCCTGGCACCCCCAGAAATTTCTTTTAAAAGCATTCTTCACATGACAAAAAAAATATCATAAGATAGATGCTCTTGGTCATAATACATAAGAGATATAGAGTCTCAAAGAGCTAGGTTGGAATCCAAGTTCTATCACTTTCTAGTTGAGCATCCTTAAATAAATAACTAAATCTCCCTAAATTTCAGTTTCTTCATCTATAGCATGGAGATACTTACACTACTACTTCACAGGACTGTTGTATTAAACAACATAATACAGTGTTACAATATCTACAATTTACTTCATAATACTTCAGCAAAGACAGTGTGATAATATTTATGTGACAGCGGGTTTCAGCTTTACTTCTAGGGTCAGTCACTTGCCCTCATCAGGATGCATAGATGGGAGCAGGGAGTGACAGTTATGCCAGAAAGGGTCATATTCCAGAAGTGATGGTCACAAGTGCTTTTGTTACCTATATCTCACAGAACTATCTATACTTTGCTAATTAGCATAATAAATGTCAAAAATTGGCTTTCATTGATGAAAAATAGTAGCCTGTTAACTTGTATGATAATATTAAAAATGGGATATAACTAGTTAAAAAAACTTTTTAGAGGGGTGCCTGGGTGGCTCAGTGGGTTAAAGCCTCTGCTTTCGGCTCAGGTCATGATCCTAGGGTCCTGGGATCGAGCCCTGCATCGGGATCTCTGCTCAGCAGGGAGCCTGCTTCCTTCTCTCTCTCTCTGCCTGCCTCTCTGCCTCCTTGTGATCTTTATCTGTCAAATAAATAAATAAAATCTTTAAAATATATATATTTTAGGGACATTCTCACCTCTGCATGAACAGGTTATAAAAACCTAGGGAATCCTGTAGCCTGTCTGTACCCTCAGAGAAAAACTTCAAAATTAATACCTAAAGAGTCCTATTCCAGCCATTGCTTAAAAATTTCTCTTGGTTGTCTAATGTCTACTATAAGACACAAAAATCCTGCTGGTAAGAGGGACGTCCCTAGAAACTAGAGGGCTCCTCCCTAAAAGTAACTAATGATCTCACAAATCAACTTTTGAAGAACTCTTGAATATAAAATAAAAAACTGACAATAACCAGGGGACAATTTGAAGAAGAAAGAGGCTGCTTTGTAGTAAGAGAACACTGTGTTATTCCAAATTGCCCACCCACCATCCCCACCCCACAGATTGGCAGTAACTGTGCAAACCACAGCCTACGCCCTTGATGCAGATTGCTAGCACCAAGGAGAGCAATATGGACCTTATTCTCAAAACACAGGGTCTTAACCCATCTGGCATTTTCTCCTCAAGGACCAGAGCAAAAGATATCCTTTGTTTTGCCCAACTTGGAGTTCCCAATGTTAGGACAGTTTCCCAGGGAAAAGCACTCAAAAAGGCGCAAGTACTAGTTATAGCTGTCTGGGAAAATGAACAACACTTGGGACAAGATAAAGACCAAGAAGCCTGGAAAGGAAGAGATTTGAGAAGGAGCTACATATGGAAAAAAGGGCTTTTAAAAGCTCCTGTGCATACCAGATAATCCAGGAATGTACACACATGCCCTTTGTGGGATGCATATTCAGAAAAGGGCAGAGAAGACCCTAAACTTTAACCTCTGGTTAGGCTTCAGGCTCTGCACAAGTAGGAAATAAAGACTAAGACTTGTAAATGGCTAAGCATTGAAGAAGTACCTCAACACAGAACCAATCTGCAAAGACCGGGAAAGTAGTCCTTTCTCTTTATTTTCTCTTCTTTTTATCTTTTGTTGGCTGTAGACACTTAACATAACTGTCAAAATGCAAGCTGACCACTAAGCTAACAGAACAGAGACTTTAGGAGCCACAGATGATGAAGAATATAGACTTTAAAAAGTAGTTTAGAAAAATCCACAACAAATAACAGCAACAAATTCTGGGAAGGGTGAAGAATCTGATTTCTAGAATTGCCACATTGTAATGTTCAAAATATCCTGTTTTCAACAACAACAAAAAATTACCGGGAATGCAAAGATACCAGAAAGGATGATCCATCTATAGAGAAAAAAATTAATTGAAACTATTCCTTAGGAAGCCCAGGTGTTGGAGTTAGTAGACAAAGATGTTAAGTGAACTGTCAAATATGCTCAAAACCTAATGGAAACCACAAACAAAGAACTAAAGGAAACAAGTAGAACAACGTCTTAACAAATAAAGAATATAAATGAAGGGATAGAAATTAAAGAAGAAAATAGAAGTGGAAATGAAAACTTTACAAGTGGGGTTTAGCTACTGTTTGAAGAAGCAGAAGAATCTGCAGAGGAAAGGATCAGCAAACTTAAAGATAGATCAGTTGAGATTATTCAGTCAGAGAAGATAGAAAAAAGCATGAAGAAGACCGAACAGAGCCTATGAGACTTGTATATCACCATCCAATGTGTGCCAATATAGCATAGATTCCCAGAGAAAGAGGAGAGAGAGAAAAAAGCACAAAAAAATATTGAAAGAAGTATTGGCCAAAAACTTCCCAATTAGATGAGAATATGAATCTGCACATCCAACAAACAATACAAAACCCTGTCATCATAAAGCCAAAGATCTTTGCACCAAGACACAATAATCAAATTGTCAAAAGACAAAGGAAAAGCAGCAATTTTTAAAAATATTTTATTTATTTATTTGAGGAAGAAAGAGAGCACATAAGCAGGGGTAGGAGCAGAGGAAGTAGGAGAAGCAGATGCCCCACTGAGCAGGGTACCTGATGCAGGGCTTAATCCCAAGACACTGGAAACAGGACCTGAGCCCAAGGCAGATCCTTAACTGACTGAGCCACCCAGGTACCCCAGGAGCAGTTTTTTTAATACCTTTTTTTTTAAGAGTTTTTAAGTAATCTCTACACTCAATGTGGGACTTGAACACATATTCCCAAGATCAAGAGTTGCATGTGCTACTAATTGAGCCAGCCAGGCACCTGGGAGCAGTATTTTTTTTATATAATTGAAGCTTAATATTAATTCAAACTTGATTAGTATAAAGTTAAGATGTTAATTGTAATCTCCAGGGTAACCACTAAGGAAAAATAATTTAAAAATACAAAAAATTGAGAAGGGAATCAAAATCATACATTATAAAAATCAATTAATCATAAAAGAAGGCAGGAATGGAGGAATCGAGGGACCAAAAAAAGGTCTACCTCACCATCCAAAGAAGAAAAAAAAACAATGAAAAAAATGGGCAGAGGATCCAAACAGACATTTTCCCAAAGAAGATATACAAATGGCCAACAAGCACATGAGAATATGCTCAACATCACTCAACATTAGGCAAATGCAATTAAAACTACAACGAGATACAACGAGATAAAATTTCATACCCACTAGTGTGGGTATACGTCCAGAAAGAGTTGAATGGATAAGGAAGATATATATATATATATATAGATATATATATATATATATATCACATCACATACACATATATATATGCATATACACGCACAATGGAAAAGGATAAAAAAGAATGAAATCTTACATGTAAATGCAAATCTTACATTTGCAACAGTGTGGATGCAACTAGAAGGTGTTGTGCTAAATGAAATTAGTCGAAGAAAGACAAATACCATATGATTTCATTCATATGTGGAATTCAAGAAACAAAAAAAATGAACATAGGGGAAGGGAAGAAAAAATAAAATAAGATAAAAACAGAGAGAGAGGCAAACCATAAGAGACTCTTTTTTATATATTTTATTTATTTGACAGAGAGAAATCACAACTAGGCAGAGAGGCAGGCAGAGAGAGAGGAGGAAGCAGGCTCCCTGCTGAGCAGAGACCCCCCCCCCCAATGCGGGGCTCGATCCCAGGACCCTGGGATCATGACCTGAGCCGAAGGCAGAGGCTTAACCCACTGAGCCACCCAGGCGCCCCCATAAGAGACTCTTAACTATGGAGAATAAGCCTAAGGTTGCTGGAGGGGTGGTGGGTATTAAGGAAGGCACTTGTAATGAGCACTGGGTATTGTATCCAAGTAATCACTAAATTCTACCCCTGAAACTAATAGTACATGATATGTGAACTAACTTGAACTTAAATAAATTCTTGAAAGAAGAAAAAGAATGAAGGGTTGGCAAAAGGATGCAAGTGTTGGCAAAGATGTAGAGAAATAGAAACAGCCATATATTACTGGTAGGCATGTAAAATGTTGCAGTCCAGTGAAAAGCCATTTGGTAGTTCCTTAAAAGTTAACAGAATTACCATCAGACCAAAATTCCACTCCTAGGCATATACCCCAAAGACCTGAAAATAGGTACTTGATCAAATACATGCACATGAATGTTCACAGAAGCACTATTCATAAAAGTCAAATGTAGAAACAACTCAAATGGTCATAAATGGATAAAACATGCGGTATATATCTATACAGTGGAATATTACTCAGTCACAAAAAAGAATCACATATTGAGCCATGCTGCAACATAGATGAACCTTGAAAACACCAGGCTAAGAAAGGAAGCCAGACACATAATGCCACATATTGTATGATACCAGTCATATGAATCTTCCAGAATAGCTATATTCATAGAAAGTATAAGTAGATGAGTGGATTCTAGGGGCTGGAAGAGTAGTTAGGGGAGAAAATGAGTGGGGAATGAATGTTTCACGGGAATAGGGTTCTCTTTAAGTGTGATAAAATGTTCTGGAATTGGAGAGTGGTGATGCTTACGCAATATTGTAAATGCACTAAACGCCACCAAATTGTATACTTTAAAATGATTAATGGTTCATTTTATATTAACTTTACCTCAATAAAAATAATTTTTTAAAATTCTGTTTCCAAAATGTGGCTGTGCCTTCCTCCTGTGATCCTTCTAGGTATGTTGTGGTCAAAACCTTTTAAATGACAGATTGCTGAGACATTATCAGGCTTACAGTACAGGTTGTGTGAACGGTTTTGTCACTACCATTAATGAATGTTCACTTAATAAACATTGATATGTATGACAAAATTTAGTCCAAGACTTGCTTTCATTGCAACTCCCTAGGGAAGGATATTGTGAAAACATAAATAACCCTTACCCATCTCAAATTCATACTTCTTTGCCAGCTACCATTATCTCCGAATAAATAAGCATAAATAAAATCAAATTGATTAAGGCCAGTTTATAATACATGGTATGTGTTCAAAGAATGTTAATTGTTATTAATTTCAAAATGAATTTAATTATGGCTCATTAACATACACAAGAACAGTAGAAAGGGAGGGGCTGATTAAGAGAATCTCCAAATTAAGCACATATGTTTCACCAGACAAAGTAGAATCATATGGAATACAACTTTCAGAAGTGCATTACCATCACCACACATGCAGAACTACAAACGCTGCCAGGAAAATGGTTGGGAGGCCATCAAATACCTTCAGGCAATAATATAAGGTATAAGGTTTATGCTTAATCATAAAAGCAAATTTACCAATTCCTAATGGTTAAAGAATGCTCTCTTGAAAACAGATTGCATTTAAATTTCATTTAGAATAATACATCCTTAAATTTGCAAAGGCTTTTCACTTTCCTAAGAATGCTCACATAGCTAATCATCTTATTCTTTCCACACCAGTGTGACATAGGTAGGGAAGGCATTATTCCTATTTTACAGATGAGGAAACTGAGGCACCACGCAAAGGAGTAACTTGGCTAAAGGTACACACAGACTGAGGTCTTCTAATTCTCTGCCCAAGGCTTTTTTTCAAGTGAATTTCCAATTATATAGATTCAGGTTCAAATGTGTTCCAGGCAAAGAGAGTATCACAACTGAGACAAAGAAGCAAACAATTAAACAAAAGAAACCAAAACAGTGTGAAGCCACAGAGCAAAATACATGATACATTTTTCTCCATTTTTCACACTTTTCTTCATCCCCATTTGCAAAATCACCTTGCAACAACTTTGGTCGCATTTAGAGAGAACAGCCAAATAGAGATTCAAATGAGAAAATCATACCACCAGCACTACACCATCACCCCACCCTACCGGAAGCCAAAGCCATTAGCCTTTACCAATGTGAGGAACAGGCCACTGAATGCAAGCCCAGAGCTGCAGCAAGTCAGGCTTCCACCTTGCCCAAAAGAGTCAAAGCAATAGAAACTGTAATGGAGATAACTTCTATCCAAGTAAGATCACCTGCAACTCTGTTCCAGAAATCAAACATGGAAGCTACTGACTGGAATGGAGTCAGCAAAAAGGAAGTAACTCTGCATGAATGTTCATCTCTTTAAGCTGCAAACAGTTCCTCCCAGCTCCTATAGTACTTTTAGCTTATGGTACGTAAATACTTTAAAAATTGGCAAGCGTCTATGCAATACTTTCTGTATTGGCTCAGTGTACCATAAAATTCAGAAGGGCACAAGAGAGAAAAAGTGGCAAGTACAGCGCCCACACTTAAAAGAGCCTTACTATCAAGTTGGGGAGAAAAGATACCTATATTCATGAAACAACCAGGCCAGAGTAGAGGGCATTAGATAATAAAAGGCTAAGTTGCATAGTAAAAGAAGAGGCAACATGAAAGGTCAGAAAAGAGGCAAGAAGAAAGGGAATTTTTTAAATCCTAATTAACCACCTTATGAGTTAGAAACTAATATTATTCCCACTTTACAGATGAGGAAACCGAAACTCAGAAAGGTTATAGAAAAGAAAAAAAAAAGGAAAGATTATGTAAATTGTCCCCAAAACAGGTGGTAAGTGGTGGAGTCAGGAGTTCAACGTAGATCTGTCTGAATCCAAGAGGAGTGGGTAAGCAGAAAAACGCCTCCTGGAGGAAATAAGGCCTGAACCAGGCCTTAAAAGATGAGATGGGCTTGAAATTTTAAAGGATCTTGAAAACAGGCAAAAATTTGGTAACCATCAAGTTAGTGCAGCCACTTTGGGGAACAATGTGGAGATTCCTCAATAAATTAAAAATAGAGCTTCCCTATGACCCTGCAATTGCACTGCTGGGTATTTACCCCAAAGATACAGATGTAGTGAAAAGAAGAGCCATCTGTACCCCAATGTTTATTGCAGCAATGGCCACAGTCGCCAAACTGTGGAAAGAACCAAGATGCCCTTCAACGGATGAATGGGTAAGGAAGATGTGGTCCATATACACGATGGAGTATTATGCCTCCATCAGAAAGGATGAATACCCAACTTTTGTAGCAACATGGACGGGACTGGAAGAGATTATGCTGAGCGAAATAAGTCAAGCAGAGAGAGTCAAGTATCATATGGTCTCACTTATTTGTGGAGCATAACAAAGAACACGGAGGACATGGGGATATGGAGACGAGAGGGAGTTGAGGGAAACTGGAAGGGGAGATGAACCATGAGAGACTATGGACTCTGGAAAACAAGCAGAGGGTTTTGAAGGGGCGGGGGGGGGGGAGGTTGAGGAACCAGGTGGTGGGTAATAGGGAGGGAACGTACTGCATGGAGCACTGGGTGTGATGCCAAAACAATGAACACTGTTACGCTGAAAATAAACAAATAAAAAAAGTTAAAAAAAAATTTGGTAACCATCAAAAGGCATCATGTGGAGTCACATAACGAAGGCAGCATGTTAGGAACATGACTTTACGGTGATAGGCAGAATGACCTAAAAGAGTAAAAGACTTCAGTCAAGAAGCCAGCCGTGAGTTGTTACAGAATGCAAGCATGCAATGCCCTACATCAGACTAAACCAGAGTACAAGGGGATATAGTGGAGTAGAATTAAAATATCTCAGAAAAAAAAAAACCACCAGGGTGAGGTGACTTTAAAAATAGAGGTTAAAGGAGATGGATAAAAAAAGATTCTAAGAGGGTATGTGCTATGGTGAGTGCTGTGAAGTGTGTAAGCCTGACGATTCACAGACCTGTACCCCTGGGGCTAATAATACATTATATGTTAATTTTAAAAATTTAAATTAAAAAAAAAAAGATTCCAAGAATCCCAGCCTGAAGTACCTTGAGAATACTGGTACCACATGATGGAAATGTCATCAGGAAGGGAAGCAGTTGGTTTTGAACAGTTTTGAACAAACTGAGATTGAGGTGTGGACCAAAAAAAAAAAAAAATCCGAGTAGACATGCCAGGAGACAGTTGAAGAAATAAGTCAGGAGCTCATATGAGGTCAGAGCCAGAAGAGGCCGTCTCCACATAGACATGCTAGTTGAAATCAGGAATGTTGATTAGTTACTATGGCAGGCATTGTGATTTGCCTACAAAAAGCTATTCCTCATTTCTTCCTTCCTTATAGAATCCTAATTTTTTTCCTAGAGCAGACACTCATGTTCTTAAGGGAGGCAGGAGCTCTCATGCTCCAGAGGGAAAAATCAGAAGGACTGGTCTAGGCCAATGGTTCTCTACCTGGGTTGTGTAGAGGAATCAACTGAGGAACTTTAAAGACACTGAGGCCTGGGTCCTACAATCAGAGATTCTGATTTAATTGCTCTAGGATATACCTGGGTGGACTTTTTTTTTTAAAGCCTTCCAGGTGATTCTCATGTGCAGCCAAAATTGAGATCCTCTGGTCTAAGCCAATTGTGGTAGTTTCATTCCTCTCATCTGTAATTAATTTATGTAATCTTAAACCACTGGGTCCTGAAGGGAAGGTGGGAGGGACATGGAAAGTAGGGTTTTTTTATTCATAAATGCACTGCAAGAAGCAAATTTGTAGTTCTTAAAGTAATATGCTAAAGATGATAGCAGGCGAAGAGACACAAAACCCCTGGGTTCTTAATGCCCTTCTTGAACCACTGAACTGACCAATTCTGGATCCCCCTACCTTTAGATAGGTTGTTATAAGAAATAATATTTATACTTACTGTTTAAATCATCTTGAGTTTTCTGTTACTTGCAGCTGAAAGCAACCCAATTGGAAACATATATAGATGTCTCTGCCATGGATTTCCATAAAAAGATTTCACATACACTTTAGATATGAAGTATTCATTAATTTCTTTCATTGATTTCCTTTCTCCCTCCCTAGTTTTTGGGTTCCCAGAAGACAAGGATTGTGTCTAATACACTTCTGTATCCCCAGAGCACAATATAAGTCTTCAAACGTGGGGGTCCCCTGGGTGGCTCAGTCAGTTAAGCCTCTGCCTTCATCTCGGGTCATAATCTCAGGGTCCTGGGATCAAGCCCTGCATCAGGCTCTCTGCTCAGCTGGAGTCTGCTTCTTCCTCTCACTCTCCCTCTGTGCACTCTCTCTCTCTCTAATAAATAAATAAAATCCTTTTTAAAATAAGTCTCCAAACATGAATAAATATTTAAACATTAAAAAAATGTATGATGGATGAATGAAAGCATACATAAAGAAAAGGAGAGTGTCAAAAAAAAAAGAAAAAGAAAAGGAGAGTATCAATGACTGTGTCTTCAAGAGAATCCATAGTTAGGATGAAGAAAAGAGGAAACCAGGAAATACAAGAGATATGTGGTCAAAGGGATAGAAGAAAAACTAGTATAAGGCTGGGTCACAGAAGCCAAACTATTAAAACATTTAATAAGTTAAGGTAGTCAGTGTCAGTGGGGACAAGAAAAAAAAAATCAGAGTGAAGAAAAGGCTACTGAGATTTGGCGAGAAAAAGATACCTGGGAACATCTGCTATGTATTTTCACAAGCGGACATAAGCCCTCAGGAGGGATTATTTCTCAACAATCTAAGTTACTCATCCTCTGCAATGGAATCTCTGGCATAATCAGGTGCTTAAGGTGAAATTACTATTCTTAGTCAATGTAGCATTAATGGAATCTCAATAACTCTGTCTTCAGTTTGGTTTCTGGTGATGTCATCAGCTTTGGGGACCCCCCATACCCAACAGAAACTAGTTCAAAGTCAAGAGTTATTACCATCATCCATGTAACAAGGTCAAAATATCTTTGGAGAAAGAAGATACCAAGTTTTCTCTGCAGGAAAGGGAAGAACTTTGGGTGTCAATTACTTCAAACACAGCATAGCACCTGTCACAAATACATCAGGTGATATGAAAAGGTCAACTGCTTACAGCCTTACTTTCCTGCTCTCTAATCAACAGGGGGTTTCCCAGGGTGGCAACACTCTCATTTAAGATATTTTGGAGCCCTAATTTCCATTTCAGATGATATGTTATCTCTACTTTTGATTAAACAAGTAACTTTAACCCATTGACATGGACTTCTTCTGCAAGATTTTGGTGTCTGAGAATGATGTTTCTGGGAAGGAGTCTGGGGGAAAGTCCCCTTCTTCAGTACACAAGCCCTTTCTCTTCTTCCAGCTGGGAGCTTTTGCCACTACCCTAGCAGAAAGCAATAGATCTTGTAGGTAATAAGCACCCTCTGAGAACTCTGTGAGGTCTATTGGAGCCCATTCTAACCTCTAAAAATTATCTGAGAAAGGTCAGGAGCTCCCTAAAACCAATGAAGTTTGACCTCAGAATAGTATGATTGTATATACATGTTTAATACCACAGTCCAGTGTTTCCCATTGTTTCCTGCAATAGATAAAATAACGACAACCCCCCAAAGATGTCCACATCATAATCCCCAAAATCTAAGGGATGTGTTAAATCACATAGCCAAATAGATTTTGCAGATGTGATTAAGTTAAATATCTTGAGATGAAAAGATTATTCTGGATCAGCTGGGTCCAGTAGGTCTAGCATAATCACAAGAGTCCTTGTAAGAGTGAGACAGGAGTGTCAGAGTCAGAAGTGGTGAGGACAGTGGTGGGGAGAAGGGGAAGATGAGGGGTTTAAAGATGCTAGCTGATGACTTAGAAGATGGAGGAGGAATACGGATGGCCTCTAGAAGCTTAAAAAAAAAAGAAGGCAAGGAGACAGATCCTCCCCTAGAGGAGGAACATGGCCCTAATGACGCCTTGATTTTACGACTTCGGAACTATGAAAGTGTAAGATAACACATTCGGGTTGTTTTAAGCCACTGAATTTATGCTACTTCACTATAGCAACAATAGGAAACAAATACACTTACCGTCATGACTTCTTCTGAATAATACAAGTAGGTGGTCAAATAAATTTACAGTCTCTAGCCTTCTTTTGGAAATTCACCAGGCACATTGCTTAGTTCACTAAAGGCTCTGAGAAGTCCTATGGAAAAGAAACGTGTTTAACTCAGTACTGAAAAAACGTTTAGCTGCAACCATCAATTATACTTCAGAACAATGTTCCTTTCTCACCAGTTTGAGGTAATGCTGCTGATAACTGATTGCATGGTAACTTGACTGAAGCTGAAGACAGACGTGTTAACCAAAGAAGAGGCTAGTGTTGAGATCCAGATGGCAGTGAGTCAAAGAACAAGAAACTCTCAGTATCTTGCTCAATTGGCCCAGGAAAGCTCATTCTCACATACAAATATACGTATTTAGTCCCTGCTCTCTGATCTATCTCTAGGGTGGGGCTATCATAGGCAGATGGCAGATGCCATTAAAATAATCCCAGAATGGAATGAATAAATCACGGGGCTAAAATGCAGAGTACAGGGAATAGACAATGGTATTGTAATAGTGTTGTATGGTGACAGATGGGAGCTCTGCTTGTGGTGAGCACAGCATAACATGTAGAGATTTGAATCACTATGCTGTACACCTGAAACTAATGTAATAATGTCAACTATATTAAAAAAAATTTTCGTTTAAAAAATAATCCAAGGAGGGGTACCTGCGTGGCTCAGTGGGTTAAGCCTCTGTCTTCAGCTCAGGTCATGATCTCAGGGTCCTGGGATCAAGTCCCGCATCGGGCTCTCTGCTCAGCGGGGAGCCTGCTTCCCTCTCTTCTCTCTGCCTGCCTCTCTGCCTACTTGTGATCTCTGTCTGCCAAATAAATTTTTAAAAATCTTAAAAAATAGTAATAATAATAATCCAAGGAGTTCCCCTAGTTCTCATTCCTTGCCCCCCAAACAACCTTTTTCTATTATTAACCTTCCCTTTTGAGTCTGGCCTTACCAGCTGACATGCCAACTCCAGTCTGATAAACAATTCTCTGTACCCCTGGAAAAAATAAAATGGAACTCTGGCTTTGTATCTCCATCCCTTGTGATTTAGATTTGGTTAGCGTGAGTCTATCTCCATGAGATAACTGACCTCTAAGGGTCTCTAACAAAAACTGTCTCTGGGCCTAACTAGTTACTGACTAAATTGTCAGATAGACAAACTTTCTTACTGACACCTCTACCCTGCCTCATTCCTCCAGTCGCCACATCCTCTCACAGGCAATTTCCTTCTCTGTAACAGCTCTGTCACCATGCCTAGGAAAAGGTCACTGAAATTGTGGTCAGTTGACCGAACAGTTGACTGCAGGAGGAGGTCAAGCAGTATTGCATAGGAGCAGAAAAGGGCTACCTGGGCAGAGTACAGGAGACAACCACGAACAAATGTGAAGATCCTCTCTTTGGACCCATGCAATGAATATAAATGAAGCTACCACATCCATTACCCATACTGATAGACGGAGGAGGTCAGAGCAGGGTAACAAATAGTACCACGTGCCGGTTGTTACCACTTGGTAGAAGCCAGGTGGAATGAGGAGTTCAGGTTTTTGCAGACAGCTATTGTCTTCCCAATGCTTTATTTCTAGGACTTTTCCCTTTCCCTCCTCTGTCTACATGGTATCAGTGAGAACTCCATGTTCCTGCAATGTGACTTGCTGTCCTCTGTCTATAGTTTTGTAAATCCCTCCTTTATGAGTTACATTTGGTTAGCAAAAGTCAATCCCTAGGAAACTGAGTCCAGGACGGGACATCTAATCCAAACTGAGCTAATAAATTCCCTCCAATAGGATTTATTTAATTAAGAGAGGGATCAGTTTCACACTTTGGTTGGTCAGTTTCATCACATATGAATCTTGGCTGGTATTAGAAACAATATTTTCCTCCATATGGTCTTGAAAGAGAAAGCTGATCAAATGGAAGAAAGAAGAATGAAACAGAGATACATGCACAAGTGGTAGAGAATCCAGGTAGGACTCTCCCAGGGTCCCAGTTCATCTCTGTAGATCACTTACCTTCCAAAACCTGGCTTTTGTGAGACACCCCTGAATCCATACTAAAAAAAAAAATCTTATTGTTTAATCTGTAAAATTGGGATAATATCTCTACCTTCTATGGTTGAATTAAAGGAGTCTGTAAAGGGGCACCTGGGCGGCTCAGTCTCTTAATCACCTGCCTTGGGCTCCCGGGGTTGAGCACAGCAGCACAGCATAACATGTAGAGATTTGAATCACGATGTTGTACACCTGAAACTAATGTAATAGTGTCAACTATACTCAAAAAAAATTCTTTTAAAAAATAATCCAAGGAGTTCCCCTAGTTCTCATTCCTTGCTCCTCAATCAGCCTTCTTCTCCCTGCTCAGTGGGAGTCGGCTTCTGACTTTGTCCCTCCCTTCCACTCATGCTCTCTCTCACTCTTTCTCTGCCAAATAAATAAAATTTTTTAAAAAGATTCTGCAAAAATTTGTAAATTTATAAAGCCCTTAGAATACTACTTGCATATAGTAAGTACTACATAAAGATTAAAAAGTTTTTTGTCACTTGCAACAAAGGATGCCCTGATTAATAATTAGGGGGTACAAGAGGCACCCCCAGGATCAATGGGAAAGAAGTCTGTGATCAAATAACAGTGAGACCATGAGAGCAAAAAGGGGAGGCAGCACCATATATGATGCATAAGAACTACATCCCGCTTCACCAACTTAAAGTACAAATTTGAATTGCTTTTACTGTTTAAATTACCATAACTGAGTTTTTATAGGCTTGTATTGACAGGAAATTCAGCCTCTATCTTGATGTTCCTTAGAATGCAGGGTGTCTGAGGCTCTTGGGTGGCTCAGTCGATTAAGCGTCTGATTCTCGATTTCAGTTCAGATCATGATCGGGGTCATGAGATGGAACCCTGACTTGGGCTCCATGCTCAGCATGGAGTCTGCTTGTCCCTCTCCCTCTGCTCCTCCCCCAACTTGTACTCTCCCTCTCTCAAATAAATAATAAAATCTTTTTAAAAAGAGAGAGGGGGCGCCTGGGTGGCTCAGTGGGTTAAAAGCCTCTGCCTTCAGCTCAGGTCTTGGGATCGAACCCCACATCAGGCTTTCTGCTCAGCAGGGAGCCTGCTTCCCCTCCTTCTCTCTCTGCCTGCCTCTCTGCCTACTTGTGATCTCTGTGTGTCAAACAAATAAATAAAAATATTTAAAAAATAAAAATAAATAAAATTTTAATTTAATTTAATTTAAAAAGAGAGAGAGAGACAGAATACAGGATATAAGGTACACTCCCTGAGATCACTATACAGGCTTCACTGCTGGGCTGGATTATGTCTCTCAAGCACGATGGAACATACTTGCCCCAGACAAATGTTTCAAAATAAAATAGACCCAGTTTCTTACAGCTCTTCCATGCACAATGGATAATTGCTTGTGGCTTAGAGTTGCCCCCAAGAGGGGCTGTATTGAGGCAGATTCTGTTTCAGAGGTTTCAAAGCAGTGTCTCCTAACCCCCTGCACCACAGACCTCCAGTGCCCAGGCCAGCCACCTGGTCCTGTCTCCTACCCTCATAGTGCTTTTTATCTGGGAGTTGTGTTGCCCTTTCCCAATCTCTAAAATGGACCAGGACCACGCTATTCCAACCCAATATGTTACAATAACTTTGGGCCTCGAATAGAAAGGGTCAAGAGGGGCACCTGGGTGGCTCAGTGGGTTAAGCCTCTGCCTTCAGCTCAGGTCATGATCCCAGGGTCCTGGGATCAAGCCCGGCATTGGTCTCTCTGCTCAGTGGGGAGCCTGCTTCCCCCTCTCTCTCTGCCTGCTTGTGATCTCTCTCTCTCTCTCTCTCTCTCTCAAATAAATAAATAAAATCTTTTTAAAAAAGGGAGGGGGTGGTCAGGATCTCAGTCTCAAAGGCAGGTTCTGGTACTCCTTATGCAAATTCCCCCATTCCCTCCTGATAGCTGGCAGTCCGGTCACTGGGCATATACTGCTTTATATTTTTGTAACTAAAGGGCCATTTTCATGACTTGCCCAGAAGAAAGGAAGAAAACCTCAAAGGAAATCAATGTCTTCACTAAAAACTGCCAGTAACTCCCAAATAGTAGCTTCCCTGCTTAAGAAATAAGTGGAGTCCTTCTTCACTGGGAACCACAACACAGATTTGCCATCCCTGGTTAGAGAATGGAAAGACAGTGGCATATAGAAGGGAGAAAGGCCAAGTATTTCGAGCTGATGAAAGTACAAACGAGGCTAGAAGCAACAAATCCACACCACAATTTTCCTTATCACTAACCTAAGGCAGTCAAGAGGGAGTATTACTTCCAGGGATTTCACCCTCGCAAGCTGAGAACCTCATGGATAAATACACACTCCTTGAAGGAGCACCTGAAAGGGGACGCCTGGGTGGCTCAGTGGTTTAAGCCTCTGCCTTTGGCTCAGGTCATGGTCTCAGGGTCCTGGGATCGAGCCCCACATCGGGCTCTCTGCTCAGTGGGGAGCCAGTTTCTCCCTCTCTCTCTGCCTGCCTCTCTGCCTACTTGTGACCTCTCTCTCTGTCAAATAAATAAATAAAATAAAATTTTAAAAAAAAAGGAGCACCTGAAGGGAGTCCACAGACCCCACTGCAGGAGGTCAGGGATGCTTTCAGGCCTGCTTGTTAGCAACCTGGCAACAAGAGCTTCACTCCCATTGGGTCTACTTATTGAGCAGACCCAGAGCAGTGGATCTCAATGTGTGGTCCCCAAACCAGCAGCAGCATCACCTGCTGAATTTTCAGGCGCCTCCGCAGACTTGCTGAATCAGAAACTCTGGGGTGGACCAGCCATCTGTGTCTTAATCACCTGATCCTGATCCTGATCCTGATACAGCCTCAAATTTGATTACCACTGGCCTAGATCTATTTTAATCAACAACCTCTGTCCTTTGTGCTGGGGTGGGGTTACCAGATAAAACATGGAACGCCAAGTTAAATTTGAATTTCAGATAAACAACACTAATTTTAATATAAGTATGCCCAAAATATTGCATGTGATATATTATTCATTTTTATGTATCTATAAAAGCATTTGTTGTGTATCTGGAATTCAAATTAACTAGGCAAAAAAGAAAAAATTGGGTGTCTGGGTGGCTCAGTTGGTTAAGCGACTGCCTTCAGCTCAGGTCGCCATCCTGAGTCCCAGAATTGGGCTCCCTGCTCAGCAGGGAGTCTGCTTCTCCCTCTGACCCTCTCCCCTCTCATGTTCTCTCTCCCACCCTCTCTCTATTAGGTAAATAAAATCTTTTTAAAAAAAGAAAAAATTAACTGGGAATCCCTCTTTATTTGCTAAATCTAGCAACTCTAGGTGGGGGAGGAGATCACAGGGAGGATGATGGTGGCAGTATCTTAGCACTTAAAGGGGAGCAGAATTTGCCACCCCGTACTATGCCCCTTTGGCATAAGGATTCTTTTAGGCTAATTATTTTCAAGAACTACAGACACAGGGAAAGCTCTGAAAATTGAGACGTTCCCCTTTTGCAAGAGTCATTTACATTTATCAAAGAAATCTCCTTTTGTAAGGGAGTCTCCCTCTCAGTACGGAAGAGAAGGAGGACTCTAATCTCTAGAACTGTATCATAGGAGGGGGCAAGGACAGAGACCTGCATAATAACCATACTGTGGTTACTACACTTTTCCTATAGCCTTGCATTAACTGGCTCCCTCCATCCCCAATGTCGTTTGTCTTTTGCCAGAGATGATATTTAAGGTGCTGGCTTGAGCCATTGCTGAGAGTTTACTCAGTTTCCCTGGGTCCCTCCCACACACACAAAAAGTATACATGCTATTAAACGTGTTTGTTTTCCCCTGTTGATCTTTTTATTATAAGGGGTCTCAGTCAAGAATCTAGACGAGTAGACGGAAGACAATTTTTCCCAGATCATTCGGGTGTGCAAAGCTTTAACATAGAGAACAATCAAAAAGAGCGTGTACTTGAGAGTGTAAAACTTAGATCTCAGGGGAATTCAAAGCAAAAGCAGAACACTGGATGGGGGGCGCTGCGGCGGGGAGGGCTTGTTGGATAAACGAGAAAAGAATGTAGGAATCAGATCTGCGTTAACAGTTTAGACTCCAGGGGTCCTTGCTGCTGCAATTTCTGGCAATGAGACTTGGTTGTTTTGCTTTCTTCTCTCTCTGACCAAATTCCTGCCTTGTAGCCATAAGTCATATCTGTGTGAATTAGAAAGAGGTGCTCTTTCCTTGGGTGACCTGGGTGCAGAACTTGGAATGTGGCCCCAGGCTGTAATTCAGCTCCCACTGGCCCTCTAAGCTAGGCACAAGCTATGCAATGCTTTGTGGCTGCTCTGAGCCTACTGCCCCGTGACAGGTCTGCCTATCTGTGGGCTAACATGGGATTCTTCCAATTGCTTACACTTGTCTGCTTTGTTTCAGGGTCCTGGCCATCAGTGAGGTGGGCCTCTACCCCCCACCACCCAAGGCTCGGTTTTCTAAAGCCATGTTTGTCAAAAGCATCCGTGTGCAAATTCCTTTGTTCATAATGGTGGCATTCAAGTTGAATTGTGCATGAAATTGTCTTGCTAAAGAAGCAGCTTTCTCTCTATAAAAGGGGGCAAGAGAAATTGAAGGATCTGATTAGTTAATAAGAATTCTGAGTAGTCAAATTCCAAATTAGCATAAAACAATTTCTTGTTCAGAGCACGTGCAACCAGAGTAAAAGAATTCTTTTCTTCCTCTTTTTTTGTTAAAACGTTTTGTTCTAAAATAGTATAATCACAATAAGACATTGCAATGTGTGAATTATAGTATATTAAGTCATGACTAATTGCATTGATTTGCATTCTGGGTTTTTTAACATCTGTGTGGTAATTATCCTAATCCAATTTGTTATGCAGAATACAATCAATGTTATGTATGTTAGTGTTTAGAGCCCCTGACACAATTTCCTGTAATAAAACAATGAAATACAAAGGTAGCTCAGGTGGAAAGACAGACACATCTTTTAGAGATATCAAGCTCCCTTTCTTGATCTCCCAAATTAGCTGGGGCTGGGGTGGGGGTGGGCAGTGGATCAAGCAAATTTAATTAGCATTTTAAAGGGAGGCCCAAGAAAAGAGAGAAAGAAAAAGCAGCATGCACAAGCGCGCTGAGCTCCTGAGAAAGAGCGAGAGTGGGCTGTATTAAACCTTCAGGAAGACTTTTTTCTAACAGGCTGTGGCTTTCACAAGCTGCCAGAAATAATGTCCTGACCTCACCTGATAATGAGGCAATGGGACGGTGTTCTGCTGACGCAGTGCTATTTCAGTAAGGGTTGCATCTTACCTGAGGGTCCGGGTTTAGCTTTAAACCTTTCATTTTTCTGTCCTTTTAGGAAAAAGATAGGACTCTGCCTAATATCTCCCAGAAAGTCCTAGGAATCTGGGGCATAGACAAAGTATCCGAGCCGCTTTTAGGCAGAGGCAAAGCAAGCAGCTCTGTCTGTGTAATGTGCAGGGATACTAGACAGCCTTACCCGCCCCCCAACACCTCCACATGGAGACACATGCATGCCCGCGCCTTTGCCGCCCTCTCACCCCCACCCCGCACAACCCCCCTCCCTACCTGATACCTGATTCTCCTGCTTTGGGGACATCCAGTCCTTTAACTTCTGAATTTGTCATCTTTTAAAAAACATCAGTCTGGGACAACTGAGTGGCTCAGTCCCTTAAGCACCTGCCTTCAGCTCCGGTGATGTATCCCTGGGTCCTGGGATCAAGTTCCCTGTTGGACTTCTTGCTCAGAGGGGAGCTGGCTTCTCCCTCTGCCTGCTTCTCTTCCTGCTGCTGTCCCTGCTTGTGCTTTCTCTCTCTGACAAAATCTTTAAAAAACAAAAACAAAAACAAAACAAAACAAAAAAAACCAGTCTGCCTCATCAAAAATATAAACCTTAGAAAGTGGCACCTAACCAGCCTCTTTCAGAAGAAAAAAAAGTAGAGAAAAGGTACCAGGTGTCTGAGGGACAACAGACGCCCTGGCTCAGTTGGTGGAACATGCTACTTTTGATCTCTGGGTTGTAAGTTCAAGGCCCACATCAGGGGTAGAGTTTACTAAAATTTTGGGAGCACCTGGCTAGCTTGGTCAGTAGAGCATGTGACTCTTGATCTCAGGGTCCTGAGTGCAAGCCCCAGCCAATTAAGCCTGGAAAAGATGCCCTCTTCCACTGAAATTTAGACAGGCTCTTCTAAGCCCTCGTTTCAACTAGGCCCTGACCTCGGCCTGTCTTTAGCAAAGAATCCTGGCAAGTCAGTTTAGCAAAAATCCACTCCCCACCAGAGACCTCTGATCATACTTGATATCTGTCAAGTTCCCCATCCCCCCAGCCCTGATTTTTTTAAGATTTTTTTTTTGAGAGAGATAGAGAACAAGTTGAGTGAGGAGCAGAGAAAGAAGCAGACTCCCTGCTGAGTGGGGAGCCCAGGTTCCACGTGGGGCTCATCCCAGGCAGACCCTTAACCACCGAGCCACCCAGGCATCCCCAGCCCTGATTCCTAGATCCTTGGCTTGCCTTTAGCAAAAATCTTGATACGCCAGTTTAGCAAGTACTCCCTCACCTTTGATGTCTGTCTTGGTCAGCTTGGGCTGTTATAACAAACTACCATAGATGGAATGGCTTCAAAAACATTCATTTCCTACAGTTCTGGAGGCTGGCACATCCAAGATCAAGAAGTTGGCAGGTTCAGTCCTTAGTGAGACTCCTTATCCCCGGTGGCTGCTAGCCACCTTCCCACTGAGTCATCATATAGGGGAGAATGGGAGGGAAAGGATGCTGGGTTCTCTTCCTCTTTTTATAGGAACACTAATCCCATCATGGGGGCTCACCCTCATGACCTCATCTAAATAATCAACTCCCAAAAGCTCCATCTCCAAATACCAACATAAGAAAGGGGGAGCAGATACAGTCACTCCAAAACATCTAATCTAATTCCTCTAAGTAATTTTGCATCCACTGACCTCCTCAGTCTGCTCATTGGCTAATAATCCCCACTTGTCCTTGTTATGGTAGGAGTTGAGTTCAGTCTCTGTCTCTCTCCCCTATTGCAATAGTCTTGAAGTCTTTACCATTTTAACAGGTGTCGGAATAATTTTTCTTTAATGGCCCCTTAAGGGGAAAAACTGCCTCCACTGGACACCAGGGCTCCATTTAGCCAACTACTCTCTAGTTAGTCAAGACCTGCTTCAGCCCATTAAACAGGACCTCAGTGGCTCCAAGCAGATGCCTAATACAGAAGCAGGAAAGACTCTGCTAAGGATTGGTAGTTCTTGATGGAAATTTGTTGGCAGTACCTGTGAACAAAGGTGTGAAATTCCCATCAAACAAGAATTTACTGAGCATTTACTCTAGGTCCTGCCCTATGCTAGGAACTGGGGAATAAGACTAGGCCCCTTTGCTCTCAAAGCTCATACAAAAGCGGCAAGGCAGACAGGTAAACAGACAATTACGACACACTTGAAGGCTGTGACCAGCTTACTGTAACCATTTGCTGGAAGGTGAGGAGCCAGCAATTACAATTAATTGGCAAAAGTTTTCCTTGGATCACATTTCTGAAGTGATTCCGTCACCTTGTTTACCTCAGCAGAGCTCCTGCCTCATGCTTGTCCAACAACATGCCAGAGCAAATCTTTTTTCCAAGAGTTGTCTTCTAACACCCAGCACACTGATACTTTCATGACTAACCTGTGCCAACAAGATAAAGCCCAAACTTGTTAATCTGCCATTTCAAGCACTCTGTGTTCCTCAAAGGATGGCTTTATCCCCATGAGCACTGTGAGTCAGCAAGGATGCTGTACATTATCTCGTAAAGTTACAAGACAGGATAGTGCAGAACATCCCCTTGATTCCTGTGCGCACTGTCAACACTAGAACTTAGCCAGTGGCAACAAATAATAATGCTGGAGGGGCTTTCTGACTCCAGAAAAACGAGAGGGACTGAGTTCAGAAGGAGGGGAGCTGAAGAACAAACGTGAGGCGGAAGAGAGCCCATGAAGCACACATCATGCCTGCTGTGATGCCTGCCCTTCCCAGAAACCAAACTTCTCTGCCATCTCCCAAAAGCCCAACAAGAGAGACAGCAGGATGAGCTACTAGAAGTTTCAAGAAGCAGAAGGGGAGCCACGTATGTGGGATTTCAGTCAGGTGCCCCTGGAACACTGCCTTGCAAAGAAACCTTGAGGCTTCTCTCGGCCTCCATCTATCTTCTCACCATTAAAATGGAAGTGATACTGCCATCCCTCCCTCCTCAGAGACAACAGGAGAGACCAAAGACTTGACAGTGCTCTGTAAACTGTAGGCAGTCATTCTGGTATGAGGGTTTATTATTACTATCTGATGGGCCCTCTGGGACATGTTGAAAAGGTTTTCTAGCAATACAGATGAGGGCAACAGGTTGCTTCCAGGAATCGGAACAAGGAGAGAGGACAACACTGACTCAGACATGGGCTCTCCACGTCACCTCTCACCCAGGGCCTAGATTAGATGCTTTCCAGGATAAAAAGCCTCTGCCACCACCTTCCTCCACCCCCTATCAATATGGCAGCAAAGCACCTGCTGTATTGATCACAGAAGCCAAGACCTAACCACACATAATCACCCGGTGGCTTCCCCTTTCTTTTTAAAAGCTTATCAGTATTATTCTTGAAATCCCGGTCCTGGCATACCCTGAGAAATATCCATTTATGGGAGGCTATGTGCCAATAAAGATTGTTTGCGAACCTCCCTTCCTTCCTGAATCGGAAGCTACAGAAGGGGTCACAGCCTAACGAGAGGACTAAGTGAAGTGTGTCTGGCATGTCTGCAACTTTTCAACAAACTACTCCCCACCCATCACAATGCCCCACCCACATTCATCTGGGGGAGCCCCTGGGGGAAGAATGAGCTGATGTGACATACGGGCCAACAAGTAAACAACACTGACTCTGAAGGGGAGGAGGCATCACAGACTCCCTGTTCCAGAGGGAGATTTATTTTAGGGGTGGCAGGGCATAGAGCCTTGTCAATTTCCCTATAGACAGCCATCTGCTAGTAAGGAGGACCCTACTTTGTTAGGCCTCTGAAAACCCACAAAAGTCTCCTTTGGTAATCACTGTCAATCACTTGGCAGCTGGCCCCAGCCCTGGGGAATTTTGTGGGAATGCCTATAAATCAGTGTAGCAGAGGAGAACGGCTGCAGAGTTCCAGTCTATGGCTCTTGTTTGGAAGCGCCTTTATTTTTTTTTCTCCTCCAATAAACAACATATCAGACTGATACGATAAGGGCCAAAGTCTGGAGACAGAAGTAGCAAGGGGCTAAAAGCCAAATACCCACTTGGCATCTTTTGTTTTCCCGCCATGACTTGGGGCTTCCAGAAGTGATCTGCCTGCCTAACACTAAGCCCTGAGCAGAGTCTGCGGCTCTTTGAAAATTAAAGCATCAGTAGGAGCCCAATGTCTGGTGGGCCAGGGGGAGGCAGAGGGTGGGCGGTGGCTAGCAGAAGAGGCTTAGGTCAGGGTTTAAAGCTAGGTTTAGAAATGGCTGAAAATGCTATTCTATTCACCGATCAGGCTAAAAAGGGGAATGGACAGAAAATTGGAGACAAAGATAAATGGAGACCAACCCAGGAGCACAGGGAGATGTACAGACTCTAACCCAGTGCTATACAATATAACTCTCTGAGAATGGAAATGTTCTATAAATTCACCATCCCATATGGTAGCTACAAGCCACACATGGCTATTAAGCCCTTGAAATGTGGCTGGTATGACTGAGAAAATTAATTTTTAATTTTCTTTAGTTTTAATTCATTTAAATTTAAAGAGCCACATGTGGGATTTCACTCAGGATTTCAGCTCATGGTTACCATAGGGACCAGCCCAGGCCTTAGAGTTACCACACTCTCTGGGTTCAAACTCTAGCTCTGCCTTTTGTTGGCTGGGAGACTAGAAATTACTTAACCTCTCTGCGGTCAGTTTATTCTTCTGTGAAATGGGAATATTAAGGGTTCTCACAGAACTGTTGTGAGGCTTATATGAGTGAATGTGTGGAAAACGATTAGAGAGTGTCTAGTGTATAATAAGGGCTATAATTTTTTCCAGTTCAAGATACTCCATAGAACACAGTCTTTCAGCCACTGTAAGAGTGGCTGGAAAGAGACCCTTGACTCCCACAGAGATAGCAAATAGAAGTCTTGCCTCTTCCTAAACCAGAACTTACAAGAGCTGCAGTTCAAATCATTGCCCTCGTGGTGAAGAGCTGAGAATAGTGTGTACGGGGTAAGGTGCGAAAGACAGTGCTCAGTCCTAGTCACTGTCTGGATCTAGTTCCTCATCACAGACACACAGAATACTCGTTGTTGGTCCAAGCACATCCAATTACAGATACGTAATTGGAGAATTCTGGCAGATGTTACCATCCTCAGCAGTGGGAGAGACAAGGAGTTGTAACCGTGGAGATCTGAATTTGAATCTCAGCCTAGCCATTAACTTACAGGGTGAGATTAGGTCAAGAACTTACCTTCTGTGAGCCTCAGTTTCTCCATCTATAAAATGGGAGTATATTAATTCCCATCTTCCAAGGTTGGTGTGATGATTGAAGAAAATAATATAAACAAAGCACTAGATTAGCCAAAACACAGATCTGCTAGATTTGACTAGCACAGTGCCTGATAGGTGCTATTTTTATCCATATCTGTATATCAAATGAGAACCAATCCAAAGTAAATAGGTGAGTGAAGAGAGTCAACTACTCTCTGAGCTCAGCTGGAGATAAGGAAGTCAACTTCCTATTGCCTTCCTATTGCCCAGAGAAGCGGCCATCAGTGGTCAAGCCTGGGCTAAAACCCAATCCTACTGCCTCCTAGCCCCAGGCCAGGCAGTACCACAGAGTCCTTCCAAAGGGCCTGCTGACTACTAATCTCTGATGGGATTATAGAGTGTTTTTTCCATCAATCACTCTCAATGTAGGAAACAGAAGTATAAGTTACTTCATTAGAAGCACTCACACATAACTGGATACATTTACATATTAAGCAGGCAACTGAGACTCTAATCTTTCTATTTTATGTACAGCTGTAATCATTACTCAGCATCAGAATGCTTGTTAAATACCCAGGATACTACAGAGAACTCTCAAACCTTTGCGAAGTATAGGTAACGATTAGAAAGTGCTCCCATTCACAAGCTGGATGCAATCTCCCCTCAGCATCCCTTGCACCCTGGCGACCATGTATACAGGTGTCCCTCGAGCTCATTCAAATCACCTTAAGCATAGACAGAGATATGACTACAGGTCTCTTGGATCCCTGACGTTTAGTGTGTCTGATTAGGTAACTGTCACAGACAGAGAGCGGGTCCCTGTTGTTTTGGGCATTGTGTCTTTGATTTGGAAGTGCAGCAGAGAAGGGAGACAGAAAATTTCGGAGCTCTGAGCAGCAGAGGGACTATTTGAGAGTCCAGCGCCATCTGCAGTTGTCAGTATGTGGCTTAGCAGAGCAGAGCAGAGGAAGACAAAGCGAATGCCTCAGAGAAATTTGCCCTTCTTATAACATTGTTGCCTCAGACCAACTCTAAAGTCAGCCCCTCTACTTGAAAAATAACTCCAATTCAAAATTCAGTAAATACCAAACGAGACAAAGACATTATAAGAAAACTATAGCCCATATCCCTCATAAACATAGACCAAAAAATCCTCAACAAAATATCTAGCAAATCAAATTTAGCAACACATAAAAAGGATAATACCTCCTGACTAAGTAGGGTTTATTCCAGGAATGCAAGAGTAGTTAAACATTTGAAAATCAATCAATATAATTTATCATGTCAAGAGGATGAAAAATAAAAACCATATAATATATCAATTTATGCAGAAAAGACATTTGGCAAAATGCAGATCTACTCATGATAGAAACTTTCAGGAAACCAGAAAAAGAAGGGAATATCCTCAACCTGATAAATGGCATCTACAAAAACCCTACACCTAACATCACACTTAATGGTAAAAGACTGAACACTTTCCTCCTAATATCAGAAACAGGACAAAGATTAAAAAAAAAAGCAGGACAAAGATATCTGCTCTTGCCACTTCTATTCAACATTGCATTGGAGGTTCCATCTAGGGCAGTTAAGCAAGACTAAAGAAATAAAAGACACAAAGATTGAAAAGGGAAAAAATAAGATCACATTTATTTACGGACATCATGATCATCTACCTAGAGAATACCAAAAACTTACTAGAACACATAAGAGTATAGCAATATGATAGGACACAGGATCAATATATAAAAATCAATTGTATATCAGTTGAAAAGATTTATTTATTTGAGAGAGAGAGAGCATGTGAGTGGGGTTGGGGGGGATAGAGGAAAAGAGAGAGAGAATCTCTGGCAGACTCCCTCCGGAGTGCAGAGCCTAATACTGGGCTTAATTTCAGGACCCCAAGCTCATGACCTGAGTCAAAATCGAGAATCGGACACTTAACCAACTGAACCACACAGGCACCCCCAAAATTGAAATATAACAAGCAAGACAATTTACAATAGCATAATAAAAATGAAATAGTTAGAGATAAATCTAACAAAATATGTGCAAGATTTGTATGCTGAAAACTACAAAACACTGGTGAATTAAATTAAAAGAGACCTAAATAAATGGAGAGGCATACCGCATTCATGGATCAGAAGACTCAATAGAGTTAAGAAGTCCATTCTCCCCAGATTAGTCTATTGATCCAACACAATCTCAGTCAATATCTCAGCAGGCTTCTTTGTAGGAATTGACAAGCTGATTCTATAATTTTTATAGAAAAACAAAGGATATAAAAGAGCCAAAACTATATTTTAAAAGAACAAATTTGGAGGACCTACACTATCTGATTTCAAGACTATGAATCCATAGTAAACAAAGCAGTAGGTTATTGGCATTAGGCTTCCTGTATAGATCAATAGAACGAATGGAAAATCTATAAGCAATCCCATACATGTACAGTCAGTTGATTTTTGACAAAAAGGCAAAAACAATATAGAGATAGGATCATCTTTTTAAATTTTTATTTATTTATTTATTTGTCAGAGAGAGCACAAGCAGGGGGAGCAGCAAAGCAAGAGAGAAGCAGGCTCTCCACTGAGTGGGGACCCCATTGCGGGGCTTGATCCTAGGACCCTGGGACCATGACCGGAGCCAAAGGCAGACATTTAACCAACAGAACCACCCAGGTGCCCCAGCGTGGACTTTTCAACAAATGGTAGTGGAACAATTTGACATCTGTATGGAATAAAAGAAAGAACCTCGACCCTTACCTTGTATCATATGTAAAAATTAACTCAAAATGGATCATAGGCATAAATGTAAAAGCTGAAATATAAAACTCCTAGAATAAAACATAAGAGAAGACTCTTTGTGACCTCTGGTTAGGCAAAGATTTCTTAGATATGACCAAATGTATCTGTACATAATGAAATATTACTCAGCCATCAAAAAGAATAAAATCTTCCCATGCACCATGCCTTGGATAGAGCTACAGTGTATTATGCTAAGCAAAATAAGTCAATCAGACATCAGACAATCAATCAAACACCATATGCTTTCACTCATAGGTGGAATTTAAGAAATAATACAGATGAATATATGGGAGGGAGGAAAAAAGAGAGGGGGAAACAAACCATAAGAGACTCTTAAAGATAGAGAAGAAACTGAGGGTTGATGGAGGGAGGTGGATGGATGACAGGGTATATGGGTAATGGGTATTAAGGAAGGCACTTGTCATGATGAGTACTGGGTGTTGTATATAAATGATGAATCACTGAATTCTACTCCTGAAATTAATATTGCACTGTATGTTAACTAACTAGAATTTATTTTTTAAAAAGATTTCATTTGTCAGAGACAGAGAGCACACAGGCAGGGGGAGCAGCAGGCAGAGGGAGAAGCAGGCTCTTCACTGAGCAGGGAACCCAATGCAGAACTCTGTCCCAGGATTCTGGGATCATGACCTGAACTGAAGGCAAACACTTAACTAACTGAGCCACCCAGGTGCCCCTAACTAACTAGAATTTAGATAAAATTTGAAGAAAAAAAATGACCTAAGAAAGAACGAACAATAGATGAAAAATCAACTGATTGAGCTTCACCAAAATTGTAAACTTCTGGGGCGCCTGGGTGGCTCAGTGGGTTAAAGCTTCTGCCTTCAGCTCGGGTCATGATCTCAGGGTCCTGGGATCGAGCCCCGCATTGGGCTCTCTGCTCAACGGGGAGCCTGCTTCCCTTCCTCTCTCTCTGACTGCCTATCTACTTGTGATCTCTGTCTGTCAAATAAATAAATAAATAAATAAATGAAATAAATAAATAATGAAAAGGTAAGCCACAGACTGGGAGAAAATCTTTGCAAAACACATATCTGATAAAGGACGTGTATCCAGACTATATAACTATATAAGTCAAAACTCAATCATAAGAAAACAAACAACTCAACTAAAAATTAGACAAAAATATTTGCATAGACAATCAAAGAAGAGATCTAGGTGACAAATGAGCACACTGGAGGGGAGCAAACTACATGACCCTAAAATATGTCACTTTATCATATGGATTATTTTTATCTGAAGGCAATCAAAGATCTAGCAGTTTCAAGAAAAACTTTTCCTTTTCTCTTTACTATCTAAAAAAATTTAGATATGGGGCCTGGCTCAGAGAGAGAGAGCTATTACCAGAGATAATTTTTATCTGAATGATCTATCTGTATGTCAGGACAAACATTTAATAACCAAACATCTGCTCTTCTTATTGTCCTGTGAATTATCCTCCTACCCTTTGAAGCCCTGGGTGCCTATCCTATCTTTTAGCTCAAGATGGCACATAAGCCTCAACTGCCTGTCTTTGAGCTTCTTATGTCTTTGTCAGGCTCTTGTACATATGAAATTAAATTTGTTTTTCTCCTGTTAATCTGTCTTATGCCATTTTAATTATTAGACCAGACAAAGAATTTTAAAAGGTAGAAGGAAAATTTCTCCTTCCCAACATGAAAGGACCCTCAACATTACTAGTCATTCAGAAAATGCAAAGTCAAACCATAAATACAGATGTATTAGAATCCTAAAATTTAAAAAAAAAATTGACCCAGGAGGTGAACCATGAGAGACTATGGACTCTGAAAAACAATCTGAGGGTTTTGAAAGGGCAGGGGGTGGGAAGTTGGGGGAGCCAGGTGGTGGTATTAAGGAGGACATGTATTGCATGGAGCACTATGTGTGGTGCAAAAACAATGAATTCTGTTATGCTGAAAAGAAATTTTTTTAAAAAGCCAGGGGAAAAAAATGACCCTATGCAAGCATTAGCAAGGATGCGGAACAACTAGAACATTTACGCATTGCTGATGGGAATTCAAAATGGTACAGCCATTTTGGAAACTTAATCACACACACCCCCAAACCTGTGCAGATCCTTTTTTTATGAAGTTAGGTATACACTTAGCTTAGGAGCCAGCAACCCAACTCATAGATGTTTACCCAAGAAAAATTAAATATATGTTCATGCAAAAACCATACATAAATATTTATAGCAGCTTTATTAATTATCACTCAAAGCTGGAAACAACCCAAGTGTCTATCAACTGGTGAATGTACAAACAAATTATAGTACAACCGTATGATGGACTATTATGCGGCAATTAAAAAGGGATGAACTAAAGCATAGATGAATGTCAAAAGCATTATGCTAAATAAAAGAAGTCAAACCTAAGTCTATATATTGTATGATTCCATTTATATAACCTTCAGGAGAAGTCAAAACTGTGGGAGTAGGGACGCCTGGGTGGCTCAGTTGGTTAAGCGGCTGCCTTCGGCTCAGGTCATGATCCCAGCGTCCTGGGATCAAGTCTCACATTGGGCTTCTTGCTCAGCAGGGAGCCTGCTTCTCTCTCTGTCTCTGCCTGCCACTCTGTCTGCCTGTGCTCGCTCTCTCTCTCTCTCTCTCTCTCTGACAAATAAATAAATAAAATCTTTTTTAAAAAGTGTTTTTAAAAAAAACAAAAAACTGTGGGAATAGAAGATAGATCAGTGGTTGCCAGAAGTTGGATATAGGGGGAAAGGACTGACTGCAGAGGGGCACAAAAGAACTTTGGGGGTAATGAAAATATTCTTGACTGTGTTTGTGGTGACACAACAATATACATTTGTTGAAATTCACTTATCTGTTTACTTGAAAAAAGAATATTACAGTATGGGGCGCCTGGGTGGCTCAGTGGGTTAAGCCGCTGCCTTCGGTTCAGGTCATGATCTTAGGGTCCTGGGATCGAGTCCCGCATCGGGCTCTCTGCTCGGCAGGGAGCCTGCTTCCCTCTCTCTCTGCCTGCCTCTCTATCTACTTGTGATCTCTCTCTGTCAAATAAATAATCTTTAAAAAAAAAAAAAAAAAAAGAATATTACAGTATGAAATTTACCCTTCAATAAACCTGACTTTAAAATACAGGAATCATACTGGTGAGCCTGTGGTAGAGAAGGGATTTACCAGGCTCGCTTCCTTACCTTCTAACTGAATCAAATGAAAGTTCATCCACTCAACACACAGCAAACCAATAAAAACAATCACGGAGATTTTGTGATAAAGATAGGTGATTCATTGGTATGGCATCACCCAGGAGAACAGAGAGCTAACGCCTAAAAGTCCTGAGCTCCCCAGTGGCTTGCAAATGAGGGTTTTTAAGGGCAAAATTTGGGCAGGGGTCTTCTGAGAAGATGGACACAGTTGATCAGAGGCCCATGAAGTCCTGCTAGCAGGTGCTCTGGTGCCACTTCGGGCGATTTGGAATCTGAAAAATATCTTTAATTTTTATGTTAGAGATTTCATTAGGTACATCTGGTGATTATATCTCTAGGGCAGTGCTGATTAACTACTTGTCCTACAGGTTCCTTTGAATGATAAGCACGCATTCCTATCTCTTGAGTCTAGGCCTCTGTGCTCCTTGGGCACTGCAGCTGTGCTTGGAGGTAATGTGTTCATTCTTCCACCTGAGCTGGTAAGATGGATGCTGACTTCAGCTTGTGTTCCACACGGAAGGGTATGTGCGCTCAGGGGGAGTGTTCTTCGTATTCAGGAAGGATCTCCGTCATGGCCCTGCTTGCCAGAATGCCAACCTTGGCAATTTGGTAGCAGCTGGGCAAATACAGCTGAGGGAAGAATGGGGGAAGGGAGGAGAGTTAGCATCGCACAGTAGTTTCTGGCACACGTTTGGGTGTTTGTGTGTGTGATTAAGTTTTTAATTTTAATTCCAGCATAGTTAACATACAGTGCTACATTAGTTTTAAGGCACAGGTTTTGACATCAGACCAATGTGAGTTTAAATCCTAACTGCAATATCCAAGTTGCACAATCTTAACCCACTTAATGTCTCTGAGCCTCAGTCCTCATTTCTAAGACCGGAGCACTAATACCCATAGTTATTTCCCAGCCTACCTGCAAAGCTCTCATACACAAACAGAAGCGAAAGTGTCTGGCATACATGTATAACACAGCGATGAGAGATAACATAGGAAGTAATGTGTCTGAAAGTGCTTGATAAATGATAACCATTCTTATTCCTAATCAGAAGATCGTGTGGGGTAGTAGAAGGGGAGCAACCTGGCTAGTAGGAAAGATGCGTGGGAGGCGTTGGTGCCTTCCACCTGAACCACATTCAACTCTCCACTTGTGGCATTACCCATTCAGTGGGTGACCCACATTCTGGAATTTCCAGGACAGCCACAGTTCTAGTCCCAGGGGATCACATGTCAGTGCCGGGGAAATGGGGGGGGACTGTAGTTAGAGAACACATTCCAAGTCTCTCCCACACCCACCCTCTTCATTACTCTTCTCTCCTCTCCTCCCCATCAGCGGGGACTTGCTCAGACTTCTTTCAGATGAAATCGGACAGAACTAGAAGGTAAATCTCCCGGGTGGGGAAGAAATGGCAACAAAACTCCACCACCTCTGCACAATGCATTTATACGCCAAACACCACTGGTTGCGAGATCACCGTTATCTGTGCTCTCGGTATCTGCGACACCCCTCCCTTCCCCGCCTCTGCCTCATCGCCTCATCCCTACTCTCGCCCTCCCTCCTCCTCTCCCCTCCCTTCCCTTCTGTGGAGGGGCCTAGAGTTGAAAAAACATTTGTCTCCAAGCTGATCAACTGGGACTGAGAAGAAGGCAAATGAATTATTTCGGTTCAGCGGCAAGTGCGAGCTTGGGTTTTTCCGGCGCCCGCCCCCCCTTTTTAATTAATGAACAATCTGGCCCATTGCTGCTCCCGTAGGTATGCAAAATAGCTTCTTCATTTGAAATCCCTGTTGTTGAATGTACTCCGCCGGGCACAATCACATTGCCGCCCCCTGTTTTGCATAAGAAACCGCTGTTTCCAAGATAAGAATCTTTTCATTTAGCAGTCATGAGCTCATCCTTTTTCCTGTGCATTGTGGCTCCCGCTCCTTTGAGTCAATACCCAAACAATGGCCGCCTGCGCCGGCTAGGGCACCCTTCTGTCCCCCGCCCCGGAAGACACAGAAGCCTGTGGCCTCCGGAAGCCTGCCTAGGCTGGCAACCCAAGTTCTTTTCAGGCGTCAGATGTCAAGAGGGCAAAAAATAAGAAGATCCAAGACCTCTGAAAATCTTCCGCAGGCTTTAAAGCCGACCCTGGGAAAGAAACCCTGAATGGCATGGGGTGTGTGACGGTGTTGGGGGGGTTGGGCGCGGACAGGCGGTGCCCTAGGATCATGAACTTAAACAGCTTGGGAAATCTTGGGCCAAGGAGTGAGGAACCCACAATGCGCAGACCTGCTCAGCCACTCCTCCTCTGTCCCTGATCAGCAGACTGCATCCTGTCCCTGCCCTTTGGTTTGGAACAGCCACGCCCACCGCACAAACCACACAAAGGCTCTGCACTCCAATCAGAAGGTGGAAGGAGTCTCAGAGTCTATGGAATCGAAACGCTGTCCTCTTTCTGCATGTAGGGAAACCGAGGCCCAGGGAGAGGGAGCTCCAGCCTCATGTCGTTTATTCCACCACACATGGCTGCCTCTGGAGGGAATCAATAACATTAGTGTACAAAGCGCTGGAGAAAGAGACAAGATAGGAGATTAAATGTGATCACGGTAAACTACAAAGCCCATACAAACAGTAGGGGTTTTATTGTTAGGCTCCTCATTTGTAGGAGGTATTTTCAAAAGATCCAGGAGAATAGCAAAATTTAACCTTTACCAATGTGAAAAGATTCTGCAGAAAGCAGTGTTTCCAGACAAAATGTATGTAGTCAGTTTACCTCCGGGAATGGGGCTACGTGGTTGCCTCAACTCTGCACTCATTTATTTCCCCTTTGGAGAGGGGAAATAATGCAACAAAGAAGCTTTAATCAAACCATAGATAAGGACAGCCTATCCAGAAGGAAGCCAGATGCGCTGAGGCGCACAAGAAATGAGGAATACAAAGGCCATGCCTTTAGAGAGGTTACAAGCTGGTTGATAGGATGTTTTGTCTCTGCAATTTGATCAAACCCCTTCAGGGCAAAGCCCATGTATCCTTGGTAACTTCTGGCCGAGAAAAGCTCACAGTAAGAGTCTAGTGTGTTCTTGCTGATTGGTTGGTTGACTGGGATAAACAAGACCTCCCCTGCTGACTCTGAAGTGTTCCCAGCATTGCTTTATCTCCATGTTTGATATAGAGGAACCTTTATTGCATTTCAAACAAATAGATCCCCTGGAGCCCTGAAAAAGCACCAATGATTCCCAGTATGTTTAGCCCTCTGTGGCCCTCAAGATGAGAGGGAGGCATTTTCCTCCTATGCACCAAAAAAAAAAAAAAAAAAAAAGAAAGAAAGAAAGAAAAGAAAAAAGTAGTATTTCAATGCTACTGATGATATTACTGAGTAAAAGCACAGCATGAAAATCGGGACAGATTTCCCTTACCAAACCATCAGTTTTAGGGATCACACATCTCACATCCTAGATCTAAAAGAGTGCTAGAGCAGAAGGCAGGGGACTTGGGTTCACATCCTAACTTGGCCCCTCATTAGTTGTGAGAGTCTGGCAAGTCACCTCTCTTCCTTGAGCCCCAGTCTCCTCATCTGTAAAATGAGGCACTGACTAGACCAGTTCCCTAAATTCAGTGTTGGAAGTCTAAATCTTTTCAAATATTGGGGATGTGAGGGGGTGGGGGGTGAGTCCCTAGTGGTAAAAAGACAAGGACAAGTAATACCTTCAGACAATGTAATATTATTTCAGTGCTCCCTCAGGATGAGCTAGGAAACTATGAAAAGATAAGAAGGAACTTTAAATACATATTACTAAGTGAAAGAAGCCAATCTGAAAAGGCTGTGTGCTATATGACATTCTGGGAAAAGGCAAAACTATGGAGACAGTAAAAAGATCAGTGGTTCACAGGTGTATGTGTTGGGGAGATAGATGAATAGGCAGAAAACAGGATTCTTAGGGCAGCAAAAATACTCTGTATGAGTGTTTGCCCAATGTAAACTATGGACTCTGAGTGATGATGTGTCAATGTAGATTCATTAGTTGTAACAAATGAACCACTCTGGTGAGGGGCTGTTGATAGTAGAAGTTATACATGTGTAGGAACAGGGAGTATGTAGGAAACCTTTGTATCTTCCTCTCAGTTGTGTTATAAACCTAAAACTACTCTATTAAATAAAGTCTTTAAAAGAAAAAGACAAGAACCACTGGACTGGATGACTGTTTCTAGTTACAATATTTCCTGATTCTATGAAGTCCAATTTTTGTTCCTGGGATCTGCTTTAAAAGGAACCAAGGTGTTTGCTATTTGAAAGAACTCCACTTCCAGTTAAATCTGGCAAATTGAACACTTCCTGAGACCCCACAAAAAAGATAGTAAAGGAATGAAAAGGCCAAACACCAGGAGGACAAAGGAAAGAGGAGGAGAGGCTACAACACACAAGACAGTGCAACCCCGCCCACCCCCCACAAAATGTGGAAACTAGAAAATGGATAAATGAGTAGTAACTGACTTAGTGGCCTAGAGAACGCTGAAACCAAAGGAAGATGTTTGTACTGCAAACCCTAAAAGGCTCCAGAACTGAAGGTACCAAGTATTCCCAAAAGTGGGAGTTCTGGTGAGGAGTTGAAGTCAGGATGATTGATTGAACATTTTTAGAAGGAACAGTTAGTCCCCAGATCCCTTCCTCTGTGCCAGCAAAAGATGGGACACTTGAACCAAGTACAGCTGAGGGCCCACACTGAGATGCCATGCTGAAAACAGGGATTGAGTTGAAGTCTGCATTCTGAACATTGAGACCTCCAGTCCCTTCCCTTGGCTCAGTTCCTAAAGTCCCTTCCCTTGGCTCAGTTCCTAAAATACTGACAGCTAGGTTTACACACTACAAGCAAGAGATTGGAAGGTTCTGCTGTAGGAAACTGACTGAACTCAGAGAAATAAAACAGAGATGATACTGGAGAAGTAAGCAGGGTGTCAAATGTGAGTCCTGTAGGGTTTGGGGATTTTAGCTGTTCTACCAGAAAGTCCTCCAAGGGTTTTAAGTAGAGGAAAAACAAGATCAAGTTTGTATTTTAAAAAGATAATTAAAAAGGGAACTAGTGTGAATGTTTACAGACAGAGAACACTGAACCATGTATTGGCTAGGTCCAATCAGGTTAAAACACAATTGCTTACCTTTCCTGTTCATCTTCCCTTCCAAGCTTCTAGGAGTCAGTGGCAGTGAAGAGAGCTGTAACACAGAGACACAACAGTGGTATTCCTGCTGCTGCTGCTGCTGGAAGATGTAGAGTGCTATGGAAGGGGCAGGAGGTGGTATATGGAAGGATGTCAGTAGCATGCCCACTGGCACCCAAGGACATGGGATAGTAAGGAAAAGAGAGCTGCACAGAAACACACTGGAGGTGTGTCTCTTGGTACCCAAAGACACAGGGCACTGAAGCACTGTTAAGATGCCAGATGGAAGAGCATTGGTAATGTGCCTGTTGATGTCTGAGAATGCAGAGCGCTGATGGTAAGGGGCAGGGGTGGCAAGTGGAAGATGGAGCTAATGTAGTTCAAAGATTGGTTACATTAATTTAGCAAATAAATGAGAATTATAATAAGTGCCAGCTTCTCACCATTGGAGAGGATACCAAAAACATGGAAAGGAGCAAGTCCAGACTGAACCCTAAGATTCCAAGTTGAAATTGGAGGTTTTGATATGAACCCATGCTTTTTAAACATATATACTCAGAAAAATGGAGAACTGGTTATAGGGGTGTGTGTGTGTGTGTGTGTATGTGTGTGTTGTGTGTGTATGTTGTACGCCCTCTTACAGACTAGCTCTGAGAAGTAGTTAAGAAGGCCTAGAAGCAATGAAAACCCATTGACAATGAGCACACCAAGTGCCCACATCATGGTTTTTATCTACCATCCTCTACTAGAGGAAGTGCTCAAAGAATAATAGGATGCCAAAAGAACACAGATACCACCTTGCAAGGGATTCCCAATGGTCAAATCTGGGGACAATTTGAGCATCAAAATAAATAATGATAATAATGGATTACAACCAGTTATATAAAATAGGAATCCGTAAGTCCATATTGATATAAACAAATCAATGAACAAATAAATGGGGGGATGGACAGACTGTATTTTACAAAGATACCCACCACAATATATTCCATGTCACATGCTGTTCTTATAATGAGATGTTAATGTAATTTTCTCACTGAGGGGTGAGGGCTATGTCCCCTCCCCTTGAACCTGGGTGGATACTTAGGACCCCTTCAACCACAGACTACAACGAAAGTGAAGCTATGTGATCCCAGAGATAGTATCCAAAAAAAAGCCATGCATTTCCACCTCACCCTCTCGGGATGCCTGCTATTGAATCTCAGCCTCAATCCCAGAATAAAATTAAGTAGCCACACAGAGAGGCCTCACATAGGGTGTGTGGCTGACAAGTCTAGCTGAGCGCCCAGCCAAAAGCCAGCACCAACTTGTCAGCCATGTGAGTGAACCACCTTAGAAGTGACTCCTCCAGCCCCAGCTGATACTTCACCTTGCCCAGATGCAGCTTCACAAACTAGATAAATGTTGTTTTAACCTACTAAGTTTAAGAGTAGTTTGATACACAGCAATAGATAGCTGGAGCAGGTCCCTTCTCTTCCTTATAGGAGAAAACCACCTAATAAACGTGGGCAGACCAATGGAAATAGATAATCACTCTGGGCACCATGACATAGGAGGCTAAGGGTGGCGGCTGGTGGACTGATGAGGAACAGAGCATTGGCATCATCTAGGAATGTCTCCCCGCAAAATACAATTAATTACAGAAAAAAACATGGTGTCTTTAGGGCGGAGCAACCTGCAGACACCAACATGACCAGGTGATCAAGTTTGACATTCCCCGTGAGAGGACAGGTTGGCGTTGTCTGCCCTCTGATGTGAGGTACCGAGAAAAGCATAGCATCATTTCTGGGATATTTGTACTGAGAGAATGTGGACTGAGTCTAGTCCTGAGGAGACACATGTGGCTCACCCTACAAAATGTAAACCCAGCAGTTTCTATAACTGTCGGGGATGTGAAAGATCAAGAAAGACTACAGAACGATTTCAGACTGGAGGAGCCTGAAGAGCTTAAACAACACACTCATGCAACCCATGTTCCTGGTTGGAATCCTGGACTGGAAAGGGAAAAGAGACTTCACTGGGATGGTCGGCACAATTTTAACGAGGTCTGGGGACTGAAGAGAAAGACTTATGTAAGCGAGCACAAGTGCAGTGAAGTGTTAACAGTTAGGAAACTAGGTGGAAGGAATATGGACGTTCTCTGTGCCTCACTCGGCTTTTCTGTAAGTTTGAAAATATTTCAAAATACACTATTTTTCAAAACCACACAGTTGCTTATATTACCAAACCATTTCAGATCAAAGTCTCCTTGCTTGATTTCAACCACTCAACCAGGTCTATTCTTCAAGGCAAAGAGGTAAAGATATAGCATGCCTAACCCCAAACCACAGGTATGCAAATCACATTGCCAGCCAGGCCCTGATTCATACTAATTCATCGACATTCCCATGCCCAGTACTGCATCAGCTCTCTCAAGTCCAACCAAGAGGGCAGGGTGCGGCCTGCGCTTCCAGCGCTGCAGGTGCTCATTGCACAAAACAGCCCCTCCCCTGATGTGATGCAACAGAGAGGTATCCCTTTGTGGTAATAGTCTGTCATCTCTGAGTCTTTGGCAAAACTGTAACATTTGGATATCATTCTAATTCATTTTTGCCTCATTCTTCCTTTTGTCACTTCATTCTCTACTCCTGATGCACTGATGGTGGGGGGGGGAATTTTGAGTCTTCCCCTCAAAGTGTCCTGCCCCTCAGCATGTGAGTTTTACCGCAGGGATATCCAAATAGTAAGTAACTGGATGGAAGAAATTAAACAACATGAGTAATTAAAGAATATAAATTAGGGGGCGCCTGGGTGGCTCAGTGGTTTAAGCCGCTGCCTTTGGCTCAGGTCATGATCTCAGGGTCCTGGGATCGAGTCCCGCATTGGGCTCTCTGCACGGCAGGGAGCCTGCTTCCCTCTCACTCTCTCTGCCTGCCTCTCTGCCTACTTGTGATCTCTCTCTGTCAAATAAAGAAATAAAATCTTTAAAAAAAAGAATATAAATTAGATCACAATGTGGTAGGCTTATTTTTTAAAACATTTTTTAAGATTTTATTTATTTATTTGATAGAGATCACAAGTAGAGAGGCAGGCAGAGAGGAGGAAGCAGGCTCACCGCTGAGCAGAGAGCCCAATGCAGGGCTCAACCCCAGGGCCCTGAGACCATGACCTGAGCCGAAGGCAGAGGCTTTAACCCACTGAGCCACCCAGGCGCCCCTGGTAGGCTTATTTTAAATTAATGCCAGCCTTCATGCAGCATGATTGTAACATATTGATGATCACAAAAATATTTGTGCCTTGTGTCAGCATTTTGATAAAATTATCCTGCTTTTAGAATGTTTCCCAGAAAGATTATTCAAAAGATAAAGAGTGTTGGGGCACCTGAGTGGCTCAGTCGGTTGAGCATCTGCCTTGGGCTCAGGTCATGATCCCAGAGTCCTGGGATTGGAAAATCCCCCTCCACTCCCCAGTTTCCTGCTCAGTGGGGAGTCTGCTTCGCCCTCTCCCTCTGCAGCTCCCCCTGCTTGTATTTTCTTGCTGTCAAATAAATAAATCTAAAAAAAATAGTGTTATTAGCAATATTGAAAATATGCACTTAATATAAATGTGAGCTATTCATACATTCTTTCAACAAATATTTACTGAGAACCTACCATGAACCAAGTATATATAATAGAACAGAGTAACATTTAAGTCTTATAATAAATTGACAAAATGAAATGTTACGTAACTGTTAAACGACTGAGTAGAAATAGTCACAGGAAAGTGTTTATGAAATTATGTAAACTGGAATAAGCAATTTTATAGACACTATGTATGTGCTGTAAGTTATAATAAATCCAGAAAGGTCATTAGATGCTCAAGTATCTCATTCAAATACTCACAGAAGCTCTAGTGTTATTGCCCCCATGGTACAAATAAGGAAGCTGAGGCTCATGGGGATTATGAAAATACAATATTAGAATGTTAGTTCCACAAACTAATGTTCTGACTGTCTTGTTTATTGCTGTACCCCCAAGCATCTAGAACAGCACCTCACATACAGCAGACAATAAATAGTTCTTGACTGCCGGAAGTGACTGAACCATGATTTGGACCCAGTGCCCCTATTTGAGAAACTTCATTCAAATAAGGTAAACCCCCCAGGACTATGGGGTAATGGGTTCTAAAGTCGGTTTGGGTGCCTTCTGAGTTCTTCTTTGCTGTGAGGGCCTTCCAGCCTTTCCTCTCCTTTCCTTTCTCTTTTACTGCCTGCCCTCTGGTGGAGGTTCTGATGAGTAGCAGGCGTCCAGGATGAAGGCCACGGTCCTTACTGACTAGACAGATTGCCTATGTCTTATCTGGAAGTGATTAACGTCCAGTTTTGTCAGTTTCTCCATGGTATGGAAATAGCTGCACAGATTTTCACCAAATTTGGGTGAAATTTCACCTATTTGAGGTGAGAACACATTATATTTACAAAATTAACTTTGAGTACTTACAGGGCACCTCAGTTATTTTTTTTTTTTCTTTTCTTTTGTGTTGAGTTGTGCAGCCCATCATTTTCAAGACATGTGTGAGTTAAGAAATTTACACTTTATGAATTGTACTTCACTGCCGTGGATGAAGAGGATGTTCACAAATTTCACTGGTTTTTGAATGGATAAATTCATTATTTTTCAAAATTATTCATTTTTAATTTTACTTGTCTTTAAACACAAAGAAATACCACAAGATTTATCCCAAAGGTTTTAGATTAATATTAGTTTCACATCACCAAGAATATTGTTAAATAAGAATTTTTCCAATACACACCCATGTAAGGGCCAGTAGGAAGGATAGGCTCTTTCAAGGGCAAATGAACATGAACATGCGAGAAGAATGTTTGGTGGAAGATCAAGAGACTGATGTTCTTACATTGGCAGTTGAAACCAAAGTCCAGTTCAAAGACACATTTGGCTGCGGGTCAGGAGCTATGTGTGCTATGAATTCAGATGCTTCTGCAAGAGAAAATAATGCTTTTAAATTCGAGCTCCAAATCAATGACGCCAGAGAATCCACACCAGTTCTCCGTCTGGAATCTGAAAGGACAGCCTAAATGTTCCAACAAAAAGGTCATGTTGGAGCCAATCACCAAGCCCCTGAAGTTGCTAAAATCATTAATGGAACAGCATCCACAATTCCAAGATCTTTAAGATAATATCAGGGCTGAAAATGTAATATTTCAACAGCGTGCAGTAGAGAGGAATTAGTATTTAACTCTGCCAAACCACTTGTTCCCTCAAACTACTCCGTCATCTTTTAAATGCCTGAAATACCGAGTATCTTACCCACCCCCCATGGCTATTAATAAATCACAAGCACAGATGTCTCAAATAATCGGCGTTGTTCTGTGATGGGGCTGCTCCTCATATGGGCAACACCATATAATGTGTTCCTGAGTGATAAGCAACAGGGATCTACTCAAACCTGCTCCAGAATATAACACAATGAACGACTTCTAAAGAAACTTGTTACAAAGTTGAAAATTATTACAGCTCTGAACTAATTATTTCCATTAGAGAAAAGTATTACAATTCCAACTTTCAGGTTTTTATTGTTTCTATTAAACTTTATTTTTTTTTCCATTTTATTTATTTTTTCAGCGTAACAGTATTCATTCTTTTTGCACAACACCCAGTGCTCCATGCAAAACGTGCCCTCCCCGTTACCCACCACCTGTTCCCCCAACCTTCCACCCCTGACCCTTCAAAACCCTCAGGTTGCCCCAACCTCCCACCCCTGACCCTTCAAAACCCTCAGGTTGTTTTTCAGAGCAACCTAACTTTATTTAATGATTGTTAATTATTCTCTTGCTTCCTAGGGTTTCATTTTTTCCAGGTACTCATAATCTAGGCTTTTAGTATTAAACTCTAGTTTTCTTTCTTATTGACGAAAAGAGACCAGCCTATCAGGCCCTTAGAAACCTCCCCAGTGACTAGCACCGGGCTCGGCAAATAGTAAAGACTTAATAAATATTTGCTGAATGAATGAATAACCTTTATATAAGCTGGGGTTTTTTTTGTTGTTGTGAATAATAAAATTCAATTCTTGTTAGCTTGGGAAAAAGAGGAATTATTTGAAGGTTAGAGGGGAGCAAAAAGGTTCAAGAAAAGCCTAGAGAACACAGATCTTCAGAAACGAAGCATCCAGGGCGCCTGGGTGGCTCAGTGGGTTGGGCCTCTGCCTTCTTCTCTGGTCATGATCTCAGGGTCCTGGGATCCAGCCCCACATCGGGCTTTCTGCTCAGTGGGGAACCTGCTCCCGCCCCCCCCCCCACCGCCTGCCTCTCTGCCTACTTGTGATTTCTTTCTGTCAAACAAATAAATAAAATCTTTAAAAGAAAAAAAAGAAAAGAAACCAAGCATCCAGAAGGCACCAAACCAAGAACTGCTTGATGTTTCATCCCATCTTTTTATTATTCTACTGGTGAATCAAATTCAAGAGGAAGCTTCTAACTGACCTAGATTGGTCCCCTTTTACTACTCCTGAGCTAGGAGAGGATAGCGTGTCTTAATTAATATTCCTGCCAGTCTTTATCTAGTATATAAACAGAGAATCTCCCAAAATGAAACTGGGGTGCTGTTGCCAACAGAATGTAGGATGGATGCAGGAAAGGAAGGGAGGAGAAAGGAATGGAGTCTTCTTCTAAGAGCTACATAAGTTTAGGAAGAAAGTATTTAGTATAAAAATCACTAAGTAATATTTTATTTTATTTTTGTAAGATTTACTTATTTTAAGAGAGCAAGCAGGGGCGCCTGGGTGGCTCAGTGGATTAAGCCGCTGCCTTCGGCTCAGGTCATGATCTCAGGGTCCTGAGATCGAGCCCCGCATCGGGCTCTCTGCTCCGCCGGGAGCCTGCTTCCTCCTCTCTCTCTGCCTGCCTCTCTGCCTACTTGTGATCTCTCTCTGTCAAATAAATAAATAAAATCTTTAAAAAAAGAAAAAAGAGCAAGCAGGGGGAGGAGCAGAGAGAGAGAATCTCAAGCAGACTCCTTGCTGAGCACAGAGCCCAATGCTGGCCTCTGCCTCATGACCCTGAGATCACAACCTCTGCCAAAATCAAGAGTTGGATGCCCAACTGAATGAGCCATGCAAGCACCCCAAAAAGCCACTAAGTAATATTTTAAAGTGTTGTCTTAGAGGTTGGGCTCCTGGGACTCCCCACAAGGTACAAGCTGTAGACTCCAAAACACAGAAATTACTTTCAAGGGGGTATTAAATTGAGAGGGCCTTTGCTATTCACTATTAACCTAATGCAAAGAACTAAGAGGAACTCTAGTTTGTTCAGAAGAGTTGATAAAGTATAAAAAATGGAGAGGTATGATCCTCACCATGTGCATCCTCAATAGAGATGCAGAGTAGACAAGAAGCTGCAATCTGAAAGACGCAGTCAGTCTCTAATTTACTTAACGACCTGTATTTAGCAACACTAACTACTCTCAGGCTTCAACTTACTCATCAACAAAATGGGGTTAATAACACTTGCTTCGCCAACTATATTAGGGTGCTCCAGAGAAACAGAATAGAACGAATAGGGTGTGTGTGTGTGTGTGTGTGTGTTTGGAGAGACAGTGAGATTTTTATTATAAGAAATTGCCTCACATGATTATGGAAACTAAGAAGTCCTGAGATCTACAGTTGGCCCTCTAGATGCTCAGGAGAGTCAAAGGTATAATTTCAGTCTGAATGTCACTAGGCTTAAAACCCAGAAAGAGCCAATGTTTCTGTTTGAGTTCAAAGGCAGGAAAAAAAACAGGTTTTTCAGCTCAAAGGCAGTCAGGCAGGAGAAGTTCCATCTTATTTACAGGAAGGTCAACCATTATGTGTTGTGCAAGTGTTCAACTGATTGGGTGAGACCCACCCAAATTAGGGCTGGCAATTTGTTTCTTTGTCTGAAGAACCATGACTAATGCAAATTTTGCTACTACGAAAGGGAGTGCTGCTGTAGCAACTAACTAAAAATGTGGAAATGGTGTTGAAACTGAGTAATGGGCTAAGACTGGAGGAGTTTTGAGTCATAGGCTAGAAAAAGCCTAGATTGTCATAAAGGGACTGATGGTAGAAATATGTTAGAGGTGATTCTGGTGAGAGCTTAGTAAGAAAAGAGGAGAGCTGTAGACAAAGCCTTCATCTTCTTAGAGAATATATAAATAACAGTGAACAGAATATTGGTAGAAATATCAATATTAAAGTCCATTGTGTTGAGGTCTGAGACAGAAATGAGGAACAGGCTAAATAGAAATGGGAAAAAAGGTGACCCTTGCTATAAAGCAGCAAAGAATTTGTCTGAATTGTGTTCTAGTGCTGTGTAAGAGATAGAACTTTTGAACAATGAAATTGGGTATTTAACTGATGAAGTTTCGAAGCAAATTGTTGGAGGTGTGGCCTGGATCTCCTTGACTGCTTATAGAAAAATGCAAGAGGAGAGAGAGAAATTGAGGGAATTGTTAAGCAAGAAGGAAGCAGAACTTGAAGATTTGGAAAATTATCATCCTGTCCGTAAGGCAAAAAAATGGAAGAGCATGTTCTGGAGAGAACATAAAGGGTGTGGCTTATTACAGGATTAACCAGCAGAAACACTGCCAGTTCCCACTGAAGTGGGGATGGAGGCCACAAAACGAAGAAAGGCTGTTGAACTTCTTGGATTCTACAGGAAGTTGCCCTAGAGCTATCTGCTATATATTGTGCTATCCTTCAAAAAAAGAAAAAGAAGGACTCTGAAAGTGATTCAAATATCATCAGGGGCCACCATTACCAGCACAGACCAAGGGGGAAAAGTTGATTCCTCCTTGGTTTTAGAGGGTGGGCCCACCTTTAAAGTTTCAAGACACCAGGCTGCCCCAACCTAGAACTCTGGAGACAGGGCTGCCCAGCAAAGCCTTGAGAGTGAGACACCGCCCCCCTCACCTGCAGAGACACAGAGACTGTAACACCACCTAGCAGAACTTCAGGGGCAGGAGCACAGCCTAGGGACATGGGGACAAGACTGCAGGCCCCAGCTGGTTCAAAAGGCAGAGCATCAAGCCAAAGAGGATTATTCTTAAGCTTTAAAGCCTAATGGAATTTGCCTTGCTAGCGTTTTATTTTGTTTTTTTTTTCCATAGTTTCAAGTTTTTGTTTAAATTCCAGTTAGTTAACATACAGTGTAATATTCGTTTTAGGGGTCAAATTTAGTGATTCATCACTTACATGCAACACCCAGTGTTCATCACAAGTGCCCTCCTTAATACCCAACCCCCATCTCACCCATCTCCATCCACCTCCCCTCCAGCAACCCTCAGTTTGTTCTCTATAGTTAAGAGTCTCTTTTATTGGGACGCCTGGGTAGCTCAGTGGGTTAAGGCCTCTGCCTTTGGCTCAGGTCATGATCCTGATGTCCTGGGATCGAGCCCCACATTGGGCTCTCTGCTCCGCGGGGAGCCTGCTTCCTCCTCTCTCTCTGCCTGCCTTTCTGCCTAGTTGTGATTTCTCTCTGTCAAATAAATAAAATATTTTTTAAAAAAAGAGTCTCTTTTATGTTTTACCTCTCTTTTATTCCCCCATGTTCATTTATTTTGTTCCTTAAGCTCCACATATGAGTGAAATCATTTGGTATTTGCCTTTCTCTGACTGACATATATCCCTCAACATAATAGACATGTCATTCTCTTTTTATTTAAATTCAGTTAACATGTAGTGTATTATTACTTCCAGAGGTAGAGTTCAGTGATTCATAAGTCTTAATATTACCCAGTACTCATCACGTCACAGGCCCTCCTTAATGCCCATCACCCAGTTACCCCATCTCCCCAGCCACCTCCCCTCCAGCAGCCTGCAGTTTGTTTCCTATGATTTATAGTCTTTTATGGTTTGTCTTCCTCTCTAATTTCACCTTTTATTTTTCCCTCCCTTCTTCTATGTTCCTCTGTTTTGTTTCTTAAATTCCACATATAAGTGAGATCATATGATAATTGTCTTTCTCTGATTGACTTATTTCACTTAGCTTAATACCCTCTAGTTCCAACCACATCATTGCAAATGACAAGATTTCATTTTTAATGGCTGAGTAATATTCCTGTGTGTGTGTGTGTGTGTGTGTGTGTGTGTGTGTGTGTGTGTACCACATCTTCTTTATCCATTCATCTGCCAATGGATATCTGGGCTCTTTTAATAGTTTGGCTATTGTGGACTTTGCTGCTATAAACATTGGGGTGCAGGTACTCCTTTGGATCATTATTTGTATCTTTGGAATAAATACCCAGTAGTGCAAATGCTGGGTTGTAGGGTAGCTCAATTTTCAACTTTTTTTTTTTTAAAGATTTTATTTATTTATTTGAAAGACAGAGATCACAAGTAGGCAGAGAGTCAGACAGAGAGAGAGGAGGAAGCAGGCTCCCTGCTGAGCAGAGAGCCCGATGCAGGGCTCGATCCCAGGACCCTGAGACCACGACCCGAGCCGAAGGCAGAGGTTTTAACCCATTTAGCCACCCAGGCGCCCCTCAATTTTCAACTTTTTAAGGAAACTCTATATTGTTTTCTCAAGTAACTGTACCAGCTTGCATTCCTGTCAATAGCACGAGAGGGTTCCCCTTTCTCTGCATCCTCTTCAACATCTATTGTTTCCTCACTTGTTAATTTTAGCCATTCTGACTGGTGTGAGGTGGTATTTCATTGTGACTTTGATTTGTATTTCCCTGATGCTGAGTGATGTTGAGCATTTTTTCGTGTGTCTGCTGGTCATTTGTAATCTCTTTATCTTCTTTGCGGAAATATCTGTTCATGTCTTCTCATATTTCTTGATTGGATTATTTGTTCTTTGGGTGTGGAGTTTGATAAGTTCTTCATAGATTTTAGATACTAGCCCTTTATCTAATAAAACATTTACAAATAACTTCTCCTATTTTGTCTGTTGTCTTTTGGTTTTGTCAACTATTGCCTTTTCTGTGCAAAAGCTTTTTATCTTGAAGTCCCAAGAGTTCATTTTTTCCTTTGTTTCACTTGCCTTTGGAAGTGTGCTGAGCAAGAACTTGCTGCCGCCGAGGCCAAAAAGGTTGCTGCCTGTATTCTCGAGGATTTTGATGGATTCCTGTGTCACATTTAGGTCTTTCATCCATTTTGAGCCTATTTTTTTAAGGTTTTATTTACTCACTTGAGAGAGCCAGAGAGCAAAATTCGAGGGGAGGGCCAGAGAGAAAGGGAGAAGCACACTCTCCACTGAGCAGGGAGCCTGATATGGGGCTTGATTCCAGGACCCTGGGATCATGACCTAAGCTTTAGGCAGACACTTAACCGACTGAGCCACTCAGGTGCCCCATTTTGAATCTGTTTTTGTGTATGGTGTAATAAAATGGTCCTGTTTCATTCTTCTGCACGTGGATGTCCAATTTTCCCAGTGCTATTTGTTGAAGAGACTGTCATTTTTTCCATCAGATACTCTTTCCTGCTTTGTCAAAGATTAGTTGACCATAGAGCTGAGGGTCCTTTTCTGGATTCTCTATTCTCTATTCTGTTCCATTGATCTATGTGTCTGTCTTGTGCCAGTACTTTGTGTGTTTTGTGCCAGTACTTTGTAATAGAGCTTAAGTCCGGAATTGTGATGCCACCAGCTTTGGTTTTCTTTCTCTTCATTCCTTTGACTATTCAGAGTCTTTCCTGATTCCATACAACTTGTAGGATTACTTGTTCTAGCTTTTAGAAAAATGTTGATGGCATTTTGATAGGGATTGCATTGAATATATAGATTGCTCTTGGAAGTGTAGACATTTTTAACCACATTTGTTCTTCCAATCCTTGAGCATGGAACGTTTCTCCATTTCTTTGTGTCTTCCTCAACTTCTTTTATGAGTGTTCTATGGTTTTCTGAGTACAAATCCTTTGCCTCTTTGTTTAGGTTTATTCCTAGGTATCTTAAGGATTTTTGGTACAATTATAAATGGGACCAATTCCTTAATGTCTCTTCTTAGACATGTCACTCTTTGTTTCCTTCTGATTTCTTCCTTTTGGAAGAGGAAGAACTATCTTTTTCCTGTCCCACCATTGTATTTTGGAAGCAGGTAACTTGTCTGGTTTTTCAGGTTCACAGCTAGAAAGGACTTAGCCTTAGGATGAATCATATCTCAAGTCTTGCCCATATCTAATTCAGATGAAATTTAGATGAAACTTTGAACTTTAAACCTTAGAGTTGATGCTGGAATAAGCTAAGACTTTGAGGCTGTTGGGGAGAAATGAATGTGTTTTTCATGTGAGGACATTTGGGGATACCAGGAGTGGAATATTATAGATTGAATGTTTATGTCCTCCAAATTCCTATGTTGAAGCCTAGCCCTCAGTGTATGTCCAGATAGAGTCGTTAAGGAAGTAACTAAGGTTAAATAAGGTCATAAGGATGGGGCCTTGATCTGATAGGATCAGTGTCCTTATGGGAAGAAGCACCAGGGTCTCTTCTTCCCCAACCCTCTCTTTCTCTCTCTCTTCATGCACACACATTAAGGAAAGGCCATGTGAGCACACAGTGAGAAGGTAGCCATCTGCAACCCAGAGGAAGTGTCCACATCAGCCACCAACCCCACTGACACCTTGATCTTGGATTTCCAGTCTCTGTAACTGTGATAAAACAAACTTCTGTAGTTTGTAGCACCAAGTCTATGGTATCTTGTTTTGACAGCCCAAGTAAGCAAATACATCCACCATTAAAAAAACTGCTAAGAAAATCAAATAATTTAAGTGATATAGAAGTGCCTTGTGAAGAGGAATAGTTAAAATAACTGCATAGGTATAAATATTTTGTGTGTGTGTCTATAATTAATATAGACTACACTGGTCATCAGTTGCTACATAGGAATATCTGGAAGACCTAAGTGTGAAAGACTGTTAACATGTTCAATGTTATTATCAAAATATGTACAGGGAATATTTCAAATTAGTGGGGAAAGCTTGAATTATTCAGTGAATTGTGTGGAGCCATTTGGAGAGAAATAGTTAAACTCCCACATGATGCCCAACATATAAAAATTCCAGACTCTTTTAAACCCTACATTTAAAAAAATAGCTCAACGGCATTAGAGGGAAATGTTGAAAACATTTTTATAGTTTAGGGATCGAAAATATCTTAAGTTTCAAATTCAGAAGCCATAATGGAAAGGATTAGCAATCATGCTAATGGAGGATAGTCAGAAAAAAGGCAGACAGCGGCAAGGGGCTCCCCATCCTAAGAAAAAACTACCTTTAAAAGGAAAAAGACCCCACCCCGTTATTCTACACCACGCTGGAAGGAGCCCTCTATACTTTCTCTCACGAGCAACTACCTGATAGGTAGCTGAGTGTGTGGACAAAAACCTGACTCAGTGACAGTTATATGGAGGGTTAATCAGATTAAAACAGCCTGCCAACAATCTCATAAAAAACCCCAAAAACCTAGAGTCAGAAATTCTAATGGCAACCCTCTCCGGTGCCCTCCCTCTTTGGGAGCTTTGTACTATCACCCAATAAATTTTGCTTTGCTGCCCACTACTCTTCGTCTGGTCTACCTCTTCATTCTTCAAAGCATCATGACCAAGAAGAGCAGGCACTAAAAGGAAAAAATCCTGAAACAATACTATGTAAAATTTTTCAAATTCTTTACAGCAAACGCACACACACACATTTAATGGATAAGCAATAGACTGGGAGAAAATATTTGAAGCATAAAAACAAAGGGTTAATAGCCACCAAATATAAAGAGTTTCCACAAATTAATATAACACCAATTATACAATAGAAATATAACCAAAGAGAACATAACCACACAATTCTTTTTGTTAAAGGGTTTTTAACACATTCACAATGTTGTGTAACCATCACCACCACGTAAATTTCAGAACATTTCATTATCCCCAAAAGTAACCCATTCATATTAAGCAGTCATTCCTTCCTTTCTTAAGCCCCTGGTAACCACTAATCTACATTCTATGCAAATCTACAATCTACATAAATTGATGAATTTGCATATTCCAGACATTTCATGTAAATGGAATCAGATAATATGTGACTTCTTGTGTCTAGTTACTTTCACTTACTATAATACTTTTAAGGTTCATTCAATTGTGTCATTCATTTTTGTGGCTGAATAATATTTCATGGCATGAATATACCACATTTTTATCCACTCATAACTTAGTGGACATTTGGGTTGTTTCCACTTTACAGGTACCATGAATAATGCTGTTATTTGTGTACAGTTTTTTATGTGAACATACATTTCTAATTCTTTTAAGTATATATTTACCTAGGAATAGAATTGCTGGGTCATATGGTGAATCTATGTTTAATTTACAGAGGAGCTGACAAAATGTTTTTAAGAGCAGCTGCACTGTTTTACATTCCCACCAGCAATGTTTGAGGGTTCCTATTTCTCCACATCCTTGCTACATCTTGTTATTTTCTGTTGTTGTTTATTATAACCATCCCAGTGGATATGAAATAGTATCCCATCATGGTTTTGATTTCCATTCTCCCAGTAACTAACAATGTTTAGCATCTGTTCATATGCTTATAGGCCATTTGTATATATTCTTTGGAAAATGTCTATTCCTTTGCTCATTTTAATTGGATTGTTTTTCTTTTTGTTGAGTTGCAAGAGTTTTTATATATTCTGGGTACTAGACCATTAACAGACATACACTTTCCAAATATCTTCTTTCATCCTATGAGTTTTCACTTTTTTGATTGTATCCATTGAAGCACAGAAGTTTTTAATTTTTATGAAGTCCAGTTTCTTTATTTTCTTCTTTTGTTGCTTTACTTTTTGTATCATATTTAAATAGTCATTTCCTAATTCAAGGTCACAAAGATTTACACCTATGTTTCTTTCTAAGAATTTTATATCTCTTCCATTCAGAGCCTGATACATTTTAAGTTAATTTTTGTATATGATATAAGGTAGGGGTCCAACTTTATTCTTTTGTGTGTGGATGTCCCACACACACCCAGTTGCCCCAGCACTATTTATTGAAGACTATTTATTTCCCATTGAATGGTCTTGGTACCCTTGTCAAAAATCAATTGACCATAATATATGGGTGTATTTCTGGATTCTCAATTCTATTCTTTTGGTCTCTATGTGTATACTTAATCCAGTACCACATTGCTGTGGTTACTGTAGCTTTGTATTAAGTTGTGAAATCATAAAATGTAAGTTTTCCAAAATTATTCTTCTTTTTCAAGGTTGTTTCTGCTATTTAGGGTCCTTTGTAATTCCATATGAATTTTAAGATTGATTTCTCTATTTCTGAAAAAAAAAATGCCATTGGGATTTGGATAGAGATTGCATTAAATCTGTAGATCGTTTTGGGTAGCACTGCTATCCTAACAATATTAAATCTTTCAATCCATAAACACAGGATATCTTCCCATTAAGTCTTCTTTAATTTCTTTCAGCAACCTTTTTTAGTTTCCAGTATGTCTTGAACCTCCTTAGTTAAATTTATTCCTAAATATCTTTTTTTATGCCATTATAATGGAATTGTTGTCTTAATTTCATTTTCAGATTGTTCATTGCCAGTACATAGAACTAAAGTTGATTTTTTTTATTTCTTAAGTAGGCTTCATGCTGGGTGCAGGGGTGAACTCACACCCTAAGATCAAGACCTGAGATGAGATCAAGAGTTGGATGCTTTACTGATTGAGGCACCCAGGGGTCCCAGTAAAGTTGATTTTTTTTTGAGAGAGAGAGAGCAAGAGAGAGTGGGGGGAGGGGCAGAGGGTGAGGGAAAAAAGAGAATCTTCAGCAGGTTCTATGCCCAGCATGGAATTTGACTCAGGGCTTCATCTCACAAACCTCAGATCATGACCTGGGCTGAAATCAAGAGTGAGACACTTAACCAACTGAGCCAACCAGGTGTCCCTGTAAAGTTGATTTTTGTTTGTTGATCTTATTGTCTGCAAATTTGCTTAAGTTTATTCATTTTAACAATTATTTTATGGATTCTTCAAGGTTACCACATAAAAGCTCATGTCATCTACAAATAAAAATAGCTTTACTTATTCCTGTCCAGTTTGAATGACTTTTCCTTGCTTAAATGCTCTGGCTAGAGTTTCTAGTACAATGTTGAATAGCAGTGGAGAAAGCAAACATCCTTGTCTTCTGCCTGATCTTAGGGGGCAAGTGTTCAGTCTTTCACTATTGAGTATGATGTTAGCTATAGGTTTTCTGTTGATGGTTTTTTTTTTTAAGATTTTGTTCATTTCTTTGACACATAGAGAGAGCACAAGCAGGGGGAGCAGAAGAGGGAGAGGGAGAAGCAAGCTCTCTGCCCAGCAGGGAGTCCAATTTGGGGTTCAATCCCAGGACCCTGGGATCATGACCTGAGCCAAAACAAAGGCAGACACTCAACCCACTGAGCCACCCAGATGGCCCTCAGGGATGCTTTTTATCATATTAAGGAAGTTCCTTTTTAGTCCTTGTATTCTGAGTATTTTTCTCATGAAAGGGTATTGGATTTTGTCAAATGCTTTTACTGCATCAATTGAGATGAGTTTGTGGGGATTCTATCCTTCATTCTATTAATATGAGAATATTAGTTAAGAAATATTCTCCAATATGGTGTATTACATTGTATAATTTTTATATGTTAAAACTACCCTTGCATCTCTTGCATAAATCCCACATGGTCATGGTATATAATCCTTTTAATATGATACAGGATTCAGTTTGCTAATATTTTGTTGATGATTTTTTTATCTATATTCCTATAAGATATTGATCTGTAGTTTTCTTTTCTGGAGTGTCTTTGTCTGGCTTTGGTATCAGAATAATACAAGCTTTGTTGAAGGAGTTAGGAAGTGTTCCCTACTGTTTTATATTTTGAAAAGTTTGAGAAGGGTTGTTTCTTTCTTTAATGGCCTTTCTGAGCGAATTTTGTAAGGTTTATATTCCTGGCAACCATTGAATTCCTCATTCCATACACTTAGTGGTCAGCTAGTGATTAAAAAAAAAAAAAAACATTTTATTTTTTCCGTTGTGAGAGAGCAAGAAAGCAGGCACAGAGCGAGAGTGAGAAGCAGACTCCCCACTGAATAGGGAGCCCCATGCAGGACTCCATCAGGACCCCAGGATCACAACCAGAGCTGACAGTGTGGAGGCCGAGAAAAATTAAGGCCATCCCACCTCAGGTTTAGCCTTAGCATAAGTACAGCCATCTTAGCTCCGGCAGCCATCTCAGACCCCTGTGCCCAAGGGCTGAACTTTCCCCTACTTTACTTTAGTTCTAAGGACCCCCACCCTGCTTTGGTTCCAGAAACCCCCACCCTGCTTTAGTAACAGGAACCCATAAATACCCCTGCCTTAACTAAGCTCGGGGTCCAAGTCCCTGCTCCGCTATGTCGGGTATACTTGGGCCCAAGCTTAAGCTTGTTAAATAAACCCTCATGTGATTGCATTGGTGTTGGCTCCTTGGTGGTCTCTCAGACGCGAAAACTTGGGTACAATAACGGCAGACATTCAACAGACTGAGTCACCCAGGCACCCCAATGGTCAGCTAGAGATTTAACAGAGAATTCCTTAAATGCCTGTAATAACAACAACAAAACCCCGAATCTCTGAGTCTTTGCTGAGGGGCTCTGTGTGTATTGTAGTACGCCATCAACACTCAGAGAGTTAACAAGTCTGCCTGAGCCTTTATTACCTGCTTGCACTGAGACTGGGAGTAAGTCATACATGAGAGCTTATGACTTGCTCAGGACTTTCTTGAGCATGTGCCCCATCTTGGACATACATGTGGCCTTCTAGATTCCCAGGAATATATAGGAGGTTTTCAAAGCCCTTTTCCCCAAAAGCAACTCATTTTCCAGCCTCTCCTCCAAAGCTTTTCAGTTTTCCATTGTTGGCCACTACTGTTATCTCTTGCTCCAGGCAACAGTAGCTAAAACGTTTGTCTTTCAATATTTTCAGCAAACAGCCCCACCTCAGCTCTGAGTCAGTCCCCTATTAGGTAAAATGAAGGTAAGCCCTTTGAGCTAATCCTCTGACGGAGATATCAGACAGGTCAAAAAACTAACTACAATTTGGGCTCTTCTTTTAAAAAAAATTAACCACAATTCTTTTTTTTAAATATTTTATGTATTTATTTGACAGACAGAGATCACAGGTAGGCAGAGAGAGAGGGGGAAGCAGGCTCCCCGCTGAACAGAGAGCCCGACATGGGGCTCAATCCCAGGACCCCAAGATCATGACCACTGAGCCACCCAGGTGCCCCTTAACCACAATTCTTGAGAATAAAGTCTGTTCTACTCCCTTTAGTATTGGGTGATTATACCAGAAATACAGCCTGTTGTCTTCAAGCCCTCTGCCAAGGTTAGGAATGGGGAGAGGTACAGGGTAAGTTTAAATGCTACAAAGCTCTCTTACTGAGATTCAGTTATAGTTTCTTTTTTTTTTTTTCAAAATTTTGTTTAAATTCTAGTTAGTTAATAAATGCAATATTGGTTTCATAGATATAGTATTGGTTTCATAGATATAGTTTCTTGATTTAGCATTTCCCTGGTTGTTGTAAGCATTTGATTAATTTCCAGAATTCTGAAAAAGTTTGTCCCGACAGTTTTTGCCGGTTTATTCATTGCTTTTGTGGAGGGGTGGACTTTTGGAGTTCCCTGTTCTGCCATTTCGCTGATGTTTCAGGTAATTCTTTTTTTGCTTTAAGATTTTATTTTACTTTGTTAAGTAATCTCTATACCCGACGTGGAGCTTAAACTTACAACCTTGAGATCAAGAGTCAAATGCTCCACCAACTAAGCCAGCCACAAGACCCCAGACAATTCTTAAGATGAAAAATAGTTGTGGGGCCCCTGGGTGGTTCATTCAGTTGAACATCCGACTCTTGATTTTGGCTCAGGTCATGGTTTCAGAGTCATGGGATCAAGCCCTGCATTGGGCTCTGTGATCAGAGCTGATGAGGTAGCAAAAGGCTAGCTAAGGACAAAGCAGAAGCCAGCACCCTACACCCAGCCCTCTTGTGACATTCCTCAGGAACTCCTGGATGCCCTATAGGAAGAACAAATGGTTAACTAATAGAGATCATAGTCCTGCATGACAGGAGTCTCCCTCAGCTTACAAATGTCTTAGTGATTTACAATAACCTAATTTCCAGAAGATCCCCAACTGTCTTCATGTTGGTACCTCATTAGAGAAAAAACAAACAAACAAACAAAACACAGCTTGGTTTGACAATAACCAGGTCTCCAGTATCCTGAGTCTTCTTTACCATATGTCAGCCCTTCTGAACACCCTCTTTGTCCTCACCTCCCCAACTCCTGAGTATATAATCAGCCACTCCTCGGGATCACAGGGCAGCAACTCTCTCTGCCCATGGGTCCTGTCCCTGTGCTTTAATAAAAACATGTTTTTGCACCAGAGATGTCTTAATAATTCTTTCTTGGTCGTAGGCTCCAGACCTCACTTATGTTCTAAAACTTCATCAGTGCGGAGTCTGCTTGTCCCTCTCCCTCCCCGATTTGTGTGCTTGCTTGCTCTCTCTCTCTTTCTCTCTCCAAAATACTTGAAATCTTTTTAAAAAGATGAAAAATAGATGACTGTTACCTCACTAGTTATTAATGAAACACTGATTAAAATGAGATTTTTTTTTCTTACTCCATCAGTTAGCAAAAAAACAAAAAGATTGAGGATATCTAGTATTGACAACAATGGGTAAGAAAATAAGCACTCACATGCTATTGGTGGCATAGCGTTTAGCATGCAATTGGTAACAACTCTCAAATTTTTCGATGTGCATTCCTTTCGACTCAGTAATTCTACTCCAAGGAATTTAACTTATGGACACACACACATGTATAAAGATATATTTATAGGGATGGTTTTTACGCAATGTAAGTAAAAATCTAAAGACAAACGGGGTGCCCAATAAGGGAGTGGTTAAGTAAATTATAGCACCAAAAAACCCTGTAATACACTGTGGTAACAGAAATTTCATCCTAACATCATTGGCAATTGGCTTCTTCCCTTGCCCAAGTCTTGGATGGGGAGGACTAATGTTCTTAGCTTGTGCGGGGAGCAAGGGAAGGAGTCTGGGACTTGGAGGAGAGAACAAAATTAGACAGCAAAATTGCATGCAGGCTTGGAGAAGGAAGTAAGGAGTTTTAATGCCCTCAGATTCAGTCCATGAACGCAAATGACAAACCAAGATGCATAGTATGACTCCATTTACAAAAGTGTGAATGTGTATATGTGTGAATTGCATACATGTATATGTATGTATGTATGTATGTATGTATGCAAGTGTCTTTTAAAAGAACTAGATGGAAACACATAAGCTAATAACCATAGCTACATCTAGGAAGAGAAAGGGGGATGGGGAAAGAATAAAGAAGTCTCACATTTTACTATGTGTAACTCTATGTTATTTGAACCTTTAGAACAGGGCGGAATTCATCTAACTAAAAAAAAATTATCTAAATTGAAACCTTGTTTAAGATGAGTAATGAAAGCAGATTGGGAAGAGGAATCAGTAGTAATTCCATTTCTTTAGCAACAACAAGCACAGTTAGAGAATGCCAGAGCCCCGAGTGAACTTACAGATTGCAATCTCAAAAGATGAGAGTTGCCCACATTGACGTAGTGAGTTAGTGACAGTTACTCATACAACCCAGGTCTCCTTAATGCAAGAGGAAAACTGGATTCCCAAAACAGAGAGAAAACCTGAAATGACAGTGGGAATCAATGAAGCACTAAATGTGAGAAATGTGCTAGAGGCCAGGTGCAGCTCATGGTACTCTCCATCTCAGTGAATGTGGAATAAACGACTAGAGGCTTGGTATAGACCATGGAATGTAGTGAGAAAGAGGCTGTGGCAGTTCTGCCTTCTACGAGGCCTCTAGTTTTGGTACCTGTCACTTAGAATTCTCCAGAAAGCTGTTTGACAATCATAAGAGGAAATTAAGTACTTCATTGGTGTCTGTGGAGTCCTTGACTTTAAAAGAGTCCCATGCCCTGTTTAGCACGTAGAAGTAGCAGCAGTAATAAGCTGTTCTCACTCTTCAAGGTATACTTTTTAACTAATTGTTTTACATGGAGAAGGTAGGGAGAGAGGTAGCAGAATCCAACTCTGGCTAATCTGAATAAAAAAGAATTTACTGGAATGGTATGGTCAGTGGTGCATTGGTAAATGTTTAATGACCAGCCCTTCAGAACAGCAACAACAACCAAAAATCTGATTTGTCGTGTTTACTTATTCCCATCAAATAAATACTCCCAGGGCTCCTGGGTGGCTCAGTTGATTAAGCAACTGCCTTCAGTTCAGGTCATGATCCCAGGGTCAGGTTATGATCCCAGAGTCCTGGGATCATGCCCTGCATCGGGCTCCCCGCTCAGCAGGAAACCTGCTTCTCCCTCTCCCACTCCCCTGCTTGTGTTCCCTCTCTCATTGTGTGTTTTTCTCTCTGTCAAAGAAATAAATAAAATCTTTAAAAGTAAGTAAGTAAATAAATAAATACTTCCAAAGATGGCCTATTGTAAGCTACCAGTGTGACATCATCTGGCTCACAAAATTCCTGAAAAATTAACAATGGCCCTCAGAACTGATAGGGGGAATTTCACAGGATGGAAAGGAAGCAGAAGGTCAGCCACCAGGAGGTACCAGTCTCCATGGCAAGAACTACTCAAAGATATTGTCAAGTCACCATCACATTAGCCTCTCTACACAGTTCTCTATATTGCTTGAACCGCTTGTCATAGGTTTTATGACTTTTAGGGAAAAAGTCACTCATTCACCTCAACATCCACGAACTATGTAATCCAAAATTAATGCCTGTGACCACACTGCTACCTCTCAAAATACCCTTAGCTGTGGGCCCTAGTTCACACCCACAAGCTCCAACTTGCAAGGTTTCTTCCTGCTGGCTCCTAAACTATATGAAATGTGTTTGTGCTTAGTTTGCGGCAGTGGCTGAATTCATGGCTTCTTACTTTTTTTGTCTTTTCAAAACCCTTCATTATGGAAAATTCACACACACCTACAGAGGTAGAGAAAATAGGGCAAGGAACCCACATTCTCAATAATTGTCAGTTCACAGCCAATATTGTTCCATCTATATTCCCATTCTTTTTTTTTTCCCCTAGGGAAGAAAAGCATCACAAGGAAGATTAGAGACAATTAAGATAGTTATTTGGAGGGTGCCTGGGTGGCTCAGTGGGTTAAGCATCTACCTTCAGCTCAGGTCATGATCCCAGGGCCCTGGGACTGAGTCCTGCATCAGTCTTCTTGCTTAGTGGGGAGCCTGCTTCTCCCTCTCCCTCTGCCCCTCCCCTGCTTGTGCACACACACACACACACACACACTCTCTCTGTCAAATAAATAAATAAAATATTTAATATATATATATATTCAATCAAAACTTGACCACGGTTAAAATAGGCTGCTCATTGGGGAAGGAAGTCTTTTTTCCTCTTTATTTTTTTATTCAGCTAAAATTAACATACAGTGTTATATTAGTTTCAGATGTACAATATAATGATTCAATAATTCTATACATTACTTAGGGCTCATCATGATAAATTTACTTAATCCCCTTTACCTATTTCACCCATTCTGCCACCTTCCTCCCCTCTGGCAACCACCAATTTGTTCTCTTTATTGAAGAGTCTGTTTTTTGTTTCTTTTTTTCCTTTGTTCATTTGTTTTATTTCTTAAATTCCACATATGATCAAAATCATACACTATTTGTCTTTCCCTGACTGACTTACTTCACTTGGCATTATACCCTCTAAATTCATCCATGTCGCAACAAATAGATTTCATTCTTTTTTATGGCTAATATTCCATTGTTATCTATATGACATCTTTTTTTTTCTTTTTTTAATCTTCTTTATCCATTCATCTATAAATGAACATTTGCTTCCATATCTTGGCTTATTATAAAAAATGCTGCAATAATATAGGCATGCATATGTCTTTTCAAATTAGTGTTTTCATATTCCATGGGTAAATACCCAGCAGTGGAATTACTGGATCATATGGTAATTCTATTTTTAATTTTTTGAGGAACATCCATATTGTTTTCCACCATGGCTGCATCAGTTGCCTTCCCACCAACAGTGTACAAGTATTCCCTTTTCTCTACATCCTCACCAGCACTTGTTTTTTTCTCATGTTTTTTATTTTAGTCATTCTGACAGGTATGAGGCACTATCTCATTGTGGTCTTGATTTGCATTTATTTCCATGATGATTAGTGATGTTGAGTGTCTTTTTATGTGTCTGTTGGCTATCTGTATGTCTTCTTTGGAAAAATGTCTGTTCGTATCTTCTGCACATTTTCTTCCTTCTGCCCATTTTTAATTGGATTTTTTTTGGTGTTAAGTTATGCTATTTCAATATTATTAACCACATCTGCAAAGTCCCTTTGCCATACAACCCACAGGTTGTAGGGATTTGGATGTGTTTATCTTGTGGGGAGCCATTATTTGCCTATCACAGATAGCAAAAAGATAAAAGGCAACTATAATTCAGGCTTCAAATCTGTCTGGATCAGAGCATGATAGAAAACCTAAATAAAGTAAGAATATCAACAAGAAGAAGAAACATTTTGGGGAAGAAGAGTTTACTTTGGGATATGCTACCTGTGATACAAGGGGTTGGTGGGACATCCATATGGAGAGGCCCACAAGAAACTTGTAATATCAGAGTTTGAAGTTTTGGAAGAGTATCCAGGCTGAAGATTAAGATTTGAGAGCATCTATAGAGATATGGTATAGGAAGAGTTTAAGCTCTTTGAAAGTAGATATTAGATGTTTGCTGTTCTATCCTCAGTGACTAGCATGGTATCTGGTTCATAGGAGATGTTCAACAAGTGTTTGTTGAGTGAACAGGTTAAAGTAAGATCCCAGAGAAGAACAGCAGGCTGAGGCAGACAATATGGAGGAGTGGAGTCTGGGTGAGAGGAGAAAGTTTCCTTCTTTGAAACAAGAGGTAATAAAAGGGGGAAAAGGAGTTTATGTAAAATAATTTTGAAATGAACAGGATATGTTGCAAGATTTCTCTTTGGACAATTCTGGTATTATCAAAATGGAAAGTGACGTCCTCAGTGAGAAATGTTACTGAGAGTGAGACTGAGATTTGAGGAAAGTAAACTACTAAATGTCAGAATGGAAAAAGACCTTGTAGAGTAGCCCATAGCCCTCAGTTTACAGACAGGAAAACTGAGGATTTAAGAAAGAAATACATTTGCTCGGGTTACCAAAGCAAACAGAGTTTGTTCAACTCATGCAACATATATTAATTGAATGTTGACTCTATGCCAAGCAGACCCTATGCTAGGTGATGGAATACAGTGAAAAACAAAGCAGACATAGGATCCGACCTCACTGAGTTTTTAGTACAGAGGCAAAGACACAGAAGTAAGCAGGGTGGTAAGTACTATGGTGGGAAGAACTTAAAGAGCTTAGGGAGAGCATAGAGGAGGAAGTATGTGCGGTAACAAGAAATGAATAGCAAGACTGGTGAGCTGATATTCCAGCCCAGCTGAGGGCAGACTGTGACTTGGCTGTTCACCCAGGTACCAGTTTCATGACCTAAGTGATATTTATAATTCCAGGGAGAAGAAAAGAAGGCAACTCCCAGGACCTTGACTCTGGTTCTAACATTCCTTTGTACTTGGCTCTTCTCCTCATGTTCCCCAGACAGGCCAGACCATGGGAGGAGCACTTCAGTAAATTGAGTAGTCAACTGTGGATTAAATCCTATAAATCTGAACCCACTAACAAATAGGATAAAAACTCAGAAGTTTAGCTCTATCTCTCCAAGGGTACCCAGGACTGAGGAAGCTAACAGAGCAGAGATTATTTGCCTGAAGTAAGTGAGGCTTGCAGTGATATTTCAAGTCTATAACCATGGAGATTAACAGAGAGGGCAGCCCACTTTATTTCACTACTTTAATGTGCCATCACATCTCTCTTAAGACCAGTTGTGCTAGGAGCCAATAATAGCTTTAGGCAATTATGTTTTGGCAAAGAACACATTTAAAGTGTACAAAAATATTTATACCACTTCTCTAGCTTGAAGTAAAACAATTACATTTCTATTACTTTTCTAATTAAATGATCCCTAGCCCCTCAGCTTACCCACCATTAGAATATGCTTCTTCACTCTCTAGGGCGCCTCCTCTTGCAAGGGTCCTATGAAACTCAGGGGTCATACTCGTTTCAAAGGGTCAGTACTGGCTTCTGTCGACTTGAGGAAAGAAAGCTGGAAGCCCGCTCAGTCCACCTAGGAAATGTTTTCTTCAGCTGTTGTCCCTGTTGCTAAAACACAGCATTGCTAGGAGTCCAGCAGTCCAACCCCATCCTGGGTGCCATAGTGGCTGAGACATATGCTGGCACAGAAACTTCTCTAAGTATTGAAGGTAGTAACAGAAGTACTGCTGTACTCAGCAGCAGGCAGGTCACGCCACCCATAGGCTTCAGCCTCAAAGCCTGGCTGACCTGGGTAGTGGCAAGCCTCCATCTCCACTCAGATGAAGAAACCAAAACACTCTGGAAACTCTTTCTCTTAAGGACACGAGTATAGTTTCCCAAAGAAGTGGGAATGCTAGAGGGGCTGAAGAACAAATACTGGGAGCACTTTAGAGAGAGAGGCTGAGAGACAGCAAGCAAGAGTGCCAGTGAGACATCCTTCTTCTGAAGGCCTAAAATGGCAAAATTTCCTGCCATCTCCTCATGGAATTCTAGTGAAAGATTTCATAGATAAAGCAGAGCTTTCCAATCCGTGGGTCCTGATACACTGGGGTGCTTTCAGTGGATTAGAAGTAGGCACAGATTATTGATCTTTTTAGTGTTTGGGGAATCAGGTAGGACTTAGGAGAGCCAGAGCCCCCAAGCTAGTTGTCACCAACTGCTGGTGGCTGAGGTAGGTTTCTTTTTTTTTTTTTTTTTTTCAAAAGACAGACCCTGTAGATCAGAATCTGGAATCTGCCCTACAGTCTTCATAGCCAGCCAGCACAAATGGCACTTCCGGTGATCGAGACTCCATTTCTTCATGCTGAGCAGACCAAGGAGGGGCTCCACCACCAGGACATCAATTTGGGAGAGACCAGGGGAAAGAGTGAGGAGGGGAGCTGCTGGGTTAGAGGCTACAATTCCAAGTAACAGACTCAAATTTACATTGTCACATGTCACACACTTAGCATGTTTGCTGTGCCCTTTCAGTTGCACCCAACTTAGCCATGTGCGTTCTGCAAATTGTAGCATCATCACGACTGCAAAATACTGTGCTTGACATAAAAGAGCTCAACTGGATTTGAAAACCATTCGTGTCATCAAAAGATATTTCAACATAATATTTACCAATAAGGGAAAATGACTCTATACGTTAATTCTTGCAAATTTTGGAATGATTATAAAACAAGGTTTAAATTGTCTTTTTTTAAAAAACAGTTTTTTAAAGTAAACTCTACACACAATGTGGGGCTCACCCCTGAGATTTAGAATCACATGCTCTACCAGCTGAGCCAGCCAGGCGCCCCCAGGTTTAAATCGTCTTTACCATCTACTTGTGGAAACAAAGTTTCTTGTCAATGGTGTCCAAGAAGAATTCAAAGAATCATCACCCAAACCCTAATAGGGAATGTATATAATCACTTCAAACACAACACCCCATATAAAAAGTTTTATTGAAGTGGGGGTGCCTGGGTGGCTCAGTGGGTTAAGCGTCCAACTCTTAATTTTGGCTCAGGTCATGATCTCAGGGTGGTGAGATGGAGCCCCACTTCTGGTTCACACACTGGCTGTGGAGCCTGCTTAAGATTCTCCCTCTGTCCCTCTCTCTCTCTGTAAAACAAAACAAAAAAAAGTTATATTGAAGGAAGCTCATGTTTTTCATGAAACATTTTTGAAAATATTTTATGTGTACACATGTTTAATATCTTCTTTCTTAAGATTTTATTTATTTGACAGAGAGAGAGAAAGCAAAAGCAGGGGGAGCAGCAGGCAGAGGGAGAGGGAGAAGCAGGAGCCCTGCTAAGCAGAGACCCCAATGCAGGGCTCAATCCCAGGACCCTGGGATCATGACCTGAGCGGAAAGTAGATGCTTAACCGACTGAGCCACCCAGGTGCCCCACATTTAATATCTTCTTTAACATTTTGTATTTATCTTTCTTTCAATTACATGAGAAGAAAAAGTAATGGATATTGTCAGTAAGACTCATGTCAGTAAGACTCATATATTTTTACCCCAGGTGTCATACAGATGTTATCACTTTCCATTTGTGTCATGATAAAAAAGGGTTAGGAAATCACATTAGGATAAGAAGAAAAAGAAAGAGAGTTGCTTAAACCACTTCACTAATCAAGACTTACTTATTGACAAGTAGTTCAAATATAACTGGTTTATTTATTTCAGTTTATTTATAAGCTGAATAAGCAGTGGGGTTGGAAGGTACCTTTATTGTCCCAAAAACCAAAGATGTATCGATGATAGAGAAGGAGTTGGCCACTTTGATGACTGGATGAAGGAACACAAGTACCATCAGCTTGTTCTCACTATCTCTAGATCTCCATTTCTCTATTTCTCATTGCTGCTTCTCTTGGAATGTTTCCTTTTCTACCTCCTCCTGTCAGATTTTCTACATGAGGAGGGGGGAAAAAAGAAGGCTTAAACAGATCTGGGCTTATATCTTTATAGCTGTGTATATAGCTTAGTATAAAAATTCTGGAATAATGATTCTGATTAACCCACTTTGGGTCAGGTGGCCACCTCATGACCAAGAGTACAGGGTGTTAGCAGAATAGTCACTGAGGAATTCATGACCCTTGATGACCTCAAATTTTTGCTTCCCAAAATCTGCATTGTAGTTCTGTGTATCTCCAGTCTGGAAGAGACAAGATTGGAGGGTTTCTGGAAAGGAATGAATGGTATCACCTTCCTGATTACCTTCCAGGATTCCAGTTATTAGAGAGCTAAGGGGACACAAATCCTTCCCAGGTTGATTATTAGCTAAAGCCCCCAAATAGTCTTAGAGGGATACTACAGATGGTGAAATGGCTCCTCTAGCATAACAGACTTTAAGATTAACATCCCTGATTTCTCCTCTGTATGGAACAAGGTCCATGCCACACCAGGGTTTATCAATCAAGAGGGGCTAGGATCTGCTGAAGTAACAATCCTCAAATCTCAGTGGCTTAAGATAACAAATATATCTCATTCTCTCTTCACGTCCTTCATAAGTTGGCAGATATCTCTGCTCATTATGATCACTCTTAGACCCAGCCTGAAGGAAAAAGAATGCTCCAGAGAGTCTACCATTGGTAACTAAGTTCTCTGGTTTAAAAGTGACATATCACCACTACTGTCTTATGAGCTTGGGCTGCTATAACAAAATACCATAGACTGTGTCTTAACAAATTTATTTCTCGCTGGAAAGTCCAAGATCAAGATGCTACCCAAACTGGTTCCTGGTGAGAGCCCTCTTCCTGGTTGACAGATGGGTATTGTCTTGTACCCTTACAAGGCAGCAAGAGCGTCTCTGTTGTGTCTTGTGTCACTTATTTTCCTCCTCCTCTTCCCCCTGCTTTTCCCCTTCCCCTTCCTCTTGCTGCTGCTGCTGCTATTGTTTTTTTGGTTATTCTTTACTTCATTCTTTATTATTTTCTGTGTCACTTCCTGTAAGGGCACTCCCATTCCTGAGAGCTTTATCTTTATGACCTAATCACCTCCCAAAGACCCCACCTCCAAATACTATCACATAAATTCATATACTGAAGCCCGTGTGATAGTATTCGGAGGTGGGGTCTTTGGGAGGTAATAAGGTCATAAATAAAGATAAAGCTTTATCTTCAGTATATGAATTTTGAGGGCACACAGACATTCAGTCTGTAGCAACTACTCACACATCGCAGGTCCCACCTAACCTCAAAGAGGCCAGGAAGTGAAATCCTTCCATGTACCTAAGGACAACCAGAGAAAACATGGTTAATAACACTAATGTTTACAACACTGGTATATAACTGTACAGATTGGAAATAGGTGGTTGAGGCCTACCAAAAAATGATGTAGGTAGGTGATCTCTCAGTATTATTGTACCTGATCTCAGAAGAATACAATACGAAAAATGCAAATTATTAAACGAGATCAAATGTGGGTTACATATTCACAGTGCATGAAGGACACCAAAGGATTCAGCTTAGAATCTCTCTAACACATCTAAATGTTTACTCACAGATCATTTACTAAAGAATTCTGTAACTCTCGAGTTGAACCTTAGGTTAACTCTTTTCACACACGTTTGAATTTTTACTGTATGTTGTGTTGCCTATCTCAGTGTTTCTGACACAGCATATAAATTGATCCACAGGTTTTCCGGGATAAGTTGTAAAGGGTCTCTTGTTAGTGAAACCCAAGGAGAAGACTGAAAGGCACAGTGAAATAAAAAATGTGATATCAGTTATGCAGAATAAGAAATTCACAGGGGTACATAATCTCTTCCCCCACATGAAAAACTCCCCCTTTTTCTTTTCAGAAGTGGCTGGTGGGATTTTCCAAGGAGACTCGGTTGTTGACATGTTTACACATTAAAATGAATAACAAAGACCTGGGAAGACACTTTATTCCCAGAGCAAAGTTGTTATAACAATAACCCAATATTAACATATGGCAATGCCTTCACTCAAGAGGACACCCTGCACCTCTGTAAAACAAGGACAAAAGCACACTTCTAGTCTGGTTATCTTTGCCAATGAACTTCAAAATCATCAGCAACCAATGCGCAGCCAAACTTTGCCACCTCTGACAAGGTGAACCAAACAAAACGTTCAATTCCCCTGAACACAAACTTTCAATCAGCCCCTGGGGATTCTGCTTATCAAGTGTTAAGCACTGGGCCAGCAAAGTTGGAATCCTTCAAAAGTGATAGAAAACTTGGCATCAGTCCTCATGGACTTGACATTCCACTTGAAAGAGACAGACCTGATAGAAAGGAAGAAAGAAAAGAAGGAAGGAAGGAAAGGAAGGAAGGAAGGAAGAAAGAAAAGGTGAAGTTGCTTTGTAGGCACAAAAAAACAGCCTTCAGCTACACAAGCAATACTACTAACTCACCAGGAACATGAGTACCACCACTACACTATTGCCCCATCCTCCAACCCCTTAAACTTGGCTGCTTTGCCCCAAATGTATCTATAAGATTACATTGCATGTCTGGAGGAAATCAAATAAGATAACTGGGGGGAGCTCCTTCCCAGGGAAAACTAGAAACTTTATTGAAGGCTGAGGTACCAGTAGAATCCTCACACCGGAGATACAGAATGTCTGACATTCATTCACTCCTTTACTTAGCCGTTCATTTGCAAATGTTTATGAACATCCATTAATTGCTAAGCTGCATGCTAGGCATTGGACAAATGGACATGGCCCCTGCCCTTATAGAGCTCACATCCTGGTGAGAGAAACTAGTACAGTTGACCTTGAACAACCTGGGGCTTAGGGCAACCAATGCCCCATGTTGCCAAAACTCTACAAATAAATTTTCACTCCCCAGAAATGTAGCTACTACTAGCCTACTATTGGCCAAAAGCCTCACCAATTACATAAACAGTTGATAGATACATATTTTGTATGTTATATGTATGATATACTATATTCTTACAATAAAGTAAGCTGGAGAAGAGAAAATGTTAGCGAGAAAATCATAAGGAAGAGAAAATACACTTACAGTACTCTAGTGATCAAAAAAAATCCACACACAAGTAGATCTGCACAGTCCAAACCTATGTTGTTCAAAGGTCAACTGCAAACTGTTGATTTTGCTGCTATGACAGAGGAATACAGGGACCCGCCGGGGCACGGAGGAGAGGTCGTCAGCACAGCTTAGGTGAATCAAGGAAAGATTCCGGTGATATCTAAGCTAAAGCCTGATCAAAAGGTAGAGGAGGAGAGCTCTGGGTGGAATGACAGTTATATGCAGAAGCACTGAGGAAAAGGACTCAAGTGGACATCTAGAAAAAGACCACGAGCAGCATCTTAGAGTGCAGGACAGGAATGGGAGACTGATGGGAAGTGAAGCTAGAGAAATAATCAAGGTATAGGTATTGCAGAACCTTGCAAACCATGGGATCAGAATTTGGACTTTATCCTAATGGCAGTAGGAGTTTTAAGCAGCAGAGTGGCCTGAACAAGTTTGCATTAGAGAGATGGGTCCGGTTGCAAAGAGGAAGAATGGTAGGAGGGCAAGGGAAGAAGGAGGGAGCACGTTGGAGGGCAGTTGTGGTGCTGCAAGCGAGAAATGATGGTGGCCTGGGAAAGGATAATAGATGTTAAAGTGGAGAATAAGAAAGGTTGAATTTGAGAGGTGTTTTGAAAGTAGACTTGACAGGATTTAGTCACTGATTAGATAAGGAGATGGCGGAAGAAAGGTCACAGAGGATTTTCGGGTCTCTGACTTGAGCTACAACTGTGGTGGTTTAGTGAGCTAGGAGAGGCAGGGTGTTAAAAAAGAGGGACACCTCTAGGGAAGACCAGGGCTTATCAGCATGAAGTGGTGATGGGCACCCTAGTCACAGATGAAACCGCCTGGCCTCACTACTCAGAGTGCCCTCGGTCATGACCAGCAGCATGGGTATCGCTTAGGAACTTTTTAGAGATGCAGAATCTCCAGCCCCACTGCAGACCTACTGAAGGCAAATCCGCACTTTAGCAGGCTTCCCAGTGCTCTGTATGTGCATTCAAGTCTGAGAAACTCTGGGAGGTGTATACATTTCTCAGCCTGGGCTCTATATAAACAGCGCCTGTGAGGTACTTTGTCCCTCTCTATCAAATGAAGTTGTTTATTTTCAATAAACAAAAATTTGTAAGGCGAACTCACTTTCACATATGAACTTATAGACATGGAAAAGAGACTCAGGCCGTGGAATCACACAAAATTTGTGTGCCTTACTAAGAAGAAGACAGCAGTGCATTTTTTTTAGAAGTTTTATTTATTTAAGTAATCTCTACACCCAGCAAGTGGCTCGAAATCATGAACTCAAGATCAAGAACTGAATGCTTTTCTGACTGAGCCAGTCAGGCGCCCTCAGAGATGGATTTTGATGACGAAATCAGCCCCTATGATAGACAAAAACACATATCACATGATCTGTTAAAGGAAGTTACAGTCTCAGTGAAGTGGCAGACCCTTAACCTTCCACTAGACAAATTCTGTGACTCCACTTAAATTCACAGGATCAACACTCTTTACAGAAAGTCTTTTGAAAGGTCTTAAGTGTAATATTTCATACACCTCATCTCCCTACCAAGGAATCCCTACTAAGATTTTAAGAGATTCTTCCCATGACTGCTGGAGCTATTCCAGAGAACCCTGAGAGGATGTTTGGCTAAGAATGAATTTTACCAATTTGTTTAATTCCATCAAAGCATGGTTATAAAACTTCATAGATACTGTTTGTATTAGGGTCCTCCCAAGAGACAATCTGTGGTAGGAGGGGTGTGTGTGTGTGTGTGTGTGTGTGTGTACAAGGAAAGAGAGAGAGAGAGAGATTTCTTTTAAGGAATTAGCTTACATGATTGTGGATGCCAACAAATTTGAAACCTGTAGGGCTGGCTGACAGTTTGGAAATTGAGATGAGTTGTTGTAGTCTTGAGTCTGAACTCTATAAGGCAGCCCAGCGGGCTGGAAAATCAGGCAGAATTTCTATGTTATAGTCTTGAGGTAGAATTCACTTCTTCAGGAAACTTCAGTCTTTGCTTTTATGGCCTTCGACTGATTGGATGAGGCCCACCCATATTATAGAGAGTAATCTGCTTTACTTAAAGTCAACTGGTTGTAAATGTTGATCACATCTAAAAAATATCTTCATAGTAACACCTAGACTTGTGTTTGACCAAACAACTAGGTACCATAGTCTAGGCTAGTTAACACAAAATTAACTGCCAAACTGTTTTTCATTTCACTACATTGTTGTGGTCTGCAAGAACCCATTTCTCTTAGGCGTAGGAGTAACTTTTTCTAAAGACAAATGACTCCTTTCTCTCCACAATATGCCGCAGCCACATGTTTGTGGCTAAAACACTGTGGCTAAGAACCATACGTTTTTTACTTATTTTTTATGACACATAACTTGTAAGATGGAAAGAACCTCAGGCATGCCTCTCTTTGGTAGCAACTTCTAATCTCCATTAATGGCTGGTTCTCCTCTCCTCCTCCTCCTTCTTCTTCTTCTTTTAGTTTTACTCATTTATTTTTTAGTGATCTCTACACCCAGCATGGGGCTTGAACTCATGACCCCAAGATCAAGTGTTGCACGCTCTTCCAGTTAAGCCAGCCAGGCACCCCAGTTCTCCTTTCCTTCCAAGCACACAGGATATTACACTTCTCCATCCATCATGAAGTTGGCAAGGGCCATGTGGCAAGTTTGGCCAGGGGGTTGCAGATGGAAGTGATACATATCATTTCCGGAATGGAGTATTTAATTGCTTGTGCAAGATCCTCAGACTCTCTTTCTTCCTATGCTACATCAATAGAGTTTAAAACAATCATATGTTTAAGACCATGCAATTATCAGACAATGAAGCCCCCATCCACTTGGATGATATAATTGCCATATAGAGGTACAGATGTGCTAGAAATTCCCTCAGACCCACATTGGATATGAGAGACAAATAAATCTTTGCTGCTGTAAGGCACTACTTTGTTACTATTTGTTACTATATCATAACTGGTATATCCTCACCTAATCCTTACAAACTTCAAAGGACAGGAGGAGGCAGGTAGCCAGCTTTAACCAAATCATCCCTCCTTCTCCTCTACCTAAGATCTCCCTCCCTTCATCCTTTTTTTAATTCTTTTTTTTTTCAACATTTTTATTCATTTATTTGAGAGAGAGAGGGAGTTAGCAGGAGGAGGGGCAGAGGGAGAGGGAGAAAATTTCCAGCAGACTTTCCGCTGAACATCCCACCACCCTGAGACCACGACCAAGAGTCCGATGCTCAACCAAGAGTCAGATGCTCAACCCACTGAGCCACCCAGGTGCCCCCATTCTTTTTTTCTCATGCACTCTCCATTATACACAGTCTCACTCCATTTCCCATCTACACCCAATATACAAACTTCCTTGTGTTAAAACAAATTATTTTAAAATGCAGTATTTTTTCAAAGATTTTATTTATTTATTTGACAGAGACAGCAAGAGAAGGAACACACGCTGACAGAGTGAGAGAGGGAGAAGTGGACTTCCTGCCAAGCAGGGATCCCCATGCGGGGCTCGATCCCAGGACCCTGGGATCACAACTTGTGCCAGAAGCAGACACCCAAAGACTGAGCCACCCAGGCATCCCTAAAATGCAATAATCTAAGATGCCTCTTTGAAACAGCCTGTATTTCTGTCAAATATTAAATGAAAAGTTGCTGAACAAACAAGCTCTAATTTCCAAATTTAAAAACCAATAAAGTCCCTTCATGTAATACCCTCTTCCTTATTCATAAAATTCAATGTCTCTTTGATGTGTTAAAATATCTCAGCTTGGGGTTCTTAGCCAGTCAAAACAGACCAAAAAATGTAAAGCAGCACAGTTGACTCCATTGTATTAAGGGTCATCAACCATTTTTGGCATGTACTGGTAGAATGGAAAAAGCATCATTGGAATAAAATATTGCCACAGAGGTGCCTGTTTTTATAAGCAAATATGTTGGCAAGACCTATTTAGCACCAGGCAGCCTTTATGAAAGACAGCATTGTAGGTCATCGACCTTGTTCCACTTAAAATATCCAAGGTCAAGAAGGGGAAAGGTGGAGGAAGGAATCAGTTGGAATCTGCCTGTTATGATGGAAAGTGAACAATGGGCCTAGGATTAATTGTGGGACCTAGGAATTTTTTTAAAATATTGGTGGATTAAAGTTGAGATAGCTGTTATTTAAAGAATACGAGCACAGGACTTGAGAGGTGGAAATGTGAACTTGTCTTTGTTCAAACTGCTTCTTTTGGGGGAGAGGGCTGGGGAGAACCCTTGAATGGGCCCTTCAGTTTCAAACATGCAAAGTATGTTTGTTCTTGGAGGAAACTATGAAGCAACCTGAATGAAAGTATTTTTCAACTGATAAACTGAGTTCTGTTTGATGATGTGAAAATTGCTGGGTGTTGTTGGAACTAGAGTCAGCTTATGTTTTTGTAGATTTTTTTTTCTTTTGCCCTGGAGACCTATCCTTGGCCTTATGATTACTGCTTATTCTTATGGAAATATGTCTCCTCCTGTTTGAGTGATCCCACACAGATGAGGCATTAAGCCCAAAAGGACATAGAAGAAGGGCCTTCACTTTAAGCAGAAGAGAGAGAAAATAAAATGAGGCTGTATTAAATGCCAGCTTTTTAATTCTGGTAATTGAGGGCTAGATTATGTGGACAACCTTCATACTGAAAACAAGTGAAAAGGCCAGAGAAAATATAAAAATCACCATCTTAAAAGCACGAAAGACCCAACGTGTGACACTACCAAATTATGAGGCCACAGTAAAGGGCAAATATTCACCAGGGAGATGAATAAGAACAAAAGCAACTTTTTCTCTGAGGGTTTTTGACAATCCCCCCAATTTTTTTAAAAAGATTTTATTCATTTATTTGACAGAGATCACAGGTAGGCAGAGAGGCAGCCAGAGAGAGAGGAAGGGAAGCAGGCTCCCCGCTGAGCAGATAGCCTGATGCGGGGCTCGATCCCCGGACCCTGGGATCATGACCTGAGCCAAAGGCAGAGGCTTTAACCCACTGAGCCACACAGGCGCCCCAAAAACAAAAATTCTAATTATCAATTCTTGTGGGATTTCCCCACCAACAAAATTAAACGGTTGTTAGTATTGTGCCTTATTTGTTTTATGTATTTATTTATATATTTTTTAAAGATTTTATTTGTTTATTTGACAGACAGAGATCACAAGTAGTCAGAGAGGCAGGTAGAGAGAGAGGGAGGAAGCAGGCTCCCTGCCGAGCAGAGCCCAACGTGGGGCTCCATCCTGGCATTTAATACAGCCCCGTGTTATCCCCAACCCTGGGATCATGACCTGAGCTGAAGGCAGAGGTTTTAACCCACTGAGCCACCCAGGCACCCCATGTATTTATTTATATTTTTAATGTTTTCTTTGTAATAAATAAAATATTACACATATATCCCTTCACCTCCTTTCCTTCCGTAAGATAACTACTATTCTGACATTGGTGTATGCCTTTCCCACATATGATTTGTACTTTTACTACAAATAAATGTACTCATAAAAAAAATAACTCTAATGTCATTTTTCTAACTTGTAAAACATATTGCTTACAGAAAATTTTTGTAGTTTTAAATATTAAGATAAACCACATTAAATGCCAATATTTCGCATTATTTTGTATACCCTAGACTAATATTTCTTATATACACATATACACTAATCAATGAATTAAAGCAAAAACCTAAGTGCAAAGAAAACAAAAACAAATAAAGACGAATGACATGGAAACCATAAATAAAGTAGAAAAAAAATCAACAAATCCAAATTTTTTTGAAAAGACTTAAAAAAATTGGCAAACTGATGGTGAGATTATTTAGGAAAAAAGAAAGAGAAAAGATATAAATAACCAAGCTATGATCAGAGACAAAAAGCAGATTTCATGCATATATTGGGCATTTTTCAAAAACAAATGACAAAAATTACTGAAACTGACTAAAGAAGAAATAAAAATATCTGACCAGATCTATAACAAGAGACTGAATCGCTAATCAAACAGAAAAGCACAGGACCAGATGTCTATACTGGCAATTTCTAACAAACATTTAAAAATAATTAACACTGGAGCACCTGGGTGGCTCAGTCAGTTATTCCTCAGACTCTTGGTTTCAGCTTAGGTTATAATCTCAGGGTCATAACATAAAGCTCAGTGTTGGGCTCTCTGCTCAGTGTGGAATCTGCTTGTCCCTCTCCCTCCCCCTGCTTGCATGCACTCTGTCTCTCAAATACATAAATAAATAAATAAATAAATAAATAAAATCTTTAAAAAATAATAATAGGGTGCCTGGGTGGCTCAGTCAGTTAAGCATCTGCCTTCAGCTCTGGTCATGATCTCAGGTTCTGATATCAAGTCCCACGTTTGGCTCCCTGCTCCATGGGGAACCTGTTTCTCCTTCTGCCTCTGCCTCTGCCTCTCTCTCTGTCTCTCATGAATAAACAAATAAAATCTTTTTTAAAATAATAAAAACAAAAATAAATAATTAAACAAAATAATAATTAACACCAGGAGCACCTGGCTGACCGAGTTGGTAGTCCATGCAACTCTTGATCTGGGGGTTGTGGGTTGAGCTCCACCTTGGCTGCAGAGATTACTTGAAAATAAAATCTTTAAAAAAAATATTAACACTAACCCTTCCCAAGCAGAAGTGGAAAAAATACTTCTTAACTCATTCCTGAGAGTAGCATTACCCTGACACCTAAGTCAGACAGAAATAACAAGAAAGGAAAACTACAGACCAATATCCTTTATGAATATAGATGCAAAAATCCTCCAGAAAATAGTGGCAAACCAAATTCTGCAGTGTACCAGGAGGATTATAAACCACGATCAAGTGGGATTTATCCCACAAATGCAAGGGTAGTTCAACATAAGAAAATCAGTCAGTGTAGTGATACTCCACATTAATAGAATAATGGAAAAAATCCACATGATCATCTCAATTGATGCAGAAAAAGCATCAGACAAAATCTAACACCCTTTCAGGATAAAAACATTGAGAAAAATAGAAATAGAAGAGAATTTTCTCAACCTGATAAAAGGCATTTATGAAAAATATATAGCTGATATCATATTTAGTGGTGAAAGACTGAAAACTTTCCTCCCAAGTTCCTAAGTTCAAGGATGTCTTTTTCTTCACTGCTATTCAGTATCGTACTGGATGTTCTAGCCAGGTCAATTAGGCAAGAAAAAGAAATAAAAGACATCCAAATTGGAAAGAAAGAACTGAAATTTATTCACAGATGACATGATCCTATAAACAGAAAATTATAAAGACTCCAGAAAAATCTCCTTAAGCTAATAAATAAGTGCAGCAAAATTTCAGAATACAAGATCAACACACAGAAATCAATTGTATTTCTATACACTAGCAATCCAAAAAGGAAATTGATAAAACATTTGCATTTACCATAATATCCAAAAGAATAAAATACCTAAGAATAAATTAAACCAAGGAGGTCAAAGAATTGTGTACTGAAAACTACAAAACATCGGTATGCAGGAAGAAATGAGAGGGATTGAGTCCCAGCCAGGATCCAGAAACTATTACACCCTCAGATCTTAGCACAACAGTTTTACATTTCTTTTTCAATGGCTACAAAGATCTACCCCCATATCTTCTTCAGTTATTTTTTTAGGATTCACCAGAAAAGGAGGCTCACAAATAAACAATTTCAAAGGGTTAATATACATTCGAAAAGCAGTTTCAAGTCTACATTTTAAAAACAGGGGCAGTCAAAGTAAAGAAGGTAAAATATTCATCAGATATACATATTTGAGAAGGAAGAGAGTTGGTCTTCATCCAGAGAAACAAAGATGAAAGAAATAAGACATTAAAGAATTTTTAGTTGAAATTTTTAACATTTATAATACATAATTTAGTTATTTTGATTATGAAGAGATTGATAAGGTAAGTAACAGCCATTGGCCATTTTCCTAATTCTTATGTTGAGGTTTTTTAATTGATTCCAAAGAGCTCTTTATATCTTAAGTTCACCATTTATCATAAATCTAAATATTTTTTTCCACAGCTCATTGTTTTTATTTTCAATTTTCGTGTGCTATTAGGAAACTATACATTTTTATGTAGTCAGATTTCTCAATCTTTCTGTGATTTCCGAGTTTAGGATCATACTTTAAAATACCTTCCCCACCTTAAGATTATCGAAATGTTTATGGGGGGCACCTGGATGGCTTAGCTGGTAGAGCAGAACATATGAATCTTGATCTCAGGGTTGTGAGTTCGAGTCACACATTTCGTGTAGAGGTTACTTTAAAAAAATCATTTCCAAAAAATAAAAAGATGTAATTCTATTTAAAAAGAGTAAGAAATGTTTACTGATATTTTCTCCTAATAGTTCCATTTTAATATTTAAATCTTTGTTCCATTTGGAATTTATCTGGTTTAAGGAATGAGGTAGGGATCAAGTTGTTTTGGGGGGCAAAGGGAGAGAATCAAGCTTTATTTTTTTCCCCAAAAAGACTCACTAATTGTTCCAACATCATTTCCTGAAAAGTCCATCCTTTCTGTATTGGTTTGAAATGTTACTTTTATCATATAATTAATTTCCAAAGAGATTGGGTCTGTTTCAGAACTTTCTGTTCTGTCTACTCATCTGAAGTGGAGTTCTATTTTCCACTTAACATTTTATTTCTACTTACTACTCTGAGTGTCCCTTTTCTGATACCAAGGTATCTCTCGATCAGAGAGATAGGTTGTCAGAAAACAACCTAGTAAGCAAGAAATGAGAATCAAAAGAAATACGTGGTTTGGGACAATTTCATTGAGGCCATGTGTACTACCTCTACCCAATAAGAGAGAATGCCTCTCTAATAACCAAAGGTATACAAAGCCCTTTGTGATCTAGCTGTTGTCCTTTTCCAACATCATCTCTGGCCACTTTCCATCCTCTCCTCCCCTCACCATTTCCTTAGATGTTCCCAAAACACCTTGTCATTTCATATCTTCTTGCCTGGCACCCACTATTCCTTTACCCAGAAACACTTCTCTTGCTTGACTACCTGATGAATTCCTATCCAATCCTTTAAAATCCAGCCATGTTGTAAATTGTCTGTCACTCCTCCCATCCCACAATGCTTTTCACTGAAAAGAGTCAGAAGCTAACTTATTCATATTTGTATTTGCAATGCCTAAAAGAAGTACATAGATGTTCCACAATGTTTGCTGAATGAAAAGGTTTATTCGAATCATGCTGATGTTTCAATTGTGCAAAGTGTTTTTATACTCTATTGGGGTGGATAACATTCGGTAGTTCTTCAGGAAAAAAGTTTATTCTAACCAATATATCATCCCTTCCCTTCCTATCCCACTTGCCTAGTGCACTTTACTGAACTGGGCAGGGGTGAGGATGGATACAAAAGAGGGGAAAGTCAGGAGAGGAAAATGAGTAGTATCCTTAAAACAGCAGAGCCAGGGGTGCCTTGGTGGCTCACCTGGTTAATCGTCAGACTCTTGATTTTGGCTCAGGTCATGATTTTGGGGTTGTGAAATCCAGCCCCACATCCAGCCCACATCGAGCCCTGCACTGAGACCTGCATCAGGTTCCCTGCATAGCAAGGAGTCTACTTGACATTCTTTCCCTCTGCCCCTCCCTGGCTCATGCGTGTGTTCTCTCTAAAATAAATAAATAAATCTTAAAAAAAAAAAACCCAGCAGAACCGTATTAGACATAATGGAGGGCAATAAGATTCTATTTCCATATGCATTTGCCTGAATTCATTGCTTGTGTAAAACAAGGCATATGGGAGAGGGGGGAAGGAGCAAGATGGCGGAGGAGTAGGAGACCTAAATATCATCAGGTCCCAGGAGTTCAGCGAGATAGTTATCAAACCATTCTGTACACCTACAAACTCAAAAGGAGATAGAAGAGAAGAGCAGCAATTCTAGGAACAGAAAATTGACCACTTTTCGAAAAGTTGGATGTGTGGAGAAGTGAATACAAAGCAACATACAGGAAGATAGACCACGGTGGGAGGGGCCAGACCACAGCAAGTGAGAGAGCAGCTGAGCACAAAATCGGAACATTTACAAGTCTGGTCCACTGACGGATGTTGCTCCAGAGGCTAAATGGGGGTGGAGCCCTCACAGGGACAGTGTGGTCTCAGGAACCATGGAGTCACAAAAAGACCAGGGGTGTCTGAATGTGGCAGAGCGCCCAGGTATTGGAGTGAGGAAGCTGGCTGCAGAGACAGAGCTGGAGCCAAGGAGCGAGCTCTCAGCTCAGGGTTACCTTAAACCGTGATCTGAGGCACAGTTGGGACCCCGTTCTTTGAGCAGGGACCCCACAAATGGCACATCCAGGGAGACTCACCTTCTTCCTCCAGAAGAAACAGCACAGGAACATGCTGCAGGAATCTGCTGGGTTTGGAGACTCCAGACAGGGCTGTGTACCAGTGAGAACCTCATGGTCACAGGCTGGGTGAGCATGGAGTGCAGCTGAAGACCAGGGAGACGGGAGGGATTGACTGCTTTTCTCTGAGGGCACAATGTGAAGTGGGCCCCTGAGCTCTTGGCTCCTCCAGGGCCGGAGATTGAGAGGACGCCATCTTCATTCCCGTCCTTCAAAGCTGTACTGAAAGCATTCAGGGAACAAAAGCTCCTGGGACCAAGACTGAGCAGATTACTTAGTCTGGCCCCTGGCAAGGGTGGTGCAATTCCGCACTGCAACAGGCCCCTCCCCCAGAAGATCAGCAAGAACATCCAGCCAAGACCAAGTTCACTGATCAGTGAGAACTGTGGAACTCCAGAGTTAGGGGAAAGCAACACATAGAATTCATGGCTCTTTTCCCATGACTCTTTAGTCTTTCAAAGTTAAAGTTTTTAATTTTATTTTTTTCTTATTCTATTTTTTTATTTTTCCTCTTTCCTATTTTAATGTTTTTAAACTATTTTATCTTATCAATACCTTTTTTAAAATATTTTTAAATTTTCATTGTTATGGTCATATTTTATCCCTTCATTGTATTTAACCTTATTTTTTGTATACATATAGGTTTTTCTTTCTTTAAAATCTTGGGATACAGTTTCTTCTAATAGATCAAACTATACCCTAAATCTAGGACATGGCTTTGTTCTAGTCTCTAGACTAATCACATTCTTCCCTCTTTTTTTTTCTTTTTTCAACCAACTTCTTATCATATCAATTCCATTTTACGAATCTTTCTAAATTTTCATCTTTACAGTAATATCCCATCCCTTCATCATGTTTATCCTTATCCTTATATATATATACATTTTCCTTTCTTTAAAATTTTGGGAGGTAGTTTCTTCTAATAGACCAAAATACATACACATATATAGAGATAGATAGATACACACACATATGCATATATATAAATATATATGTATATATATTTTTTTCTTTTTTTCCCCCTTTCTTCTCCTTCCTGTTTCAGGTCTCCTCTGATTTGGTTAGTGTATATTTTTCTGGGGTCATGGCTACCCTCTTAGTATTTTGTTCTCTCATTCATCTATTCTTATCTGGATAAAATGACAAGGTGGAAAAACTCACCACAAAAAAAGAACAAGAAACAGTATGGATGGTAGGGACCTAATCGATATGGACATTAGTAAGACGTCAGAACTAGAGTTCAGAATGATGATTATCAAGGTGCTAGCCTCACTTGGAAGAAAGCATGGAAGATACTAGAGAATCCCTTTCTGGAGAAACAAAAGAATTAAAATCAAACCAAGTTGAAATTAAAAAAAAAACTATCAATGAGGTGCAATAAAAAATGGAGGCTCTTACTGTTAGGGCAAATGAGGCAGAAGAGAGAATTAGTGGTATAGAAGACCAAATGATGGAAAATAAAGAAGTTAAGAGGGGCGCCTGGGTGGGTCAGTGGATTAAAGCCTCTGCCTTAGGCTCGGGTCATGGTCCCTTGGTCCTGGGATTGCACCCTGCATTGGGCTCTCTGCTAAGTGGGGAGCCTGCTTCCTCCTCTCTCTCTGCCTACCTCTCCATCTACTTGTGATCTCTGTCTGTCAAATAAATAAATAAATAATCTTTTTAAAAAAAAAGAAGAAGAAGAAGAAGCTAAGAAAAAGAAAAAGAAACAACTACTGGACCATGAGGGGAGAATTCGAGAGATAAGTGATACCATAAGATGAAACAATATTGGAATAATTGGGATCTCAGAAGAAGAAGAGAGAGAGAGAAGGGGAGAAGGTATATTGGAACAAATTATATCAGAGATTTTCTCTAATTTGGCAAAGGGAACAAGCATCAAAATCCAGGAGGCACAGAGAACTCCCCTCAAAATCAAGAAAAATAGGTCCACACCCCAACGTCTAATAGTAAAACTTACAAGCTTCCGTGACAGAGAGAAAATCCTGAAAGCAGTTCAGGACAAGAGGTCTGTAACATACAATGGTAAAAATATTAGATTGACAGCAGACCTATCCACAGAGACCTGGCAGGCCAGAAAGGACTGGCATGATATATTCGGAGCACTAAATGAGAAAAATATGCAGCCAAGAATACTATATCCAGCTAGGCTGTCACTGAAAATAGAAGGAGAGATAAAAGACTTCCAGGACAAACAAAAATTAAAAGGATTTGCAAACACGAAACCATCCCTACAAGAAATATTGAAAGGGGTCCTCTATGCAAAGAGAGAGCCTAACAGTAACAGACCATAAAGGAACAGAGACAATATACAGTAACAGCTTACAGGCAATATAATGGCACTAAATTCATATCTTTCAATAGTTACCCTGAATGTAAATGGACTAAATGCCCCCAATCAAAAGACACAGAGTATCAGACTGGATAAAAAAAAAAAACAAAAACAAGACCCATGGTATGCTATCTATAAGAAACTCATTTTAGACCAAAGACACTTCCAGCTTTAAAGTGAGGGGGTGGAAAACAATTTACCATGCTAATGGACATCAAAAGAAAGCTGGGGTGGCAATCTCTATATCAGATAAATTAGATTTTAAGCCAAAGACTATAATAAGAGATGAGGAAGGACACTATAAAATACTCAAAGGGTCTCTCCAATAAGAAGATCTAACAATTTTAAGAATCTATGCCCCTAACATGGAAGCAACCAGTTTTATAAACAAATTGATAACAAAATCAAAGAAACACATTGACAATAATACAATAATACAGGGGACTTTAACAACCCCTCACTGAAATGGACAGGTAATTTAAGCAAAAGATCAACAAGAAAATAAAGGCTTTAAATGACACACTGGACCAGATGGATATCACAGATATGTTCAGTACATTCCATCCCAAAACAACAGAATGCATATTCTCCTCTAGTGCACATGGAGCATTCTTCAGAATAGATCACATCCTGGGTCACAAATCAGGTCTCAACTGGTACCAAAAGATTGGGATCATTCCCTGCATATTTTCAGACCACAATGCTTTGAAACTAGAACTCAATAACAAGAGGAAAGTTGTTTTAGCCTCAAATACATAGAGGCTAAAGAACATCCTACTAATCAATGAATGGACCAACCAGGAAATTAAGGAAGAATTTAAAAATTCATGGAAACAAATAAAAATGAAAACACAACTGTTCAAAACTTTTGAGACACAGCAAAGGTGGTCCTGAGAGGAAAGTGTATCGCAATACTAGCCTTTCTTAAGAAACATCTACACCTAAAGGAACTGGAAAAAGAAGAGCAAAGAAAGCCTAAACCCAGCAGGAGAAGAGAAATCATAAAGATCAGACCAGAAATCAATGAAATAGAAACCAAAAGAATAGTAGAACAGATCAATGAAACTAGGAGCTGGTTCTTTGAAAAAATTAGTAAGATTGATAACCCCCTGGCCAAACTTATCAAAAAGAAAAGAGAAAGGGCCCAAATTAATAAAGTCATGAATGAAAGAGGAGAGATCACAACCAACACCAAATAAGTACAATTATAAGAACACATGAGCAACTATACACCATCAAATTTGACAATCTGGAAGAAATGGATGCATTCCTAGAGACATATAAACTACCAAAACTGAACCAGGAAGAAATAGAAAACCTGAACAGACCCATAACCAGTAAGGAGATTGAAGCAGTCATCAAAAATCTCCCAAAAAGGAAGATCACAGGAGCAGATGGCTTCCCACGGGAACTCTACCAAACATTTACAGAATTAACACCTATTCTCCTGAAATTGTTCCAAAAAATAGAAATGGAAGGAAAACTTCCAAACTCATTTTATGAGGCCAGCATTACCTTGATCCCAAAACCAGACAAAGACCCCATCAAAAAGGAGAATTAGGGGCACCTGGGTGGCTCAGTGGGTTAAAGCCACTGCCCTCGGCTCAGGTCACAATCCTGGGGTCCTGGGATCGAGCCCCACATTGGGCTCTCTGCTCAGCAGGGAGCCTGCTTCCCTTCCTCTCTCTCTGCCTGCCTCTCTGCCTACTTGTGATCTCTGTCTGTCAAATAAATAATAAATAAAATCTTTTTTTTAAAAAAAAGGAGAATTACAGACCAATATCCTTGATGAACATAGATGCAAAAATTCTCACCAAAATACTATCCAATAGGATCCAACAGTATATTAAGAGGATTATTCACCATGACAAAGTGGGATTTATTTCTGGGCTGCGAATTTGGTTCAACATCCACAAATCAGTCAATGTGATACAATACATTAATAAAAGAAAGAACAAGAACCATATGATACTCTCAATAGATAATGAAAAAGCATTTGACAAAGTACAGCATCCTTTCTTGATCAAAACTCTTCACAGTGTAGGGATAGAGGGCACATACCTCAATATCATCAAAGCCATCTATGAAAAACCCACAGTGAATATCATTCTCAATGGGGAAAACTGAGAGCTTTTCCCCTAAGGTTAGGAACACGGCAGGGATGTCTGCTGTCACCACTGCTATTCAACATAGTACTAGAAGTTCTAGCCTCAGCAATCAGACAACAAAAAGAAATAAAAGGCATCCGAATTGGCAAAGAAGAAGTCAAACTCTTATTCTCTTCAGGTGATATGATACTTTATGTGGAAAACCCAAAAGACTCCACTCCAAAACTGCTAGAACTCATACATGAATTCAGTGAAGTGTCAGGATATAAAATCAATGCTCAGAAATCAGTTGCATTTCTATACACCAACAGCAAGAAAGAAGAAAGAGAAATTAAGGAGTCGATCTCATCTACAATTGCACCCCAAACCGTAAGATACCCTAGGGATAAAACTAACCAAAGAGGCAAAGAATATGTACTCAGAAAACTGTAAAGTACTCATGAAAGAAACAAGGAAGACACAATGAAATGGAAAAACATTCAAGGCTCATGGATTGGAAGAACAAATATTGTGTAAATGTCTATGTTACCTAAAGCAATCTACACATTTAATGCAATCCCTATCAAAATACCATCCATTTCTTTCAAAGATATGGAACAAATAATCCTAAAGTTTATATGGAACCAGAAAAGACCCCGAATAGCCAGAGAAATATTGAAAAAGAAAGCCAAAGTTGGTGGCATCACAATTCCAGACTTCAAGCTCTGTTACAAAGCTGTCATCATCAAGACAGCATGGTACTGGCACAAAAACAGACACATAGATCAGTGGAACAGAATAGAGAGCCCAGATATGGACCCTCAACTCTATGGTCAACTAATCTTCGACAAAGCAGGAAAGAATGTCCAATGGAAAAAAGACAGTCTCTTCAAAAAATTGTGTTGGGAAAACTGGACAGCCACATGCAGAAGAATTAAACTGGACCATTTCTTTACACCACACACAAAAATAGACTCAAAATGGATGAAAGACCTCAATGTGAGACAGGAATCAATCAAAATCCTTGAAGAGAACACAGGCAGCAACCTCTTTGACCTCAGCCACAGCAACTTCTTCCTAGGAACATTTCCAAAGGCAAGGGAAGCAAGGGCAAAAATGGACTATTGGGAATTCATCAAGATCAAAAGCTTTTGCACAGTAAAGGAAACAGTCAAAAAAACCAAAAGACAACTGACAGAATGGGAGAAGATATTCACAAATGACATATCAGATAAAGGGCTAGTACCCAAAATTTATAAAGAACTTAACAAACTCAACACCCAAAGAACAAATAATACAATCAAGAAATGGGCAGAAGACATGAATAGACATTTCAGCAAAGAAGACATCCAAATGGCCAACAGACACATGAAAAAGTGCTCAATATCATTCGGCATCAGGGAAATACAAATCAAAACCATAGTGAGATACCACTTCAAGCCAGTCAGAATGGCTAAAATTAACAAGTCAGGAAACAGCAGATGCTGGCGAGGATGCAGCGAAAGGGGAACCCTCCTACAATGTTGGTGGGAATGCAAGCTGGTGCAGCCACACTGGAAAACAGCATGGAGGTTCCTCAAAAAGTTGAAAATAGAGCTACCCTATGACCCAGCAATTGCATTACTGGATATTTACCCTAAAGATAAAAATGTAGGCATCTGAAGGAGCACATGCACCCAAAAATTCATAGCAACAGTGTCCACAATAGCCAAACTATGGAAAGAACCTAGGTGTCCATAAACAGATGAATGGATAAAGAAGACATGGTATATATATATATATAACAGCCATCAAAAATACTATGAATACTAGAATACCATTCAGCCATCAAAAAATGAAATCTTGCTATTTGCAACAACATGTATTGAATTAGAGAGTATTATGTTAAACAAAATAAGTAAATCCGAGAAAGACAATTACCATATGATCTCTCTGTTGTAAGGAATTTGAGAGGCAGGGCTGGGGGTTGTGGGAGATAGGGAGGGAAACAATGAAATAAGATGGGACTGGGGAGGGAGGGGAGACAAACAATAGGAGACTCAAACTGAGGGCTGCTGGGGGGTTGAGGGGGAGGGAGAGGGTGGCTGGGTTATGGACATTGGGGAGGGTATGTGCTATGGTGAGTGCTGTGAAATGTGTAAGCCTGGTGATTCACAGACCTGTACCCCTGGGGCAAGTAATACATTATATGTTAATTAAAAAAAAAAAGGCATACTCGGGGCACCTGAGTGGTTCAGTGGGTTAAACCTCTGCCTTCGGCTCAGGTCATGATCCCAGGGTCCTGGGATCAAGCCCCACATCAGGCTCTCTGCTCAGCAGGGAGCCTGCTTAGCCCCTCTGCCTGCCTCTCTGCCTACTTGTGACCTCTCTCTCTGTCAAATAAATAAATAAAATCTTTAAAAAAAAATAAGGCATACTGTAAAAGCAGCAGGATATTGATACTGTAATAGAATATTCAAATTATAACAATGGAATTAGTCAGATATGGTGCTGCTTTGATTAGACAAATATTAAAAAATAATTTAACTGTTTTCCTACACTGATAGGCACTCTATGGTATAGTTTTTAAACTGGAGTTTCTCATATAAAATAATTCTCATTTGGGACCAAGGAAACCTTTATTTGCATGAACTACATTTCTAAAAACTCAACATTTTAGTACCAGATGTGAGCTTTAAAGTATTCTCAAAATTTTACTAAAAACATGGCTGACATAGAAAATTACTTAGGCATTCAAATTCCTTTTCTCCAGGGACTAGGAATTTTAATCTGTTTTATATACATAGTCCTTAGAGTTGATTGTATTATAAATGACACAGGTTGGCTTGAATTCTGTCAAATTGTTCTCCAAGTTCTTGGTGCAATTTTTTAAATCTGTTTTTCACTTAAAAATTTTTCCTCTTGACTTACCAACATGCTTTCTACCATTTCCAACCACTATCTAATTTTATGGAAACAAAAAGGGTGAGTTTGCTACCAGATGATGAAGACACAGTTGATTTGTGTTCAAACCAGCAACAAAAACTCCATAATTCCTTTTGTTTCCCTTAAACATACTTCTTAGAAGTGGAATACATAGATTTTCCTTAAAACCTAGTATATTTACTTTGCATGATCTTTTTTGATAGCATTTTCCCAGAATAATGGAGAGAAAAGGAAGGCTTATCTGGATAAATTGCTTTGAACAAAGTCAACCTGGGAAATCTAGCCACTGAGTTATTTTCACCCTCTGACGATTTGTTCGGAGTAGCTGAGGAGAGATGAGCTGTAGCCTTGTATATTTCACTTTGGCAAAGCAGTTGGGCCCGCACCACTCATCTTATCAGCAGACATCAATCGGCAGATGGCTAGGATGTCATGGAAAAGAGGGGAAGTAATGTGATGTGGTAGAGGTAGACCTATGACAGGGTGCTCATTGTCTGTTTTTATTTCCTATCTCAGTCTTTTAAAATGTGCTGTGTTTATACTTTCACAGAATAAATAGAACCATAATTTCTATTTTACCAGCCTTCCTCCACCCAACAGCTTTTCTATGGGTAATCTGATCTCATTAAACTGAAAGACATTCATGCTAATCCCTGATGTCATTACCATATCTTACAACAAATACTACTGAATGCCATCTACGTGTCAGGCGTGGTTAATAATACCCGAAGGACCTATAAGCAAGGACTGTAACAGGAGATTTCCTGTCATCAGGTCAGCTAGAGAGCTATTCTGAGTGAGAAGAAGAGGCCACACAGATGACTGGCTCTTCTGGTGGAGATAGTCTTTTTTTTTTTTTTTTTTAAGATTTTAAGAGAGATCACAAGTAGGCAGAGAGGCAGGCAGAGAGAGGGGGTGGGAAGCAGGCTCCCTGCTGAGCAGGGAGCCCAATGCAGGGCTCAATCCCAGAACCTGAGATCATGAGCCGAAGGCAGAGGCTTAAACCACCGAGCCACCCAGTCCACCCTAGTTGCTGAGTTTATGACAAAGTTCAAGACACAGTTTCTGACTTCAAGGATTTCAAAGATTACTAAACAATGCAGGTCTGGTTTCCAGTCTAGCCTGTAAAAGTCTTGGGAGTTGCTTCTCCAGGTTAACAGCAAGTAAAAGGTTGAACAAACTGAAAAATCAGCAACTCCTCTTAGATCTTTAAAAGACATGAGGTTAAAAAAAAAAAAGTGAGGTCAAAGAGCAAACCAGTGCTCACAAAACAGAGACTGACAGGTGAATACAAGAGAATCACAGCTTAGCCAAGCAGAAACCTTTGGGGAAACCAGTGGGGGGTGGGGAAACCAGTGCTGGGGTAAGGAAACCTGAACTGTAATTGAGGAATTGCTGAAGGCTCAGTGTGGATCCAGCTATCAGGGGTTCCCTACACTTTTGTGTGTTTTACTTCCTGGATATCTACCAGGATCTCACAATGAGTATTAGAGAATAATCCCCTCCTGCTTCTGGCAAGGGGAGGGAAAGGGAACTATTCTGAAATACACCAAAGCATCCTCTTCTCCTGAACAAGGACTGCCCTCAGGAGAAAATGTTTAACCAGAACTTCACCTGCTGGGGTTTTATCAGAGCCTAACTGACCTGAGGAAGGCAAATACTCAAATCCAACCAGTTGTAGCCTTCCCCTAGGAGAAGGAAAATACCCACTATGAACTCACTCAAGCCTTCCTATCCCACCTAGGGAGGGAGAAAAACACCTAAGAAACACATGTGAGGTTCACAGTCCAGAGGAACAGGTTGACTAAAATCTAAGACCTAATTTAGGACAATAGAATGCTTCCCCTTCTCCTATACCTTATTACCATATCATGAAAGGCCTATCTACAGCAGTTCCTTTTACCCAGTACATCATGCCTGCCTATGAAGAAAAAACTGCAAGACATATTAAAGAGCAAAAACACAGTTTGAAGAAATAGAACAAGTATCTGAATCAAACTTCGATATTTCAGGGATATAGAAATTATCACACCAGAAATCTAAAACAACTATGATTAATATGCTAAGAGTTCTAACAGACAGACAGCATGCAAGAAAGGATAGGAAATGCAAACAATAAGATAGAAATTCTAAGAACCAAAAAGAAATGCTACAGATTAAAAACACTGTAACAAGAATGAAGAATACCTTTGATATGCTTACTAGTGCTCGCTTCGGCAGCACATATACTAAAATTGATATGCTTACTAGTAGACTGGACATGGCTGAGAAAAGAACCTCTGAGCTTGAAGATATCTCAGTAGGAACCTCTAAAACAGAAAAAAAAAGACTAGAAAAAAATCCATAATATCTAAGAGCTGTGGGACAACTACAAAAGGTGTAACGTGCATAATGGAAACACCAAGGAGAAGAAAGTAACAGAAAAAATATTCAAAACAATAGTTACTGAAAATTTCCCCAAATTAATTTCCCCAAATTAATTCAGACACCAAATGAGACTCAAGAAATTCAGAGGATACCAAACAAAATAAATGCCAAAAAAGTTACACCTAAGCATATAATTTTCAAATTACAGAAAATTAAAAGAAAAAACCCTGAAAGAAATCAAAGGAAAAAGCAACCTTACCTATAGAGGAACAAAGATAAGATTTACATCCAACATCTCATAAAACATGCAATCAAAAAGAAAGTGGAGTGAAATAGTTATTAGTGGGATAAAAAAACACTGCAAATTTAAAATTCTTTACTCTGCAAAATAGAAATAGAGAATTTCCCAGACAAACAAAAACTGAAGGAATTTGTTGCCAATAAACCTGCCTTGCAAGAAGTGTTTTGAAAAATTATTTGATGAGAAGAACAATGATATAGGTCAGAAATTCAGTCTACATAAATAAAGAATGAGCACTGGAAAAGGAATAATTGAAGGCAAAATTAAAACTTTAATTTTCCTTATTCTTTTTTTTAAAGATTTTATCTATTTACTTGAGAGAGAGCTCATAGGCAGGAGGTAGGGGCAGAGGGAGAGGGAGAAGCAGACTCGTTGCTGAGCAGGGAGCTCCCCCTCAACATGGGACTTGATCCCAGGACTCCAGGATCATGACCTGAGCTGAAGGCAGATGTTTAAGTGACTGAGCCACCCAGGCACCCTTATTTTTCTTATTCTTAATTGATCTAACAGATAGATTTGTTCAAAATAATAATAGCAACATTGTATTCAATTATGTATGCCTCTGTGTGTGTATACTCATGTACACTTATCGTATAAGTGGACTAAACGACAACAAAGATACAAAGGACAGTAGGGATATAATTATTTTGTTATAAGATATTGCACTATCTGTGAAGCTGTATAGGCTTATTTTAAATTGGACTTGGAGTAGTTGTAAAGGTATATTACAAACTCTAGGACAACCACTTAAATCAGTAAAAAAAAAAAAAAAGTATAACTGATATGCCAAAAAAGGAAAGAAAATGGAATTATATAAAAAGCTCATTTAAAGCCACAAAAAGCAGAAAAAAGAGTGGAAGACAAAAATAAGAAAAAAGAACAAGGACAATAAAATAAAAAAAAACAGTAACAAAAATGGTAGTCCAACTATGTCAATAATCACTTTGAACATCAAGGGTCTAAACACAGCAGTTAAAAGACAGAGAGAGAGAGAAAACAAGATCCAATTATATGTTATCTACAAGAAACCTACTTTAAATATAGAGGTACATATAGAGTAAAAGTAAATACATAGAGGGGCACCTGGCTGGCTCAGTCAGTTTAGGATCCAACTTTTGATTTTGGCTCAAGTCATGATCTCAAGGTCATGAAATCAAGCCTTGCATGGGGCTCTGTGCTCAGTGACAATTCTGCTTCAGACTCTCTCTCCCTCTCACTCTGCTCCTCCCTATCCCTGCTCTCTCTAAATATAAATAAATAAATCTTTAACACAATTTATCAAACCTTGTGAAAGCAGTGGTTAGAGGGAAAATTAGAGCATTGAATGCATATATTAGAAAAGAAGAAAGATTTAAAGTGAATAATCTAAACTTCCACTTCAGGAAATGAAAAAGAAAAGCAAAATAGGTCCAAAATAAGCAGACGACAAGAAGTAATAAGAATTAGAGCAGATATGTGGAATTTAAGAAACAAAACAAATGAGCAAAGGGAAAAAGAGAGAGAGAGAGCAAGAAACAGACCTTTAATACATAGAGAACAATCTGATGGTTACCAGAGGGGAGGTTGGTGGGGGGATGGGTGAAATAGGTGATGGGGATTAAGGAGTGCACTTACTGTGATGAGCACAGGGTGATGTATGGAAGTGTTGAATCACTCTATTGTACACCTGTAACTAATATAACACTGTATGTTAACTAACTGGAATTAAAACAAAAACTTTAAAAAAAGAATTAGAGCAGAGGGGTGCCTGAGTGGCTCAGTGGGTTAAGCCTCTGCCTTCAGCTCAGGTCATGATCTCAGGGTCCTAGGATCGAGCCCCACATCGGGCTCTCTGCTCAGTGGGGAGCCTGCTTCCTCCCTCTCTCTCTGCCTGCTGCTCTGCCTACTTGTGATTTCTCTCTCTGTGTGTCAAATAAATAAAATCTTTAAAAAAAAGAATTAGAGCAGAAATCAATGAAACTGAAAAAGGAAATCAATAGAGAAAATCACTGAAACCAAAAGCTGGTTCTCTGAAAAGACAACTGAAAGTAGTCTCTAGGCAGGATAAAGAAAAAATGAGAAAGCACAAATTGCTAATACAGGCATACCTTGTTTGATTACGCTTTGCTTTATTGCACTTCACAGATACTGTTTTTTACACAGTGAAAGTTTGTGGCAACCCTTTGTTGAGCAAGTCTATTGGTGCCATTTTTGTAATAGCATTTGCTCACTTTGTGTCTCTGTGTCACATTTTGGAAATTCTTACAATATTTCAAACTTTTTCATTATTTCATATTTGTTATGATGATCTATGATTAGTGATTATGACTTAAAGCTTAGACGATGGTTAGCATTTTTTAACAATCAAGTATTTTTTTTTTATTTTTAAAGATTTTATTTATTTATTTGACAGACAGAGATCACAAGTAGGCAGAGAGGCAGGCAGAGAGACAGAGAGGAGGAAGCAGGCTCCCTGCTGAGCAGAGAGCCCGATGCGGGGCTCGATCCCAGGACCCTGGGATCATGACCTGAGCCAAAGACAGAGGCTTTAACCCACTGAGCCACCCAGGTGGCCCTCAAGTATTTTTAAATTAAGGCATAGATATTGTTTTTTTTCAAACATAATGCTACTGGATACTTAATAGACTACAGTACAGTATAAATGTAACTTTTATATGTACTGGGAAACCAAAAAATTCACTTGACTCACTTTACTGAAATATTTGTTTTATTGTGGTGGTCTGAAACTGAACCCTCAATATCTCCAAGGTATGCTTGTATCTGGAATAAATGAAGAGACATCACTGTAGATACCATAGACATTAAAAGGACAATAATAGCATACTATCAATAACTCTATGCTCACAAATTTGAAACCCTAGATGAAACAGACCTATTCCTTGAAAGATACAATCTGCCAAAACTCACACAAGAAGAAATAGACAGAAATTATGGAAGGAAGGAATTATGCTAATTCTCCACAATCTCTTTTGGAAGATAGAAACAGAAGGTAATACTTACTAACTCATTCTATAAGGCCAGCATACCTTAATACCAAAATCAGACAAAAGACATTACAAGAAAACTACAGACTAGTATCTCCCATGAGCATAGATGCAAAAATCCTCAACAAAATATTAGCAAATTTAATCTAATAATGCATAAAGAGAATTATATACTACAACCAAGTGGGATTTATCCCAGGTATGTAAAGTTAGTTCAACATTTGAAAATTGATTTAATTCATCACATCAGTAGGCTAAAGAAGAAAAATGCCATGATCATATCAACAGGTGCAGAAAAAGCATGTGACAAAATCCAAGACCCATTTATTATTTAAAAAAAAAAACCTCTCAGTAAACTAAGAATAGAGAGGAACTTTCTCAACTTAAGAAATAATATCTACAGTCCTCCATATGCAAACAATGAATCATGGAACACTATATCAAAAACTAATGATGTACTGTATGGTGACTAACAACATTAAAAAAAAGAAATAATATCTACAAATAACCAATAGCTACTATCATACTTAATGGTGAGAAGCTCAAAGCCTTCCCATGAAGAACATCAACAAAGCACAATGCCCCTTCTCACTCCTGCTTTTTAAAATCATACTGGAAATCCTAGAAAATGCAATAAGATAAGAAAAGGAAAACAGAGGTTTACAGATTATGAAGGAAGAAACAAAATTGTCTTTGGTTGCAGACGACATGCTCGTCTATGTAGAAAATCCAAGTGAATAGACAAAAAGAGAATTGGAACTAATAAGCAATGATACAGTTTGACTGCTTTCCTATATACCAGCAATAAATAAACAGAATTTGACATAAAAAATGCAGTATCTTTTACATTAGCACACCAAAAAATGAAAAACTAAGGTATAAATCTAACAGTATGTGTATGTGGGAGTGCTGACAACACTGACTCCATCTTTGGGCCCTCAATCTTGTTTATGCCCATGCAATTACCTCCCTGGAGGCAATGTGTTCCAGGACCCTTCAAGGTTAATGTATGTCCTGACTGGAATGTGAGAAGGCTTGTTCTCATCTACCTGAAAGTGTGGCACAGATGATACCACTTTAGATAATTATCCTTTGACCTCACCACAATGCCCTTTGCTCTATAAAAGCTATGAATTAAGGTTTGGACTGTGTGGAAAATAGCTGTGTAGTACCTGGATTGTTGGTCTGCCCAATCCCCCCCGCTAGCAAGTTACCCTGAATAGAACTCTGTATAAACCATATGGAGTGGCTTACATCATTCTTCAGTCTCAGAGTGCCTTCTCAGTCTGGAGAATACTTCACTGTCTCTCAACTACCTTCTAACATATATACAAGATACAGATGAGGAAAACTACAAGAATCTGATTAAAACTAGAAAAGAAATAAATAAATGGAAAGATATGCCATGTTCACAGACAAGAAGACTCAATATTACCAAGATGTCAGTTCTTCCCAACTTGATCTATAGATTCAATGTAATCCAAATTAAAATCTTAGCAAGTTATTTTGTGGATATCAACAAAATTGATTCTAAAATTCACATGGAGAAGGGAAAGACAGAATTGGCAAGACAGTATTGAAGGAGAAGAACAAATTTGGAGGGCTACCTTACCCAACTTCCAGACTTATTATAAAGAAGACAGTGTGGTATTGGTGAAAGATTAGACAAACAGATCAATGGAATAGAATAGAGAACCCAAAAATAGATCCACATAAATACAGTCAGCTGGTCTTTGACAAGGGAGCAAAAGCAACACAATGGAGCAAAAATAGTCTTTTCAACAAATGGTGCTGAAACAAATGGACATCCATGTGCAAAAAAAAAAAATGTAGATTTTCAGAAAATTAGCTCAAAATAGATCACAGATCTAAATGTAGAATGTAAAACTATAAAACTCCTATAATGTAACATAGGAGAAAATCTAGATGACCCTGGATTTAAAGGTGAATTTTTAGATACAACACCAAAGGTACAATCCATGAAAGGAAAGATTAATATGGCTGGACTTCATTAACATTAAGTTTTTCTTCTCCACAAAAGAAACTTTCAAGGGAATGGAAAGATAAGCCACAAACTGGGAAAAAGATTTATAAAAGACATATTTGATAAAGGACTGGTATTCAAAATATACAAAGACCTCTTAACACTCAACAGTAAGAAAACAAACCACCCGAATTAAAAAAAAAAAATGGGCCAAAGAGGGGTGCCTGGGTGGCTCAAGTTGGTTAAGTGTCTGACTTCAGCTCAGGTCATGATCTCAGGGTCCTGAGATCAAACCCCATAAGTCCCATGAGCCCCACATCAAGCCCTGTGTCAAGACCCACATTGGGCTCCGCACTCAGCAGAGTCTGTTTGTCCCTCTCCCTCTGCCCACCCCAGCTCATGCTCATGCTTGCATTCTCTCTCAAATAAAGAAATAAAATCTTTTTAAAAATGGGGCAAAGACCTTAACAGATACCTCATCAAAGAAGATATACAGATGGCAAATAAACATATGAAAAAACGCTCCACGTGGTGTGTCATCAGGGTAATGCAAGTTAAAATAACAGTGAGATAGCACTACACATCTATTAGTAGGCCAAAATCCAGAGCAACAACACCACCAAATGCTGGTGAACATGTGGAGCAACAGGAAATCTTATTCATTGCTGGATGGGAATGCAATGAAGCCACTTTGGAACACAGTTTGGTGGTTTCTTACAAAATTAAATACACACTTACCATACAATTCAGCAGTCATGCTGAGGAGACAAATACTTTTGCCTACAAAAAACATCTACATACATGCTTATAGCAGCTTTATTCATAATTGCAAAAACTTGGAAGCAATCAAGATATCCATTAGTAGGTGAATGAATAAATAAACTGGTACATCTAGACAATGGAATATTATTTAGCACGAAAAAATTAGCTATGAATTAACAAGTCAGGACACAAAAAATGTTGGCAAAGACGCAGAGAAATGGGAGCTCTCTTACGCTGTTGGTGGGAATGCCAGCTGGTACAGCCACTCTGGAAAACAACGTGGAGGTTCCTCAAAAAGTTAAACATAGAAATACCGTATGACCCAGCAATTGCGCTACTAGGTAGTTCCCCCAAAGATACAGATGTAGTGATCCGAAGGGGCACCCGCACCCCAGTGTTTATAGCAGTAATGTCCACAATAGCCACAATATGGAAAGAGCCCATATGTCTATCCACAGATGAATGGATAAAGAAGAGGTAGTGAATATACACAATGGAATATTACTTAGCTGTCAAAAATGAAATCTTGCCATTTGCAATGACGTGGATGGAACTAGAGGGATTATGCTAAGTGTAATAAGTCAGTCAGAGAAAGATAATTATCGTGATTTCACTCATATGTGGAATTTCAGAAACAAAACAGAGGAGCATAGAGGAAGGGAGGGAAAAATAAAACAAAAGGTAATCAGAGAGGGAGGCAAATCCTAAGAGACCCTAAACTCTAGGAAACAAACTGAAGGTTGCTTGAGGGGATGGGGGTGGGGTGATGGGGTAACAGGGTGATAGGCATTAAGAGGGGGACATGATGTAATGAGTACTGGGTGTTATATACAACTGATGAATCACTGAACTCTACCCCTGAAACTAATAATGTGCTATATGTTAATTAATTGAATTTAAATTAAAAAAAGAGGTATCATGCCGTGAGAAGACATGGAGGGATCTTAAATGCATATTACTAAGCGAAAGCACCCAATCTTAAAAGGCTACACCCAATTTTAAAAGGTATGTTTCCAACTATATGACATTCTAGAAAAAACAAAACTATGGGGTCAGTAAAAAGTTCAGTGATTGTGGAGCTCCTGGATGGCTCAGTTGGTTGGGTATCTGACTCTTGATCTGGGCTCAGGTCATGATCTTGGTGTCCTGAAATCAAGCCTCATGTTCCTCGAGTTCCCGGTTTGGCAGGGAGTATGCCTGGACATTATCTTTCTCTCTCTCCCTTCGCCCCTCCCCCAGCTTGCACTCTCTCTCTCTCTTTCTCAAATTAATAAATAGATCTTTTAAAAAAGGTTCAGTGATTGCCATGGGTTGGGAGTAAGGGAGACAGATGAATAGGAAGAGCACAGAGGATTTTTAGGGCAATGATGCTACTCTTTACAATAGTATATTGATGAATACATGTCATTATACATTTGTCCAAACCCACAGAATGTACAACACCAAGAGCAAACTCTAAAATAAACTACAGACTTTGGATGATAATGATATACTCATAGAGGTTCTTTGACTGTAATAAATGTACCACTGTGGTGCAGGGTGTGGATAATGGGGGACACTATGCACATTAGGGGACAGAAGGTATATGGGAAGTCTCTGTACCTTCCACTCAGTTTCATTATGAACCTAAAGCTGCTCTAAAAACCACAGTCTACTTTAAAAATATTCAGAAAGCATTTTCTTCAAGCAGCACACAAAACTGACAGTGCTGAGAAATGTATGTCTCTGCAATGTAATGTCAAATTTTATATGTGAAAAAAATTTTTTTGATGTGAAAACCTCATTTCTTTACAGAACTATTAATACGTTTTCAATAGGATTTTGGATTTATTCTTATATTCCAGAACTTCTATGATAATGTTATTTACTTTTGGCCTTGGCTTCAGGTAAATACTGATTTTTTTACACTTGGTCATTAAGCATTTTGCTTAAATGTATATCCACTGCACTTCTAGTCACCAATTAAATAAGAGCATCAGAATCACAAATTTTCTGATTCATCCAACAAGCATGTGTTCTGGTTCTTCTTCAATTTTAGGTGTATCTTCATAACTTAATATCAGTTTGAGATAAGAAGATAGATTCTTTATCTACTCCCCCATGTAGGTTTTATTATCACAGACTAGGAGTGACAATAATAGAGGTTTCAAGGGCGCCTGTGTGGCTCCTGTGGCTCAGTGGGTTAAGCCTCTGCCTTCGGCTCAGGTCATGATCTCAGGGTCCTGGGATTGAGCCCCGCATTGGGCTCTCTGCTCAGCGGGGAGCCTGCTTCCCCCTCTTTCTTCGCCTGCCTCTCTGCCTACTTGTAACCTCTCTGTCAAATAAATAAAAAATAATAATAATAATAATAGAGGTTTCAAACCAACCCCTCGAAAATCAAAGTCACCTTTTTTGGTAGACATTCCTAAACATTTATCAAGTTTAGCACTAATGATCCAATTCAGCAAGTCACTTCATTTGGTTACCTAGGCAAATGTTTTACAACTAGTTTCCCTTTGGTGGCTGGCTCATTGGAAATTATTGTTCCAAGCTAAATCTTTCCTGACATTCATTTTCATGACTGAGATTTGGTTACTGTTTTAATAGGTTTTTTTCCAACCTATAATTACTATAGTGATGCTCTCTAGTTTAGAATTTGGGGGTCTGGTTCATTTATGTGCTAAAGCAGATCACAACTTCCTTCTCAAGAGTTTTACTGGCCCTGACAGTGAGTAGTCCCTTGGCCTGCTTCCACACCAAAGGGCAGTGGCTTTCTATTCCAGGATGGGTTCTTCTTTGGCTCATGTTTCACTTGGGTTGACTTTTAAGCACATAGCTCTGCACTTTGGCAAACAGAATAGTTGTGCTCTAAGGACTTGTCAGACAGCATACCCTCAAACCCACAGCTGGTCAACTTATCAAAAGCTCAGCTGAGAGAAACCAAATTTATGGAGGACTGCCTGAAGACTATGAAGTCTGTCCATTTCTCTAGTCTAAAATTTATCCCTGGGAGCACCTGGCTGGCTCAGTCAGTACAGCATGTGACTCTTGATCTCAGGGTCATGTGAGTTCAAGCCCCACACTGGGCATGGAGCCTACTTTTAAAAAATAAAAATAAAAATAAATTTATCCCTGGATAAAAGTGCATCCCTGAATACAAGAAACCTGTATCCTTGGACTGAATTTACTCAGCCCTATGTAACTGCTTTTTAAAAACTGAGATATAATTTACATACCATAAAATTCACCTATTTAAAATGTATAGTTCAATGTTTTTTCATCTATTCAGAGTTGTGCAACAATTACTACAGTTGTTCTTTGAAATATTTTCATCCCCCCCAAGAAAATCCCATGCCCATTAGTTATCACACTGACTTTCTCCTTTCTACCACCCTCATCCACTAGAAACCATTAATCTCTGGTCTCTCTCCTATAGATTTGCCTTTTTTGAACAGTTCATAAATGGAATTATCCCATATATGGTCTTTTTGACTGGAATATTCATTATACAAAATATTTTCAAGACCCATCCATGTTGTAGCATGTATCAGTACTTCAGTCCTTTTTTATGGATGAATAATATTCCATCCATGGATATATGTCTTATTCGTGCATCTAATTCATTTGCTTAACTGATAGACATTTGGTTTACTTCCATATTTTGGCTATTGTGAATAGTGCTGCTGTGGAATTGCTTTCAATGAGTTGCATTTTGGCATTACACTAATAGCCTGCATTAAGGGATAGTCTAAGAAATATGGTAGAAATGGGAAGTTTTCCTTACTGTTCTTCCTTCCATTACTCAGAATCCTATGTATGGGATTCATAAGAGTTGGCCTTAGTCTGAAAAACTTGTTTTGTTTTATATGCTTAGGGATACTGTGAATCCTGTCATCATTTTTTTTTTTTTACTTTTGGTGTTCACCTTTAGAAAGCTCAGAAACAAACTTATGGCCCACTTCTAGCAGATATACAGGTCCTCACACCTGACTGATTTTTCACTTTTAATTATATTTTGTCCTGATTACTTATTTTTATATTGTTGTATTGTCTATTTTGAATAAAATGGGGTATAAATATCAGTGGCTATTTGGCCCACTCAAAAGTCATGGCTGAACGGGAAGAAGGCCTTGAATATTGAAAGAAAGCAAACCAGAAGTCAGTTGGGCAAAAGAGGTCCATGCACATTCCCTCTTAAATTTCAATAACTGGTTTCAAGGCCGAGGCATAAAATTATGTTACCAAGACACAAAAAATCCTTTTACCTTTATCCATATTTTCCAGAATGAGCTCCTAGAAATATTAGAGGTCTTCAGTTAAATATTTGTTACCAAACAATGGAGATTTACACTACCTATAGGAACTCATTTGTTTATTTTTTGCATATTGGAGTTCTGTGTACTGTTTCATTTCATGAAATAGTTCTGCTAAAATGTTGGAAAACCCCTGGGAGTGAGGAAAATTAGAGACAAGTAGTCAAAACACTTGGGTTTGCCTTTAACCTGCTTTGTAAGTCCTTTTGTATGCTTCCATCTGTGTTGAATAAAGTGAGTTGGATTAGAAATTTCTGAGGTTCCTTCCAACTCTGCCATTCTATGATAAGTCACAAAAATTAAATAGTTTTCTGAATGCAGCCACACTACCAATTATTTAACAAGGCAAAATTCTTAAACAGATTGTGCTGATTTAAGTCAGGAGTTCTGCCATTGGGGAAGTGAATAAACCAGCAGTGAGTGTTCTTGCTGTTGTTGGCTAAGCTCTTTAATTACAATTGTACAGATTTCTTTAAAAAATTTTTACTTATTTATTTCAGAAAAAGAGAGTACACAATTGGGGGGAGGCATGGAAGGGGCAGAGGGAGAGAATCTCAAGCAGACACAGTGCTGAGCATGGAGTCTGACAAGGAGCTTGATCCAAAAAACCTGAGATTATGACCTGAGCCAAAAACCAAGAGTGGGCTGCTTAACCAACTGAGCCACCCAGGTGCTCCACAACAGTACACACTTTTTAAACAATGGTAAATTAAGTTGTTTTCCAAAAGTACATATATAGTCTGTGTGCAATCGGTTAGCTACCTCAGAGTCTATTTATTTGGTACTAGGAACAGGTTGTTAGCATTCCCTGTTTCCACAGACTACATCCTTCTTTCTTAGAAGCTAAGGATCAGTGATTCTTTCTTTTCTCTCTCTTCCTCTTTCCTCATTCCTTCTTTTCAGCATTTTGCTCTGGAGATTGTCAAACACAAAGGAAGTTTTCCAGAGTGAATACTCATATACCCACCACATGGAGTCTACAACTAATATTTTAACTACACATACTCATTCATCGATCCACCTCATCCATGAATTGATCCTATTTTTAAAAGATTTTATTTATTTATTTGTCAGAGAGGCAGAGAGATCACAAGCAGGGGGAATAGCAGGCAGAGGGAGAGGGAGAAGCAGGCTCCCTGCCAAGCAAGGAGTCTGATGTGGGGCTCAATCCTAGGGTGCTGGGACTGTGACCTGAGCTGAAGGTAGACCCATAACTGACTGAGCCACTCAAGCATCCGGAATTGATCCTATTTTTAATGCATTTTAAAATTAGTTAAAAATAGCAATATATTGGGGCGCCTGGGTGGCTCAGTGGATTAAGCCGCTGCCTTCGGCTCAGGTCATGATTTCAGGGCCCTGGGATCGAGCCCCGCATCGGGCTCTCTGCTCCGCAGGTGAGCCTGCTTCCTCCTCCCTCTCTCTCTGCCTGCCTCTCTGCCTACTTGTGATCTCTCTCTCTGTCAAATAAATAAATAAAACTTTAAAAAAAAAGGCAATATATTTCACACTTAAACCTTCCATATAAATATTAACTAGAATTAAATATTTGTTTATGGTTTTTGTTATGAGGTAAAGTATAAATAATATGAAATGCACAAATATTAAGTCTAAGGGTTTGAGTTACACAGAACAAAGCTTATGTCACTTTCCAGTCAATTCTGGCTTTTACACACCAGAGACAACCAACTGTTGGGATTTTCCCCACTATTCCTTTTTATTGCTGAGTCATATTCCACTGTATAAACATACCTTGGTTTACTTATCCATTCTCCTGTTGATGGAACTTGGGCTATTTCCAGTTATTATTGGGGTTATTACCAATAAAGCTGCTGTGAACAGGCTTGTACAAGTCTTTTTATAGACATGTGCTTTTTACTTCTCTTGGATGAGTACCTAAGAATGGAATTGCTGGATCCTAGGGCATGTGTACGTTTAGTTTCCTAAGAAACTTCCAGACCTTTATCCAATACAAAATATTAGAGTTTCACTTGTTCCACATCCTTGTCAATATTTTGTGTCATCAATCTTTTTGATTTTAGCCATTCTGGTAGGTGTGTAATAGTATTTCATTGTTATTTTAATTTGCATTTCCCTCATGAGAGTACTACAGAACACATTTCTCGTGGGTTTATTTCTGTCTACCTATCTTCCATTGGAAAGTGTGTGTTCAAATCTTTTGTCTATTTTTATAGGTATTTATTCATTTCATTGAGTTGTCAGGGTTTGTCTTTTTAAATATCTCTATGCCAAACGTGGGACTCCAACTCACACCCCTGAGATTAAGAGCTGTGTATGCTCTATTGACTGAGCCAGCCAGGCACCCCTGGAGTTTTTTTTATCCTGGGTACCAGTCTTTTCTCAGATATATATTATATGAATATTTTCCCCCCGGTCTATGGCTTATCTATATATTTTCTTAATGGTGTCATTTCATTAGCAGAAGTTTTAAATTTTGAAAGTCTATTTTAACAATTTTTTCTCTGATAGATATTGTTATCCATGCCTTAAGAAGCCTTTGCCTACTGCCAAATCATGAAGATATTCTTCCCATGTTTTCTTATAGAAGCTTTAGATCTATAATCCATTACAGATTGATTTTTGTGCATAGTGTAAGATAGGGATTGGGGTTCATTTTTTTTTTTCATATGGCCATCCATTTGTTTCAACACCATCTTATCCAGGAAGGAATCAGAATATAAAATTAAGATACAGAAATCAGTATCCTTCATATATGCAAGAAATAATCAGAGAAGATAATGGTAGAGAAAAATTCCATTCAAATTGTAATAACAAAGATAAAGTACTTAGAAACAGACCTAATAAGAAATGTGCCAATCCTCTGTGATGGAAATTTTAAACACTCCTGAAAGACACAAAGTAGAGTTGAACAAATGGAAAGATAGTCCCCATTCTTTTTTTTTTTTTTAAGATTTTACTTATTTGTCAGAGAGAGAGAGAGAGAGAAAAGGGGGAGTGACAAGCAGAGGGAGAGAGAGAAATAGGCTCTCCGCTGAGCAGGAAGACTGATGCAGGACTCTATCCCAGGACCCCGGGATCACAACCTGAGCTGAAGGCAGACACTTAACTGACTAAGCCACCCAGGCGTCCCAATAATAACTGTTCTTGAATAGAATAACTTTAGCATCATGAAAATATCAGTTATCCTCAAGTTTGTTTTTAAATATACCAAAAACCCACGGGACTGGAAGAAATTATGCTGAGCGAAATAAGTCAAGCAGAGAGAGTCAAGTATCATATGGTCTCACTTATTTGTGGAGCATAACAAATAACATGGAGGACATGGGGAGATGGAGAGGAGAGGGAGTTGAGGGAAACTGGAAGGGATGGATGAACCATGAGAGACTATGGACTCTGAAAAACAACCAGAGGGTTATGAAGGGGTGGCAGGGGGGTGGGGGTGGGAGGTTGAGGAACCAGGTGGTGGGTAATAGGGAGGGCACGTACTGCATGGAGCACCGGGTGTGATGCGAAAACAATGAATACTGTTATGCTGTAAATAAACAAATAAAAATAAATATTTTAAAAAAAATAAATAAATATACCAAAAACCCAATAAAAAAACAAAAATTTTATATGGAACTAGACAAATTGATACTATCTATAGGGAAAAATAAGCATGCAACAATAGCTAGAACAACACCAAAAAGGACCACATTTGGGATGTTAAAGCATACTATAAAGCCTTTGTAAATAAAACAGTGTGGTACTGCTCACATAAATAGACAGACTGGTGAAACAGAATAGGAAGTCCAAAAATATAAACCAAGTACACAGAGAAACCTAGTGTATGATAAAACTGGCATCCAAAAGCACTAGGGAAAAGTAAAGTAAAATAAAATCACTAGGGCAAAGATGAACTTTTAATAGATAGTGCAGGATAGCCATTAAAGGAAAGATAAAATAAGAGTCATATCTCACACCACACACAAGAATAAATCTCAAATGGATTCGAGAGCTGAATAAATACAATGTACCATGTATGTCCTAGAAGAAATTGTGCTGAATTCCTATATATGCTGGGTGTAGAGAATGGTTTTAACTATGACTCAAAATCCAGATGTAATAAAAGATTGATACACTTGACCACATATAAATTGTAAGAAATTTTGTATGGCCAAAATACCAGTTAATCTCATAAGCAAAGTCAAAGACAAATGACAAGAGTGCCTGGCTGACTCGGTAGAGTATGCCACTTTTTTTTTTTAAGTTTTTTTCTACTTATTTGACAGAGAGAGAGAGAGATCACAAGCAGGCAGAGAGGCAGGCAGAGACAGAGAGAGGGGGAAGCAGGCTCCCCGCCCAGCAGAGAGCCCGATGCGGGGCTCGAACCCGGGACCCTGGGCTCGAACCCGGGACCCTGGGATCATGACCTGAGCTGAAAGGCAGAGGCTTTAACCCACTGAGCCACTCAGGCGCCCCGAGCATGCCACTCTTGATCTCAGGGTCATGTGTTCAAGCCCCACGCTGGGCATAGAGCTCATAGTGGATTAAGCCGCTGCCTTCGTCGGCTCGGGTCCTGATCTCAGGGTCCTGGGATCGAGCCCCGCATCCGGCTCTCTGCTCCGCAGGGAGCCTGCTTCCTCTTCTCTCTGCCTGCCTCTCTGCCTACTTGTGATCTCTCTCTCTCTCTGTCAAATAAATAAAATCTAAAAAAAAAAAAAAAAAAATTTAAAAAAAAAAGACAAATGACAAACTGGGAGAAAATATTTGCAACATGTATCCTAGATAAAGGACAAATAATTCTAAAATCTAAGGAACTCTTTAAAATTGAGTGGAAGGGGCACCTGGGTGGCTCAGTGGGTTAAAGCCTCTGCCTTCGGCTCAGGGCATGATCCCAGCATCCTGGGATCGATCCTCTTGTCGGGCTCTCTGCTCCGCAGGGAGCCTGCTTCTCCATCTCTCTCTGCCTGCCTCTCTGCCTACTTGTGATCTCTGTCTGTCAAATAAATAAATAAATAAATAATCTTTTTTTTTTTTTAAGATTCTATTTATTTATTTGACAGAGAGAGATCACAAGTAGACAGAGAGGCAGGCAGAGAGAGAGAGAGGGAAGCAGGCTCCCTGCTGAGCAGAGCGCCCGATGCGGGACTCGATCCCAGGACCCTGAGATCATGACCTGAGCCGAAGGCAGCGGCTTAACCCACTGAGCCACCCAGGCGCCCAATAAATAAATAATCTTAAAAAAAAATAAAATTGAGTGGAAAACATGGGGCACCTGGGTAGCTCAGTCAGTTAAGCATTTGCCTTTGGCTTGGGTCATGATCCCAGGGTCCTGGAATCGAATCCTGCGTCAGGCTCCCTGCTCAGTGAGGAGTCTGTTTCTCTCTCTCTGCCCCTCCCGCCTGCTCATGCTCACATTCAGTCTCTCTCTCAAATAAATAAATAAAATCTTTTTTAAATAAATAAAAATAAAATTAAGTGTAAAACACAAACAAGCCTGATAATACCTAAGCAAAAGACATTAGACAATTCACAATAAAAGATGTAAAAAGGGCGCTTAAACAATAAAAATATTCAACTGCACTTCCATAATAGAAATGCAAATTGAGGGCGCCTGGGTGGCTCAGTGGGTTAAGCCGCTGCCTTAGGCTCAGGTCATGATCTCGGGGTCCTGGGATCGAGTCCCGCATCGGGCTCTCTGCTCAGCAGGGAGCCTGCTTCCCTTTCTCTCTCTACCTGCCTACTTGTGATCTCTCTCTCTCAAATAAAAATCTAAAAAAAAAAGAGAAATGCAAATTGATGGGGTCCCTGGGTGGCTCAGTTAGTCTTCTGACACTTGATTTCAGCTCAGGTCATAATCTTTGGGTCATGGGATCCAGCCCCGAGTGGGGCTCTGTGCTCAGCAGGGAGTTTGCTTGGAATTCATTCCCTCTCCCTCTGCCCCTCCCCCCACTTACATGCACGCACTCTCTCTAAAATAAAGTTTTTAAAAAATGCAAACTGAAACTACACTGAGATACCATTTCTCAGCTATCAGATTGTCAAAATTTACAAAGTAAGACAAGATGGGGGCACCTGGGTGACTCAGTTAAGTGTCTACCTTCAACTCAGGTCATGATCCCAGGGTCCTGGGATGGAGTCCCATATCAGGTTCCTTGCTCAGTGGGGGGAGCCTGCTTCTTCCTCTGCCTACTGCTCCCCAGGTTGTATGCTCTCTCTCTCTGACAAATAAATAAAATCTTAAAAAAAAAAGACAAGACAGTTGGTGAGGCTTTGGAGAAATAGGCACTTGTACATTCAGTACCATATGGTGGTGGAATGCAAATAGATACAAACCTTAGAACGAGAATTTGACAATATTTAACCTAAATACACAGGCATTTACCATTTTATTTATTTGTTTGTTTGTTTTAAAGCTTTTTAAAAAATGATTTTATTTATTTATTTGACAGAGAGAGCACAAGCCAGGGAGGGGCAGAAGGCTCTCAGGGAGCCTAATACGGGGAAGTGTGCATATGTATGTGTATATGGATGGGTATTTCCCAACTCTGTCATCTAAGATGGCCTCCAGAATTAATCACAACTCAGTACCAATGAACACATGTAGATCCTATATTCTGGTTTCTAAAGACCATTCTCCAATAAAAGGAACTGGGGCTTCTTGGAAAAATGGTTGATTCCAAGGCTAAGCAGGGGAAATACAAAAGGAGCCTGGACTATCTTGTGGTATCAAAAAGTAATGAAACAATCAAAGAATTATGAGAACATAACAAAAGATAAATAAAAACTTGGAAAAAAAAAAAAAGAGGGGAGCCTGAGAGGTGCAGTCACTTGGGCATTTCATTTGACTCTTGGTTTGGGCTTGGGTCATGATCTCAGGGTCCTGTCACTGAGCCCTGCAATGGGCTCTGTGCTAAGTGCAAAGTCTGCTTGAGATAATCTCTTCCTCTACACCTCTACCCCTCCCGCTTGTGCTCTCTCTTTCTCTCTAACATAAATGAGTAAATCTTGAAAGAAAGAAAGAGAACGTAAGACACAGGAGCCAGTTTGAAAGCACTCCCATTGGCCAAATCTGGGACAAACTGATCAATGAAATAATACTATTAATGAATTATAACCATAGATTAAAACAAATATTGCTGAGTCCATACTGATATAAATAAATAGTAATAACTGATTAAGACAAGAAAGTTGATGAGTTATAGAGTATTTACATGGACTCAAAGTATCTCCCCACAAAGTACTTATTAAATACAAGGCAAAAAAAATAGCAACTTCACAGTGGAGAAACCCAGCATCATCTCAACCAAGTAATCAAAGTTAAAATCACCAGTACAGGGACAAATCAACATCATGTGCCTCCTGATACGATGCACTAAGAACACATTATTTCTGTAGTATTCCTGCCAAAAGTGGGTAAGCCCAAATCTATCTAATCATGAGGAAATATTAGACAAGCCCAAACTGAGGGACATTCCATAAAATGACTGGCCTGTACTCTTCAAAAATGTCCATGTTATAAAAGACAGACAGGTGATACTTCTGGATTAACAGAGACTAAAGAGACATGATAATTACATGTAATATGTCATCATAAATTATTTCTTGGACTAGATATTTTTATTCTCTTGATATAAAGAACATTAATTGGACACTAGGAAATTTTTAAATAAAATCTGTTGATTAAATGATAGTGTTGTGTCAATGTTAGTTTCCTGATTTTGTTAATTGTACTGTGGTTATGTAATTGAATATCCTTGGTATTTTAGGAAATATATATTACTTAGAGGCAACAGGGCATAGTGTCTGCAACATTACTAAACTTTTCAGGAAAAAAATGTGTGTATATTGAAAGAGAATGATAAAATATGGTAAAATGTTAACACTTAAAAATATGGATACATGGTTTACAAGACTTCTATGTACTAATTCTTGCAATATTTCTGTAAGTCTGACATTATTTCAAATTAAGTAAATGTAATATGTAAGACATAGACAAAAAACTATAAATATTGGACTCTAATAAGTGATATGCCTCCTAAACGAAATAGTTGTAAAAAATGACAGAACTTCCCACTGTCAGCCCAGAATACCAGAGAAGAGGAGCAACACCTTAACCTAGATCAGCAACCTTGGACTGTGGAAGGGCAGAGAAAAACCTCTCTTATGTAAGCAACTGTATATAAACCATTGTCACAGATCAAGTACCTGAAAGAGGAGAATGCTTCCAAACAAAATAAACTATTTGTCATTGCCCATGGGTGGCCATGGATAATGGATAAGAAAAAACTGCCAGAGGGAGGATAAGGAAGACAAAAGGAAAGGAAATCCCATCCAGAGAACAGAACCAGAAGTCTTCACAATTTCTGTCTAGCTGGTTTCCTATGAACCAAGTGACTGCTACATTTCCCATCCTTCTGTTTTCTGAATGTGAGTCATTGTAGTCATTCTGTCCATGCTTCACATTTCTGTACTGGGTGTCAGAGGATATCTATCAGTATTTGGACCTGATGGAGAAGACTGGTCTTGGAGCTGCAGAGAAACTGGACTTTGAGCTGCATGTAGTAACTGGGATAGGACTTCAGGTATGTCCTAAGAATGGCAGGATGGATATACGGGGATGGCAAAAAGGAAAAGACTGAGGCAGAGACTGCCAGTGGTCTGCGAAAATGAGTTCTTCCCTTTGCCCTGGGCATATGACTAAGGTACATTTCCCAAACCCCCTGCAAAGTTAGATGTAGCCATATAACTAAATTCACTTCAAAGGAATATGAACAAAAGTGATAGATACCACTTTCAGGCCTGGCCCATGAAAACCTCCCAAACACACTCCTCCATGATCTTTCCCCACCTCCTATGGGCTAGAATGGTGATAACGAAACAACTTTGGAAGATATGTGTTGAAGTTGGCAAAGTTGCTTCCCATTAGCCAGTGTTTCTCAACAACTATACAGAGAAAAGGTACCTGCCAATTTGGAAGAGCCATCCTGAATTGCTATCAGAGGGAGAAATAAATAAATGTATTAAGTCACTGAATCCTTATTAAGTCTCCTCTTACAACAGCTTAGCCTTCTGCATACAGAGGCTCTGAGGCTCTCAAAACATGCAATTCTTAATAAAAGGACTTTGAAGGTGCTAAAATCCTGAAAACATGTTGAATAAACCTTTAAACGCTATGGAAGGGCTGGTTAAAATGTGTCTATACTTACACCGAGACTTGGTACAAAGAACACTGGTCCCAAGAGATTTAGAGTCAGAAACTGTGAATCTGACCCAAACAGGTTTTGGCAGGCATTAAATTGAATGCCATGCTCTGCTCCAAGCTTAATTTTAACACCCCATCCAATCTTCTCAACTCACTACCAAAACCATTTGCAAAGGAGGGGAAGATGATGAAATTGGTTGTTCACTAACACAGGAAGCCAGGAAATTACTAGGAAATTTCCATGTGGCATAAGCCAGACTCTGACAGCCATGGAGGTTAGCGCAGTTACAAGTTCAGTTACTCTTGTGCAGGCTTTGGGAAAGCCCCATGGGAACACCCTTCTTTTGGTTCCCTATGATGGCAGCTAAAAAAAAGGCATCCCCAGAACTCCAACAAAAGGGCACAACATTCAACCTGCCATCCATGGGTTAGCATGGGGCAGAGGGAAAAACTGTGATTTGGAGGATGAAACTAGTTCTACAGATAGGTTAGAGAGAATAATACTGTTAAGAAAAATTAACAAAATGCATGTTATTGGAACACTGAAGTGTCACGGTGGAGTGGTAGGAATAAAGCCCGGATTGGAGTGTATATACAAGGATGGGAAAGAGAGGAATCCAGGCAGCAAAGGGAGAGAAACAGAGCAGTGGCTAGAGGGAGAGGTTTAGTCAGGGGAATGTTTTTCCCCCTAATTCTGAGGAAGAAAGATGTTTTTATGTTGCTAGGAATGAGGGGAAAGATGTTCTGAGGATGAAAGATGTTTTTATGTTGCTAGGAATGAGGGGGAAATTAATAATGCAGGGGAGGCAAGAGGGGAATCCAGTGTCTCATATACAGGGGCAGCTTATACACCTACCAAAAGGAAATGTAGTATATAATACTACAGAGGCAAGTAGGTGGGTTCATTTACTAGTACAAAGATGAAGGGAGGTGGTTAAAAGCGTGGACTGTGAAGTCAGATGACCTGGGTTCAGATCAAGGCTCCATCACTTATGAGTTATTTATCCTTAGGCAAGTTGATGATTTAACATGGGCATCGGTATCTTAATCTGTAAAATGTGTATACTAACAACTATAAATTCAGAGCAAGAATTAACCATCAGTGAAGTACTTTGAAGTGTTCAGCACACAGTACACACCCAACAAATACTGGATATTTCTTCAAAATTACTTAACAATTTTGCTACAAGTACTGTGAAATTATTTAAAAACTAGCTTACCAAAGATTCTTTAGAATAAACTTCTCATGCCTAAGATGGCAGAGGGTAAATAAGATAAATTAAAAAATAAGTAAACTTACTGTAGCTGACTTTTTTTTTTTTTTAGGAGCAAGCAAGTGCCCAGGGAGGGGACTGAGGGGCACAGGGAAAGAAGACAATCTTAAGCAGGCTCCACATCCAGCACTGAGCGTAATGCAGGGCTCAACCCTACCTCTTGAGCCAAAATGAAGTCAGATGCTTAACCAAATGAGCCACCCAGGTGCCCTGTTGACCTTGCATGCTTGCACTATCAGCCCCCAAACTGACTTCAACTGAGCAACCTACTTTTCAAGAATTTACAACTCATTTTTAATACAACCACACAACTGATGAATTGTAGGAAAAGTACTGTATTTCTCAATGGTAGAATAAGCCCAATGTGACTCAAACATCCATTTTAGTAAACAAATCAATTTATCGTTAACTCATAAATGTACCCTACTATGACTACTTCGGGTATTTGCCAATTCTAAGGATATTGCATATAACTCTTCAATTACCAAAGGTGCCAAGTTGTGAACACACTTTTTCATTTTTAAAGCTGATGTAAGGATGTAGATGGCCAACTATCTTCCAGTTTTGCCCCACCAACCCTAAACAGTTACTGAATAGTTCTTACATCCATGACAGTCGTTTATGCTGTGGCGCTTGCCTGGAATTCTCAGCCTTGGTTATACCTTTCACCTAGCCCACTTCTCAACTTTTAAAATTCAACTCAAGTAGTAGCTTTATTCCTAGAGCCAAAACGTGGAAACAATCCTGATGTCCATCCACTAATGAACAGATAAACTGCAGACACATACAACATGGATAAATCTCAAAAACATAGTGAGACTTGCAAAAAAAAACATATTGTGTAACTCCATATATCAAGTTCTAGAATAACCAAATTTGATCTATGGTGGAAAGAAAACAGTTGTTGCCTCTAGAAGGGATGGAAGCAGGGATTGATGGGTAAGGAGCACAGAGGAACTTTCTGGATTGATGGTAATGTTATCTTTGATAGGGATTTGGGTTAAAGAGCTGTTAAGCATTTGTTAAAACTTGGCAAATATATATATATTCACAGTATTTCATCACATATGAATTACACATCAAAAGAAAAAATGGTAAACAAGTATTAAACTCCTTACTATGATAGGCACACTAAATACTTAAATGGTGGACCCATGTTTGCAATTCTGAAATTAAAAAAAAATTTTAAGTAGGTTCCACACCCAGTGTGAAGCCCAACACAAGGCTTGAACTCACAACCCTGAGATCAAGACCTGAGCTGAAATCAAGAGTTGGGATGCTTTAACTGACTGAGCCACCCAGGGGCCTCTACTTTGAAATAAATTTTTAAAATGAGACCCATTGATAGATGGGTATGTGGTAAAGCAAGTTCACTGTAAAATTCAGCACTGCTGTGTGAAAACCTGCATAATAAAATGTTGGGGAAATGAAACCTAAAGTGCCAACCTTACAGGAACACTTCTCCCAGAGCACACCCAGTTGGTGCCCCTCTCTTCTGGGGTCCCAGAACACCCAATAAAAACATTGACTGTACTTCATTTTGTTAGTTTTGCATCTACATCCCAATCCCCTAGAACCATAAAAAACTTGACAGGTCTGTCTTATTGGTCTTTGCTTAGCAACACGAGGCCACGTACATAGTAGACAGCTGGGATTTGCTGAAGTGATAGTGAACTTCATCACCTAATTTTCTCAAAAACAAAGGCCTTCTACTTCATTGGCTCTTTTTCTTTGGCTGAGTCATTACAGCTACTAGAAAAATCTATCTGACCTGGAACTCACTCATGTGAATCCTTTTAAGTTCCTTTAACTTAAGGGAGGATATTGAAGGCTATTGAGGCAGAATACTGAAGACCTCTCTTCTGGGTTATTCTCTTCTTTCCCAGTCACTTTAAAGACTATCAACTGGTAACTATTCATGGGCTCAGGGCTCAGATTTAATTTATACTCTCTACAGAAGCCAGCTGGGTAGCATATTAAGGACAATGTTGCTTCACACCACTCAGTTCTATAGCCAGCTGGATTCCATGAAGATGCCCCATTTCCTCACCATGGCACAATGAATAATGTGCCATTCTATCTTTATGCAATTATCTATTATCCTTATGTATCAAACAGTTTCAATCCCTCTTGGGACTTACTGCAGCCAGACTTTCTGGACTTAAATGTCAACTCCCATCACTCACTAGCCATATATCCCTTGCCCAAGAGATTTTAACTTCTCTGTGCTTCATTTTCCTGCCTCCTCATTTAGAAAAAGGTGGCGGGGGTGGCAGATGGGGAAATGATAATAACAACTTGTATCACCTACTGTCATGACGTTTATTAAGTTACTGCATGGATGCCACTTAAAACAGTACCCCAGCTATTAACTATCATTTAATATGCTTACTTCTGAATCACCAATGACAGAAGACTGGTATTATAATATGATCTACAAACTAGACTAACCAATGTGCTATTTTACAGTGATATGAACCCTTTTCTAAGAGTATAATGTAAATCTTGACACGCTGAAGACAACAGTTTTTTCTTTTTTAAGTCAGTTAGAAAGTTCTTTTTCCAAAAGTTGCCTTTCACTCACCTCCAAGCATGAGCCCCTTGTCTAAGGGAGGTTTTACACACTTACACACACACACACACACACACACACACACACATTCTCTAGCTCAGCACACACTGTTAATTTCCTTAACACTCCTTACAAGTTTAATTATTTTATTTTGTAGTCCAATAGATCTGTGAGAGAGGAACCTTATCTATCTTGTTCACTGTTAGATCTCTAACACACATCTAGAACATAGTAGGCACTCAAATGTATCCTGGATGAACAATGCAGACGTTTTAAAGAGTTTTTAACCCACTCCAGATACAAATTAAAGCAATAATGGTTGCAGGCTTCTATTTTAAAGATAGCCCAATTAGGGATTTAGTCTCATTTAAAAATACATGATTCATTAAATAGGTAAAATGGCAATGTTTTCTACAAATTATCCCCACCCAGACACATTAAAAGCTGTGATAAGAAATATGTTTTCTAAATCCTTCATAGCCACCCTCCTCCTTTAATTATAAAAGATAAAACATACAACATGCTGTAGGTTTATTTTTATTCAAAAAGTTACTGTCTCAAGACATAAATACAAATCAGTAAACAGTACAATTAGGACAATAGAATGTGGAGGACAACAGGTTAGAGTAATATATAAAACATTTTTAGCTGGTTGAAAACAAAGCTGTTAAGAACTGCTTTCACAAAGAAGTACTCCTTTCAAGAGTGAGAAAAAAAAAATCAACTTAGGTTTAAAATCATATATACAGTCCTCTCAGCAGTTCTAGTAAATGCAGTGGTGTGAAAAACAACATAGGCAGTACTTTTTGCACATAACAATATTCGTAGATGGAAAATCTGTTAAACAAGTTTTGTTTCATTTGTTACTAACCATGATTTAATAAAACAATTGTATTGTATCATGATCTTTTAGCTAACCTATGGTTTTTGGCTACCACAGCCCAATGCTTGTTGATTTCTGACTCTAGGAATTGAAAGCCTTTTGGTATTCCCCCATCTGAAGATATTCTCATATTGCAAGCATATTAAGGCATGGAATGATTAAAATAATATACCTCAAGAACTGAGAGACGACTGACAAAAAGATAGATATACATGTAATATAAGTTAATATTTTGTTTTAAACGATGTCTAGCTGCCTAAGCTTCGCAAAATGAGTTGATGTCAAAATGGCAAGTAGCCACTTTCTGTTTTAAACTAATTTATTTGTGAAAGGACATAAAATGAAGTTTAAAGCTTAGCTTTCAAAGAATATTACGGGTTATGAATTCTATTATCCCATCTAATTTACATACAGAGGAAATGTACTGTAACCTGTTAGAAGTATCTTTAACCTGAAGACTGCTTGCAAAGACAGATAGATAAAACAATATAAAATACAAATTTAAAAATCATTTTAAAGCATGAACACTCATGCTTTTCTATTTTTAAACATTGTTAAACTTTCAATATATTTCTGAAACCTCATAATTTTAAGTTGGAATTTAAAAGTAAGAAAAAACTAAACAAACTGCGCAATTATAAAATCAGCACCAATTTATATATATATATAATTTTATTTAAAATTTAGATCCCTATTCCCACACTCTAATAAGCTGTATAATTTTTGTTTAGAATTTTTCTGCAAACATACTACAATAAGCTTCTTTTATTTGGAGACAAAATACAGTGGCACTACTGGAAGGAATATCACAACATTACATTTTTATCTTAAAGGACAAGCAAACTTTCAGGGTTGATAATGGGATAAGCATGTTTGAGACTGGTTACCTTCTGGCAGTTCACTGCATCTGGATTATTTCTGAAAAGTATAGAGAAGCTCTTGGATTTTAAAAATATCTTAAAATACATTTTAGATGAAAAAATTGTAAAAGTTCTGCTTATAAGTTTACTTTTCTCCACAATTACAATATTTAAAAGAAAGCTTTGTTGATGTTTTAAGCATTTAAATTTAGAATGCTAAAAACAATTCTATCCTATAATTTCAGGGCAGGGGAATAAATTCATCCTTGTTTCTTGGATGTAAACAGAAATCCAGCAGAGGTCATCATTACTTAGTACACCCAGTAAATAAATGTGAGAGGATTCATGTCTGTACCAAATGCCTCTTTAGATTGTTATATTTTCTTTAAAAAAGCATGAAATAATTGATTCAAAAGCCAACTAACAGCGCATAAATAAAATATTTACTTTCTAAGAAAAACTGTAGCTTATCATCAAACTGTTTACTTGTCCTTTACTTTTTTCAGGCAAACAAAACTGCCCCTCAATGCACTTGATCTTGGTAAGCATAAGCATGTCATATTCTCCTTAGAGAAAAATCTGTACAGAATTTCACTGTATCTACCACACTTTATTTTAAAACTTCCTCTTCCACTTAGAAAATGACTTCACCTCAGATTTAATTGAGTACTGGTATTAAAACATTGACACCCCAAGAACCTAATGAAAGAGAAAAAAAAAAACCTTGTTAAAATTATCATTCATTTCTTTGTAAAATGCATCTGTAAATGTTACAATAATATTTGTTAACATGAAGTTTAATAATATGTTAATAAAACCACTCTGAAAAATTCCCCTCCCTTCAAATTAAAATTACCATGAATACATAATGAAGTAACAACATCAGGTCTAATCAAGATGTTACTTACCTCACAAATACAACTAAGAGCGGGGACCATGTCTCATTTTTATGTTTATTCACACTCCTGATGCCTAGATAATGCCCTGAACACAGCTACTCAACATTTGTTGAATGAAAAAATGTATGTGCTTCTTGACATATACTTCTGGCACAGGGTCAATGGAAAGAGCTTAATAATGTCTTGCAAACTTGGTCATATGCCCTGTGGAGTGGGTATAGCTTTTTAAAAGGCATTTGAACATGTAGACCAAAAATATCCAAGAAGAATAAAAGTATGTAGAAAATTCAGAAAATCTAGCCTGAGTGAATAAAGAGAACTGTAAATTTTAAGAAATTAAATAAGGTGAAATCTGGGCAAAGTAACATATACTGATGACTTTTTATATCACTCCTGTTGGTTAAAGAAGGATAAAATCTAAAAATCATCTGTCACTAACTAAAAGTTATTCAACTAAAATTCTAGCACTTACTATGATAAGTAATATTTTAAAATACTATAATGAGCTAATAAGAAATGATTATAAAGCCAGAGGTTAATGAGCTAATAAGTAAGATTAGGAATGCGAAGCACTCTTATTTGTAAATGAGGTCTCATTTTAACAAAAGTCACAGAACTCAGAAATAGTTCTTATCTGAAGGAAGTGAGTACTTTCAGACCAGGAAACAAGTATCTACCTGATTACTTAACAATTCACTACAAGGAGGCTGCAAAATGTTTGGAATCCCCAGTAATAAGAACAGAGAGGATTAATGTACCCCACTTCTTACCTGTCATTCACCAAAACCACCACTCTCACCCCTTGTTCTCCCCTACCCTCCAATAAAGTTCAGGGACCTCCCTTTTTGGTTAGAGTCAGAGATTGGATGCTTAGAAAATATTTCCACCAAAGAAGCCTAGGTGATGTTTAAAGGTCCCTTCTAGCCATTAATACTCTGTGACTCTGGGTGATGAATGAAAGGATATAATCTTAGCTGGTAACTCTTACTGTAGAGTGTGGCATGAAGATAAACTTTTCAGAGTGCCTAACTAGAAATCATGTGAACAGTTTTTTTCCTGTTTTTTTGTACAGACTAGGTTATAAGTTGATTCTTCTACTAGAACATAAAATCAGCTCCACTAGAGTAAGCCCTTCCTTCACCAAGTTTATACTACAGATAATTCTAATATGAGAATCGCAACACAACATAGAAGAATGACATCAATGACACTTTCTGTGCTAATAAACTACACCTGTTTCTAATGTTAAAAAGTGTAAGGTATAAAAAGTATATTTAAATAGCAAGCTTTTGGGACGCCTGGGTGGCTCAGTGGGTTAAGCCGCTGCCTTCGGCTCGGGTCATGATCCCAGGGTCCTGGGATCGAGTCCCGCATGGTCTCCTTGTTCAGCAGGGAGCCTGCTTCTCTCTCCACCTCTGCCTGCCTGTGTGCTCTCTCTCTCCTTCTCTCTGACAAATAAATAAAATTAAAAAAAAATTTAAAAATAAATAAATAAATAAATAAATAAATAGCAAGCTTTTGTGTGTTGTGGCAATACTGACCCACTAGAAGCAGAAAGTGATGACTGCTTTAAAATGTATAAATAGTATAAATAGCAAGTATAAATATTTAAAAAGTATAAATAGCAAGCTTTGGTGTGTTGTGGCCAATACTGACCCACTAGAAGCAGAAAGTGATGATTGCCACAAACAAACCAATATTGTTTCCAGATAAAACTCACTAAAACATAAATCTACTATCTTGTGTATATGTAACCCAAAATTGAACTGCTCAGAGTTTTTATACTACTACTTCTGAATCATGTGGATATCGTGTTACAAGATATATTTAGATTTAGTAATAACTTAGAGCATCTATACTAGGATGTTTTGGGTTATTTCACTTAGAACTAGAGAATCTTAGAACTGGGTATAAAAGGATTTAAGTCCCAATTTTGCTATTGTTTTGATGACTCACATATCACAGGCTTGAGTAAAACCAGATGTAGGCTATTGCATAAAGTAAAAGATTTTACGTTTAAAAATGTCCGTTATTCTATTTCTTAAGTTATTGTTGAGACAATAGGTAAAGTCTGATGTATATTTTAAAATAAACTACTATTAAGTTAAATATATATTAACCAATAAATATAAAATAAGTACATACATATGGTCAAAGAGATCTAAAGATACTCGAACCTTGAAAGATTATTGGGCACTCAGTTATGTGACTGCTGCCATCATGTGGTAATACTATAAAACTACAGGAATAGATGCATGTGTTCATTTTCCTAATTTTAATAGAAGCAGCTACACTACTATCATCTTAGTTATAACATAACATAAAAAAATCTATAAATAACAAGTAATTATTAAGTTCCTATCTTTGGTCTCACTCAGATTGTAGTTTTCCCTAAATGCTATCAAAAATACACACACAATTTACATTGCTGTTTCATTATTTTAGAAATCTGAAGAACACCTTTTTGCAAATCTAGTAAGCGACTACGGAAACAAATACCTCAAGCTTTCCTGACTTTAGGTGACCACATGAAAAAATAAAGAGATCTCTAACTGTCCTTATCAATTTTGACTACAGTTAATCATTTCAATTTCTAAATTACTTTTCTTGGTGTGTCTTATAAATGAGGTCTGATTTTAGTTCTGGAAAGTACAACAGCAGAGACAGCAAGAAATTTTTAAATAAAAAGGAATTCAGATCAAATTACTATTCTGACACTAGAGTTGTAAAACTGAACAAGTCAATGAACCACTTCTTTAGTCCCAAGTGTGCTTGAATATGAAAGTGAGATACTACCACCTTTCTCACAAGGTTGCTGAGAGATCAACTAAATCATGCCTAGCACAGCATCAGGCACATTAATCTCTCACATACTAGCTTCCATCCTTTTCATTTCAAAGAGACCGTCAAGGTGAACTAGAATACAAACTCCTGGAGGGCAGGGAGAGCACCAACTAGTTTTAGCACTAAATTCCAGCTCAATAAATTGTCGAATTAATATATTTCATCTTATCTGCTTGAAAAGATTCTTTTACTCCCCATCAGACATGACCTTCACTTTTTTTTTTAACAAACTGGAAGATACATACTCCTAGATTATCACGGAACCATATACTTCAATATGCATGTAAACTATAGACTTGTATGAGTAGGCCTAGATCACTTATGCTACTGAGAGTATGGACTGCAGATATGAAGAATTGACAGCACTTGTTAAGATGCAGAATCTCGGGCTACACTCCAGACTTACTGAAGCAGAATCTTTAATAAGATCTCCAGATGATTCATGGGCACATCCAGAGACTGAGAAACACTTACATAAGGATCTCAGGGTGGCTTATCCTAAGATTCCTACACCTGCTATTCTATGAAATGGTGTCTTCTGACTCAAACATTATTTATAGAATAAATAATTAACAGAACATGTTGGTGTGAGTTAGTCTTTCAAAAATTTTCGAAGAACTATCTGAAAGCAGATTATGAGGTGAGGAAGGGCAAGGAGAGAATAGTAGAAATTGGGGCATGGGAGGCAAGCCTCAGCCGATGGTCACCCAAGGTAGCAGGTGTTAGAGGAGGAAGGAGCAGAAATGGGTAGACACTAGAAAGTGAGATGGAAGGGGACTTAACTGGTTTATTCATTTGACAATAAAACTAAACACCTATTAAGCTAGGCAAAACTCGAAACAAATAAAATCATCACTGCCTGGTATTCAGCTTACTGAGCAAAATGTAGTATCCTATTTCACAGCACAGATCTGATAATTATCAAAATAAAAATGTACACTACGTGTTATGAGAGCCAAGAATAAAGTATCTATCTGGAGGGGTCAGCAAAAACTTTACAGGGAGTATCAGAACTATTAAAGGATGAATTCACTAGGATGAAAAGGAAAGGGACAATTCTGGCAGAGAGAAAAGCTTATACAAAGTGATGGTGTCATGAAAGAGTTTAGTACGTCTAAGAGGAACTTTAAGACTTGATATGGCTGGAGAGCAAGATGCATGTAAGGAAAAAACCAAGATTAACTGGCAAAGGACCAAGAACACGAAAGTCTTTTGTTCACCACACTGAGAATCCACAATTTTTTCTTAATGGTGATGGCGAAAAAATCAGTGAAAGACCTAAAACTATGAGGGACAGAAGCAGATCTGCATTTTAGAAAGATGACCCCAAGAGCTTTAAAGGAGTGCTGTAGCAGCGAGATCAGTCTAACAAATAAATCTAAATGCCCATTATGCTACGCAGAACTCAAAATGAATAAAATCATCACTGCCTGGCTACTGCAACAGGCCAAGTAAAAACTGAAGACAATTTATACCAAGGCATTGTCAGGGACAATACAGCAGTGGGGACAGACAGGAGAGGTACTTAAGAAACAGAACTGACAATACCTAATAATAACCAGTAGTCTCAATTACCTTCTCTTTATTATCAAACCTTTATTCAAGTACTATTTTTTATCATGTCTTCATATTATGATTTCTCATTCATCCTATCCATCCATAAATGCCAAGGAAATCTTTCTGAAACACAATTCTGATCATGCCACTCCCTCATTCAAACTCAAGCTTACAGGAAAAGTCCAAATTCCTTAACATAACACTCAAGTTCCAGTTGGCCAGGGATTCAAAGGCACTTTTAATCTGTCACCACCACTGAATCACCCCTCCCATCTTCCTGAAAGTCCTGCTGCCTGACTCCTTTTCTCCTGTCCAATTGTTTTTAACCACTCTCAACGTGCTGCCCCAGCTCTTCAATCTCAAATTTAGGGATTGCCTGTACTTTTGATTTTGCAATCCTGGGGTACATTTAAATTGAACGTACTGATTCATCCATAATTGAAGCTGGATCAAAGAAATCAGGTTTCAGTTCTGTTCTTTCTCGTCTGTTCTTTGATGGTGGCTAAGGGAAAAAAAAGGAGGGGAGTTGACAATTGCTATTATCTATAAACCAGACAGCAGCTGAAAATATTAAAATCATTAAGTCTTCACGATATGTAACTGTGCAAGTATACTTTACAATATTTTAAATACTGTACATTAAAACTACAGAATGCATAAAAATACAAAAGCAAATCATTCATAGGAAATTATTCTGAAAGATGAAAACTAGAAAACTCATTTTTATTTTACTTAAAAAATGCCATTCTCGGGGCGCCTGGGTGGCTCAGTGGGTTAGGCCACTGCCTTCGGCTCAGGTCATGATCTCAGGGTCCTGGGATCGAGTCCCGCATCAGGCTCTCTGCTCAGCAGCGAGCCTGCTTCCCTTCCTCTCTCTCTGCCTGCCTCTCTGCCTACTTGTGATCTCCGTCTGTCAAATAAATAAATAAAATCTTTAAAAAAAAAAAAAATGCCATTCTCATTTTCCTTTAAAGGTGCCAAATTACACTACTCTGAAGAGAAGCCATATTTAATTATTTCTTCCTTTTAAGGAAAATACAGCAAGGTGCACTATGAAGTACAATCAGAAGACCTCGCTTATATTAAGTCTCAGCTTTACTGCTGCTTCTTAGTTTTGTCTCCTTGGACGGGCTAATTGTCTTAAGTTTCAATATCCTCCACCCTCCTAACCTACTTCACTACGCTGAATGATATATGCAGCAAGATGAAATATGCAGAAGCATTTCATGTATGATAAAGCCCTATTCATATATATATTTAATATGGAAATTTGTCTCAATAATAGGGTAATATCAAGTTACTCATGTATTGTTTTGATAATGGCAAATAAAAGGAAAATAAGGTGGATATGATACCTGGTATAATAGAAAGCAAAATGTATACTTTTAACTTTACATAGTCCTAAATTAATATGAAAATCTACCATCTTAAACTAAGAGTTAATACCCTCTTCAACCTTACCCTCTCCTCAATCCCTTCTCATATACTAAAATACCCGACAACCATTTTTTTTTAAAGATTTTATTTATTTATTTGACAGAGATCACAAGTAGATAGAGAGGCAGGCAGAGAGAGAGAGAGGGAAGCAGGCTCCCTGCTGAGCAGAGAGCCCGATGCGGGACTCGATCCCAGGACCCCGAGATCATGACCTGAGCCGAAGGCAGCGGCTTAACCCACTGAGCCACCCAGGCGCCCCCCGACAACCATTTTATTTAATCTTTTCTGCAAAACTTACTTTGCATGGCAGGTATTTCCTTGAACTTCAACTTAATTTCCAAAGATCTTAAACGAAAATCTGACAGAAATTATTAAAGTTTCTTACCAAGTCTATATCCATGGTGTCGAAATCCATTCCTTCGTTAAGATCTTCAATCCTCCCTTCTGAGGACATCATGACATCTTCAACAATCGGCTCTTCATCATCTTCCATTAGGCTTGTACCACGCCGACTAGAGAAATATAAAAACAAAGTCAAGATCTGAACCAATGTTGTGACTATTAATATACTGGCAGCAACTATGTAGCTCTCTATATTGAAGTGTAATGGAAAATGATGAAATTAAAGGTCAGGGAAAATGATTAGGCATTGAACATGTCATCAATGATGTCAAAACCCCAATGTTCACTTGTCTAAAAATGCTAGGAGCTTTTATTCTACATTACTTCAATATATTTAGCTTGACAGTTCTGATATCCCACATAAAAAGTTCAATGAGAATTTCCCACATGGGAACAGACAAGATACCTCAAATCCTTTTTGAAAGTAGGCAGGGTACAAATTAACAAACAAATATAAAACAGAGACCAAAGAAATGACATTTTCAGAATACATATATTTTCACTAATATTTATTAGTTTTACCCATCATTCATTCATTCACTCAGTACCTAATTTGTACCAGGTACTCACTCACTAACTCACTCACACAGTGCCTACTATATGCCAGGCTTCTTTTATGTCCTATGAATGGGGAAAAAAAAGGTAAGTGAGACATGGTTCCTGCCCTCAAGGAGCTCACAGTCTACTGTGGGAAAACAAAGATAATTGTTACAAAATGTGACAAATATCACAAGAGAAGTATGTATCAAGTGTTATAAAAATTACTGAAAGAAGAGATTAATTCTGCTTCAGGAAAAAATGAGCAACATTTAGGCTGAAACTTGGATTCTGTGTCCTATGAAACTCAAAACTAAGATATATGTGGAAAAGTAAAAATAAAAACTTAACATCAAAAATTCTGTATGTTATCACATAATTTTAAGGCATAAACTCAGGTTTCAAGTTCATAAATTAGCCCAGATCAGCATGAAGGAAGTCAATGTAATAGTGAAACTGAAGGTAACTAGTTGCCCGGTTTGCCCAATACTGCCTTCTTTCCCATTCATTTAACTCTTCTCACCACTACCAAAATAAATTACTTACAATTTAAACAACACAATGTTGAGTTCTTAAAAAAATATAAAGATAGCAAGACATGATGTTTAACCCACACTATCTGAACAAACATGTTGACAATGGTCCCCGTTTTCTAAGAGTTCTGGAGAGTAAATGACAATTTTACTGTATTTGGTAGAGGCAACAATGAAGGAAGTATGTGTACTTTGTGGACCATGTTACAGAAAACCTGAAGTCCATTCTGCATCTCATCTGGAGTGGAAGATATGTGACAGAAACTATAAAAATACAAAGAGATAACTTGGAAGTATTTTCAGTTATAGAACAGATACCATTACAGAAAAATCATTGTAAAACAAAATTTTTTTAAAGTGTCAGACAAAAGACCACTTATGGCACAACAACCAAAAGAATCTTATGGTAATAACTATTTAAATGGGAGAATCTCTTTCAGTCACCTGGGGAAGTTTATCTCTAATGGGAATTAAACTACAAACAAAAGAATAATGATAAATGGTACTGAGTAATGAGATACTATGGAAGATCTTAGGGACTAGCAGAAAATTTTCAGGGGAGAGGTAAGGACCAAATGACTGTATGGTAGAATTCCAGAATGGCTGAACTGGTGACGGGCTGGAAGCTAAAAAATTAGCTTGTTGAATTCGGCATGAAATAAGGATATATTACAGGGAAATGTGGTCACAGAAACAGAGAAGAGGGGACAGACCCAAGTCATAATACAGATGATGACCATATCAGACAAGTTAGGATCCAAATCTATAAATTTAATAGAGTATACTTTATCTGTAGAGGTTCGTAAGACCAGTATAGAAATAACTAAAGCAAATTTTAATAGGTTACCATACATGTGGTAAATAATCATTTCTTAAGAAAAACAGGTGAAATTCTCATCATTTAAAAACCAACAAAATAAAACATAAATTTTAAAAAGGTAACAATTACTATCTTCCAGTATTAAAACATGTGCTACACATTATGTTACAAATATAAAGCTTTTGAACTCAGAACTTAATCAGAATCATGTTTCCTTTTTTGTACTAATCACCAAAAGACTGCTTTTCTGCCATCTCTTCTAGAGCCAAAGCTAATATTCATAAAAATCTCATACAGATTCCAGTAAAAAACAAAGTATTTAAAAGTCAAACTACAATTTTTTGCACTGGACATTTATTCATTCAATGAACATTTAACTTAGCACTTTTTATGTGCCAAGCACCAACAGGCAATGAAGTGGTCCCTGCCCTTGAGGAGCTCACAGTCTAGAAAAGGGACAAATTCATAAACAAATATTAATAATACAATATGGTAAGTGCTATAAGAAATATAAACATACACAGTGTTAATGGGAGCATAGATGACCACAGCTTCACTTAAGGTGACACCTGAGCTTATTCTTTTACAATGATTTTACCAGTTGCCAAGAAATGGGGGATAGGATTCTAAAATGTAGGCAGGGGTCATATTTTGAAGGATCTTGCATGCCATGAGCTAAAGAGTTTGGACTTTATCCTGTAGGCAATTGGGACCATGGGAAGGTTTAAGTCAAAGAGTTACATGACCAGATTCTTATTCTACAATAGTCATTTTTGATGGCAGTGTGAATGATGGAGTGGTGGTGGGGATTGAGGGGAGGAGTTTGGTGAGAGGATAAATGGGAGATTTGAGGGAAGAAAACAAGTTAGAAAGCTAATACAATGGTTCAGATGAGGGATGAGGACCTGAACTAAGCTGGGGAATCAATTAAGATGGAACAAAAGGGGATTTGTAACTATAATTCTGTGTACCAAAATAAACAAGGATTCAAATTTAAACTTTTCCAACAGATCAACCTAAGACTGGTCCTTTAGCTAACTAGTGAATATTTAACTTTCAAAGTTTTCTTCTGTTGGAAAGACCAAATTTTAGTTCCTTGATTATTTCAGCTAACTCCAGAGAGTCTGCTGAAATTTTTAGGCAAGGCACACATCAAAATATGTTAAAATGAATTAGTGAACTTCCTAGACTCAGACAATAAGGCACTCTCACTTACATGGCATGCTGAAGATTAGTTCGTAGTTTAACATAGCTCACTGCTGCTCTCTCCTGCTGTTGCCTTGCTTCCTCGTGTTGTCTTTGAGCTAACATCCATGTTACCTGCGTGCTTCAAGGAGAATTTTATTCTTCTTTTAACTTAACTTTTTTCTATGTAATTAATAAAGTTATAATACAGAAAATCATCAAATGTACTTACTTATAATCCAGAGGAGTTTGATGATGTTCAGTCTGCATGGGATAGACACTCATGAAGCTATCCTCAGGTCGTAATCTTTTGGGCTCTCTCATAATCGTTGAGGTGAGTTGTGGTGTCTGCATCATAACTGGGGTGTGCAGTGTTTGTTCTCTGCTTAACCACATACTGTCACTACTACTGCTTTCTTCAGCTAAAAGAGAAAATTAATCACAATAAAGTTCAGTCACTAACTTGGACTAACCAAATGTTTACTACAACCTGCTCTGGTCAACAAACATCTGGTTACCTTTCATATGCTAGTGCTTGAAACAGGGGGATGGATACCAAGGTATGTAAGGTGCCATTCCTGTCCTTGGAGACAAAGAAAACACAGGCAATGACAACACAGTGTGGTAGTGCTACAAGAGAGGGCAGCACAGGTAGAATGGGAGCAATGAAAAGGATCAGAACCAACTATCCAAAAGTGACTTCTAATTAGTGTAGATACTGTATAAACAGTGACATTTTTCAGGCAGGGAGAAGAACAAAAGCAAAAACGCCGAGGCATGAAACTGCAATGACTGAATCATTATTAATTTGCTGATATTCAGCAGTTTTTGACCTACAAAATTGGCAATTTCATATGGTTCAAACTAAGAGCTTGATATTCCTAGGGTAAGCAGCAAAAGGTAAGGCTGAATAAAAAGACGAATCAATTTACAGAAAGTCTTATAAGCTGTGCTACGGTGATGGGAACTACTGCCGAAGGTTTTATGGAAGGGAAACAAGTGGAAGTTACATGTTTTAGTCAAAAGTGGCAGTGTGGAAGGTGGACTTCAGAACATGAAGACTAACGAGCAAACAGGCCAGTTCAGAGACTAATTGTATAGCCCAGGTGAGTTAGAGGTGGGAACAGGAATGAATATAATGGAAGAATAATTCCTAGTTTACAGGATGCTCGCCAACTCCAAAGGGAGCACAAATCCATATACACATTAAGCACGGGACCAAAAACACCAGATTTCACACCTGCAAAAGCTATTTGTTTTCAAATCTGTAGATGCTGCCATGATTAACAGAAGACAAATTCACATTCAAGTATTACTGAATTCATAGTGATTTTTTTAAAAAGATTTTATTTATTTATTTATTTGAGAGAGAGACAGACAGACAGACAGAGCATGACAGGGGAAAAGGTCAGAGGGAGAAGCAGACTCCCTGTGGATCTGGGAGCCTGATGCGGGACTCGATCCTGAGACTCTGGGATCATAACCTGAACTGAAGGCAGTGGCTTAACCAACTGAGCTACCCGGGTGCCCTCATAGTAATTTTTTTTAAACCACTGATTTGGGAGGTGAAGTTGATAGCACTTGATGACTGACTGAGTATGAGTTTGCAGGAAAACTATTTTATTAGAAGATTATACATGGGCATACAGATGTGTTTTTAAGAAAAGAGTGGACAGGAAAATGTAATAGTACCTAATGACCTGGTGCCAGATAGATTAGACATAAATTTCACAATCTGCAATATACTTATATCAGCCCTTAAGTTCTACTGTGTTTAGGCTCCAATTTTGCCTTCAAAATTGCCCTGAACTAAAAGAAAAAAAAAATGCCCTGAACTGGCCAGTCTGTCAGCATCATTCTTCCTTTTTCTAACTTACTAATGCCCCAATTTCTATGGTTTTCTCCAAAAACTTAAACAAAGAATATGGACTCTTTCTGTAAAAGTTGAACTATCTAGTTTGATAATCTATCTTCAAGATATTATATAAATACCAATTCATTTGTTCTCCATGTAGTCTAAGGAAAAGGAGAAAATTAATGGCCCAGCATAAATCTTCAACAATTAACTATTTGTTCAGATGAGAAATACTTATAGTGATGTGCAGGAAACATCATCTTTTAATCAGGTAACTTTTAGACTTAAATCTAAGGCTGTAGTATTGTAAGTTTATGCAGGGTTTTTTTTTAAAGATTTTATTAATTTATTTGAAAGAGAGACAGCAAAAGAAAAAACACAAATAGGGAAGTGGGAGAGTGGGAGGGAGAAGCTCCCGCTGAGAAGGGAGCCTGATGCAGGACTTGATCACAGGACCTGGGATCCTGACCTGAGCTGAAGGCAGACGCTTAACTGACTGAGCCACCCAGGTGCCCCAGTTTATGCATTTATATTATTGGACAAGAGATATAACCATTACTCTATGGAACAATCAAGTATTGAACATTATATACTTGACAATGGCTGAAGAATTATGTGCCAGTTAGAAAATATGGCCCCCAAATCTTTGACACTCCTCACTTTAAGAGGTGGACAATTATGTCCCATCCCTTTGAAGCTAGGCCCTGATTGCTTGGTCAAGAGAATACAGTGGAAATTATGCTGTACCAGTTTCTGGCCTTAAAAACCATGGGCGCCTGGGTGGCTCAGTGGATTAAGCCACTGCCTTCGGCTCGGGTCATGATCTCAGGGTCCTGGGATTGAGCCCCGCATCAGGCTCTCTGCCCTGCAGGGAGCCTGCTTACTCTTCTCTCTCTGCCTGCCTCTCTGCCTACTTGTGATTTCTCTCTCTGTCAAATAAATAAATAAAATCTTTAAAAAAAAAAAAAAACCTGGCAGCTTCTACTTCTCTTTTCAGACACTTGCTCTTGGGAGCCCAGTCACATGCTGTGAGAAAGCGAAAAGCCATATGGAGAGGTCACATGTAGGTGTTCTGGCAGCAGACAATCCTGCTAAAGCCCAAGCTAATAGCTAGTACCAGATAGTAAAGGTGCCTCCATAGGATTTGTCACCAGCCTTTGAGTCTTCCTAGCTGAGGCATCAGACATCATGTCCCTTAAATGTCCTAAGTTTTGGCATAGTCTGTTATTTAGCAATAACTGAAATTTTAGCAATTATGCTAATTTGCTTAAAAGTTCCAAAGGAGAGGCGCCTGGGTGGTTTAGTCCTTAAGTGTCCACCTTTGGCTCAGGTCATGATCCCAGCACCCTGGGATCGAGGCCTGCATAGGACTCCCTGCTTGGCAGGAAGCCTGCTTTCCCTCTCCCACTTCCCCTGCTCATGTTCCTGCTCATTCTTTCTCTCTCCCTCTCTCACTGTCAAATAAATAAATAAAATCTTTAAAAAAAAAAAGTTCCAAAGGAGAGTGAAAAAGACCCCAAGTCCATTACAAACCAACCCTACAGTGCTAGTTCAAGAGACTGAAATGTCATATTGCATTCCACTTCTAGGATTACAGACAGAAATCTTTATCTCTATCAAGTTCTTCATGATAAATGACCTCTTCCCAGAAATTCAAAAGCCAGAACCTCCCTGAATCTACTGCTCCACACTCAAACTAGATAATCTGATCTCTTAAGTAACAACTAGCTTTATAATGCTGAGCCCATATCCCTATGCATATATAGTATAGCATACTAATTAAAAAACAGAGGTTCCAGAGTGAGACTGCCTAGCCACTGAATAGTTGTGTGACTTTATGTAAGTTACTTAACCTCTTTGTGCTGGTTCTCATCTGAAAAATAAGGACATACCTGAAGAGTTATGAGAACTGAGTTTATGTATATAAAATGATTAAAACACAAACTTACACATAACTGGACACACTGCGCAAGATACTGTTTAACAACACATATCTCAAATGTGAACTTACTGACAATTCAGTTGGTAAATGTAAGGGGTAAGTATAAAGAGAAATGAACCATGTTCTTACTGAGTGCAAGTTGCATGCCTTCAACTACTTTCCGTTTTCCTGTAGATGGTTTTGACTTTTTACTCCGCACAGTTGACCCCCGACTGCTGATTCCACTAATGACTGACATGGTATCATCATCACCACCCGCTAGCAAAGAATTTCGGTAAGACATCAGAGGAAGCCACACATCTTCTCTTCGGAGTGACATCTGAAAGGTCATGAACTTTTCCAAGTAAACATACCTTAAAAAGAAGTAGAAACCTTTGATACATAAAACTGCCACAGCTCTTTCCTCCTTTTTATTTATTCCTCCTAATGATCTTAATGTTCACATGCCATATGGAACATACAATGATTTTATTAGAATTAAACAAAAGTAATTTAGAATGAAATGAAACAAACATTTCCTCAAAGCATATAGTAACAAATAAAGGCTATTAATGTTTTCTCTCCTAATATGCCTCTGTTCTATCTTAATTTTACGGGTCTTCTGATAGAAAAACAAACCCAAGTCATATTTCTAGAAAGAAGACTGATTTAAAATCAATTTGGGTTCTAGTACCAATTCCACCAACCCCTAGCTGTGTAAGTATGGGCACATTACTTCACAATTCAAACTCAGCTTCATCAGTACACTGACGAGCACTTCTGTAGCTGTCAAGAGTCTTCATTAAATGAATATAATCCAGAGCATTTCAGCTTAGTATTTGTCAAGCATCCACTATGTCACTATGTCCCTGGCACTGGGGATTGGTACAAAAATGAGTTAAGATATAGCCTCTATCTGCAAAAGTTTCAGCCTGATGGAAGTCACATATTTGCCCTTGGATGCAAGTATCACAAGGATTCTATGGGTTACATGTAATATAGCAATCAAAATTCAACTAACATTTGTGTGATTACTTATGTGTTAGTCATTTTTCTCTTGGGATCTTTAGTAACTTTATTCTTAAGTCATTTTTCTCATGGGATCTTTAACTTTATTCTTATAATCCTGTGAGGGAGACATTTTCCTTGTTTGACAGATGAGGAAGCAAAAGATAAGAATGAGAAAGCAATATAACTATGATTCAAATCCCAGGCTTCTGACACTAAGAGTTCAGTGCTTTATTGTCTAAATTATGCTTCAAATACACAAACACAATTTTTGTCAACTAACTATAAAAGTGCAACCCAAGTAATCTGTTGTCATAATTATGACTAATTCTAATCAATTCAAAAGCACCAGTTTTGAACACCATTAAAGAGAAAGGATAAGAGGAATTAGTTACAAAGATAATACTTGGTGTGAAGCTCAGTATTTCTTAATTTTATTTCAGCTACACACAGTAGTAAGGTACTCCTCAAAGTGTGGACTTTAAACTGGCTGTCAGTCTAAAAACTGTTACCAATCTGTGACAAGATATGGAGCTTGAGCCAAAATACACTCACTGGTAGAAAGATTTGTAAGTATGTATCTACCACATAGCTTAACTGAACATTCCAGGTAAAGAGCCCTCCCCGATGCTACTTCCCTCTGATGCTATTTGTCCTCTTCCCTGCCACAAAGGCTACCACTAACTTGAACTGATATCCCCACACAAACTTTCATATTTTTAACATATTTTTTTTCTCAGTTTTCGATTTAAATTCCAGTTAGTTAAACATACAGTGTAACATTAGTTTCAGGTTTAGAATTTAGGGACTCAACACTTCCACAGAACATCCAGGGCTCATCACAAGTGCCCTCCGTAAGACCTATTTAACCCATCCCCTCAACCACCTCCCCTCAAGTAACCATTAGTTTGTTCTCTATAGTAAAGTCTATTTCTTGGTTTGCCTCATTTCCTCCTATGTTTGTTTTCTTTCTTAAATTTCACATGAGTGAAATCACAATATATTTTTAATATATATTTGTCTATAAACATTATTGAACAGTTTTATACTTTGCTTTTGGTACTCAACATTATGTTTTAAAAATCTAACCATTTTTGGAAGAGTGGCATCAGCTAATGTCATGGTGTTAATAATTTTCCAACATGTAAGTCTATCAAATCAACATGTTGTTCACCTTAAAATTATACAATGTTATATAGGTCAACCATATTTCAGTAAACTTAGGGAAAAACTTTTTTTTTTAATATTTTATTTATCTGACAGAGAGAAATCACAACTAGGCAGAGAAGCAGGCGGAGAGAGAGGAGGAAGCAGGCTCCCCGCGGAGCAGAGAGCCCGATGCGGGGCTCGATCCCAGGACCCTGGGATCATGACCTGAGCCGAAGGCAGAGGCTTTAACCCACTGAGCCACCCAGGCGCCCCTACTTAGGGAAAACCTTTTAAAGATGAATAAGATCTGAGGATATAACATGACTGTAATTGATGATGCTGTATTATTATAACTGCATAATTGAAATTTGCTAAAAGAGAGCTTAAGTGTTCTCAAAAAAAGCCAGGGTAAGTATGTGAGGTTTTGGATGTGTTAATAACTTGATCAGGGGGATCCTCTCATAATATATACATATATGAAATATCATATTGTATACTTTAAATATATTATAATTTTATTTGTCAATTATACCACAATAAAGCTGGAAAAATTTTTTTAACATTTTAAAAACAGAATAATCAATTTGGATGTGTGAATCTTATTTCAAAGCCAATTCAATCAAACTGTAGAAATAAAAGTCATTTATGACATGAAACTACCACAAATTTGAAGAATGACTCAGTGTTTAAAAACATTAAGGAATTATATTTACTTTGGAAAAAACCTAACCATTTTGACTGCTCATGATATTCCACTGTACAAAACTCTATTGATCTCGGGGCACCTGGGTGGTTCAGTGGGTTAAAGCCTCTGCCTTCGGCTCAGGTCATGATCCCAGGGTCCTGGGATGGAGCCCCGCATCAGGCTCTCTGCTCGGCAGGGAGCCTACTTCCCCCTTTCTCTCTCTGCCTGCCTCTGCCTACTTGTGATCTCTGTCAAATAAATTAATAAATAAATAAACTCTTAAAAAAAAAACCTCCATTGATCTCATTTTCTAATTGACAGATGTTGTTTTGGGGTTTCCTCTATCCAGACAACACAATGGTCAAATTCTTTTATGGTTCTCCATGTACTCACATGTAAGAGTTCCTCTAGGGTATCTACCTATGAACAAAATCACCGGATCATGAGATAGGGAGAATCTTAAACTTTACTAGACATTGCCAAATAGCTCCACAAAGTGGTCTTATACAAATTTATAGTCACCAACAATGTGTAAAAGTTTCTTGCTGGGGCACCTGGGTGGCTCAGTGGGTTAAGCCTCTACCTCAGCTCAGGTCATGATCTCAGAGTCCTGGGCTGGAGCCCTGCATCAGGCTCTCTGCTCAGCAGGGAGCCTGCTTCCCCTTCTCTCTCTGCCTACTTGTGATCTCTCTCTCTCTGTCAAATAAATAAAATTAAATTAAATTTAAAAATAAATAAAAGTTTCTTGCTGCACATCTTTGGCAACACATCAGACTATCAAGATGCCTTAACTTTTGCTAATCCGCTAGGCGAGAAATGGTTTTTCATTGTTTTAATTTATATTTCTCTGATTAACAGTGTTAACATTAATTCTTTTAACATTAATTCTTAATTGGGATAATTTATATATAATAAAATGCATAAAATGCACGGAACCTAAGAGTACAGTTGGGTCATTTTGCAAATAAATGCAGTAATGTAATCCACACACCTATCAAGATAAAGAATATTCCTACAAAGCGCCTTATGTTCCTTTTCCCATTCAATATCCCCAAACTTAAAGTATCCACTATTGTGATTTCTATCACCTGAGATTAGTTTTGTCTGCTTCAGAATTTCATGTAAAATGTATACAGTCTTTAAATGCAAAATATTGGTAGACTTTCAGAAGCAGTACATATACTAGGAGTTATTTGTATTCTCCTGCCCTTTTATACCTCAAACAGGAGAGTGAATTTTGAGTTTAATTCCATTAGCTAGGTTCTCTTAGAACGTAAGTCACCATTTTAGGATATTGCACTAGAAAAGTATTCTAACTGGTCTGCTGAGGATAGGACCAGTAGTTAAAGCAAAAAAGATAAAAAGGAAACCTACTTTCCAGGGTACTCACAGCTCAGCACATAGACTAAGATGCTCCTGGATGAATTACCAATATTACTGTCTGTTAAAGGTTCCCTCCTTTGTTAGACTAAGTGAAGAATGCAGATAAGGATACATAAAGCATTCAAGTTACACCTCTAAAGCCACAACTACACTGTGAGGGGAACACACAGAATTAAAAAGGAGTATTATGCATAAGATATAGTTATAATCCTTAAATCATAAATTTTCTGAAGCATAATTTTTTGTGCATTAATGTAATCCTGAATTCTAACCTGTGTGTGCATGCAGAAAAGAGAAAAACCAAATATAACAATTCATCTTTAAGAATTTCAAAACAAAATTAAATACAATTATTTTTAGCAAATACATACACCGTTCTTTTGTCTTGTCTGAGTAGTTTAGAAGAAAATTCACTCAAAATATCAAGAAATGCCAAATTTAAAGGTGGATGGCTCTCTCCTTGTGGGTTAGGTTCTTTAAAAGCAAATTCTATGCCATCTCTGCAACAGTAACAAAGAGACAAACATTAAAAGAGATTACAATACAAATTTGGTAACTTAGGAAATTTCTCTCTACAGTTTTATTCCACTAAGATATTCCTCTGCCATGTATTTAATCTGAGGAATAAAGGGAATAAGGAGGCTTAGTGTGAGAATGAGCAAATATATTTACATTTTATGTCACTATTACTTTAAAACAAAACAGAAACACAGAGGTACACACATACACACAGAAGCCTTTACTCTGAATGTGGTTTGGTATATCTACTTTCCTTCCTTGGTTCTCTTCTCCACAGAAAATAGCCCAAATTCTCTCATGTAATGATCAATACATTTTCTGTATTTTTCAAGACATAAAAAGGAAAACTAACTTAAAAATAATTATTAAAAACTATTTGTAGTGACCCATGTAAGAGTAAACTTAAAACTTAAACTTTACTCGGGGCCTATTTTAACTATAGTTACTTAATAATAAATACCTCTAATCAAGACAGCCACCCAATAGTATATTCTTATACAATACTGAAAATGTAACTGTGTTAAAAAAAAAAAAAACAATCCAGATGATACTGGAAAGAAGGAAAGTTATGACATGAAGAAAACAATATATTACCTTCCCAAAATAATCACTAATCACTACATGTATGGTTCTTAAATATTACCTACTATCATCCAATGTATTAAGAGGCATAAAAAGGAATTTGAGACTTTCATAGCAAAGTGAAAGGAGAGAGTAAACTGAAGTTGGGGAAGGCATGGAACTAACTTAAAGAGCAGAAAAACATCTGCAGAGAGACAATTAACACTTTTATAATTAAGTAAGGAGAATGGGAAGCCTAGGTGGCTCAGTTGATTAAGCGTCTGCCTTTGGCTCAGATCATGATCCCAGGGTCCTGGGATGAGTCCCACATTGGGCTCCTTGGTCAGCAGGAAGCCTGCTTCTTTCTCTCTCTCTCTGATAAATAAATAAATAAATAAATAAAATCTTTTAAAAAAATAAGTCAGGAGTAAAAGAGACACAAGTCAAACAAGAGAGCTTTCATAAAATTGGTTTGCTCAGAGGCTAAGCTCTTCATCCAGAATTAAGAAATTATCTATCTGTGTGTTGGTTATGTTAAAACTCTAAAATATGCTCATTATGTGAAAGTATGATTATCAGTAAATTACATGCCCCAAATAAAATCAGATCATTTCCAGTACTGATAAGGCAAAGAATATATGTAGACAGAAAGGTGGCTGTGGCTCAAAACATGAGAAAAGGTCACTACAAAATAGAAAACAGGGGGCGCCTGGGTGGCTCAGTGGGTTAAGCCTCTGCCTTCAGCTCAGGTCGTGATCTCAGGGTCCTGGGATTGAGCCCCGCATCGGGGTCTCTGCTTAGCAGGGAGCCTGCTTCCCCCTCTCTCTCTGCCTACTTGTGACCTCTCTCTCTGTCAAATAAATAAATAAAATCTTAAAAAAAAAAAAAAGAACCAGAAAGAGAAAAACTGCATCAAGTCTCAAGAATTTCTCTACCTAGCAGTGAGATTATAATAAAAGCTATTAAAAGAGATTTTATAATACTGATGAATGTGTTTTTCTTCACATAATTTATAAAGATTTTGTATTGCTTTAATTAAAGCAAAGACTTCCTATAAAAGAAGTTTTAGTCCCAACACATGTGTTAATGGAGATAGCATTATTACTGGTTCTCAAGAAAGGATATATGCCACAGATTTGAAAAAAAAATAACGCATCAACTGAGTTTGGTTATTCTAAACAAAAGAAGAAAATACAAAAAAAAAATTCATGATTAAAAAACAGGAGAGCTGAATAAAATATTTGGAGATTACTTGTGTAGCATAGCAATGGCCTCTCTTGTTTTCAATTGATCGAGTCCAAAAGTTAATGCAAAACGTCGAGCAAGCTCTTTTATGCCGCTAAATGTTGAGGACGATCTATCAAAATTATAGCCGTTTTCTTGTATCATTTCATTAAAAAGCTATTTGGAAAAAAAGAAAGCATGTTAAAGAAGTTTTGTTATAATTACAGATTACTAACATCTTTTAAGATCCCATATTCTCTACTTTAAAATATAGTAGATGCTCATAAATGAGGCATTTCATTTTATTCTAAAACATGGATTTTTAAAAATCCCATGATACAAATGAACAAAAACATAGTCCTTTATATATTCAGACCAGAGGTAGTTACGGACATTATACACTCTTAAGGTTATGGCACAACTCTGTTCTGCCGGTGTTAACTGGATCTTAAAACAGCATATAAAAACATAAAGAAAAAGGAAACCCATTCAATTATTAGGCAACTATGCTGTTACTCTACATTTACATAATCCATTTTCACATCAAGAACTTCTATCATAAATAAGCGCAACAAAATACAATTTTTCAACTACCAAAGGACCAAGGTTTTTAACAGACAATGGCTACTACTGCTAAGAATATTATACAATGAGCACTCTGACCTGGTAGATACAAAAACTGATATAACCTTTCTACGGGGGAATCTGTACTGAAAAACTGAGATAACCTTTCTACGGGGGAATCTGTACTGAAAGCTGTAAAATTCTAATGTCCTTTGACTAAGCAATTCTAATTACTGGCCTTTATTCAAAGGAATTATAATAGTATTTGTGCACGATACATAGGTACAAAAATGTTTTAGTGTTATTTAGTGTTATTTGTAATGGCAAGGATGGTAAAAGACCTCAACACTGAACAAGAGATCTTGGTTAAATTATGGTCCCTCTATAAAATGAAATACTATACAGTCATTAAAAATGCTCTGGGAGTATTTAATGGCATGAAGGTAGTATGGTTTTATAACATGAAAAATTCAGGCTTGCAAAATAGCATGCCCAATATGGTTTAGTTTTTATAAAACTTAAGATTTCATATAGACATAAAAAAAGACTAAGAAGGCTATTAAAAACTAAAAATGTATTTGTTAAGTGAAAAACAAGAATAAGTTGTATTTTTTTCTAGTTCCTGTATTTTCTAAACGTTCTACAGCGAAAAGCTATTATTTTATAGGAAAAGACTTAAATGTTACCTTTCAAAACCTTTTAAATCTTATTAACTTTAATTAGGAGTATCTAAATATGCAAACGGGACTAAGAGATTTAACACCTAGATTTCTTAAAAACAAGAAAACTTATCACATTGAAATAGGTTATATTCTGCATGGTCTCCAAAGACAGAAGTATATTAAGCATATGATTTTTATGCAACTAAACCTACCTCACCACTGTCAAAATGAAAATGAGTATTGCAGTTTGATTATTAAGATTGATAAATGGTCATCAAAATAAATATGAAAATGAAAAAAAGTAAAATTCACTTGAACCTTACCAGAGCAAGTTAGCCACAGCTAAAATTTTGGTGATTATTTTTCCAGATAGATATACAGATAAGTACAATTTCATAGGGATGCTATACTATAATCTTTTAAATTTTATTCTCAAACTATGTGTTGTGATCTTTACATATTAGTAAATACAGATCTACATTAATTTTAGGTGCTAAACGATAACCAATGCAGAGATACACTACACAATACATTAATCTAATATCCTCTTGATGGACAAATGTTTCTAATGTCTTGCTATTATAAACACTGTTGCCATGTGCAATATGGTATACCCCTTTTCGGAAACTTGATCTATTACCACCTTGGATAAAATTTTAAAAGCAGAACTGCTGCCACAAATGGCAAACACATTATAAATTTTAACATATACTGCCAAACTGCCTACCAAGGTTCTACCAACACATAGTGCTGACGGTACTATTCCCCCTCCCCCCCACAAACATTAGATAGCTGTTACGTTTTGCTAATCTTACCAGTCTGAAAGCAAAAAATAATCTTGCTTACAGTGTCTACTACTGAGATTGAAAATCTTATATTTCTATTTTTATGAACTGTTCTATTGCATCCTTTGCCCAGTTTCCTACTTGTTATCTTGAAAAGTATTAGGTATTAATTATGTTTGCCTAAAGTTGATCCTCTTCATATCTTACCTGCTGCAAACTGAGAATGAGGGTCTTTGCACACTGAATTTTGTCTATCTGCCTTGTTTTACTCATTGTTTCTTTGATGATATCTCCATAGTCATTATAATACTAGAAAAAAAATTTGTACAAATTAGAACTTTATTTCTTAAAACTCCTGGACAGTAAGACTAGTTTTATGTTCGTCATATGAGTAGTATATATTACAAAATTTGTATTTGGCTAAAATTATGCATTCAAACAGAGAAAAGAATGTTACTGAAACTTGAAGATAATTTCTAAGCATATTAATCCCTAACACCAATAAATTCCAAAATAGACAGTTGAGATCCAATCACCTTAAGCTTCAGACCAGTTTTAAGGAGGTGTGGAGTAAAATAATAATCAGGCTCTACACACTTTCAAAAGTAACAAAAAGGACATAAAGTTCTTCTGCTCTTTGTGAACTATTAAGACAATGAATATAATCGTTACTTTTATAACTTTTTCATTGTTAACTGGCATGTAGATCATGTGCCATTTCCAACTTTGTTAATTTGGCTTATAGAAACTAACAGCCTGGGGCCCCTGGGTGGCTCAGTCATTAAGTGGCTGCCTTCCGCTTGAGTCATGATCCCAGGGTCCTGGGATCAAGCCCCGCATCAGGCGCTGAGCAGAAAGCCTGCTTGTCCCTCTCCCGCTCCCACTGCTTGTATTTCCTCTCTCAATGTCTCTCTCTGTCAAACAAACATACAAAAAGAAGAAGAAGAAGAAACAGCCTGTTAACACTTAAAAGAAAACTCACTGTGTGTCGACATTTATGTTGTCCCATTATAATCTAAGACCTTGTTTCAAAATGAATACATAACAACACTCAGAGATAACAGGATAACCATGCCCTTAAGACTAATAAAATTGACTTTATAGGGGCGCCTGGGTGGCTCAGTGGGTTGAAGCCTCTGCCTTCGGCTCAGGTCATGATCCCAGGGTCCTGGATCAAGCCCCGCTTGGGCTCTCTGCTCAGCAGGGAGCCTGCTTCCTCCTCTCTGCCTACTTGTGATTTCTGTCAAGTAAATTTAAAAAAAAATTGACTTTATAATACATAAGCCTAGAAAGTTTAAAACTTGCAAAACAACTTCACAAACCTTAGTTTTTTTCTTAAAAATCTAAAAATGGTAATGCCAAATAACTTAAGTCCCAAAGTAATTTATGATGATGTTAGAGTTCTATCATGTAGCAAAATATTTCAAAGAGAGAATTCATTAATTAGGTTTTTGACAAATTTATTACATATTTATCTGGTGATAGCAAAGACTTAAAAAAGTTTATATTTATAATTAGTTTTTCTTTAATCCTTTCTCAAGTAAATATTTCATTAGTATAATTAGTAATATCTTTTCTACTACCACTTAAATATTAGAGAATCTCACAGGTACTTATGAAGACTGTGAATAAGACACAGTGAATCAAATCAGATTTTCAAAGCCTAAAGGAATCTTAGTTATCACAGTGGAACAGATGAAGAAAGGCAGGACACAAAAGGTACTGAATTACTCAAGGTCAGGAGCTACATGTAACCAAGGCAAAACTACAGCAGCTGGATCCTAGAACAATACCATCCTGTTGTCTTAAACTACACCACAGAGATAAATTCTAACAGTGATAGTTAACCCAAAACATTTCCAATATTCTAAATGAAGTGAACTCAATAAACTCAAAATGTCCTTAATAGAAGACTAGAAATATGAAGCAATATTAGGAAAAATGTTAAATTTTAAAAGAAATTTATTTTATGCTAGAAAAGTAATTTACTATTTAAAAAATTCAAAGGCAATCAGAAATAAAAGCCAGTGTTACATTCATTTTGTTTAAGCATTATAAAAAATAAGTTGCTGTCTATTTTCCAACTTTACCTTCATATACTGCTTGAAGATATCTGCAGCAGTATTCATCTCCACCACAGTATATACAATTAGCTTACAAAACGCTGCAAGTAAATTTCTCCTCTTGTGCAGAGCTTCAATTTTACTGGCTTCATCCTCCTGCTGACCATCTGGGAAAAAAAGTTACAAACATTAAGCCATCTGTATTTTACTTAAGCCATATGTATTTTTTAATTCTTACCATAAAATACCTTTATTTTCAAGAATTTGAAAAATACAGTGAACACATCCAAATAAAATAACAATTATAATCCCTCCTAATATCTCAGTGAATGACCAGTCCATTAATCCCAATACACAAAATTTTTGCGAACTCAAATAGTAAGCATAAGGCTGCTTATTGAACATGTAACAGGAACCATTTGAGTGAGTCAGAGAACTGATGTTTAGTGAAGTCAGGCTAAGCCTGCCTAAGGCATTCATCCACCTCCCTAATAGGATCACTTGCCAATGAGATCTGCATATTCAATGTTCACTGTTTAAGGCCATTGGGGGCTGGGGGTGGCCAACCTCAGAAATTCTCCTACCCCTTCTAAGGATGACCCCAACCCACCTGAGCCCCAAGTCTCACTGACACATACTTACTTTATATATATTACATATACTCAGTAAGTCTGACCTAGGAACTATTCTGTCTTTTTAAGATAACTTCATATGTTTCTGCTCTGACCCATTATGTGAGATGTTGACATTCAGATTTATCACGGAAATAGGCTTATTTCCAACTTTGTAGTCAAGGAAGCCGGACTACAGCTTCCAAGTACTGCCAAAAGATTATTTCTGATTATTTGATATTGCAAACAAAATTGTGATGAAGTCTTTTATACAAAAAGCTATGTAAAGAACTTTCCTCTGAACAAACTTTACCAACAAAATTCCTTATTAAAAGCTACTTTATTCTGATTTACTTTTCTTTGGTTACCAGTGAAGTTCAAGGTTTTTGTGCATTTATTAGCCATTTATATTTCCTCCTTTGTGAACTGTAGGTGTATACTCTGTCAGGTCTTCAATATAAGGTTCCCAATATCAAAAAAATAGTTTGTAAAACAGGAATGTTCTTTAAAACAAATGTTTATTTTACCCTACCTCTGATAATCTTCAATAACTGCTAGTAAGTTAAAACCAAATTCTGAGACTAGGAATTTAAGATAGACCATAAGAAAAAGTTTTATCACAAGTGCATATTCCAGAATCCCAAAGACATTTGCTTAGAAACCTAAAATGTCTTGTTTATTCTTTCAGAAAATTACCCTGAACATAATAAACTTTTTGTAATTGTCTCCATGATTATAATGGATTTCTATACAATACTGTTTCTAATCACTGTTCAGTACTACTCTCAGGAAGTACACATATGTAGAGGTTCTCCCCTACAGACTAAATTACCCAGATATTAATTACCGAGTTTTTGAGCTCTAATTTTCACTTTTTTCGCCTTTTTCTTTTAAGGTAGGAGTGTGTGTGTGTGTGTCAGAGTGTGTGTGTGTGTTAATCTCTACAACCCAACATGGGGCTTGTACTCACAACCCTGAAATCGAGAGTTGCATGCTCTTCTGAATGAGCCAGTCAAGACACTCTAGGGTTTTTTTCACTTCTCATCAAAAACTAGCCACCTTTTATCTTGTGAAGATTAAAGAATGTTAGAGAAGTATATAGCATACTGGGCCTTTCATGTATGTCAATTGCCTTTATTATTCTGTGATATCAGTGCCTCTAGAAGCATTCTCTTCCTCACCTACTGTACATGGGCTAACAAATCAAATAAAATAACCATGGGTCTACAACACCAGGGGTTAGATGAGAATGAAAACCAATGGAAACTCACCGTGCTGGTGGGAGAATAAAACAATACAACCACTCTGGAGAATATTTTCACAACATGTGGTCAAATTTAAGATGAACAAAGACTATATAATCTGGCAATTACACTCTTAGGTATGCACTAGAAAAGCATTTGCACATGTGCTCAAGCCAGTAAGTTTAAGAACATTTATTGTACACTATTTATATAATAGGGAAGAAATTGGATAAAGTAGTCGTGCCTGGGTGACTCAGTTGGTTAAGCATCAAACTTGATTTCAGCTCAGGTCATGGTCTCACAGTCATGGAATTGAGCCCCACTGAGCACAACGGGGCTCTGCACTCAGTGAAAAATCTTCTTCAGATTTTTTCACTTTCCTCCTCTGCCCCTCCCTGCTCATGTTCTCTCTAAAATGAATAAATAAAATCTTTTTTAAAAAGGGTAAAAGTGGGGCGCCTAGGTGGCTCAGTCAATTAAGCGTCTGCCTTCAGCTCAGGTGGATCCAGCCCCATATCAGGCTCCCTGCTGAGCAGGGAGCCTGCTTCTCCCTCTCCCCTGCTTGTGTTCTCTTGCTCTCTGTCAAATAAATAAAATCTTTTTATAAGAAAAAGAATAAAAAAAGTAGGGTTAATTCATATTACATAATAATTCAGTAGTCAAGATGAATAAGCTCTAACCATATGTCAACACTGACAAATTTCAAAAATGTTAACGCAAAAAAGCAAGATGCAAAATAAAATATTCAACATAATACCATTTATATGGGAGCTAGCAACAGAAAATAAACTATGTATTGTTAACAGATACATAAACTCCTGGTATAGTAAAATTAAAATGCAAAGGCATGATAACACCAATGCAGGATAGCAGTTATCCCCAGGGAAAAATAATAGGATTGGACAGGGATACAACTGAGGGTTTCTTCTGTATCTATACTTTACTCCCCCTCTAAAAAAATTGCTAACAAACAACAAAATTTGACAAATGCTGGTGGCAGATATGGACAAAATGTTATATTTTACATTTTTCAAAAAAAACTGGAATACATTTCATTTTTAAATAGGGGGAAAAAACGTCCAAGAAGGTAAGACTGAGCATAATTTAAAGAAGCTCCCAGAAAATTCAGAAGTATTGGAGAGCTTATTCTCTTTCTAGTTCTATGGTGTAATTGAAGCAGAGACAGTCCCCCAACTATAACAAAAGGATTATAAAAGAAAACTGATTTTGTATCAATTTTTGGAATGCAGCTAGGCTTTCCCAAGAAGTTTTAAAAACTCCTACTCGTCTTTTAGGATCCAACCCAGATGCTAGCTTATTTCAATGTTTTGACTGCCAGACCAGTTAAACGGTCCTCTACATGACCACAACAATGTGAACATGCTCCTATTACTTATCAAACCGCATTGTAATTATTTGTTTTTAGGTATTTTTTGCACTTGAATTTTTTTTGAAGATTTTATTTACTTATTTAACAGACAAAGATCACAAGCAGGCAGAGAGGGGGAAACAGGCTCCCTGCTGAGCAGAGAGCCCCAGCCCCCTGGGATCATGACCTGAGCTGGAGGCAGAGGCTTAACCCATTGAGCCACCCAGTCGCCCCTGCACTTGAATTCTTAAAGGAACTGTCTCATTTTTTGATATCCACAACATTACTTCCTGACCAACAAATGTCAAATAAATGTTAAAAATAAAAGTGTAACTAAACCATCAACAAGTTCTTAATGAAAATAAACTACAAGCCATTTCTAAAATTGTATGTATTTAGAATCTGATTTGCAGGGGTATGTTAGTATATGTATGGAGATTCATATATACTGATGTGTTTTTTTTTTTTTAATATTTTATTTATTTATTTGACAGAGAGAGAGGTCACAAGTAGGCAGAGAGGCAGGCAGAGAGAGAGGGAGAAACAGGCTCCCCACTGAGCAGAGAGCCCGATGTGGGGCTCGATCCCAGGACCCTGAGATCATGACCCGAGCCGAAGGCAGAGGCTTAAACCACTGAGCCACCCAGGCGCCCCCTGATGTTTTATTTTTTTAAAAGATTGTATTTATCTACTTATTTGTCTGTTTACCAGAGAGAGCGAGCACAAGTAGAGGGAGCAGCAGGCAGAGGGAGAAGCAGATTCCCCGCTGAGCAAGGAGCCCAATGTGGAACTCGATCCCAGGAACCTGGAATCACGACCTGAGCCAAAGGCAGATGCTTAATTGACTGAGACACCCAGGTGTCCCTATAATGATGTTATACTGTCCTTCAAGTATAACTTCAAATTAAGACCAAACCCAGAAAGAAAATACCCAACACTTTTTTCGGTGACCTCTTATTCAAGTAAGACATCTGTTGTATGTAATTGGGGTAGAAAGAGTAACTTACCACTAGGGAAGACTGGTGAGGTTATTTTCCTGTGAACATTCTATACTGTCCCAGACATTTACAGAACAATTTCAAACATCTTCTAACATTGAGAAATTACAAAGTTTAATAACCCCCTCAAAATATGAAAACCTGTGTTACAAAAGTATACAACAAAAGGGGAAGAGGGAGTAAATTTTACTGAGTACCTACTTCATACCCAGGCACTGCACAAGTCACTTTCCTCAATTAATTCAGACAGTTCTGTAAGGTAGCTACAAATTAGAAAAACAAGCTTGGGCTAGTGAGAACCAAAGATCTGACTCCAAAGATTATGCCCTGAGATATCACCATGTTTTTAGAATATTACAAAAATTAATATAAATGTGCTGGAACATGCACTGGTGTTTAATGTTTTCAGAATAAAATATCAAATAGGATCACACTTTACATCACTGTTACTTAAATTTATGGTGGATGCAAAGACTTAACAAAAAGATGCCAACAAAATTACCTGCGCTGTTGTTATCATCATCCTGTTCAATGAAGACATGATCCAGAATGAAGCTGAGTAACTCAGACTGCAATGAAGAATCAGGGGTGTAAACTAATGGCTCTAACATGTCGCGCCCTCCTGACATAATTTGATGGCTGAAGATCATCAGAATATCACATAGAATAGTGAAGGCCTATTAAAAAAAAAAAGTACAGCATGCTATAATCCAAGGTTTTTCACCAACTGCCACAAGTAACATATATTTAACACAGAAACAGAATCCAACTTCTAAGAAAAATCAGTGTATAGTATTTTCTTAAGTTTTTAAAGCTGAGGAATAAAATTGCTGTAAAAATGATTTCTAGTATTTGCAATCATGCTTTACTAACTATAAAGTAATTTCATTAAGTATTATTTTCAGCAACGTTAAGTGACTTGTACACAATATGTTAACACTACCAAAACATGCAATCAGGACTCAACCTCAGGTTTTCTGACTCCAAAACCCACTCTCCACTATATGACAATACCTCGTAGTATATACATCCCTAAATAGAGAATAACATAAACTTGGTACCATTCCTTTCCTCTATGAGACAAAAACATACCAAGGAGATCAACTATCTCCCAGAAGAGAGATCACAAAGTCCTTGGTACTTTTTAAGCACTCTCATTCTCAATTGTAACAATTGTAGCGATTAAGTAGGAAAAAAAACCACAACAAACTACGTGCCTGCTTAGGTACTCATCAGACCAATCCAATAATATCATAATAAACATAAATCCAAAGTTGTATCTCAAGAAGCTTATAAAAAAAAAAGAAGCTTATAAAAACTCTGCCAGGAGTTTTAAATCGATTCAAACACTGGTAAAAGTATTCAGAAGAAAATTGGAAATTTTTAATTATCTGTTGGGAACGGGTAACAAAAATAGAATTTGGCAGTCACAAAGTCCACAGCGAATTACATTAAAGGAATTACATTTAAATTACTGCTAAGACAGGTAACACAGAGCACAAAGCGGATCTCAATAATGTTTTCATCTTCTTGGAACTAACCACATTTACTTCTTTCTCTTTTACTTTATGCTTTTACTTCTTTAAGTTTTTCCTCATTTTACTATGATAGTAGTCATTTACACCCATCAGGATATCTGAGTACAAAAACTTTTGCAACATACGTAAGAAAAAAAGAGTGATAAGCATGGTGATACTGACTAAAAAGGTAAACTGGCAGGTCAAGTGAATTGACCAGGACATATTTCTGGAAGCTGTTAGGAAGACTGACATACAAGATATTTCATGACCAAATAATTAATTGCCAAGGCCTGAAAAACAGATTAAATATGAGGTACATATGATAACCCATAAGAAATTGTGTTAACACTTTAATAGGGAATATTATGCTGAATATCTTGGTGGCATATGAAAACAAAGAGGAATACTTCATGTTATTAATTCTGGATCAATGTATACCTCATTAAAATCTATCCTAAGAGTTTAACTCTAGGGGCGCCTGAGTGGCTCAGTGGGTTAAAGCTCTGCCTTCGGCTCGGGTCATGATCTCAGGGTCCTGGGATCAAGGCCCACATCCGGCTCTCTGCTCAGCAGGGAGCCTGCTTCCTCCTCCCTCGGTCTCTCTCTCTGCTTGCCTCTCTGCCTACTTGTGATCTCTGTCTGTCAAATAGATAAATAAAATCTTAAAAAAACAAAGAGTTTAACTCTAAATTGAATTTACTATCTATGGAAATTTTTGTTCCTTTCATGTGAACTATACAGATGAAAATTAAATTTCCAAATCCTTTACTGCTACAATTCAAAACTACATAGTAAACACTGGAGAATTGGGCAATGTAGTAATTATAGGGATATACTTCATACTTTTTCAAGAAAAATGTGGAAATCAGTTACTGGATCTTGGCCATCTAGTATCTTCTAATTTATTTATGCCCAAGCATACAGGTATGGGAGTGAAAAATGGGAGTTGGAAGAAGAAAAATAAAATTAACAGTGGGATAGTGAACGTGAATTTTTAACTATAAAACTCTAAATGTATTTCACTGAAATCAGTTTTGATACTTTAAAATAAAATACAGACAACTGACAATCACAAAGGTTGAAGGAGTTTACTAATCGCTTTATAGCTGGATAACCATATCTGACCTGCTTTCATAGTAGCTTTAAGAAGGATGGGACTGGAAGAAGACTATGCTAAGTGAAATAAGTCAAGCAGAGAGAGTCAAGTATCGTATGGTTTCACTTACTTGTGGCGCATAAGGAGTAACATGGAGGATAATGGGAGATGGAGCAGAGAAGTGAGTTGGGGGAAATTGGAGGGAGAGACAAACCATGAGAGACTGTGGACTCTGAGAAACAAACTGAGGGTTTGGAGGGGAGGGGGCGGGGGGTTGGGTGATCCTGGTTGTGGGTATTATGGAGGGCACATACTGCATAGAGCACTGAGTGTGATGCATAAACAACGAACGCTGGAACACTGAAAAGAAATAAAATAAAATAAAATGGAAAAAAAAGAAGTATACCCTAATTTAAAATAAGTAGTGACCCCAAAAATTTAAAAATAAAAATAAACAAACAGTATCCAACATATGACTGGTGGGGCTCTCCCCCAATATGCAAAGGTTAAGCAGAATGAAATGGTCAAAAAAAAAAAACCCTGAAATCACCATAACCACTTGACTGTATCATTATTAATATTTCTTATGATTATAAAAATGTCTTCTCCATAGAAGCATTTAAAAAGCAAATGTACAAAAAGCTTAATCCTCTATTAGGGAATTAAAACTAAATAGCTCTCAGTCCCAGGATTAGAATTCATTTTACAGATGGGAAAACTACCTGTGACAGCAGTTAACAATGTATTTCCACAATGAGAGCATATGAAGTAAGAAGATAACACTCTGAAGGCAGGGAAATGATTAAAATTTTTATTTCAGACAAAGTCCACACAACACAAAAATAATGTACACAGTCAGGATGGGCAGGAATGTCAGTATCTATCTGATAATATTCTCAGAGATGACAAAACCATGTCTCAGAGATGACAAAAACCCGTTCCCCTCCCTGAGGCATACTTGCACTTGTTAAGTTCAAGAATAACTTATGTAATTTCATACATCTAATTTGTATATATGGGCCTCTTTACCAAGTCATAAATAATAACATAGAATAATTTCAATGAAGGTAATCTATAATACAATCTATAAACTCCATATGAAATTATTAATCTGTTTGACTATCATATACATGGACAGATATAAGACATTTCTGCTTTGCTCAACCTCAGTATTACTTAAGTTTTCTATATTATTTCAGATATTTATTAAGGGTTGCTTACAAAAGATGGCTAGCTACAGTAATTACTAACCTGTTCCTTAACAGTAGTATTCACGTTGGTCAGGTAATGCTGACATATCTGACAGAAAACCCTCATCTGTTTCTTTAAACGCAGCAAGTCCTCCTTAAAAAATTTAACATGAATAAAAAAAATTTAACATGAACAATTGTATAAAAACCTCATTTAGTACTTAACATGCTTCAAATTACACAAAATATTATCATATATTTAACTATATTTACTCTGCTTATACATTAAATTCTTCTTTACTATTCATAAGAAAGAAAAAAAAAGAAATTAGACCATTTTTTTAAAAAAACAGCAACAAACTACAGCCTTAAAAATAACAGGTATATTAGTGCATATCCGAAGTGGTCTGGGTCCTTTAAAATGAGAAAAACTATATGACTGTACATGGCTATCTTTAACAAATCTACTACCTCAGAATGTTTATAGGGTAAAGATTAATGCTCCATCCTTGTTTTGTAACTTGAAGGGTAGCCAACTGATTAACAGAAGAAATTAATTAATAAAAAAGACAACATCTTTCATATCTTACTTGAAGGATATATCAGTTGTACTTTTTAAAGAGATGGAAAAAAAATCAGTTTTGTAGTATTACTCCAATTTAAACAAATTTTAATGTCTTGTAATATTAAAATGATAAAATCTTTCCCTAAAAACAGGTTTAACTTGATTGATTTGGTAAAGAAAATTTAACCAAGCTTCAGAATAATTTTATATTTAGTATCATTCATTTTTACCCTTTCCCCTCTACTCAAAATATAATCTTTTCCCATTTTCGTTTTTAATTTAATGCGTTTGACTTAGATGAGCAATCATATTTGGTTGTTGTTCCTGCTATAAGCTGATATTGAGTTAAATGAATTTCTTAGTTGTCTGACAAAAAATGCACTAACAACAATACTGAATTGCTTTTTCAAGGGGAAAATACCCATTTCTTGCTCTTTAAAAGCTCAAAGAAATCCTAAGCATTTAAAATTATTCTGTGATTTTACACAAAAGAAACTTAGTATCAAGACAATCATTTTTGAGGAAAAAAACTATGAACAACAAATTCTCTATCTCCAAGATGTTACATAGTATGTATAAAAATGTACCTGAATAATATTTAAGGCTATATGTACAGCAAGTACAATCTTTTTAAGTTTCCAGTTTACAAATAAAAAAAGACAAGGGGCACCTAAGGTGGCTCAGTCAGTTACAGATGAAAAAGGCAATATTGTTTTGGTTCAATTACTAAACAAAGTGACTTACAATGAATCTGGAACATCAGTAGAAAGATCCTGCGTATGAAAAATGTGATCCCAAAACAATACTGAGGCATAAGAAGATCTAGGGGCAGCTGGCTTGTTATCATCAATTTATATAATCCAATAGCTATAAGCTTGTTTCGAAAGCTCTTGGTCATAATTTACAAAATCTGTATTTCTGTATGTTCTCAATACTTTTGAGAACATGAAAATACATAAATTATGCCACCTTAAAATGTAAAATGTTTTAAATTTAAAATCATACCTTGAAACATATTAATGTTCTTTCACTGAATATACATCAAATTATAAACATAACTTTCTAATGGTACACACGCCTAAACAGTAATTTAGAAATAAGCAAGACTTCACCAAAACTGATCTCACTGAAAGTTTGCTGAAAACAGTTAATGATATCTAATGATATTTAATGTAATAAGAACTCCACTGGACTACCACAAACCTTTGTAGAGCTGCTTTCAGTTATCTTTGCAAGCTGCCAAAGGATTACATAGTGAGTACACTGCAGTGCATGAATAACTATCTGTAAAAAGAAGAGAATACAGTAAAAACTAAAAAGTCCCAAGTATTCATTCTCAAAGTTAAGTATGTAACTTGAAAATAAATAAAAACCTGCTCAGGCATGTCTCCATTTTCAATTCCGGTTTTCAACAGTTTGTAATTACAAGCAAACAAATCCCACTTTGAAAGATCATGGGCACTGTAAAAAAGAATCAAGTTATATTTAAAGTTAAGCTTAATCACTTTTATTCTGGACTTGAATGTTAACAAAATGCTGTCAAAGTAAATACAGCAAACTGTAACATGCATCCACAACAAAAAAAAAAATGTATTTTTTTAAAAAGTATACTGGCTGACAGTCTATCAATTATTTCTCACTTTAAAACATGACTCTGTCAACTACTTTTTATATATAAGCACAAGAAATCTAGCAGAACTGGTACGCCTGGGTGGCTCAGCTGGTTAAGCATCAGCCTTCAGCTCAGGTCATGATCCCAGCATCCTAGGATAGAACCCCATAATACTGGGCTCCCCACTCAGCTTCTCGCTCTGCCTGCACATTCTCTCTCTGACAAATAAATCTTTTAAAAAAATTATTAAAAAAAAAAAGAAATCTAGCAGAACTGATAACATTAAAACATGCAAGTTGGTTTTGATTTTGCTACAGTTTTAAGAAATCAGAACATTAAAATTCAACTTACTTATGAAAAGCAGTGATTCTCTTCAATGTTGACAATACCTGATATGCATCATCTTCATCAGGTTCTTCACCCTATGAATATCAATTATATATAACATTAAATCTTAATAACCACCAAGTGAAAAATCTTAGACTATCACACTGGTGATACCACCTTAAAAAGAAAGAATAGCTTAATACCACAAATTAACTCTGTCATTCAATACCTAGATCTGTCCAAATTTAAAGCAATATGGCTGGAGGAATGAATCAACACAGTTATCATCACAGGTACACTACACCCAAGAGATAAACACTGAATGACATTCTCCCCTCTCTTTGAAGTAGTCTTGACACAAAACTATGAAGACATTTAGTCTTTCACAGTAAAAAAATGTATTGGGACTATTAAAAACAGTAAAGGATAAGCAAGAGATCATAAAAACAACACCTAAAAGACAAAACCTTAATGAAAGAAACATAGTGCTCAAGAAAGACATACCAGACCAGTAACAATTTGGAAAAAAACCTTCTGTATAAAGAGTAGATATGCATAGTCCCTCCTGGATATCAATTTTCCAATTGAGAGTAACTTAAGTTTTTGAAAAACTTACGAGTCTTACTGCATGAAACTTGTGAATTTTTTTAAACACTACCAAACATACTGTAAAGAACTCCAAGTCTCTCAAAAATGCTTATTTCTAAACAGTTTCTCTATATTAATAAACTTAATTAACCCATGCTTGATTTTAAATTAACTTGTCCTAATCACAATCATAGCTAGCCAAGAGTAGAGCCATTACATTTTTAAACTACGAATGTGATCACCGTATATTAACTTATTTGCACAAACCACCAGTTAAGCAAAACTTAGTAAAAGCATGGACTGTTACAAAAAAGAAAGCTTAAGAAGCAACTATTAAAAAGAAAACTGAAAATTACACTGTCCATATGATTTTGCAACATTAATGACAAAACTGACGTGAAAAAGGCTAAATGTATTGAGAATTATGACTTTATTTTAATGCAAGTCAATTAAACTGTTAAGTACATACTTCTTTATTATGTCAAATTAGCCACTATACAGTCCATCATTAGTTTTTGATGGAGTATTCAATGATTCAGTAGTTGCATATAACACCCAGTGCTCATCACAACATTAGCCCTCCTTAATCAAAAAAGATAAAAGTAAAAAAACTGTAAGTGTATTTGAGTGCCACACTGTAAGCTCTTTGGAAATATTAACAGAACAGAACACAGGAAACTACAAAATCAACAGTGGCTCTAACATTAGTACCTTTCCTTACTAACACTGCCATAACAGTAATAAACAGCCTACTTTTTGAGGCTAGATAGCCACAGTCTAGCTCTCCTTTTCTGTTTCATTTACACTGTGTTGCCTAACAGCCTCAACTTCAGCTAAACCCTGGTAATATCTGAGATCATTTCTTTAAAGTTAAAAAAGTGTAAGGGGTACTAGTTTTGCTTTTACCTTCTCTAAGTCAAGATTCTTACCACCTTCCCATTTTGGTGGAAGAGTAATAGTAGCATGATGAATCAAAGAGCAGAATATCTGAGTATTTTTCAACATACTGCTAGGGACTATCACCAGGAATGGTGACTAATTCAGTTATTAAAGGGGAGGGACCCAACTGACAAAATACGTTTAATACATACCTCTTGCAGAAAATCTTCAAGAAGCCGGTTAAATTTATCTGCCAACTCATCTATCAGTTGACTTCTTGAAATATCTACCCTGTTGAAGATTGTGAACTCTTCATTACAGAGTGCATGGTAAGTTTTAGAACATGCTTCCAAAACATCTGTATCTGTGTGCTTCTCTACAATATTCCGGATCTGTCGTAATAAGGCATCCAAATGCTGCAAAATCAAAGTTTTTTTCATTAAAACTAAGGTACATATTAGAAAAAACTAAGGTACATATGATAGGCACAGAAAGTCTATACTAACTTGGTGAAAAGCTTCAAAAACAGTAACTCTACAAGTAGGGCATATATTTCAGTGTGTTTTCCTAGTCGTGGTAAGTAAATACACTGATCCAACCATACTTATTTCCTCAGCTTTAATGGGAACAATATTACCTATCTCATAGGACTTTGGTAAGAATGTTAATACAAAGAATTTATATTCCTGGATATATTATATAAGTATTTATATTCCTGGAACACAGTAAAAGTACTCACTGAATATTAACTGCTTTCATTTTATAATTGTTATTATCCAGTTACCTACCCCCAATCTCCATAAATCTCTCAGATATAATCAAATAATGGCTAGGAATGAGGGCATGGGTATGGGTATGAATCAAAGGGAAGCCTCATTAATACCATTCTCTAAATCCAACTTATAAAAAACAAAGAAGATATATAAAATGTAGGTTTCCTTTAAAATTCGAAGTTTCAAAAATATAAAGAAACAGTATGATGGGACGAACTAAACTAGTAGTTTTTCTTCAAGGTTGTTTTTATACAGAGAAACATTGTACCTTTTCTAATCGTCCAGTGGTATATATTTCCAAGTCAAAATACTGAGGCAACTGCAACAAGTTAGTCACCTTTTCTGCATCTATAGAGTACTTTGAAATAAAAAAAAAATCACGTCAAAACATCACAATAATGTTGTTAAACATTATGATAAAAATCGGTTTGACATTTCCAAACAAAACTTATTAATTTCTTATGAATACTCTTCTATTATACAAACTTACCTTAGCTAATAACTGAGGAAGGGCCACAGCAAAAAGTTCAGTGATTTTTGTCCTGTCATCCAACTGGGTCTTCTTCTCCTTCGCTGTCAGCACCTAAAGCAACACAACGATGCTTTTAAGTATTTATTAAACCTAATAACTTAGGTTCTCAAGTTTAAGTTAAGACATACAAAATAAGTAATGAAACTACAGTTTAAATGAAGGACACTAAAATTTCTACTGTAAAACATGAAAGCTAAGAGTAACAAAGAATAACTTGCACAGTATTTTTTAAAAGCCACCTAAAATAACAGCACCAAAAAAAACCTCTAAATAGTTCTAGAGGCAAAATCAGTACCCAATTAAACTAACCAATGCTACCATTAGACAAATAAAGCAACAGTTAGGAACAGGAAAAGTTTAGGAGCTTATACAATAATGGGACTGAATAGCATTTCAGACTACTCTAAGCTGTGGGCGATGATGCATGGATTATGAACTCAACATGAATTCACTTAGGATAGCATGAATTCTATCACTGATTAGAAAAAGAAGAAAAAAACAGAAAACAAAATAAAACAGAATGTGTCACATACCATAAGCATTGTTGAAGAACTTTTGTTTCAATTACATACAAACACACACACATATATATAGATGTATACTATGTGACAAACCATGTATTTTTATGCCTCATAATCAAAGTTTCAAAGGTTGTGAAATTATTGGTCTACAATACAAATATATGTGAACTCTGTAGTGATGAATTAAAATATAATCCAAGGAAACAGGAATTTCTCCATTTTGATGAATAATTGTTTTAATTCCTAATTTTTATTAAAAGAAAAAGCAAATCTATAGATAAACCAAAATGCAAAAATGCACCATTCTAAAATGGTAAGCTATATTAAGTCTTGAGAGAAGTTAATCACTTTATCTTCTATAGTAACTAACAAAAGTATCTCATGGAAGAAACTCAAAATTTCCCAAATTGTTAATGCTTTAAAATTTATTTCTAACATATACGTATGGGCAAAGATCATCTGAAAAACAAAATGTAAGATTCAATAATCTGGCTTTATAGTTATGTGCAAGAGTTTTTAAAATCACACCAAAGGAGAAACAGACCTTAGAATAGTGAAACTATACCAACATACCCTTTTTCCTGTCCCTCTTCCCACAGGGGGATGACATTCAGCTGCTTGTCTAATGGTACAAAGCATTATTTCAATCAGAGCACTCTCTTGTCTATCTGTTAGTGCTGAAAAAAAAAATCAGAAAGAATTAACCTTTTTCTTTTTTCCCTATATGTTACTTATAAGTATTACATAACAATCCTTCTGCCTGTGACAGAATCTGACCTAATGTACTAAAGAAAATCCCATTACAGTATCACAGCTAGGATGAGAATTAAAACTTTACTGAACAGTACAAATCTGTGTACCACTGGTCCACAATTTAACCAAAGAAAATATGAACAGAGATACCACAAAAAAAATTTTTAACAACTCAGTACTGACAGCAACTACATTTTTCTTCGTAATATTCATGTATATGAAAACAAAATTATTCACGTAGATTTTCCATTACCTTTTTTTTAAAGATTTATTTGAGAGAGAGAAAAGAAACACTCATGCAGGGGAAGAGTAGAGCGTAAGGGAGAGAATCTCAAGCAGACTCCATACAGGGCCCAAGGCCCAATCTAAGGGCCCTGAGAAAGTCATATGCCCAACAGACTTAGCCACCCAGGTACCCCTCAATTACTTTTTAGTGTATGTGCTGCCAAAGCAAGCACTCTCAATTACTTTTTAATATTAAAGAGAAACAAATGGAGTAAGTAAAATCTATTTTTAAAACTGACTAGGTGGGGGCGCCTGGGTGGCTCAGTGGGTTAAAGCCTCTGCCTTCTGCTCAGGTCATGATCTCAGGGTCCTGGGATCGAGCCCCACATCGGGCTCTCTGCTCAGCGGAGAGCCTGCTACCTCCTCCTCTCTCTGCCTGCCTCTCTGCCTACTTGTGATCTCTGTCTGTCAAATAAATAAAATAAAAATCTTTAAAAAAAAATAAAACTGACTAGGTAACAAAACACCATAATTAAACATCCATTTACCTTCTTCTCCACTCAGCGGCTCCTCCAGCAACAAGCTATTCATACATTCCCAGTCTTTCAGTAGCTCAGTAGCGCAGTCCCACATGCTATCCACAAGGTATGCTGCATGCTCATGTAACTAAAATTTAAAAAAGACCAATGTGCTCTTAGACAAACAGCATACTAGCCTCAATTCAAAAGAATGGAAGCTTTGCTGGCACCATGTACAAACTCAAACAGCAATCTGTTTTTTTAGGTCAAATGGAAAAAAGGACAAAGAAGAAAGTGCCTTAGCTTGCTGAGTATAAGTAAACTCACAATAATTATTACGATAATTAACAAGAAAATTAATTCTGAAAAAATTCTGAAAAAAATATGCATGTATATTTAGTGCCTATTTGGACTCAATACCACGAGTTAACCACACTCAGTTATAAAATACACTGTTAATTTAATTTAACGGGAGTAATTATGGTTACTTAAACATTTTTTAAAAGTTTACTCATCAACTCAATACATAAGCATATTATTTCTCTTCATTTTGTGAAGACTAAAAGGCCCTACAGATTCCCAACTTGTTTCCAGGGACTATCATTATGATGATACCAAATCCTGTCAAAGACATTACCAATAAAAAAATATGGAGGCCAACATCTAACATGAACATAGATAGAGTATCCTCAAAAACCTAGCAAAGTGAAACCAGCAATATATAGAAAAGGTAACAGATCATGACTAAGTAGGTTTTAGCCTAGGAATTCAAGGTTGGTTCAACATTCAAAAAACTAGTCAACATAATTCAAATATTAACATAATGAAGGATAAAATAATCGTCTCAATAAAATAATCATCTCAGAACAAGCACTGGATAGAATTCAACATCACTCATGATAAAACTCAACAAAAGGGACAGAAGAAAACATTCTCAATATAAATAACTACACCATGTGAACTATAACTAAATAACAATGTAGAAATACTGGATGCTTTACCCCTAAGATCAGGAACAATCAAAAGATGTCCACTCTCACCACTTCTATTCAACATTCTACTGGATGTCTTAATCAGTTCAACAAGGCCAGGGGAAAATGGCACAAATATAGGAAAGGAAGAAGTAAACTGAACATTATTTGCATTATTACAGATAATCCCAAGGAATCTATTAAAACCTTACTAAAATAAGTGAATTCAGGAAAGATGCAGATGCAAAAGCCAACTATATTTCTATATACAGAAAAAATTTAAAAATTTAAATGAAAGACCCTAAAACTAACTAATACATAATATGAACATGAAAAATGTATGTTGAATCCTCTCAAATTCTGGTTAACAGGCAAATTTTCAATCGGAGGGAGACCTAAAGAGCTGATGTTAAATGTAAATCCCTACCTTCAACAAAAGTTTAAAAAGCAGGTACCAAATACTGAGAACAAAGCACAAGGTCTATATTAACAGTTTCACATGAAAAATAAAGAGTTTTACATGGATTAGCTCAATGTTACCTGAGAAATTATTATCCACATTTTTACAAAGAAAATGAAACTTAGAAAGATTAAGCAACTAAACCAGTTACACAAGTAAATAGAGGAACACAATTGGTAATAAGGTCTTTCTGACTCCAAAATTCATACTCTTAGTACTATACATAAATCCCCTTATTTGAACATCTTACTAAAAGAATGTTTTTCTAAATTTTGTGTAATGGGTACAACGTTATTCTATCCAAGATTTACTGTGATATACGGAAGATTTTAAGATGCATGTCATTTCAACCCCTTCTCCAAATTGTTTTGAACGTAAGTACAAAATGAACATCAACTAACCTCACTTTCCAGAAAGAAAAAAACCAATGTCTTAACAAGGTTGGCATTTGGACCTTGTCGGCCCCTTCTTTTCATCATCCCATCGTCCTCTGGATCTCTACGACTGAAGAGCCTATGATCAAGGAAAATATTAACTTTTAAAACAAAAAAAAAACATTACTTCCTAATTTTAAAAAACAGTTTGGATTCTATATTTAAGCATCTAATAGAAGAAAGTAAATGGGGCCTGGATAGGTATTTTACAACATGATATCCAGGTAAATAATAGCTATAAATCCTTTTCATTTCATACTTAATGGTACTTCTAAGTCCTCTTCAATTAACTTCTCCAGTTAATTTCATGGAGTTATGGCTTATTTTTTTTAAAGATTTTATTTATTTATTTGAGAGAGGGCAAGCGAGCAAACAAAAGAGCACAAGCAAGGGGGCGGAGCGACATGCGGAGGGAAGAGGGAGAAAGCAGGCTCCTGGCAGAGCAGGAAGCCTACTGCAGGGGTCAATCCCAGGACCCTGAGACCACAGTCCCAGCCAAAAAGAGACACCCAACTGACTGAGCCACCAGGCACCCGTGGATTATTTTTTAAGATTTTTATTTATTTGACAGACAGAGATCACAAGTAGACAGAGAGGCAGGCAGGCAGAGAGAGAGAGGAGGAAGCAGGCTCCCCGCCAAGCAGAGAGCCTGACCCGGGACTCGATCCCAGGATCCCGAGACCACGACCCAAGCCACAGGCAGAGGCTTAACCCACTGAGCCACCAAGGCACCCCTGGATTATTTCTTTTTTTAAAAATATTACTGCATTTGAGGCGCCTGGGTGGCTCAGTCGATTAAGCATCTGCCTTCAGCTCAGGTCATGATCCCGAGGTCCTGGGATGGAGTCCCACATCTGGCTCCCTGCTCAGTGGGGAGCCTGCTTCTCCCTCTTCCTCTGCCTGATGCTCCCCCTGTTGTGCTCACTCGTGCACTCTCTCTCTCTCTGTCAAATAAAAAAAAAATCTTAAAAAAATTACTGCATTTTATTCAACTATTTCCTTTTGTAAAAGTATTACACTAGCTCATACCATTTATGCACATTAACCTGTAAATAGTCATCTCTTTAAAACTGAACATATATTTTCCTTCTAACTTTCTTGCACAATTATCTCGAAGTGTGCATACAGTTACCTCTTTCTATGAATATCATGGTGGTTTTTCCTTATAAATAACAAAGATATATCACTGGACAGCAATGAATAGAAACTGGACTATGAACATTTTACATCATGTACTCTAATAAATGCTCCCCCACAGGAATTTTAATAAAATCTTACCACAAAGATACAGTTTAGTCCATGTGGTTCAAATTGTTCTCTTTATTTTTTGTTTAAAGAGAAACCATCTTTTCTTTTTTAAGATTTTATTTATTTATTTGAAAGACAGAATGATAGAGAGAGAGAGTACAGAAGCAGCGAGAGGGGCAGAGGGAAAGGGAGAAGCAGATTCCCTGCTCAGCAGGGAGCCCAAGGCCGGGCTCAATCCCAGGATCTTGACCTGAGCAGAAGGCAGACACTTAACCAACTGAGTCACCCAGGTACCCCACAAATTTTTCTCTTTAAAAGCCATTACATAACATTTGCCGAATGTTTTCTGTGGTCAGATATTCACACTGCTATCCATACTACTTAATCTGAAGTGTTATACCAACATAAAAAGGACTATAGGGTTTTAGGGATTCTTACGTCAAACTCTATCAAACACGTAAAGCAAAGCCCTTTAATATTTTCTAAAGCAAGCAATAACAGACTTAGTACTAAATATTATAATAAGACAATATTTAGGAACTGATATTGGCGAAAACAATAAAAAATTAGGAAAGGGTCTTAACATGATGATTTTTATATACCTTGTATGGAGTTTTATATATTCTATTCATTAAAAGACATTAGAACTGAAACCTCTGAAGAGTAAAATGTGAAAGTTCCTACTTGACCTGTATGAATAGTTTTTTAAATGAATTACATATTTTTTAATATTGATTAAAGTACAATAAATTACTGTCATAAAAGTAGGTTTTAAAGAATAACAAAAATGTAGGTTTACTTTTTGTAGAGAAATTCCCCAGCTGCTACTGCTACTGGCCGGTGAGCTGAATAAACCAGATGGTAGACATTTTCACAATCTTCTGCAGTAAGAACTTCTTCACTACTCCTAAAAAAAAAAGAAAGAAAGAAAAAGAAAACAAATGAGCAGTAGCAGTTTCATATATGCTCATACATTAAAAAATAATACACTTTTCACTAACGTGTGTTTAAAAAAAATCAACTTCATTTGATTATCATGTCAGTAAAAGCAAGCTCTGATAAAAGAGCTGAATATTTTGTCAACATCTAAGATCAATGGGAGGTAAAATGAGAGTGAATACCAAAATACAGAAATATCTGCTGAAGAGAAGTAATAAGGTGACAAGGATATTAAAGAGAAAGGAAGACAAAATAATATAAATTAATGTAAAAAAAATTAAGTGGTAGCATTCTAAGAGCTTAGAGTTAATCATCACAGAAAATACTGTATTTCACAGTAATAACAAGATAATATCACATTAAAATATACTAACAGCCCAATTATCTCACAATGATAAATACTTCATGCACCATGTACTGAATATCATATGAGAAAAGGCAAATGGTTTTTTGTTTTGTTTTGCTTTGTTTTTATTTATGTATTTGACAGAGAGAGATCACAAGTAGGCAGAGAGGCAGGCAGAGAGAGAGTGAGAGGGAAGCAGGCTCCCTGTGGAGCAGACTCGATCCCAGGCCCCTGAGATCATGACCCGAGCCCAAGGCAGCGGCTTAAACCACTGAGCCACCCAGGCGCCCCGGCAAATGGTTTTTTTGAAATAATCAAAATTTAAATGCCGAAGACCTTTAATTACAAACTACCACTGGAAAAATCTTACTGAAACGTAGTGCTCATTTTCCTGATCTTACTTTTAAAAAACAAAATAAGCCTAATAAAATCTTCTTGGTAAATAAAAGTCATTATTAGGCCCATCGACCACAGTACCCAAGGGTAAACATTGTCTAGTTCTTCCCTTACAGACTTTGCTTTCAGGGTCCTGGTGTCTCATAGCTCTTTACCTCCTAATACGCTTTCCGTCTGCTGTGAAATAAACAACCTAGGTTTTTAGCACTCTATATAAATTGAGAACCACAGGACCACCACCAGCAAAAAAGGTCTAAAGTACATCAGATGGTTAGCTGAGGAGCTCAGATCCTTTTTGGTTTTCTTTTTTTTTTTCCCCTTTTTGGTTTTCTGCTGTGTCAAGGTTTCCAGAAGCCTGATGTCTAAGGAAACATTACTTCTTTTTCAGAAAAATAAAACCAAAATGTTAAAATTCAAGTTTTGAAAGCATTCTGACTTAAATTACTCTATGTATAATACTGAACTGTTACTGGAAAAACAACCAGTGTCATTTTACAATGAAAAGACATATATTGGGACGCCTGGGTGGCTCCATTGGTTAGGTGGCTGCCTTCGGCTCGGGTCATGATCCCAGCCAAAGTCCTGGGATTGAGTCCCACATCGGGCTCCTTGCTCAGCGGGGAGCCTGCTTCTCCCTCTGCCTCTGCCTGCCACCCTGTCTGCCTGTGCTCACTCTGAAAAATAAATAAATAAAATCCTTAAAAAAAAAAGACATATACTGAATCAAACCAGTTAAGGTATAGTTAAACGTGCAGTAGTCTGCCCATTTTAATTGTTAGAAAAGGACTGTTCTTGACAAATTTCAGTTATTAGGTATTTATAATGGCCAAATCAACATAAATGAGTCTATTATCCTTCATAAAAATATGAGAAATAAGGAAAAATGTCTGCAGGGTATTGAGGAAGAACTAGCTACAGAAATACATGTAGAGTATTATTACTTTCTTATTTCAGAATTCTTCCAATACTTTCATAACATGTATATATATTTATAATTTTTAAAGTCCAACTAGAAGAGAAAATGTCATAGTTAAGACTGCTCAAAATAGCTATTACATATTTAATTCTTCCTCTGATAAATCACTTATGTTATTTCAAAAATTCTATTAAAAACAATGTATTCATTAGAGAATGTGAGCATTTAAAATTTTGAATAAAGATACTGCCAAGCTTTTCTCCAAAGAGGATATACCAATTAATAGTCCCCCGTCACAATGTTTAAGGACCTGTTTTCGCACAGCTTCAACAATACAGTATACTATCAAACACTTTTCTATCTTTGTCAAGCAACAGGTTAAAAAATGATCTCATTTTAATTTACCTGTCTCTGAGTGTAGGTGAACATTTTTTCATATGTTTAAATTTTTATTTTCTTTCTGTCCATGATCTGGTTCTCTAAATTTTGACCATTATTGGGTTTCCATTCTTTAATTTATTGAATATGACTCCAATGATAAAAATATTTTGACCAATCTGTCATTGGTTTTCTGAATTTATGGTATTTTATGTCATAAAGACACTTTTCATTTTTATGTAGTTAATTCAATGATTTTTTTAAAAGATTTTATTTATTTTTTTGACAGACAGAGATGACAAGTAGGCAGAGAGGCAGACAGAGAGAGAGGAGGAAGCAGGCTCCCTGATGAGCAGAGAGCCCAGTGCAGGGCGATCCCAGGACTCCAGGATCATGACCTGAGCTGAAGGCAGAGGCTTTAACCCACTGAGCCACCCAGGTGCCCCAATTCAAAGATTTTTTATGTCTAGGTTTTATTTCATGTTCAGAAAGATCTTGTTCATTTTACATATAAAATAAAAACATTTAATCTCCCCAAGTTTTCATCTAGTACTTTAATGGTTTCATTTACTTGCATTTAAACATGCCATCCACCTGGAAATTATTTTTTTTCCATTTTACTTTATTTCTTTTCAGTGTTCCAACATTCATTGTTTATGTACCACACCCAGTGTTCCATGCAATATGTGCCCTCCACAACACCCACCACCAGGCTCACCCAACCCCCGACTCCCCTCCCCTCAAAAACCCTCAGTTTGGGGGCGCCTGGGTGGCTCAGTGGGTTAAAGCCTCTGCCTTCGGCTCAGATCATGATCCCAGGGTCCTGGGATCAAGCTCCACATCCGGCTCTCTGCTTAGCAGGGAGCCTGCTTCCTCCTCTCTCTCTCTCTGCCTCCCTCTCTGCCTGCTTGTGATCTCAGTCTGTCAAATAAATAAATAAAATCTTAAAAAAAAAGAACCCTCAGTTTGTAATTATTTTTATATAAGGAATGAGATGGGAATTCGATTTAATTTTTCCCCAAATAGAACCCAGCTGTCAGAAAACCATTTATCTTTTTAAGATTGCTTTATTTGAGGGGCACCTGGGTGGCTCAGTCAGTTAAAGCCTCTGCCTTCGGCTCAGGTCATGATCCCAGGGTCCTGGGATAGAGCCCAGCATCGGCATCCGCCTCTCTGCTCAGCAGGGTGCCTGCTTCCCCCTCCCCCTCTCTGCCTGCCTCTCTGCCTACTTGTGATCTCTGTCCAATAAATAAATATAATCTTTTAAAAAAAGATTTCTTTATTTGACAGAGAGAGCGAGCGCACACGCATAAGCAGGGGGACCAGCAGGCAGAAGGAGAGGGAGAAGCAGGCTTCCCACCATGCAGAGAGCCTGACATGGGGCTCGATCCCAGGACCCTGAAATCATCACCCGAGCCAAAGACAGACGTTCAGCCGACTAAGCCACCCAATACCCCAAAACCATTTATTTTCTTAAAGGTGGCATTTCCTTTAATCTCCCCATATAGTATAGGGTGAGTAATCTCACCCTATACTAGGTTCCTGGATTCTTTATTCTCTGCTACTTATCAGTCTACTCACACACCAGTACCAAAAATTTAAAAATTACTAGTTTTACAATATGACTTAAAATGACATTGGGCAGTCATCACTCATTAGTTTTTTTTCACAATTTTACAGGCTACCATTACATGATGAATTTTCCATAGGAGTGCCAGTAGTAGTATGCTGTATTAAAAAAATACCCTTTGGCAATTATTATTTGGATCATCGTAACAACCTAAATGTCCACTGAGAAATGAATGGGTAAATAAGATGTGGTATAAACATACAATGGAGTATTACTGAGCCTGAAAAGTAAGTGAAATCACGATACATGCTACAACATATGAATGAGCTCTTAAGGTACCATGCTAAGTGAGATAGGACAGATACTTATGTGAGTTACCTAAAATAGTCAAATTCATAGAGATAAAAAGTACAACAGTGGTCACTAGGGGCTGGGCAGGAAGGAAGGAATGGGGAACAGTATTTAATGGGTACAAAGGTTTAGTATGGGATGATTAAAAATAGTTATGGATATGCATTAAGGGTGATGGCTTCACAACAAGGTGAACATACTAAATGCTACTGAACTACATTTAAAGTATATTTGAAACTGTAAACTTTTTTTGAAGGTTTAGTTATTTGACATAGAGAGAGAGACAGCATGAGAAGGAACACAAGCAGGGGAATCGGAGAGGGAAAAGCAGGCTTCCTGCTGAGCAGGGAGCCCAGAGTGGGGCTCCATCCCAGGACCCTGGGACCATCACCTGAGCGGAAGGCAGACACTTAATGACCGAGCCACCCAGGTGCCCCTAAAATTGTGAACTTTTATGACTAATATTCCACTGTATGCATGTGTGTGTGTGTGTGTGTGTGTGTGTATGTATACACACACACAATTTTCTTTATCCATTCATCTGTTGATGGGGGCACTTATGTTGTTTCTGTGTCTTGGCGATAGCAAATAACGTTCCAATAAACGTAAGGGTGCATATATCTGCTCAAATCAGTGTTTCCATTGTCTTTGGGTAAATATCTAGAAGTGGAATTCCTGGATCCTATGGTACTTCTATTTTTAGTTTTCTGAGGAACCTCCATACTGTTTTCATTTAAGTCCACATCAAAACTGAAGAAAAATCTGATTAAAAACTCGCCAGAGGGGGTGCCTGGGTGGCTCAGTCATTAAGCATCTGCCTTCAGCTCAGGTCATGATCCCAGGACCCTAGGATCAAGCCCCACGCTGGGTTCCCTGCTCAGCCAGAACCCTGCTTCTCCCTCTCCCACTTCCCTGGCTTGTGTTCCTCTTCTTGATGTCTCTCCCCCACTCTCTTGTCTGTCTGTCAAATAAATAAATCTTTTTAAAAATAATAAATAAAATAAAATAAAACCTCGGCAGAAGACCCAAATAGACATTTTTCCAAAGACATACAGATGACCAAATGACAAATGAAAAGACTGTCAACATCACTAATTATTAAGGAAATGCAAACTAAAACCACAATTAGGTATCACTTCACACCAGTCAGAATGAAAGACAAAAAGAACAGTACTGGAAAAAAAGGAAGCCTCGTGCACTGTTACCAAAGGGGAGGGGGGTAGGGGAATGGGCAAAATGGGTAAAAGAATTTAAGAGGTACAAACTTTCAGTTATAAGTAAGTCACAAGGATGGCAGTATGACGACAAGTACATCATAGGGAATACAGTCAGTAATACTGTAATACACATACTGTGGTGAGGATTTCATAAAGTATATAATTATTGAATCAATATGTTGTACACCTGAAATGAATTTAATAGTATCTGCTAAATACACTTCAATTAAAACTTTAAAATGTTTTCAAAAATTAAAATGGTAAATTTTTTTAAAAGAAAAAATAAATTACATTATTACATTTTAATATAATAGAATGTTTTAAATTCAGATTGTTTCCAGAGAAATTTCAGTAAATACTAATTTCTAAAAGTGTAACAAAATATAATAATCACATTTAATACACTCAGGTGTTTAATTTTATTTCAAGGGCACCTAAGACAGTGAAATGGAAAGGAAACTGACCGTTAGAATGGGAACACATGAATTCCTAGCCCAGTTAAAATTTTCTACTTTAATGGTTTTTTCTTTCCATTTTCTCAGACTTACATGAGAAAATCAAACTTCCAGCTATAAAACTTCCATGACTTAAGTCATTAAAATTTATAACAGATAAATTTAAACCATGTAGTCTAATGTATTATTTAAATATCTGGACATTAGTAATATGCAGTAAGAACATACTTACTGTAAAACAAGGGTTAGTAATTTTATTGCTTGTACTGCGACATCATATTCTTTGTCAAGGGTCATAGACACAATTCTATCCTAAGGACAAAAAAAAAATTAAGATATTTTTAAAGTAAAAGTAAGAGAAAAATATTTTCAAACAACAGGTAATTTTTAAATACGAAAAGGAATACTAACCTTGAACCGACTGGTAAAAAGCTCCAGTTTGGAATTAAGCTCTTTGTTATAATAAAGCCCTTGTAGAGCAGTGAGACATTTGAGTCTTACCTCACCTTGCTAAATGAAGCAACAAGAGAAAATTCATTAAAACTTGGCATATTTTCAACTTGAATATTCAAGACATACATAGTATCTTTTACTTTAGGTTTTTAAGTATGTTCCATACAATTCTTCAAAACTCTCATTTTAAAAAACTCTCATCTTTGATAATGAAAAAATAGGAATCAGTACATACATTTAATACTAAATACCTTTGGGGTAACTATTTCTGTATGTCAAATGAAAATTTTTTGAAACTCTGTTCAGAGCAATACTATTGTGAAAGACAATAGTAGCATATTTCACAGTATGTTTTCCTTTACAGAAAGTAGTATCTATAAAGGATATATGCAAAGAACTTCAAGTCTAGTTAAGAGGCAGCCTAAGAGAAAGGTAGAATAAAAAAAGTAATATAAAAAAATGTCAGAAACCAAGGTGTAATTTATAATCTGGCTAAGATACATGTTTATAAAGAGAGAAGAAAAGTTAGAAAAACTTTTAAAAGTATATAGCACTCACATAGTAAGAATAGAGACTCTTCTTACAGTTCTAAGAAATGCCTATCCACTACGACCCATATGATTCTAATGTCTGTTTCACTATAAAAAATAATTCAAGATTGAAGTCTAAATCAGTTACTAAGATTAAAAAAATCTAGGGGACCATAGAGACCATGTTTTCATGGTCTTCTATTCAGACATAAAAGCATAAAAGAGAAAGGCCTATAGGAATGTGGCCCCAGGTATACCTATACACAGGTAACTCATTAGGAATGAGAGCTAAAGATAGCTATGCCTATGTATAGACATATAAACATTCTGTAGGGGCACATCTTACCTTATCATGCATAGTCCAGCCAACATATTTTAAATAACTGTCATTTAGAAAGGCATCACTATACATCTTCATCCAAATGCCAATTTCTTCAATGCAAATAGCTCGAATTTCAGCTATTGCATCACTGAATGGAGGAAGAAAAAATTTGTATATTAGTGCCACTATAACATCAGGATTTGTGATTTATCTAAGAGCTGCCAAATACTTCACACCTAGTATAAACATACCACTATCGTAAAGATCACTGGGGATTTAAAAGTAGAACTGAAGCATGACCCCTGAATGTTTACAGAATACTTGGCAAAGCATAATTCTCATCATATATATACTTAAAATTAACAAAATTACAAACAAAATAAGATCCCCACTTTTTATACCATGCCATATCCCAGCCTCTGCTCACACCTGCTGGGCATGGTGTGTTCAGAAGAGAGCAGGCACACTAGTTTGGTTAGAGCGTAATTTTCCAGGAGAGAATCAGTTACATGTAAAACTGAGGCCAAGCTTCATTTGGATTTGAATATCAGACTAAATTATTTTTAATTCATCCTGTAGATACTAGAGAGTCACTGAAGACTTCTGAACAGAGGAATAACACAACAAAAGAATGTTTTAGGAAAACTTCAATAATCTCTAGCCATAGGAATGAAAACAGACTAAGGTAATGGTGACAACAGAAACAGAAAGTAGTATCTGTACTAAGAATGTACCAAGGGACATTACAAAGAAAGCGATTCAGTAACTGCCAAGTTGAGGAAGTGAGGGAGTAATTGAATAAAAATACCACCAACATTGAAAGAATAGGTTACAACAGAAATAGTGAAAAGATTATCTATTTCTTTCCTCTGCTCACTCAAAATAGTAAAAGAAAATACTTAAATCTATCCAAAATTTCCCACTAACATGCAAACGGTAGAGTCTGGAACGATCATGTATAGTTTCTGCTAACTTAGTACATCCAAAAGCAATTAAGTGTTTTGTACCCTGACTCCTAATCATAGAAGTAGATTCCATCTGCTGGGCAGTTACTAGTCAAGCACATTACCCCATTTTTTCAGAGAGGAAACATCAATTTCAGAGCAGTTAAATAACCAGAGTATCTCAATCAGTGGAAGACCTTACCTTCTAACACTGATCTTATTCCAATGTTCTTTCTACTATTTTATACTTCCTAAACCACTACATATCCAAACCTGAATAGAAGAAATGTCGTGACTTACCGGTATCTATGTACAAACACTCCCTTAAATATTGCATTCATCATATTCTCTATTTCATCTTGATTTTCTTGAAGCTGAAAAGAATACAATATTTCTTTTCAATTGTAATGGAATACAACCAAAATAACATCTAAAAGTCATACAGGTTTCTCCAGTGTTTTGGTGATTACATCTAATTTTCAATTCTACTAGACAACAGTAACCATATAGAAAAATTAACAGCTGTTATAGGTCAGGTAGCTAAATTCCCTTGATACCTGAATATTTGACTTGGCTTTTAATGTTTAGCTAGTAGATTAGCCTTTTCTAAGGCTCACGAATTTCCATTGCAAAAAGGCACATAAAAATTTGTTAAGTAATTTATTAAAACACGTATCTATTATATAACATATATGTTCATATCCAAAATGCATAATAGTATTTCATTATCTTGGTCATTATGATCTGAAAAAGAAAAGTAATGTTAACTAGTACTTGCTCAAAGAACAGAAGAGGTTTCAGTAAAATAACTTGGCAAAAAGTTACGCTACTAAATTCTTTTGAAGGAAACAAGGCTCACCTTAAATAATCAAGAAAACATTTCAAAATCTTGGTTTACTTACCGACTCCTATTATTTTCAATTCAGAGTTTAAAGAGAATTAAGACAAAATTGTTTCAGAGTTTGAGAGTTAGGAGAAAAATCTTTCTCACAGTCTAAGTATCAATTAGCTCTTAGATTATATCCTGTACTTTTGTAAAATGTATTTTTTTCTTTTCATGAGTATATTCTTGCATTTCCAAGTAATGCTAACAAGGGTGTGCACTTCTTATATTCATTAGCACAGAGAGTCAAAGGTACAAGGTGGTCAAAAACTTAACCCTAACCCAGAAATATCAGTATCTTGTATTTGCGCAGGAATTTTAACCTCAAAATCCTTTTACCTATACACACTCATTCAATGCTCACATTCTTAAACTTATGTCCAAGAACTGGGCCATAATTTCAAAGCCAAAGACATACATTATATTTACCTAATGAATCATCTGATGAAATTTAGTACTACAACTAAGAGGCAAAAAGGTCAATTCTTCATTTCAAACTGTATGAAAAAGATGAGGGATCTAGGTAGGGGGAAATATGGACAAGATTTTCAGGCTTTTGTTGAGTCAGGGAATTTTAAAAAGTTATTGACTATCTCAGAAATAACCAACTAAAAATTGTAGCTATTACCAACCCTAAATACATCCAAATCAAGTAGTAAGTTCCGAATTATCATAGCAAATATTACCTCAAATGTATTACTAAAACATTTCTGAAACATCAGATTTTGCCTATTAGAAATAAATATAAACATCACCAATATTAGATAACAAAATACTGTATCACTAATGAAGAAAGCATTTAAGTCACAAACACAACAATGAAAGATTTTATTTAGGGGGTGCCTGAGTCAGTTAAGCTTCCGACTCATGATCTCAGGGTTGTGAGATGGAGCTCTGCACTGGACTCCATGCTGGTTGTAGAGCCTGCTTAAAATACTCCCTTCCCTTCCCCCAACAAAATCAAAAAGATTCTCTTTCCCTCTCCATCCATCCCTCCCCCTCTTAAAAAAAAAAAAAGATTTTTATTTAGTATTATTTAGCATAAGAATGAAAAAACATCTTCCTCATTCAAAGTTCAATTTGGTGATCAGTCATGTTAATCAACTGTCTCCTATACTACCCAAAAAAAAAAAAAAAAAAAAAAGGCAGCAACTGAGACACCATAAATAGCCTGTTAAGTTATTTTTCAAAGTGATGTCACATAAGTGAAATCTGAATTCATCCTGACAACTAGTTCAGGGAATAAGTTAGGAGAGACATTTTCATGGCAGAGATGAATAATACTAAGGCTTAAAACAACTTGTCCAGGGCGCCTGGGTGGCTCAGTGGGTTGGGCCGCTGCCTTCCGCTCGGGTCATGATCTCAGGGTCCTGGGATGGAGTCCCGCATCGGGCTCTCTGCTCAGCGGCGAGCCTGCTTCCCTCTCTCTCTCTGCCTGCCTCTCTGTCTGCTTGTGATCTCTCTCTATCAAATAAATAAATAAAATCTTTAAAAAAAAAAAAAAAAAACAAACAACTTGTCCGACTGATCCAGGACCTTACTGAAAGCCTTAAACTCTTAACCCTAGTCTACAAAGAAAGTACACACAAAAGATATTATTGGCATGGACAGTCAACAAAACTGACATTTAAACAATTTGAAATGTTATTTAAATTTAAATCTTTCCCAAAAATTTATCTGATAAACTAGCAACATTATACCATAATTAATGATCAAAGTTGGTCATGGATTAACAGCTCAAATATTCAATACAAAAGTTTACCTCTTTCCGCTTCTGTAGCAAGAGTTCTAGCCTCTCATTGGCTCGTTTTCCAATCATTTTATTCCGTTCTGCCTCATACTGTCTTTGTGTATTATCCATATTAATGCTAAGATTTAGCGCCACATTCACCAAAGCGGTCATCAACTTCATAGCTATTTTTAAAAGGAGAATTTTGAAATTAGTCTCGCAAATGCAAAAGTTTACAATTTAATATCAAATTAAGAGAAATTAAATACAAGATGGGCTGTTCTGCTTCTAAAAGAAAAGAAAAATACACCTGCTACAAATGACAACAATAAACGACAGTTAATGTGTACTGAATACTTACTATGTATCAGTTACCTATGTTAAGTATTTCTCATGGATTATCTCCTAATCCTCCCAACAGCCCTCAAAGTTAAGTATTATCCCCATTTCATTCATGAGGAAACTATAAAGTCCACAGAGATTAAGAAATTTCCCTTAGATTACATAGTTCACGTAAGTAGTTAAACCAGTATTCAAAACTAGGTGATCTGACGTCAGACTACACTCAAATCCCACTATTCTAAAATGTGCCCCCTACAATGATCTTTTTCAAAGGTTATAATTCACCTTCTCAAAAAATTTTGGTTCCTGTTGCAGTACTTAGCTATTTTGGTTACCAAAGGGAGAAGGAGCTTTAGTGCTTCGTATCAAACCACAATATGTAAAAATTAGTTTCATCAGTATTTGATTTCTTTTAATTTTACTCTATTGCATATCGTCATAAAGACAATGGTGAAATTACAAAGAAAAGATCTAGATCTAGATGAAAAGTCAAAGTACAGGGGCCCCTGGGTGGCTCAGTGAGTTAAAGCCTCTGCCTTAGGCTCAGGTCATGATCCCAGGGTCCTGGGAAAGAGCCCCACATCGGACTTTCTGTTCAGCAGGGAGCCTGCTTCTACCCCTCTCTCTCTGCCTGCCTCTATTCCTATTTGTAATCTCTGCCTGTCAAAGAAATAAAATCTTTAAAAAAAAAAAATCACTCAGTAAAGTACGTTTTATTACACTTCCTCCAGATCCCCTCACCTTCTGTTACTGAACCCTTGCTCACAGACAAGACTGTGATTTAAAACTTATCAATTGAAATATCTCACCATTTTATGCCTTTTTAGTTTACTCCTGACTATTTCTCAGATCTGGTTCATTGCGTAAGAGAACACAAAACACTGCATCTCTATTTGTGACTACTGGGTCTCTTTAAAAAGGATTCTCAACTCTCTCTTCAGAGCTGTTTCACTCCCTTAGGAAACCAGTTTCTTATTCTGATCTAAATTATTCACCTTATGCCATCATACTTATTTTAATTTGCTTTAGCCACCAAGTTCTTAACATTTAATGCTACCTAAGTTAATAGAGCAAGATCACATTCATATTTTGTGACTTCCAATCTAAAAACGAAAATCCTAGGGGCACCTGGATGGCTCAATTGGTTAAGTGTCTGCCTTAGGCTTGCGTCATGATCCCAGGATCCTGGGATGGAGCCCCATGTCCAGCTCTCTGCTCAGCAGGGAGCCTGCCTCTCCCTCTCTCTGCCTGCTGCTGCTCTGCCTGCTAATGCACGTGCATGTTGTCAAATAAATCAATCTATCTTTAAAAAATAAAAAATAAAATCCTATAGAAAGATTGTCTGCATTTTTTTCCTCCACCTCCTTCCTCCTCCAGATTACCTGCATTTTGTTTTTTGAAAATTGAGGATTTAGCAAAAGTACAGCTTTAATTCTTTAGGAAAATGCTCTAAAGGAAAATAATATCCCCATACTTGGAGAACAAAAACTTTTTGTATCTGTCAATATATTCTACCATTAGGGCTTATAATACTATAATAATGCCCAGCTGATTTTTTTCAAACTCAAACAAAAAATACATATTCAATAACAGTGTATCAAAAATTTTACCTTTACCACAAAGGAGAAATCAAAAGATTTTATAAACACCAACATCAAAAATCACTGTTCCAGAAATGTGTGAGGCTTAAAAACATAACTCATTTCAAGAAGCAACGAGTTTAGCTCAGCCTAAAGTTACTCAGAAAGGTAAGAAAAATCAACTCTTATGGTATGGTTAAAGAGTAAACATCATCCTGCAGGGACCATCAAACTAGGAGGGATAGTTCATATCACAGACTAAAAGTAAGGAGCATTAGAACTACATATCTAAAATGACTTAACGGTCTCCCCAAATTTTTTGTTAGTATCATCCCTGATAAACACATCTTTCAAGAATACAACACATTCCTATCCACCTCTTTTCCCTTTCTGTGGCATGTAATCAAACAGGCTGAACACAAGAAAATAACCATATACTAACTATAGTATACCTTCACAGAATCAAAACTGAAAATAATCATTGCATTCCCAGTAATTCACAGAGGGAGAGGAGAGAATGTTCTGTTAGTGGTTACTCTATAAGCAAAATTCATTAATGAGTCATCATTTCTTTTAATGAAAACGATTTTCATCTTTAACCTAAGGAAATATGCAAAAAAAAAAAAAACTTCTAAATACTGACCTGCCAAGGTGCTCGTATGTCGAAATGCTCTGACTTGTGAGTCAGACAATCCTGTAAGAAGTGAAATGACCGTATCCATCATGTACTCATCATATATGATACTATATTGACACTGCCGTACTAATACGCCAATGAATTCACAAAAACTGGATTTGAACTTCTTCCACTGAGGACCAGCCATGGTAAGTGGATAGTCTCCACTATCCTAAAACAAAAATTTTAAACAGTAATTTCATTTAAGACACATGATTTGACAAAATTTTGCTTGTTTATGAAATACTCTAGGCAGAAGCTGAAAAGACTACTTTACCCCACCTTTCTTCTCCAATAAATCCTCAAAGTAGGAAGGAGTTACTTTTGAACAGTTCTGCTCTTTAAGACCAAAATCGATATTATGAATTCAATTTAACCAATAAAAATATATGCGAATTACTCAAAGTTAAAGATAAAAAGCTTCTCTCATCAAAGCAAAATATTATGCTGATAAACAAAGATATACGCATTGAATTTCCTTAAAACAAGTCTAACAAAAGCATACCAAAACCAAACCAAAGTTATATTTTTAAGTGGATTCAAAACAATGAAATCCTATTTTCAACCAGTCTGATGTTATGATTTATAAATAATCAAAAGATTACAATGTATATTTTCATTAGCCTCAAGGACTAGTGGACAGACATAAACAATGACATAACTTATTTTTAAACAATGACATAATTTTAAAACGAAATGGAGGTGCACCTGGGTGGCTCAGTCATTAAGTGTCTGCCTTCAGCTCAATTCATAATCCCAGGGTCCTGGGATCGAACACCACACCTCAGGCTCCCTGCTCAGCAGGAAGCCTGCTTCTCCCTCTCCCACTCCCCCTGCTTGTGTTCCCTGTCTATCTCTGTCAAATAAATAAAATTTTTTAAAAAAAAAGAAATGGAAATGTAGCTAGTATAGAATGGAAACACGAGTACTTAAGTATTCTTCTATACAGAGATGAGGCATTCTCCAATGAAGTTACACTGAAAATCCCCATAAACCATTAAAAACAAATCCTTAAATGGGGTGCCTGAGTGGCTTAGTGGGTTGACGTTTGGTTTTGTCTCATAGGTTGTGGGCTAGAGTCCCATGTCAGGATACGTGCTCAGCAGGGAATCTGCTTGAGAGTCTCTCCCTCTGCTCCTCTCCCCACTCACTCTCTCTCTAAATAAATTAACCCCCTCCCTAAAAAAACCAAATCCTTAAAAATAAACAGGGCAATACTACACAGAACCTCTAAAGGCAAGAGTTGCTTTGAAGGGTATTCTGGAGACTTAAGATCATTTTATTAGTAGAGTTTGCCAATTTTTTTAAACCACTATATATATACTTTAAAGACTTTATTTGACAGAGAGAGAGCACGCATAAAAGCAGGGAGGGCAGCAGAGGGAGAGGGAGAAGTAGGCTCCCCACTGAGCAGGGAGCCCAACATGGGGCTCTATCCTAGGACCCTGGAATTAATGACCTGAGACGAAGGCAGTCACAACCAGCTGAGCCACCCAGGCGCATCCCAGCCATTTTTTTGTTGTTTTTTTTTTTTAAAGTAGGAGAATGGTCAAGTTTCATTCTTCTGTATATAGCTGTCCAATTTTCCCAGCACCACTTGGTGGCTTAAGACAACAGAAATTTGTAGCAGTATTTACAACTGTCAAAAGGCAGAAACAACCCAAGTGTCCACTGATAGATGAATGGATAAACAAATGTGTATACATACAACTGAGTATTATTCAGCCTTAGAAAGGGAGAAAATTCAGATACATGCTGTGCCATGGGTGAAACTTAAAGTCATTATACTAAGTAAAATAAACCAGACACCAATCAATCAATCAATGTAAGTAGGGGCCCCTGCGTGATTCGACCATTAAGTGTCCGACTCTTGGTTTCAGCTCAGGTCATTTCAAAATCCTGGGACTGATCCCTTTGTCAGGCTCCCCGCTCAGTGGGGAATCGGCTTCCCCTTTCTCCATGTCCCTCCCCCACACTCTCTCTCACTCAAAATCTTTTTAAAAATAAATAAATAAAATAAACTCTATGCCCACTGTGGGGCTTGAACTCATGACATGAGAGAGAATCACATGCTCTACCAACTGAGCCAGACAGGCACCCCTATTATTTTGTCATTAGAGCAATTTTTTTTAATTTTAAGTCATGCCACATGTAAGCTGAACTATTTCTTATCTGAGAATAAGATCCTAATATTCTACAAAAGGGATTTCTTCCATATTCTCTGAATCTTTTAGTGACTACACTGAAATGTATCATCTTAATTGTCTGCAACTTGGTTTGCTTACACTTTCAAATCAGATCTCAGGATTCTTAAATAGCTGTTTCCTTTTAGTAAGAAGGTTCTCACTAAAACATTTAATATTAGTAGGTAAATAAAGCAGTCATGTTCCCTGCCCACTGCTGCCTTTTATCCGTAGTTTCACTTTCCACATTCTAGTGACCCCATGGTCAACCTCCGTCTGCGAGCAGATGATCCTTCTTCTAAGGTGTTGTCAGAGGAATGTCAATAGTAGCTTAGAACTATGTCACAAGGCTTATATCATTCACCTCACTTCATCTCATCATGCAGGTATTTTATCATCTCACATCATCACAAGGGTGAGAACAGAAGATATTTTGACAGAAACTACATTCACATAATTTTTTACACTATAGTATTTAATTGTTCGGTTTTATTACTGTTGTTATCTCTTACTATGTCTAATTTATAAATCAAATGTTATCACGGGTTACGTATACACACAAAAAAAAACCAGAATATATAGAGTTTACTACTATTTGTGGTTCTAGTCATCCACTGGAGATCTTGGAATGTATCCCCCGAGGATTGGGCGAGGGGGACTACTGTAATACCATTACTCATAATTACCTCTCAAGTACTTGTGACTGATTAATAGCACTTAGGGATCATCAAAGCCTTTTAAACAACTCTTGTCTATCTTTTAGAATGATCACTGAAGGCTCCTTCATCAGAGTAAGTAAGAAAAAAATGATAAAGTAAAACTCAAATGGGACAAGAGTTTCTACTTGAAAATTCACAGTGACAAGTTGTGAAGAGTAAAGCTGCTGCTGCTAGAATGCAGCTGTGAACAAACAAAAATCTCTGCCCTGAGGAGTTCAGATTACAGCAAATCTAAATGTCTTTATTAGTAATAATACTTCAAAGGCATCACTGTGATAAGGGATTCACTCAAGTCTAAGCTACCATTTTTTATTTGTATTGTTTTTATTACTCATACTTGAACATAAAGGAGATATCTTTCTTAAAGATTTTGTTTTCAAGTAATCTCTAACTACACCCAACGTGGGGCTCCAACTCACAACCCTAGATCAAGAGTCGCATGCTTCACTAACTGAGCCAGCCAGATGCCCCCATAAAGGATATTTTAAATAATAACATGTAGAGAGTGGACCATTGAACAACATGGGTTTGAACAGTACAGGTCCACTTATATACAGATTTTCTCCAATAAATATACCTACAGTACTGTAAATTTATTTTCTCTTATGATTTTTTTTTTAAATATTTTATTTATTTGACAGAGAGAAATCACAACTAGGCAGAGAGGCAGGCAGAGAGAGAGGAGGAAGCAGGCTCCTCGCAGAGCAGAGAGCCCGATGCGGGGCTTGATCCCAGGACCCTGAGATCATGACCCGAGCTGAAGGCAGAGGCCCTAACCCACTGAGCCACCCAGGCGCCCCTCTTCCTTATGATTTTCTTAATAACGTTTTCTTTTTTCCAGCTTACTTTATTCTAAGAATAAGTATGTAATACATATAACATACAAAATGTTAATCACTGTTTATCGGCAAAGCTTCTAGTGAAAAGTAAGCAAGCTATTATAGTAGTTAAGGCTGGGGAGGAGCCAAAGTTACATGCATATTTTTGACCATGGTGGGGGCGGTAAGCATCCCTAACCCTCATGCCATTTAAGCGTTAACATTATAGTCCTTTGCCTAAGCTACCTGATTCCCCAAATATTGACCAACTCTATCTTTAACAATATTCCAAGACATGTTCTTAGGCACTAAATTTTACTGAAGTTTTAATTTTTTTGACAATAACAATAATAGCTATCATTTATTAAGTTCTTATTATATATATACCATGCACTGTAAAATGTTAATAAAGTTTTCAAACATTACTCATTTAAATCCACAACAGGCTTATGAAAGAAGTATTATTAGCCAAGAGTATTATTCACAGATGATAAAACCAATGCTAAGACAACAACTTGCCCAAGGTCACTTCTCATCATTTGATTCAATGTGCTGCCAAAGCTGTTATCCATTAACACTAATACTCAGAATTTAAGAATACTTTTAAGGTTGTATCAAGATCAACATGCATACAAGTATCAAAACATTAGAGTAATAAGTTACCTCATCAAACTCTTCAGTCATTTTTCGAATTATTTCAGAGTTCTGCATATGTCTAAACATTTCTGCTGTGACAACTCCTGAAATTTCCAAGTGTAAGAAGTTAACATACATTGTAGAATGAATAAAATAAAGAGAATTTCTAAGTCAGTCTCTTACAGTTAGTCTCCATCACATTTCTACCTGACTTAATTGATTGGCTTAGTCCCTTTTAATATAATACATGTTATCAAGGGTTAGGCAGCACCCAGGATAACAATTAAAACTTTAAGGATAAACCTGAAGACAGAAAAAGAGTGACAGGTAGAGTTCACTTTAGCCAGGTTTCTTTATTAAGCATTACTACACACACACACACGACAACTACATCCAATCATCCTCTAAAAGGACTTCAAATAAACATAAACAGTAAATTGTAGTTTCCGTTCATCCATAATCTAGCTGGAAGTTTAAATAAAGAATAACAAAAACAGGAAGGAAGGGAAGGAGGGAGGGGAAAAATAAAAACTATTAAAGACAGTACATAAGAAAAGCCCTAATGAGTGACAATGCCAATAAAGGCCACAGGTCAGAACTAAATAAATAAATAAGCCTAAGTCAGGTGTTTCACAGAAAAGGAATCTGATGAGGATACCAAGAATTTCAAAGGAAGATGGGAAAGGGGAAGAAGAAGGATGCACATTATAATAAGTAAAAGTTAGCCAGGTAGAGATCAAATATCAGAAAAGGATTTCTAGAAGAAATTGTGAGTAGGAGACAATACAAGAAAAAATATACATGAATTTCCACTGATAGGGTATCAGATTATTTTAAAAAGAACAAATGTAGAAACTGGATGCTCAAAGCTGGATTTCTATTGCTGGATTACTTATTCATTGCCAGTCATATTACTACTACGAATACCATAAATATGAGGCAGGTTCTATAATCCTGGCTTTACTGATGAGGAAATAAACGCTAAAGCAAAGAGAAGTTAAATACCTTGTCTGAGATTATTCATCTACACCATGATGCCACCCCCAAGTAAGATCAACTTCTAGTGGTGCTGTGAAGAGTCTGCCCTTACCACAACATTAAAGAACTACATGACTGTTTTAAGATATTAACAAATCTGGAAGAAGGCACCATTTCCCTTGCTAAAGAAGCAGCATTCTCAAAAACCTTTTGAAGGGTTAATTTTAATCAAGTCACGGATATATCTTCTGAACCTTCCTGTACTTTACACCCAGGTGTTATAAACTTGGCAAAGCTATAGAAGGACAAGTTACTCAATCCCTGAAACAATTTCTACAAAGTAAATATGTATATAGCAGTGAATCTCAAAGCAAACATACTGCATACATTTTGACAACTGTCCCATTTCTAAAGCTCCTCTCTCATCTCAGACCATTTAACAGCCAGAAACCCAAAAATAAGCAGAAAAAAAAAAAAAAGCTGTCACAAATTCCACGCATGTAACGCCTGGGGTAGGTGTGAAGGTGCCATTAAGACACCACTGCCTTGAAATTACAGGAGACATGAAGAGAGACTGCTAAAAACTGGCAAAATGTAAAGTGGCAGATGACCAGGAAAGAACAAAGAAACACTCGTCACAGACTGAGCAATCACAAAGCAGTCTGGAACCATTCAGTGTAGAGTCAAACATCCCTCCACACCTCAATAGTTGCTGAAGGCAAAACTAAAGTAAAATAACTTATGCTCACAATGACAATCCTGAGCCCAAAAGAAAAAGCCTAAAGTACAGCACATAAAAAGATGTTTCTAAAAGAATTCAATCAAAATAATTCTAAGTATGTTTTAAAAGTACTTAATGATCTTAACTTTGATTAGAAGATAAATTCTCCTTTATGGAGTTTTCTTGATTCTAAAGTAAACATTATGACAGTGTTTAAATCTACCTGGTAATTTAAGTTTCCAACACTTTCAATTTTTAAAAATCCGGACAACCTGGTATATGACAAAGTATATCCAAAGGTTCAGTTGGCAAGCTCCTGATTCACAAAACAGAATCGTGCCAGAGAAGGAAACAATCTGATAAAGGGAAAATGTTCTGACTATAGCCTTGTTTTAAAATTACAATTCAGAAGCCCAACTAGGAAACTAAAACTGACCAAACTACAGTATGAACAAGGAAAACCGAAGACAGAAGTCAGAATTTCAGCTCATTGAGTTATTTCTGGCACCTGTTCAGTTGTTCTGCAATCAACCTTCTACTTTCACAGAATCTGAAGAGAAAGAACACGGTCCTTGATTACACAATACAACAAACAGGTACCTGATTCCTTCTACTCCAGAAAGATGGACTGGACACAGACAAAATATCGTTCCAATTTTAGTGTATGTGCTGCCGAAGCGAGCACTGGACACAGACAAAATAAAAATAATACCAGTATATCCTTTTTTTCAAAGTGTTAATCTGATTCATCATACTGTCATTACTACATTTCCTTTGAGCAGAGTCAGTAAAATTTTCTATATTGATTTGCAGCTACCTATATCTAAGAAGTCAAATTAGGCAACTCTCTGTACTCCAAGCTTTTAAATTCTCTAAAAAGTTTTCAAAAAAATTTTTTTCTCAAAACTGAGCATATTAATGGCATTAGCAGATCAGACTCAAGAAATTAATATATTTGTCTATCAGGCCTCACATAATATCTAGCATGCATGCTGCAATGAATGTTGTGATCAACCTCAAATAAAATGCATCAGTTCATAAAATATTGTTTATATGGAATTGCTAAATCATGATATTGTACACCTGAAACTAATATAACACTGTATGTTAACTACACTGGAATCAAAATAAAATTTTAAAAACCTAACTGAAAGAAAATCTTTATATACAGTCAGATTATCTAAATTTTACATTGAGCGGTTTTTAAGAGTTAGGATTTTAATCCCATGCTACCTGGGAGAAAAAGAAATGTGGAAAGAATGTAACTCAATTTATTTTCAATAAAATGTCACTGAATCAAAGTTGAAAAAATTAAACTCTTTTTAAAAATGTTACTTGTTTTACAATTCCAGTAACAGTATTTTTGAAGTATTACTGTAGAATCAAAGCAGTAGACATAAAAATTGCTTCCTGGGATCCTTTTTACAGATTTGTTTAAATCATTCTTTACCATCTTAACTTCTGATACCTATTTTTAAGCAAACTTCCATCCTTCTGACTTCTGATGTACATGTTTTTGGTGCCACTTCCATAAAAAAATGTAATACTCTTGGGAATCTTTCTAACATTTATTTTCCTGGACATCTTCTTAAATTTAAAGGATGGACCAAGTATTAGGGAGAAACAAAACAGATCAAAGCTTTTCCATGATTTTGTCTGAATCATTTACTGATTCAGATCAAGATGTATGACACCACCCCAACTTACCTAATTGTGTCCCCCTGCTCAATGTCTGCACTAAATATTTTTGCCCCAGGGCAGACACTACTGCATTTTATATTTTCCCCACTCATACTTCAAAATCTTTTTAAATAAAAAGTGAAAACATTTCCAGTAAGACCCCACTCCAAAACTTCTCTACTTTTTAAGAAAAAAAA